>NC_054742.1:58845194-59470194 GCF_018143015.1 Lytechinus variegatus | reverse complement strand
ACTGCTTAGAAGGAGGAAGAGTATAAAGGAGTGGCATGAGCCGTGTAACTATGTTATACCCCTGTAATTGAACTGAGGAAAAAAAATGTGATGTCATCCTTAGGTTATCTTGCCCCCCTCCCCCACCCCCATCAAAATATCCCCAGCGCTACCCCCTGCCTGCATCATGGATTTATTAAATGAAGACAAGGTTGCCGTGTCATCAGAGGAGTTTCGTCAAGGACCTACTGGACTTTCCTTGTATAAGAAACGTGGTAATGGAATCACGAGTGTTGTTATATATATGCAAGCCCCGGGCTCTATTTCTATTCGGGCCGTGACAGTGAGCGACGGGTTGTTCATGAGGAGGGAACGTTCAGCAAGCTTTGTGAGTAAACAAGACAGACAGGACGATAGGAAAGACATATATAATATATGTATCTACACAGTAGCGTACGCAGGATTTTTGTAATAAAAAGTTGACCAGCAAAAAAAAAGGTCTTCACCAAAAATTTTGGGTCGTTTCGTACCAGAAAAAAAAATATTAGGGGGGTGGAAACCCTGTGACCACCTCCCTGCGTACAGAATGGGTTTCAAAAAACTTAAAGGGGGTTTAAACCCCTGTCCCCCCCCCCCTCCTGCGTACACCACTGTATCTACAGGCATATGGCATATTCAGCCACCGGCTTTTGCTTTTAGGGACTTACCCCCTCTTCTAAATAAATAACTTGTATAATTATTTTTATATTCTTAATGAAAAAAATGTTTTGTATGAATTTATGCTTACAAAGATGAAGAAATTGTGAAATGGAAGAAAATAAAAAATATTTATAGGAATGAGAATAGGCTACTTATTAGAAAAAAGGGCGTAAAAATTAAGCTAAGTTGTGGAGGTAGGAATTGTATCATTATGGCAAGTGATATGATGCAGCCCATGGTATCAATATCTTTCGCACTCCATTCCTGGGTAAAACGAAGTATGTAACGATTTAAAAAAAAACGAATGAGCAAATGCCAGAAAAGACAGAGGTTGAGAAAGAGTATAGGCCTAGGAGAGAGAGAAGAGAGAAGAGGGGGGGGGGGGGGCAAAAAGAATGGTCGTGGAATGGTTTTGAAAGTGGGGACAGAGGCTGGACACGCAAAAAGAAACACAATAAGGTTCTCATTTTTCTGCTTTTGTATACGCTTACTTAAAAGAGTGGGTGGCGAAAGACAAAGAAGAGAAGGGAAGAGAACGAGATGAGAGACAGTGTGGAAGAGATAATAGAGGAAGATAAAGAGTGACTAAATGGGGGACGTGGCGGGAGTGGAGGCGCGCAGGGTACATCTTTAAGGCTGCATTGCGCCTGTATGCAGTGCAAACTGTATTTCATTTTAAATATTTCATAGCAGGTGTCATTAAAACAGAAAGCAAACTTGCTTTTTCTCACTTCGACCGCATATTCCATCCAGCCTCCTAACCTTCCAGTAAGCAATGGCAAGGCATTCCACCACCATTACCGCACATTAGTATCCATCTGGAGATGCCTTGCGTAATACGAGTCTTTGTCAACAAGTTGTCTTACCATCTCAGGCCGGAGACCTTTCTTGCACCCATTAAAATATGTTTACCCAGGAAAACGAACGCCCTTAAATTGAAACAAGCAGAAGGAAGTGGGCAATGCCATGTTCCTCAACCACTGGCGTATTGGTGGGTGTTTGGAGGGGGCAGGGGCGGGGGATTTAGAAATTGCATGAACGTTTGATCGGTTCAACTGTGTGACATTCCTGATCTAGCTCAGAACTCAGTAGCTTCGCGCCATTTTCTTGACAGTTTTTACGAAATAGTGCTTTCTATATCAAAATGAATCCTTAGCACCCTTACAATGTTTGCTTTGTTACTACATCGTACACTCTTAGAAGAATAGGGTTCTTATAGGGGGTTCTATATGCTTGTCCCGTATTTGGAACGTTTAAGGTTTGCTAGAAGATTAGAGTTTACCTTAAACAGCCATTTTGTAACATTTTTTGTTTGGTCTTATTGTGGAAGGTTACAAATTTGGGACAAAAATGTTTCAATTCACACTTTTTAAGAGTGTAGGTGTGTCATGGCCACTGACTTGTCAATAGCACTGCAGTTACTTTCTGTCATGCATTTCCAAACAGAGATAAATACTTTATTCTTCATAATATGCATATTCATTTCGTTAAAGAGTTCCCTTTCCGAAATCAAAGGTGATTTGAAAATTGTAATCGAGTTAGGTGAGCAAAACTCGAAAAGACGTATTGAAAGCAGGAGAAAATGTACCAAAAATTAGAAAATTCATGCAGGGCTTTTGCCTAGATTTTACCTAGACTGTTGCCAATTATGTAATGAATGATCCGATCATAACACGTCCCCTTTCTCCTTTTGTTTGTTAACATTATTGTAATAACTGATACTTATTTTTACTTTTTTTTCATGAAGTGGATACTACAAGCGACACCTTTGAGGCGCTTGTGACGTTGTCACATGGTCTTATATTTTGACTGAACATAAAACTTTAACCATGTTAACAAACATAACATCGACAAAACAGTACAAAGAACAGTAAGAAATGATGCATAAAAAACACGCTATCATCCCATTCTGATCAAACTTTCAGCGTCTCGCTTCTTCGATTTTATAAATTCAATTTAGTTTTGAGGCCAGAGTACCATTTTAATGTATGAATGTGAGTTCATGGAAGTTATTTAAAAAAATATATCAAACCCTACCAAATTAATAACAGCCATGATTTTTGTTTTACCTCTTAGATTTGAGATTAGACATACCTAAGATGAGCAAAGTGTCAAAAGATTCGTTTGAAATATAATAAACCATGAAAGAAGTAATAATATGCTGGTTAGATGAAGCAATCCATCTTCGAAATTACCTTATCAATCACAAAGCTTGTTTCTCAACACTTGAAAAGAATATAGTGTAGTTTTCATTGTGCGTGCTCAATTGAGTTGTAAGACACATTACGAATGCATAGGTTTAATGAATTTGGTATACCATGGCTACGAAATTGCTATACGGAACAGAAGTAATGTTCATAGGGCCATATATTTCAAGGAAGGGTGTTTTTAAGGGGGTTGACCAAGCAGCTAGTGCTCTTTGAATTTTTAAAGGATGAAGAAAAAACATCGAAAAAAAAGAATAAGATGGGGAAAGAAGCAAGAAAAAAATGAAAGAAAGAAAAAGAGGGAAACTGAGAAGTAGAAGAAGAGCAAGAAGAAAAACAAAAAAGGGGAAAATAATAATCATAATGGTACTTATATAAGAAAAAGAAGTGGAGAAAGAAATCGATTTCGTAAATAAATGTAGATAGATATAAATTACTCCGCTATTCATCGTATTTCTTTCTTTGGAATGTTAAAAACTCACAATAAATTGTGGCTTTCATTTTAAATTACCTGGTTAGATTATATATTGAGGAATTAAATGGTCGTAACCTCGTTACCGCACGTACATAAATTAATCATATCCATTTATTTTTCTTTATACATTTATTTATCATGTTTTCAAAATCATTAATTACTTTATTCATCAGATCTTTTTCTATCTTTCTGTTTTTTAGAAAAGGTCAGTTTTTCTTGGAGCAAAACTATTGACGTTTAGCTACAAAAATATACAAAGGGTTGATATTTCAATTCCAATTCTTGTGTGTAGTATCAAGAGAGTATTCAAATGACGGCCTTTGGTTAAATTTATTGGCACTTTCGATCTGCATTTTAAATCCTTTTTTTTCTAATACGGGTGTCCTTGTCAGCTTCTGTATATAGGCCTATACTTCGCTAAGAACGCATCTTATAGTTTTTTTCTTTTACCGACAGACGAAGTTACTTAAATATTGCGCTTTCTAAATTACGATTAATCATTAAGGTGACTCCGAGGAGTTTGCGGGAAGGAGAGTAGACCGCCCCCCCCCCCCCCATATTTTTTTTTCTTTTTCCTAAATCTGCAAAAACTCTCTTGTGCACGAGCCCTGTGGTGGAAAGTGTATTGAAAGGGCGAATCTTGAAAGGGCGATCGTGTATGCGGGCGATACGTGCCCGGGCGGTCGGGATTCGTTCAAAATGAACGGATAGATGAGTGGATCAGATGGAGTCGGATTTCGCGCCGCCCGAGGGGCTGATATTCGGCAGGTAAATGTCATGCATTGCCGCCTACTCTTCTGCTCCATAGACGTCTATTGGTATCATGTTAGGGAGAATTTCGGATATCCATCGAAAAACTCCCGTCGAAACTGTTCTAAAGGTTTGATACGGGCTCAATTTGACATGCCATTTTATTATGACAAAAAGCAATGATATAAGGAAACATAACAAAAGATACGCCATTGATTATTAAAGTATTATTAAATTACACTATAAGTAAAATTATGGAAAGACATTCGATGTAGACAAAATAATATCGACTATGAGGGGCCACTGCTGAGCATGCAAGTGATTTTTATTCCAGTTGAAAAATATATTCCTGATGCATATTAATTACGAGATAAAAAGAGCGAATATGATGCAATGATTATATACATTTTATTTTCATTTCATCACTTAACCTTCAACTGCGCTACCCTTCCTCTTAGTTTATTTTTCTTTTCTTTTATATTTCTTTCTATACATTCGGCCACTGCATCAAAGATGGCTGGTTTGGGGATGATCATTTTGTTCATTTGGGATTGTCAGGTTTTGGAGCTTATTGTCTCAACTACATTCACATCTAACGAAGAAAGTTGTATGCGTAGATGGATGTCATGTGCTGGTGAATTCAGTTGCTTGGGTTGCTTTCCCCCCCCCCCCTGTTGCTATGTATGCTTGTAACTTTTTTTATCGACCACGGGACCCTGTTTTTTCACATCATATCCGAGGTACACAGTGTATATTATCTAAATTTATCAAAGTTTTAGAGCATGAAAATATCAGTATTTGGGTTATTTCGATTTCATGTTATTAATTTTCAATGAAAAACCGAGAGATATTTTTTATACTATTCTTTATCATTTTGCCTTATTCTTCTTTCCTATTTTTTGTACCTTTCCATCGCATGAAATGGTCCATACGGGCAGTTGCGCCCGTATTCCTTCCCTTTTCCCCCAGCCTCTTGTTTGAGATTCGCAAAGTTATTGTTAGGGAATATTACGATTATAGTCTACTTTAAATTTCCTATCCTTTTACACCATTTACTGCATGGCGTAAGGAGCATGAAGAACACGAAAACCTAAAAACCCTCCCCCCCCCACCCCTGGCGCGAAAACAGTTTACGTCCAAGAAAATCAGAAAAGAAAGAGAAGGATAATGTGGAATAGAGAAAACTGGAGGAAAGGATGAAATACATTTTTTTTTATGCACGTCATGTCAATTTTTTAAATCACGCTGTCGTCTTGTTTTTATAAATTTGTGCCATACGCCATTTCGCGCCCCCCATTATTTGTGCCTTGTTTTCACCACTGACAACGGTGAAGCCTTGGAATCAAATGTATGTCATATTATTCTATGAATAGGATGAGTTCGTTGGCTCCCAGCGAAAAGCCTAATATACTGCATAAATACACGTTACATGAGGCTCTTCTCGGATTGGGTTACTCATTAACTGCAGCGTACGGGTGAGAAAAAGAAATACGAGTAGACAACAGTTTCAGGTGAAAATCGATGGTTTTCTTTGGACATGGCGAAAAGGGCGGGAAATGAAACAGGCGGGTAACAAAGTGGCCGAGTGTGTTAGTCGTAGGGTGCTACATTTCATGAGGCTGTTCGTAAGTTACATACAACTGCCGACCCTTTCTTGATAAATGATGATGCGTAACATTACGATCAGATTAATGAATCACCTATATATCAGAGGCGCTTACTTGGGATACAACTGATATAAGGGGGGGGGACTGCGAAGAACTAGAGAAAATGCCCGGGAGAGAAACAAAACACGTTGTTTACGATTTAGAAGTAGTATGCTGACATTTTTCTTTCAAGGACAGGTCAGTGAAAGCATGAAAAAATACAATTCGTTAAAAGACATCGCATTGCAGTTGCACTAGATCTCTATATCATCTTAAAATCATGAATCCATTACAGGGATAAGCGCCTGCATTTTTATATAAGGGGAAGTCTTTCATTTTATTTATCATAGATATATTATCACGGTCCAAAATCTCTCCTTTATACACCCTTCCTTCTTTTCCATTTCTTTTTTTATCCCCCCCCCCTTTTTAATACTCAAGAAAAAATAACCTTGGGGCGGTCTCCCCATGCCCAGATGCCCCGTTGAGGTGGCACCTCGATACGGTTCACCATTCGAATTTTAAGAAAAAAAAACCAACTCATTATTGGCCAAGATTGAATGGTTCAATGGTCGGACTTTTGGGGTCCAGTGTCCCCACGCCCCCATTAATAGGTCATTTATGCAGATTTGTATTTACAGGCATTCCACGACAGCAGTACACGCCAGAGTTGTGATGTTGATTATCATTCACATTTTAACTGATTTTTCTCTTTTGGTTCGTAGGTCACAATCGCCCCTAGCACAGTTGTATGGTTCAAAGGCTACCATGGAATATCATCACTTCAATCATGCAGTCATGATCCTTAGTAGCCAGGTAAGAATCATGTTTAGGTAATTATCTATTGGTATATTGCCTCAATTTTGGGTTTCATTTTAATCATGACCCCATAAAATTTTGCATTTGGATACGGTATTTCCTCCGAAACGGTTGAGGCGGGAGGTTTTTATTTACATAATATTCATTTACTCATTCTGTTCATGTATGTATTTCATTGTATATTTATTTCATATTCATTTATCTTGTTTATTTATTGTTTACTTATCCATTTTATGTGGCTTACTTAGAAAGTATTGCCTAGATCAGTAAAATAATCATTAACTTGCAAATAGTAGCGGTCTTAATGCCATGAATGTTATGCCTTGCGGTACTCTGTATAGTCATGAAGAATATTTCTATCCATGGAATCAACTGAAATGAAAAGGAAATTTAAACAAAAAAGAGAGAAACACAATAGATTCTTATTTGGTGGATGTGATCAGATGGGAAGGATTAACTTATAAAAAAAAATGTCCTATTATGTTGAAGGTATGATCATCATAACCAGACGCAGAACTTTATACGGGAGCGGGGGAGTAAATATTAATGTTTGAACACACAATAAGCGAGTAAGTGAAGCGACCGCATTAACCAACAAGATGTTTGGTAGGCTTTTTGCATTTGGAAGTTGAAAAACAAGATCTTGGTTGGCATTTTATGTGCATTTTAGTTACAATTTCCAGATAGATTTTTTTTTATTTGAGAAATGTGTCAATACAGCGTCAATAAAACATAATAACCCACATATTCACAACCGTGGTGTTAAATAATTTTACAATGGTGCTTTGCAACCCTGTTGCACAAAAAAGGTTAATATTATGATAACTTTGCCATCCAATGGTATACTTCCATGAAAACTCTGATTTTGATTGGCTTTTGAGCATAGTGCAACCATGGCAGTTACCATTAGATTACAAAGTAACAATGCAATAGTAATTTTTATCCACCGAGATAAAATTGGAAACCCTATTAAGACTCAAATGTTTCCACGTTCCTTTTTCATCTTCAGGGTCATAACATCTTCGGGAACCTGTCATCTGAGCAATACAGCGAGGCAATGAATATTCTCAAGCATTCAATAATCTCAACTGACCTCGCTCTTCACTTCAGTAAGTTTTCTCTTATCCCCTCCAACATGCTCAGGGTCGCCAAATTAAAACAGAACAACCTCGTGTATCTTTCTCATTTCACCCATAGTGCCTTGTTCCTTGAAAAGGTATAGGTTTGATGGCGTGCGAAGTTGTGCCCTGTAGTACGTTAGGTTTTTCAGACCGACTCGATCACTAAAATATCCGTAAATTTATGAAAACTTGTACAGGGAACAAAATATTATATATATCTATCATATATATATAAAATTTATTTTCTACATTCCTATCCACCTGTCCACTATCCGTTTGGTCTCATTCAACGTGGTCTAATTACTTAATCCTAGTCCGTCTTCTACTAACCATTTGATATAAGACATTAGACATTTACCCCCAAATTACCATTTGTCTAATTTATGGGTAATTATACTCAGTTTGCCCGTGTTTTTACAACCACGTATTCTATATGATTTAATGAACTTTTAATCTATCGATATTTTTTATGACAAAAATGCAAAATAAAAAGTAGACGAAATGGTCATGAGACTATCGGGGCATTAGACTAAATGACAGTTCGACCAACTGCGTATTAGACCAAAATGATAGTTGGACCAAAAGGTTATCTGGTAATAATACCAAATTGATACCAGACCAAGACGGTGTCTAGCGGCCATATATTAAAGGTGTTATAGATGATCTGGGGCACGTTGTATAAAACTTTTGCCCTAGATAACTCTGGCAAATTTTTTGCAAGAGTTTTTTTAATTTGTAATTTTCAATGGCATAATTTTGCTTGCCAGAGTTTTTTAATGGCAAAAGTTTTGTGCAACGTGCCCCTGAATTTGACAATCTGCTATAGCAACCAAGTAGATACAAAGCCAATTTTAATCAGTCTGAAAGAGACAGTGGACTCGTTCTTAAATAATGTGAGTGAGTGAAGAGAGCGAAAAATAGAACAGACCTTTTCACATAAATAATAATTGTGTATCAAATTGACCAAAATTTTAATTCATGCAGTGATATTTTTGTTCAAAGTATGTGTTGAAAAATAGTTATCTTTTCGATATTATATATCTGACAGTGTGATTAAATCTAACTTTCCATTTTGATTTTAACTTATTTTTCAGAGTTCGGGGTCAATTTTTTGAGATGATAAGAACTCAAAATCATAACTGGACAGCATCACATAACAAAGAACTTCTCAGGTAACAGTCTTACCAACAAACCGATACCAGGGGCCCGTTGCAGAAAGAGATGCCATCAATCCAACTCAAGAAATCCTGCGCAACTTGATTTTAAACAATCAACAGCGGCATTTGGGACTTAATTAAGATTGATTTTTTTACTTGCGTTTAAACGCAACTCTTTCTGCAACGGACCTCTGACCGAACAAAGCTATTGTTTGCTTGAATTACATAGACCTTCTATTGATAGGTTTGGATCCGATTTTCTTTGTCGTGACTGTGACATACAGCAACAGATGGCTCTGATTAATGCATAATTATAAACATATTTATTTGTTTATTCTATTTTCAGTATTATTTACACAGGGTAGCAATCTAAGTTACAAAACAGCTCTCCACAACTCATCTGTCCGCATGATAACATACAAATTATCACAATTAGATCATGCAGAAGTATGAGCATAAACAATATCACAATTTGTTAAATATATTATGTACACATGAAATTACGTAAAATAATCTAAAATACACATTAAAAATATATCTTACAATCTAACCAGTAAAACATTGTAATTCCGATGTGGAATAAGAACCCCTAACATCAGAATAAACCGAAAGCTAACTCCCACATATATTTTTGTTAAACTGGGCATTAAATTCATTTCGCCTACAATCATGACAATAAAAACTCGGTAAACAATCATATCATTTGAGATTATTCAAAATGCGCGGCCAGGGGGAGGGAATTAAAATGATATGTAACTGAAATCCTGAAGAAAACATGGTTATAAAATACAGGAGAGCTTACATTGTAAACAACCTAATTCATATTTGTATGTTAATTCTTTACCAAAATGCTTTACGGCATAGAGTGGTAGTAATTGCAATTTCTTTTCTTCATATCCCTATAAAGGATTGCGACTTGTTACGCATGCATTATAACATCATATAATTCTACAGGATTATGAACACATATGTCATATTTTTCATATCATGAAATTTTCTAAACATAATGATATTCTGAGGGGTGCGTCTTGGGTTTTAAAGCGCTTTCAGTGTAACGATATAAGTGAATTGGCATAGGTGCATTAACATTCCTTTGGCAAGAATTCATTTGGTAGCCCATCCCTTTTCTTGTTCAAAATAATTACAGATATTGCAACCAA
Source organism: Lytechinus variegatus (assembly GCF_018143015.1). NCBI lineage: Eukaryota > Metazoa > Echinodermata > Echinoidea > Temnopleuroida > Toxopneustidae > Lytechinus > Lytechinus variegatus. Next base: position 59,460,181 of record NC_054742.1, on the reverse strand, counting down.
ACAATACTGCTGTACAACTTAGTGCAATCAAAATTCGTATCTCGTAGATCTTGGAATATTCTGATCAGTACCATGGTTGAACTAGATTAGAGCTCTCACCCCCACCCCTCCCCAAAAAAAGAAAAGATAAAAATTTTAAACGGATAAGCCAAAATAAACATAAATAAATGAATGAATAAATAGATGATTAAATAAATAAGTTAATGAAGGAATAAAATATAATGAGATAAATGAATAAGTGAATTAATAAATTAATGAAAATGAAATATAAATATAATCAAACAAAAATAATAAACTAATAGAGTTAAAGTAGTCCAAGGAACGATCGATTATCATGTCACTCGCTGTGTTGTTTTGTTGGCTATGTATCTGCATAAATCATCATTTCGCATTCTCGTTCATCTAATTCATCCGAATAAGATTTTTACTGATTACTAAACTTACTTTTTTTCCTGGAACTCAAAATGTTGATATCTCTCTCAAAATGCTTATTTTTAGGCTATTAATTATGTTGAAAACTCTTGTTTTTTTACATCGACACACAGGTCAATATTGATGACAGCAAGTGATGTCGCTGCGAGCACTAACCCTGGAGGATACAGCAGAAAGTGAGTCATATAAAAAGAAAATTACAATTTTCATTATTTTGTTGAAAATACTGCTTTAAAGAGTGAAGTGAGTTATCTACATTATTGCCAGCTTAAAATGAAATGTAAAATTATTTTTGATCTCCCGCAACGACGGGGTTTTTTTGGGGGGGCTGTTTTATATAGAGTTGAAATTATGATAACCTTGATTGTGATTGGCTGCCGAGTCCCGTTATGGCAGTTATGGCCATGGTAGTTGCCATAATGGCAATGTTACCATAGTTTTAATTCTTTATCAAACAGGCCATCATTCTTAAACTATTGAAAGTCGGTCGAACAAAATGAAGTCTCGTCATATATAGGATCAAAGAATACAGAAAACGTCAAAAAGTGATTGTAAATTGTATTTGTCCCTTAGACCTTAAGTTAGGCTCGATTCTATAATTATATATGTTACAGTTCTGAGAATCCCACTGCGATAAACAACCTGCATACTTACCCTTTTATATCTCACGAGATAATCTCTATAATTTCTTCCTATCACTTTACTTTAAGATTGCTGAACTAGTGACAAGTGAGTTCTTTGATCAGGGAGACATGGAGAGAAACGAACTCAAGATCGAACCAACGGTAAGGGTCTTAGCTGAGCAAGGTGTTCAGTGTTTTCAAGTTTTGGTGTTAGCAATTAGGTGTGTATATTTAGCGACTTTAACACTAACCATAGCACCGAAATTGAAATACGGATCGTATTTGAAATGACTTCACAAACGTGTTCGCAATCAATTTATTTCACTGTTGTCATTAGGTGATTTCAAGTTAGTGTTAACACCTAATGTTGGTACTTTTGGCTGGGTTTTTTGTACACCAGCACTGAACTTGAAATGAGGCTGGTGTTGAGAACAATTTCAACAGCCAGATGTTAAGGTATCGCTGAAGAGATTCATATCATTTTTTCTAAACCAACAATTTTGTGTTGTGGGTATCTAGAAGTAAAAGACGGTATATGCCGCGCGCAACTAGATAATTGATAATAGATAATTGGCGCTTTATTATTGTTCTATTATTTTTCTTTTTAATTTCAGTCTATGTTTGATCGAAGAAGGAAAGATGAGCTCCCAGAAATGCAGCTTGGTTTCATCGACGGAGTCTGTATACCACTCTATGAGGTAGGTTCCGTTATAGTTCTCTATGTCTAACAGGGGAAAATTCTGGGCTTATGATCCCATTGAAAAATGAAGAGAAAAAAAGGATTTGGAGGAGGCCCCTGGATCAGCGCCTGACTATTCTTGAAATATCAAGAGAGAAAGGAGAGGGACCAATGGCCCCCATTTCACAAAAATGGTTATGATACTACCAAGTCATTTGTTATATCTACTAAAACCAAAGTAAGCTGGGACTAGGTTGGGCCCCGTTGCCATTTTGGTAACATTCATGGAAGGCTTGTTCATTATTGGCGGCAGAGCCTTGTTATCATGATAGTTGGAACTTAATTCACCCTTACAAAAATACTCTATGAAACAGGTGCCTCGTCCTATTTCATAAATGATATCATTTTTTTACGCTATATAAAAGTTGCTGAAATGTGATATCTGATTGGTTAAGAGCAATAGCAAGTTCATGAGGCGGTGCTCTATACCCACGATTAAAGCCGCCATTTTCCGTTATATAGCCCAATCAATGCCTGTGATGATACACATATTAATTGACACTGAAAATGTTTGTTACATAAATACTTTCATTGATTTCTTTACATTTTTAAGTGGTCTCTAACGATTATATTTGTATTTCTTTTTGTATGCAGTCTCTCACCCATGTATCAACTAAGTTCAGACCGATGCTGGACGGTGTCCGAGCAAACAGACAGAAATGGTATGATCTGAATGAACAAAGGAAGAGAAGGAAAAAGAGCTCTTATCTCAACTCCAAGCAAGGGAGTGTTTAATCTCAAGGATAAAGGACTATAGAAATAAAATATGTTTTATTTGTTATAACGGTTACGTTTTGTTGACAAGGGCTAATGAACATCGGAAGTGACTACTGAATGACCCCTGACCTCGCATACAAGAAAGAACCGCTTCTGACGAAAGTCGAATACCTGGATGACATGGATTTAATACATGGAATTGGATTAACTCAATTACCGGAAGTAATGGGTGACCCCTCTATCCATGAAAGAAGCGCTTCAAGACCCCAATCTTTTCGGAAATTCGAATACATTGATTATTACTGGAAGTGGTAGCAATCCTTTATCCCGCTAGAAGGAACGTTCATTTCAACAGTTTTTAGCGACAACAGAAATTATTTCTATCAATTCTACCTAATCTTCATTTGTATGTTTTTATGAAGATTTTGGTAAATAAAGTTTCAATTCAATTCCAAAATATTCATTTCCATTATTAAATAGTAAATATAACAAGAAACATAATTGTAATTGTATATGAATTTACAAAACACATTAAAAGTCAAAGATATACATCGGTAATCAATAATATTGTAATAAAATGTTCAATAAATAGAAAAATCATTGTTTCAATATAACTTTGGTAATGAAACGAATTACAGATTATAATCAAAATTTCGTGAGACTTTGGTATGGTAGGGGGTGGAGGACGGGGGCAACTCACTCCCATAGACTGCTCTATGAAGAGCGGCTCATATCAAAAGATAAAAGTTTCTGAAGAATTTTGCATATAGACAAGGTTCAATACTTTTATAAATTGAAATAAGGATGAATACTATTTTGCAGTTCTTTATCAGAAACTGGAAGTTTCACGAGAAAATGATTTTGTCACAAACTCGTGATAAAGAAACTACATCGACCATCTGATTGTGACATGTTTGCATGGTCAGCCCCCCCCCCCCCCCTGCAAACCATTCCGCGGCCCCTGACATTGAAGTAACATTTCCGTGTTCTTGGCTGCATCCAACTGAAAAAATAATCTTATTTCCATAATAACAATAATAATCATAATAATTTCAATTCGATTCATTTCATTCATAAAACTGTACGTATACATAGTAAAATAAAATATCAATGTGGGAATGCCAGAGACAGCTTAAAAAGAAACAAGTGATAACATGATGATGATAATAATAGTTTTTATTTATTCACTAAAAAAACATTCCTTGCAGCACGTATCTCAATCACAAATTATTTCAAACAAGATCGATGATGCACATAAAGCATTTTTTGTTCAATCAAGAGGTTGATTGAAAAGGATATGAAGACTGTCTTATGATGAGGACAAATACGATTGAATATATGATTTGATGTGAATATTGTAATAAACAATATGAATGTACATATTTGTTATATCACAAATCAAACTTATAATAAATGTATAAAAACATTTTATTACCTACGAGTACTTTCATTTCTTATTCCCAATAATTATTATTATAACATTCAATAAATAATAGTTTTGAAATGATTTACATGTTTTTATTTCTGACGTAATTATAATCAAATTTATCATAGCTTTCTTTATGTGATATTATGTGCTATAAGTCGATTGGCATGGTTTGAAGAAAATTATGAATTTTCACACTTTATCATACCAAATATGCGAATTATGTAATTGATTCGATGTTGTACTTTTTATATAACATATTTTATCATTTAAATCTCTTACTGATAAATTGTATCAATGACTTAAAATATAGAATCATTTTTGTGCTGGGTGAGGGGGTGAAGGGACTTCTCCCAAAATCATCTCAAATAATAAATGATAGACTAAATTAAGTTTACATTCCAAACTAAACGGAATCTGTTTGTATCGAAAGATATTATAATATGCGCCCAATAACTGTTCGCTTTCTGCGACCACGCCCCTCCTTCCATCGGTACGTTTCCTCTCCAGTTCAGTTTTTTGGCGCCAAGCCTTGGGGCCGTTTCATGAAGCTGTTCGTAAGTTAAGAGTGACTTGAAGAACGACTGGTGATCCTTTCTTACGCGCTAAACAATCGCCTATGAATATACAATTTACCACAAGAAAGAATCACCAGTCGTTCCTAATGTCGTTCTTAACTTACGAAAAGCTTTATGAAACACCCACCATGTCTAAGAAAGGGTATACAGTACCAGATCATCTACGGCCGGGGCTCCACTCCTATAAATCCTTTACCCTGGACGGGGAGGGGGGGTCCATACCGGGTATACTGTCAGCCGGAGCCAGCTGAAGAACCCGGGACTCGTGTCGGGCAGGGTCGTCACGCCCTGAAGTAGTAGACAAGTTCACTTGGCTGCTACCCACTACCCATAGTTTATGTCATGATTGTGGTGCATAAAACATTGAAAAGAAATCGTCTTATTTGTACCAAGTGAGTCAGAAGAAACTTCACTCCTCAAAAATCGTCAGTTTAAAAAAAATATATCATTAATGATGATATTATTAAAGCATGTCATGAACATGACACTCTTACATATTATGTCTTGATAAAGTATATTCTCCCCAACAATATTTTACCATTTTTATGTGGTATATGTTGAAGCTTTGATAATCATTAGGTATTTGTTGTTGTTGTTGTTGTTGCATGACTGACATAAACGTGATGAATCTTGATGTCCATGATGTCACTATACTTAGAGATTCGGTAAACTTCAATGTGAAAATCTTTGCAATTAAATGAACAACAGGAAAATTGATACTAAAAAGTGCCGTTTTTTCTTAAACAATATTCATTTGAATTATTGAAAGTATATTTATCATTAATTTCATTGCTATTAATTCGTTGCAGCCATGCCTTATTAGGCCTACACTTTGAACCAAATCTAATTTTACATCACAGCAATGACGCTTTCTGATCACCAAAGCATACACAATATACCACATGAATATGGTGTCCATTTGCAAGAAGATGCCATTTCAGGATATATAGGATAAGTCTTTGTTCATGACGATCTTTAATATCAAATTTAGCAATTTTGAGGTGTTAAGTGTTTTTTACGCACAAGTTTAAAGTAAATTTAAACAAAGTTCTGACCGCATTGGTGCGAATGAAAAATATTCCATTCAATCAACTACCTCGAGCATACGATTATATTCATTTCAACCATTCAACAAAGACGGAAACCGTGAGCATAGATGCGAAATTGGAAACTAGCGGGTCTATGAGATGTTAGCCAAACTTTGAAAAAGGTCGATCTTTTCGACTAATGAACAATTAGATAATTTGATTTTGGACAATAATCGTATACTCATTTATCACGTAAAGAAAACATCGTTGAAATACATTCTCCTTGATCAATACTTTCCCCCTTCTTGATCTAAAGAGAAATCATCATTGTCGTGTTATATTTGATTATCGAAGTATAGTAAAAACATCTGAGGTTTAAATGTTTGTTTGAGACTTGGATTTTGGAAGAGATTTGAATAAAAATCAAAGTGGCTTACCTTCTTTGCTCGTGTATGTGAGGGCTTTTGTTTATCTGAAAAGAATTGTTCGTTGTTTTGCGTTATATTGCGCAGAGCCAGATGGAGAGGTCCTAGCTGCTGATGATGGTGACGGTGATGATGGAGATGATGGCGATGCTGATGATGCTTATGATGATAATGCAGATGTTCATTGATAATGCCGATGGTGATATGGATGTAGGTGATATGGATGTAGGGAAGATGATGATGGTGGTGGTGGGGAAGATGATTGATAATGCCAATGGTGATGATGGAGATGATGATGGTGGTGGTGGGGATGACGAAAATGATGGTGATGATTGATAATGCCGTTGGTGATGACGATGATAGTGGGGATGATGGAGATGATTGACGGAGATTATCTCGATAATAATGATATGATGGTGCTAATGATGGTGACGATTAACAGTGATGATGGAGATGATAATTATGGTGGTGATGATGACGATCATGATCATGATGGTGATGATAGTATTGATGATGATGAAGATGGTGGTGGTGATCATGACGATGATTGTTATGATTGTGATCATGACTGTCATAAAAAGTTGAAAACAAAGATGAAAATCATCATTTTTAAAGGTTTGGTAGTGATAATGATGAAGAATATGATTACGACGACAATGATGAAGATGATAATGATGACAATAATGATAATGGTGATCACTATTATGAAAAGATGGTGGTGATGATGGTGGTGTTGATGATTATGTAGATGATGATGATGGTGATGTTGTTAAAGATGATTAACATAATATCGTGACGGTGACAATGATGATGATTGAAATAATGATAGTGGTGGTGGAGTTGATGATTAAGATGTGATGATAATCATGAAAATGATTGGTAATTATGATGGTGATGATGATGAAAATGATTACTCTAATAATATATTTTATATCAAACATAATACCACACTCTTCATAATACAAACTCTTGACACTAAATAATAAACAGACATTGAAACAAATGTTATTTTTATTTTCTCAAGTCTGTACAAAAAAGCACAGCACTGTTTAGAGCAAATTTATTCCTTTCCTTTAACGTCACTCGGGCATCATACCAAATTCGCTTTAGTAGAATCAAATATCTAGATATATTTTTCATAGAACAATCCAAGTTGGTATATTTATACAACAGTGTTAAAAAGTCAAACCACTTATTGTGAAGGCTAGACACATACAGAGCCAGAGTATACAGTTTGGCTTAACTGGTTAAACTGCAGACAATCTGTATTTCATCATTTGTTCTATGCCTGCTTTAATAGTAAACCAGTATTAACTACAATGTGCTCAATACCATTGGCAAACTTCTCCACATCATTGGACCTGGACAAAGATTGTGTTCAAATAATCAAAATAAGAAGAAAAGCCACTAAGGATTGAAATTAACACATTGGGGACAAGGTTAGGAAATTAATTATACATCCATCACCTGATAGTGTTTCAACGCTAACTAGGCATGCATATTCGGTAGATCATACAGCTGCTCAGACAACGGTCGTGCAGTTTGATCGTGCATGCATGTCGCCTGTGACAAAATGAGCACATTTCAAAACTGTGCACCAAGACAACAAGATTGGATCTCAATACTTATTTTAAAGAAAACATCCTGAAATGTTGCAGCGAAATCTTTCAAGATTTTGATATATTGTGCCAGGGGTGAGAGCACCCTCCCGCTTCCCAGGCCTAGTTAAGATGAAGATAAGGTTAAAAAAATAACTATTGTTGCACACAATGTTGTAGAAATGTGCATCTATTCAAGAGCAAGCTTTCCCTTCATGGCAAGTAGTTTTAGGTCTTAGAAACCTCATCGTATTAGCACCGGCATTTCAAAGGGAAGCGTTTCGATGTGGGGCCCTCATTTGTACGGAAACTATAAAACCCTGTGGTGATGTTCATTACAAACAGGACCTAAGCAAGGTAATATCACATCAAAATGAACATTTCAACGGCTTTGACTATGACAATGACACCAGCCGATCAAGGAATACATGCTGTATGGAAGCTCAAGTCTTTTCCTAACACTCTGAACAGCACATTTTAAAGGATGACCATCCCCCCCCCCTGCATTAGTCCCAAGATTGTGGAGGTCTCCCCCGCCCCCTTCTTTTCATTTCCAACCTCAACTCAAAAAGCCATCAAACTAACTTCTGAAAGATCCAGTCTGTAGACCAAGCACACTTTAACATATTACTACACACAGTACAGTCTCTCTGGTGCAAACTACAGATAAAGTTTCAATTAAAGCAACCTTGCCAAATTCAAATATTCCCTTCAGTCAAAGCAAGTTTGAGACCAGATTGTGGAAAACATGAAAACATGGATACAAAGTTGATTTTTTTGTTGTTCCTATGACGAAGAGCTTTCTGATGTTCCAAAGAGTTGACTTTAATCAGCAAAATTATTTAAATAAATCATTGTTGGAATGCAATGTTCATTCACTGTCTTTTCATCATATTACATGGATATAAAATGGAAGAAGTGAACATAAGAAGTGTACTAGAATAGTTCTTAGTAATGTCACATTCCAATGATTTGTGTCCAACAAGAGGATAGGGGACAAAGGTGTTACATAAATGCTTATTAGATAGAAGAGTAAGTAATACCTATAACCACAACGTTAAATAAAAATCAATTAGATACTACAAGAGGATCAAGTTAGGAGACTTTCCGCTAACAAATTAATTTCAATGGCACAAATAGAGATTCAAGGTGTTTTGCATACTACGAATCAATATGCAATGAATGAAGGGACGCATGCATAAATATAACATTGATATTAACTCAGTTACATCAATATGCAACTTGATATAATTTTCAATATGTCTGTACAAGAGGGGCAACTATTCAATCCCAGTCATTATTATTGTTATAGTGATGATTTTCAAGTCTTCAAGATGCTATCAGAAAAAAAATAAAAGGAAAAATATATGAAGTTGAGGAATATTACAGTGACAATAACTTGAATACAACATTGATGGAAAATTAAATTCAAAGCGGTGACACAACATTTTCTCTGTATTCAAATCTCAGGGGGCATAGCGTTAAAATTTAGTATATTTTGTTCAGAATAATATTAAGGATCAGGGTTTACTTAGTGTTGGAGATTAAATTTTATGTTTGGCTTATTGTGCAGATTTTCCTTCACAGCAGTTGTCGCTGAGCAAGTGTCATGGAACCTTGAAAGCAAGCACTGGTTAACATGTTTGTCATGTAATCTTTAGTCTACCGCCACCATTGGTCATTAGATATTATTTATAAGCATTTCTACAAAAGTGCTGACCAATGAAAAATGTTTAAAATCTTAACACCAATAACCCAAAATTGGATAAATAAATCATTACAAAAATAAGGAAAAGGAGCGATTTTGTGACCTTAGTTTTTAATAAAATATAGAATTTGATATATATCTACACGCAAGCACTTTATGCATTAATTCAATACAATTAATCAAATCAAGCCCCAAGCTCATATCAAACATACACCGGCATTGTTTTATAATTAATTTTTCATCAATTGAATTTCAACATGATTTACAAGATGGCACTTTCAAATTAAGGATGAACCATGACTCCCTAATCGAAAATCAATTCAAATTTCATTTACAAAGAGATGAAAAGTACGCATCATTTAACTACAAATGGATATCCCACTGTTCAGAAATCATAATATTTTCCACCAAGTATGACAGCCTTAATACAACTTCAAAGAATAATGAAAAAGGTGATTGAATATTTCATTTTTACAAATACCCCAAACTATAATAATCATAATAGTGTAAATAATAAAATAATAACCATCATTATCATAATAATCCACAAAATAATTTTTAAATGTGATAATAATGAATTTGCTAACAAATTATTAGAATTAGAAAAATAATCATTATAATATAATAAAACACAAAAATACATAAAAAAATGAAATTAATTGAATAATTATATCAGAAATATGATGAGTTACAGAAGAAACAAATGAGAATTATTGAGGCTGCAACTCTGCCCTCAAACTCACTTTATTGTCAGTTAAAAGTGAAATATGGCCATTATGACAATGGAAAGCTCTTTAAGCCCTTTCTAAGCAGAACAGAAATTATCTGTGTATTATGTATTCAAACTAAATCATTTTGTCAAATAGGAAATGATACTACAACCGCAACGCCCAAACCATTCACAAAAAAAATGATTGACAAATTGCTCTGTGTCCTGAGAGCAAATGGATCTAATTCAGACAATAACATGGCAAGACTACACCACATATCCCTCATTACAGTTGCATAGATTGGCACACATCAAATTAATCAAAAGTATATACTGATTACCCACCTGGAATATATGCATTATCATTGAAAATTGCTTTATCGAGTCGAGAATTTAATCCTACTGACTTCACAGAGGGAGATATATCTCAACTCAATGAAGACATATATAGAAGCATAGGAGTGGAGGATGTAGGAGAAAAAACCCCAAAGGAAAACCAAAGAATACGACCAGCCTTGCAGGACTCTCAAAGTCATGTTCTTCAGGGAGTAAAACAGTTGGGAAACTTTGTAGCTCAAATAGTCAGACTATCCTTGCTGCTCTGTGACTAATGCTGAAAAAGTGATGAATACAAGCCTATTCTAAAATAAATTTTTAATTATACACTGCAGTTTTAGAGAAGTTTATATAACCTTAAACAACTCTTGACATTAATGACTTAAAACGTAAATCAATCTCTAATATTTCATGGACTTTTTCCTAAATACAATTGGATAAGTCTCAACTGGTAGCCTTCAAATCAAACAATTATTTAAAACACAGACATGTATTTGACATGTTTCTCAAAAATAAAATAACTGCATACATTCACAATGTCAGTTTGACATTCTTATTTATACTACCAACAAACTCATCACCATGAAGAACTTCAATCCCATGCAATATGCCCTGTATTGTCCAAGAGTCCTAGTATGGTAGTATGGATCTACTGGTCATCCTCACGTGAGGTTTGGCCGCAGATATCGCATGGTTAACAACTTACTTCTGTTTTTTTGTTGTTGCACTAGTGTCACATTATCTACAGCACCTTGCGAGTTCATTCGCGGACCAAGGGACTGTTTCATGATGTTTGCTCCGACAGTACCACAGCAACAGGCAGGGCCAGTGCTTCTTGGCCAATTACAACAAAGGATTTCACTGAAATTGTCAGCACTGACAATTTAGTAAGTCAACTTTCATGAAATGCCTCCCCCCCCATATTTGGGTAGGCCATACCGAGGCTCCACCAAGAATTGTGCCATATCATACGGTCTCCTTAACATGACATCTATGAAAAAAAAATGTAAATGTTGCCCAAAATTTCTACAAATTTTGTGCAAAAGTCAAACAATGTCTTTGTTATCTCTGTACGATCACAGTAAGATGATCGCAACCAGACCTCCCTAAATTGTCCCTTCGATGATCATGTGATGCCATCTATTCTTGGTTTATTTGCCTATAGGTTTACAAATTTTGAAAATTTTCAACACATCTGACATTTCCCCACTTAACAAAATTTGAAGGGTGAGGATGGTGGAAGGGAATCAAAGAAATCACAGAATAGGGGGCGGGGCTGCACCAGCACAGAAGAGGTCAGAGATTGTATCTCAAGACAGATTGTAAAATATGGAAGATGTGATATGTCACAGGCTCTGCAAGGTCACCCTAGGCCAACTAAGACCTGGGGCCTGTAACACAAAGCTTAGCAATGATCGTAGAACATTTTTCAACAATTGATTGCATAGACTACAATACGCAATCAATCGTGAAAATCAAGCGTACGATTAATCGCTTACCTTTGTGTTACAGGGCCCAAGTGGTCATTTCTTAAAGCTATCCGTGAGTTATGAATGACTTTACAAACAACTTGTGACCCTTCCTTGTGCACAATGACATATCCCCTAAATAGCTGTCTAAGCAGATAAAAACAGGTTAAGTAGTGCGTAAAATTGTTTGTAACTCTACAAGCAGCTTTATGAAACATCACCCCGGCATTAATGTAGAGCAATAGCTTGTAATTTTTATGATTAACTTGCCTTGCATTATCTCCAATTCAGTTTGAATATTCTGCATAAAAGTTAACGAAAGATGTTTCTTCTTTCATTGGCGTCATTTTAATTTTTCATGAACTTCATCATAGACTGCTTTAACATCATGTATTCTATGACTAGAATGAATTCATCTTTTTTTCATAACAATTGACTATAAAAGCATTTATCTCCGGTATAAACCCCTTTTTAAGGTGTACTTTGTATATAAAAGATCAATATATAGTATATACTCTATTCTCATACAACACGCACGTGAACGGCCAACCTTCATGCCTTTTTACCGAAAGGAAACAAACTTGCATCATGTCATATTCATGTCATACTTTTTTAAAAAGTATTATATAACCAGCTTTATGCTGGGTTTAAGTTAAAATAAAAGAATATTCCTATAGCTATAGGTTCTCTTAGGTTGCTTGTGACTGGAGGTTTCTGAATTTCGGTAGGAAGAGACCAAACTTTGTCTCGACACCAGAGAAGGTTGCTACAGCTAGTTGCATACCACCGATGTGTTCGGGATTGACTGGGGGTAGATCAGCGGGATGATGTGATTCCTTCACTTGGGATCCCTCCGGTCGGCTACAAAGCAATAAACAAACAGTAATGCAAATATTAGTTATGAAATTGCACAATATATTCAGTGGCAGATCCATGATGTCAAAATAGAGATGGCCCAGATAACAATTTTTTTAGATTCAACTTCATTCGCTTGTATACTATGTTAAATGAGTGATTCTCAAATACAGAAGCACAGCCCCCCCCCCCCCCCCCCCCCCCCCGCTGGATGTGTCACTGATATTGAATAGACTTTGTAACTGCTGGACATAATGATTCATGGAAATGTGAATATATATGTTTTTAATATTGGTTTGACTCAATGGTTAGTTTACCTTTCAGTTGCATATGCCTGAATGATCAGGCAGTGAAACAAAACAAAATGAAAAACAAGCCTTTTTGTGTTGCTCCAGTTTAAATACATAAATCACATGCTGAAGGGGACTTTATGTGATCAGGGCCGCCAAAACTTCACATTTCCCAGTAATGGTTGCCCGATTTTAATTTCTGGTGGCCCAAGAAAGAGCATTGCACACACATACACACATACCCACGTATTTCGTATACACATACCCAAATGCTTTTCTCAGTTAACATTCATATCACGCTATACACATTCATTTACATCAGTCAGCAAATGTTACGAATGAAAGACACCACCAAAAGAAAAAGGTTGAAACATCTCCATTTATTCACTCGTCCATAATTTGATAATCCATGACTTTTCATGTTTTCAACAAAAAGAAAACCATGACTTTTCTGCACATAAAAAGCAATAAATTAAAATTCCATGACTTCCCTGAACCCTTTGAAATGTATGTATATATATTACCATTTGGGTTAAAAATATACCATTAAAGCAGAGATACTTTTGGAGGGAAGCACATTTTTAAATTCCAGGACTTTTGAGGTTTTCCAAGGACCAGTAAAACCCAGAATAAATGCTTACCTTCCTCCAAAGTCCAATGGTAGAGCTCTCTGTAGAAGTTCATATGTGAGCAGGGTGACACCAAACTGTGGTGATGAACGGAAGATACGAGCTGAAAAGCAATGAGGAAAAATCACATTTGTAAGTTTAAAAGTGAGATAAAAGCATTCTATTTGAGTTCAACTATGAAAACAAATGGAGAGAGTTACATCAACATTTCTCATCTGACAAGTCAGATCTGACAATTTTTCTTGACTTTGATTGGCTGAGAATCAGCTGAGAACCCATGTCTAACTATAACCCCCCCCCCCCATTGAATACCCAATATAACGTCTGAGCCACTTTTCCTCTTCCAATCCTCTAATCTGTTCATGGACAAACCAATATTGGGAGGGAACTGGGAAAGCCCTGTGACTTTTGTCAAGGGACCTTACAGAGCTTATTATTTTGTGAAACATTTGTAATAATAATACTCCACTTTTGTATAACCCTCAATACATCACAACAACATCTCGAGAGAATTCGTAGATCACCCGGGTCATCATATCCTGACTTTTTCCTCTCCCTGGGGAGCATTCCAAAAAGGTTACCAAACCCAATTGCAAGGTAGACTACATACTCCAGCATTCGCATCCTACCGGATACTCGTTCATCATCTGGGCGGGGAGGGGCAAACTGTGGATTGACATCTTAACAGGACGATAGACCTCGATGGGATTACAAGATACGAGTCACGACCGCTACACCGCACTGCTTCTTACCTGGTCCTCCTTTCCAGAATGCCCTGAAACCCTCTTGACTGTAGATCTTCCTTGCACAATCTATCACTCCTGTATAGGTGGTCTGGCCTCCTCTGGCTACCACCTGCAGTCTCGTCTTGATCACGTCGGCTGGCGTCACAGAGTATGCAGCAGGGGCACCTGAAAAATCAAATTCAAATGATTACGGGTGACATGTTGCATATCAAGAACACAAAAGGGCATACATGTATATGGGACTGTACTGAACTTTTAGTGTAGTCCCATGTTTTGTTTTTGCTTAACAAAACATCATGGATCAGCATACAAGGATCTAATGTAGTGGACTTCTTTTTCATATTTTCCTCAATAAATGCCTATTTATATTATACCTAAGTATCATTGTGACTTGTAGGCCTATTACCTTAAGAAAGGGAACCATAAGAGCCCTATTTACTCATGGCACTCAAATTTTTTAAAACATATTTTAAAGTATGTATTAAGATAAATCATAAAAAATCACAATATTCACAAAAGATTTACAGGATTAAAACAAAGTCATAAAACATACAAGGCAGGTTAATTATGATAAAATGATAAATTTTCAGTGAAGAGAGTACAAACATGGCACTTAAAATTTGGATGCAAAAAGTATTTGTAGCTTACCAGCAATTGTAGCAGCAACAAGCAGTGAACCTGGCGAGTTATGACCGTCTTTGTCAGCAAAGTATTTTTTTAGATGAGCATAACATGGGAAGTAGATCGCAGAGAATGGGATGTCACGTAAGAAGCATGCTTTTGATCCCTGACAGGAAAGAAAGAGATTCATATTCATAAGTATTCATACCTATTATCATGAGGCACTCGAATTCATTTTACTTGTTCTTCTATCCCTTTCATTTTTAAGTAGGTGAAGTAAATGGGTACCTGGCAGGACTTATTCCTGGAACGCTGTGGTGTCTGTAATGGCGGCCCAGCTCCAGCCGAACCAACAATATGCATTGTATACAAAGTTTAGTTGAGTACATAAGGCCTATGAATAGACTCATACATACTGCGCTATTTAGATCAACAAATTGAACAAAAAAATGTGCTCAAAACATATACTCCTTTAAATAAAACTACTATCTGAATGATAATCAAACAATCATTATAGGACCTTTGCACTTACACTATTTGCGCATCTCTGACAACTCTCTCTAAGAGAGGGTGATTATGATGTCACATAAAGTCAATAACATCATTATTATTCTCATTGAAGTTTGATGGTAAAACTATCATACCTTATAGAGTCCCAAAAGACCAAGGTCTTTCAGAACAGTGATGGCCGATACCCTGGGACCTGTCTGAATCTCGCCAGCTACTTGAAGCCTAATCTTAACAATCTCCAAGGGATTGGTGAACATAACCTGTGACCCACCAGCCTGTCAAAAGTAAAAAAGGTCAAATATCAAAGGTCAGAGTGTAAAAAGTGAGTGTAGATGACAGTTAAAAAGAATACATTCTGGAACTGATAATGATCTCGCATTGAAGTCTACCCACATTGGAAAACTTTTTTTAAAATCTTCTTTTTTTAAGAATAGTGGAGAAATACTGTGACCCACTAGACAACGAAATGTCAAAGGTCAAAGTGTAAATGGAAGTAAAGAAACAATACATTATGGAACAAGGAATGACCTTATATGGAAGCCTAAGAGTGATGACTAAAAACCCACTGTGACACAATAGTCCATCAAAATATAATGGTTGAAGCTTCCATCTTTTTATACACAACACTAGCACAATGCTTTATATAAGCAGGGTTCACACAGAAATTGGAAAACAGAATTCCATGACTTTTCCATGATTAAATTGTTGCTTTCCATCACTTACCATGACATCCCGGGAGTTATGTAAAATTAGGGATGTCACAAAACTGGGAAAAATGGAAATCATGAACACCAATTAAAATAGCAGAGTATGATCACAGAGTACGAGAGTTGCAAGACATGACAAACTGGAAAGCTGCCATAGCCAAGAGGTAAATGCAATTCCATGACTTTTCACAAATTTTCCAAATTCCCTGACTTTCAATGACCACAAATTTTTCCAGGATTTTCCATGACAGTGGGAACCCTGATAAGGTAATACTTACGCATCCTCCTGCGAGCATTTCTCCCCAGAATGGATATGTGCCATCCTTTCTCCTTACTTTGTCTCTCATAAAGTCATTCATAGTTAGCTTGATAGCTTTCTCTGGTGCTACTCCTATCAGCTGGGGAGGAAGACCTGAAATTAAGCAGCAATGATTTATTTTCAATTCATGGTGACCCACTGTTATAAACCACTTAATCAGACCTCCTAACCTACTTGATTGAAAAAAATAGGGATGGTTTTGCTCGAAAATAAAGAAGGATATTGCCTTTTCCCAGAGGAGTGAACAGTAAAAATAATTGAAAAGAATAGGACAATCATATCTTAGCACGAGCTATGAATGGTTTAAGTCCAGAATCTTCCTTCCAAAATGGTTGAGAGGTTTGTTTAATTAAATGCACATTTTTATTGAGAGCAGTCCATCTTCAGCTTGCATGGGGAGCATTTCATTTTACATAAAGCAATTTTCACAATTTTTAAAGGTCACCAAACCCTTGTATCTGATAGGCTCAGAGCAAAATAGTCGGTGAAAGTTGCCTACTTTTTTTTTCATGAAACTCTCCTACTCTCCTATGTGCAAGAACTTTATTTTCTGACACCAGACATCTCTTGAGAATACCTGTGGTATTATCAAATCTTTTGAGCTCAGTTGATTATTATCCTGTCCCATTACACATTTATTATCCTGTTCCAAGGCCAGGGAAATGCCAATTATTGCAGTGACTTTCAACATTTAGATTAAGTATACAGGGCAGTGTAGTAGGTTTCACGGGACACCATGTATCTTTCTTGGGCAAGTGTTGGTCCTGAAAAGGACCACCCCATCTCGACGTTTTGACAAGAGTGTTCTTGTTGTCTTCCGAAGAATTCTTTTTAGAAGAACACACTTGTCGAAGCGTCGATATTGGGTGGTCCTTTTCAGGACCAACACTTGCCCAAGAAAGATAATAGTGTACCGTGAATCCTACTACACTATTCTTCTTCGCCAAAAAAACCTTCAGAAGTTACACAATATACAGGTCGCTGCATAATGGCTATAGTGGCTAAAAATAATGGCTAAAAATCTCAATGGTATCAAATATACGTAAATTGCATTATGTTACTCACTGGGCTGTTCAAACCTTGCATTTCAAAAAAAAAAAAGATCTTAGGGCAGCTCAAAAAAGGGGATTTTTTTTATTTATGACTCAAGTGGCAATCTTCTTTTGCCTAGAAGGGGGTTTTCCCCAGGAAATAGGAGACTGTTTTCAAATAATATGAATGTGCCACTATTTGTAAAATAAATGTTCTTCCATGCTGCCCTCATTTTCTTTTATTTCAAAATACAAGGTTTTAACAGCTGTTACTTGGAAAATGCGTGGTATGTGCTTGGTAAATGTTAAATTTACAATTCAAATAGAGGCTATGATCTTCCATACAAATCTAAGTAATATCTCTAACAACAGAATTGTATGGTATTGTGATTTGAGAAAGTTATGAACAGAGGTGGACCGAATCCCGGAGGAGACAAAGCATTGGAGGGGCACAGCAACGTTCACAAACAATACAGTGCCCCTCCAATCATTGTCTCCTCCGGGTCACGGTCCACCACTGGTTATGAATATGATCAATGAATTCCTGATATCAGGGGAGCACTTCATCAACATTTCTGTCCGACAGGGTGTCAGATCTGACAACATTCCTTGATTCTGATTTACTGAGAAGCACTGTTACTGTGGTAACTGTGGGATAAAACAGGACTTGTTGGATAACACGCTAACAAGTCCTTTCAAGAAATTCTCCCTAAACAATCAAAGTCAGCAACCCTAGACCCCTGACCTATTGACCTGTGACTATTGACCCTCACCTCTGTAGAGACCAAAGAGGCCTTCATGCCTAATGACCTTCTTGAAGCAATCAAAGCTGTTCTTGTACATGAGTTCACCGACCATCTGACCACTCCTCTGGTTCTGCATTCTAGTCTTGACCAAATCAATGGGATATACTGCCGTCGCTCCAGTGGCTGGTGGACAAAGACAAAATACCAACATTTTGTTTTAATGATAGTCTTTATTCATACTTCTTTATTCCTTTCTCTCTCTCTCTCTCTCTCTATCTTCTTCTTTCATGCCACCTGGGGAGCGTTTCATCAATATTTTCATCCGACAAGTTGTGAGATCTGACATCTTTCCATGATTTTGATTGGCTGAGAGGCACTGTTCCTACGGTAACTGTCGGATAAAAGGAGACTTGTCGGATAAAACGTCCGACAAGTCCTTTCATGAAACACTCCCCTGGTGTACTCTGCAGAGTGGATTTTGTGCGTTCTAAATCATATTATTGTCATTTATTGAAATTATTTCTTTCAGCCTGAGGCTAGGGCTTAACTACAAATGATTGCAAGAAAGAAATGATAAATTTAAAAAGAAATATCTTAAATTGTTAACAAATATGACCAAAAAAAGAAGATTAAAAGTTGAGTCAATACAAATTAAAGAATGTGATAAAGTATCGGTAAAGTTAGGTGATACAAATACAATCAAGAGTGTATCTAATAAATAATACAATGGTATAGTAAAATCATTATTTTGAAAACATGTGTATACAAATTAAATGTTAAACATTATATTCTCTCCCTCTTCTGCTTTTGTTTTTTTTCTTCTCTCTTTGGTTTGTATCGCAGTTTAAAAATGAATGTTCATGTTGATGGTTTGAGAATTTAATATTTAATTTTGTTTAACTATGTGTAGGTATTATTAACTATATGTACCTCCTTTCTTCTCTCCTAGCCTACACCCTCAACCCCCATCCCCTGATCAGTTAGATCAATATTAGAGTTGATTTACGCACAACTGGAAATGGGTAGTTAAAAGTTCTTTCAAAATATATACAATTTGAAAGTAAAGTTGGTCTAGAAAGGGCCTAATCATATCCTACCTCCTGCTATAGCACCCAAAGTGAATCTGTACACGGACTCGAATACAGAAAGGAGGGCTGTACGTTCCACCTTCTCCTTGGGCTGTGACACCTGAAGTTTGCTGATGACGTCAGTTGGCGGCGTGATCTTCACCAGATCATCAAACGTGACTCGACTGTAGTTAACACACAAAGAAGAACATAAAAATATTTGTTACCATTATTTTATCAGGAGACAGCCTCTACACCCCATCTTCATGCAGTTCAAGAATTTTTAACAATTTCATCCTCGATCATTCAATCCCCAACCAAGTCATACCAAAGACTTTAAAAATTGGACCCCCTGCCTTCTTATCAGACGCTCGGCATATTAGAATGGAAAAAGGCAACAATAGCATGTTGTGTAATGCAGGGCTCGCTGGGAGAACATTTCATAATGGATGAAGTGGCTACCCTGAGTAAATTATTATTAGAATATATGTCATAAACAAAGTTTTGACATTTTGGTATTCCCATATCAGCACAGACTTAGAACATGGTTCAATTTGTAAAGAGTTTAAAAAGGGCCAATTGGTCTAAGGTTTGAACCATACAGGAAGTACTCATAATCATTACCATGCACACAATGGAATCACTGCATGAAAAGTCAGTAAAACATCTTAGTTTGAAAAAAAAAATTCAACTTAATAGTCGCACTTAAATTTCTTGTAAGTTGTAGTACATACCACAGCATCATGATGGTCACATTATTCTCTATGAGCTTAACTACCGGTATGTAATCATCAACAAGTTTACATGTTGAATATATGTGGATATTGGTGCTTATTAGTTGGTTCAAATCACACATACGTCTTTGTGAAAGATCCCTTTACCTGATTGAATATCATCATAAAACTTCTGATAAAGATTTGTGTGTTTATAGGACAAAGTGCTCTCGCTTTTGTAGAAAGTAATGTACAACATAAACTGGACAATAGTTTTGTGCAGATATATGTCAACAAGTTTTTGCATGAAGTTAGGTCACACATCACAGTAAATGATATAGTCTGGATTATTTTGTATTGTTAGACCAACCGTATGACTGGGTGCAAGTTTAGAAAAAAAATGAAAATTAATCAGGAGTTATATAAACATATTGAATACTGTCGGACAGATAAACAAAATTTTAAAATATACATTAGAAATAAATGATAAGTCAGCATATATTTGTCACCAGGATATAAATTGGGGAATTTACAGACTTTAATAGATACATATTTCTTGTCGCCAGATGGGAATATAAATAGGCATCTCCAATTTCGATATCCAAACAATAATGATTTGTTATAAAACTAACCATTTAATATTAAAAAGAAGGGATTTTAACCAAATTCTTAATTAAAATGACTGGGACAAAACGGTCAGTTAAACCTTCTGCAAAACAATAAATAACTGACTATAAATTTGCCAAAATTATTAAGTTTTCAATTTCAAGAAAATGCTCCCCCTACCAAAAAGGGAAAACATCAACTATTAAATGTACCTGTATATTGTATATTATAGCTTTATCATGTGAACATACTGTGTTAATATCATTTACCATGTATTGCACCCACCACTTAGGAAAAAAGAGTATACATTCATTTCATTCACATTATCTACATATTTCATATCTTAAAAGGGAAATTTGAAAATTATAGGTTAGTTATAAAATCATCACCACCTGTATTCATTTGTACACAATACATGACACTTACCTTTCTCGACTAAATATTCTTTGAAGACTTTGATTAAAATAATACAAAACGACATTATTATTACCTCTGGAACATAGGGAAGCATTCCATGATTTAGAGTTTAAAGTATGAGTGAAATTAATCTTTATCATACACCACTGGCAACAAGCTAGGTTATACAACCTAAATCTAAATCAGACTTAATATTTTTTTAAATCCATGCATCGACCAACATGTTATCTACGGACTTTAGTTTATTGGACAGAGAATCGCACATCAAAAAATGGTTAAAAACATACATTTGCTAACCCAAGTGTGATAATTTCTGGATCCTCTCTGCTAAAAAATTTAAAAAAATAAGTAAATAAAATATTATATTTACAATAATAGATTGTTTACTATTTCTTTATCGACTTCTTCTGTTAGTCTCAAAGTATAGCATGTTCATGTTATCATCATCTATTTTAAGAAGTTGGATTGAAAATGAAATAAAACATCAAACAATCCAATCTGAACTAAGCCTGTACTATATGTGGCAAAAAGCAATATCAATTTTGAAATGTCCATCATGATGTAAATGTGATCTATGGAATAAAAAGTAATATAAAATTGAAATGTTCATCTTGATGTAAGTATGCTCTATGGAATTATTACAGAGTCATTCTTTTGTTATTGTTCACTCAAACTGTATTCAATGATACCAGGGTAGTGAATAACAATATTTTTTTCAGGGGCTATCTTTTTATCTACATTTGGGCCATTGTGGTATTTTGGGGGCTATTTCTTTCATTTTAAGGGTGACTTTTTAGGGATAACAATCAATTATGCAGTTGCAGCAAATATCATTATTACTGATTTTCTAAATAATCTTTAATGTTGTTTGTGTCAGATCTTGGGGGTGGAGAATCTAGATAGAATGGTCGCCCCAAAGCATAAATTTGGGGGAATTTTAGGGGCAATTTGGTTATCATGAGGGCAAAATCACCACATGAACTTCATATACTGCAGGATACCCAGGATTAAATTTTTCCCCCAAGGGAAATAAAAGCTATTCATGAAAAAAAAACTCTCATTATAGGGATTGATTATTCTCTGTGCACACAGATGAAGCTCTCCATGTTTTAAATATCTATGGATATTGAAGTTATTGAAGCCAAGACTTGACCACAAAATGGCTCATACAGTGAACTGAAGGGAGGTGATAAGAGCAAATTTTCAAGAATGCAAGGATCATCATGCCATCCTACAGTAAGAGACTTGAGTAGATCTTAAACATAGATAATTTCTCTAATGGGGCATTGCAAGAAACTTTTGTACCGTTCCAAATCAAGCATAAGTTCTTCAATTAAACACAAATTTGTAATGAATTGCTTTGAATTGTTTTTTTAGAAGAGAGTACTTGTTCTGCCACGATCTGTTCTGACTTTTTTTCCAGCTTGAATATATGATCATATTTACTGGTAAGAAGCCAGGAATTGTACCTTCAAGTAAACTACTTGGTAAAAAAAATGTTGCATAGTTGATTTAAAGGGGAATGAAACCTTTGAAACAAGTGGGCTTGTGTGGAAAGAGAAAATCAAAGAAAATTTGAGAAAAATCGAACAAATAATGAGAAAGTTATGAGCATTTGAATATTGCAATCACTAATGCTTCCCCTGTGAGGGACTATAAAATACCCCTAAAATGTCCTTTTTTGCTCTTTCTTATGGTGATACAAATTTTTTATCCACAATGTATTCTTTAAAATCCATATTACATGCCTTCTTATAGAATGAATACATGATCTACAGAGAGATGCGATAAAAGAGGCAGAATAAGTGAAATATATAGAAAAGTGACATCACACATCTTTGTTGCATTGCCAACTGGAGGATCTACATCATGATAATGATCTAAACTTCAAAGCTCAAAACTTTCTTATTATTTATTCAATTTTTCTCAAAATTTTGTTGATCTCATTCTTTGATTTTTCTCTTTCCACACAAGCCCACTTGGTGCAAAGGTTTCATTTTCCTTTAAATACCGACAGTGATCAACAACTTACCCTACTGATTCCTCCAGGCAACATATGTGAAAGAGAATAGATACCTCCATAGGGGTGATCTGAGAATATTGCTGGGCAGCGTGAAGAAACTCCTCTGAAAAAAAAATAATAAAGCAAGAAAATGATGATAATCATCATTGTAATAGTAATAATTATCTACTTTCATAAAGCGCTCCGGGCTATAATTCGTGTAAAATGTATGGTGATTGCTAGAGTTAAAATATGGTTTTATGATATGGTTAGGTTTAAGGTAGTGCCTTGAGTACATAATGTGGATTTGGCGCTTTAGAAAAAACTCTATATTATTATTACTATGATTATCATTAGGGTAACGTGTTAAATCAAGATTTGAAGTTAGTCATTCGATTAGTGTATTGAATTTTTTTTTTTAAGCCGAGCAATTTTTGCCAGAGCAAATGTCATGGAACCATCTTGAAGATCCTAACAAATATATCATTTTTCCGGTCATTGGATCCCAGCCTGCCTGCACTCAATGTGATCATTTTCTCAAGTCCTTGAGAGGCATTCCAACTAGAAGATTGATTTTCTTCAACAAGAATTTCATCCACATTGTGATGCACTCAAGGTAAAGTGAGGTGATTTGGTATTCTTACAGATACAAGTCCTTATTCTGCACTTGCCAAACTAGTTCCTTAAATGTAGAATGACCATAATGAAATTAACTGCATTCATAAGTATATCATGATCATACAAGTTATGAAATACCTACATTGTGATCTGACTTGACTCCGAACTAGGCCCCACAGACAGACTAGACACTAATCCTCTCCCCCCCCCCCAAAAAAAAATAGAATATTGGCCAATTTCTCCTTACCCTTTGTAACAGGTTGTGTGTGTGAGCCATTGGTGATCTGTTCATAGATTTTCTGCATTAGTTCCATGTCCTTGAGTAGACTGACGAAAGCGTTGAAGTAAGGGAAGCTGACAAGATGTTTGGTCTCTCCTCCTGCAACCTGGAAAACAAAAAATGAACACAAAAAATAAATAAATTTCTTTATTTTTATTGATAACATTATCCTGTAGAAATTCTGTCTTTTGTCTTTATGCCAAAATGTATGATAACCAGGCCAAAATCTATATTTTTTTGTCTAATTTTAGAGGGCTTCTTTTTATAACTTACTGCCTAAATCTGGAACATTGAATAAACTTTTACATTGCGATGAATGGGGATTTCCAGGGCTCCTTGTTTAGTTTCCAGGGATATTTTAAAGTCATATTTCACACCAGATGATACAAAACAAGTGATATATACTAGTACCTCTTCTAAGTCGCATATCTACGAAGTCAACATACTTCTGTGGTCCCAGAAGGTTTAACTGAGACAAAGTAACTTGTATGTAATATTTTAGAAAAATTGTTTGTATACTTACTGTGACAAGGTTATCTTGGACGTAATCGGTGAGCATGTGACCCAAGATGGTGGTCATGATCTTGTTGAAGTCCAATGCAGAAATCATGCCTACATTGTTCTTATCCATTTTGACAAAGGCTTGCATCGCATGCTCCTCTTGCAAGTTCTGTTTTAACAAAAATACAACGACAAACATTGTTGATCAGATGTCACTGGCGCTGGAACATTCTGGCCAAACAAGATTTAGGATCTATTGTATGTAAACAATGGTTCCACCCACAAAGAGAAAAGAAAATTGGAAATCAAAATGGATGAGATCTTTTCTTATCTTATACAGTAAAGGATTCAAGTACATTTAATATTGGGATTGTAATTTGTAATTATTACAAAATTTGTAAGGTGATTAAAATACTGTTGGTTCTTAGCACACATTTCGGAGGGATGATAAATTACTTCATGGAACCTTAAAATACAAATGTAATCAATAAATACAAATAAATAGATCTCTCATTGTTGACATTGACAATGAAAACAAACAAACAAAGATGTGCGTCTGAATGTTGACCGACTCGAGTTGATAAACATAATGGGGAAAATTTCTCTTCATTAAAAAGGTGTGTCTTTATTCAGGTTTCAAATTGATCGAGGGAGTTGGCATTAAGGATCTATGTTGGTAATTCATTCCATTGGATTCGGACAAATACAGAGAAGGATTGATCACCATAACATATATTTGTTCCTAGGCCCTGGATTAGCTTCAAAGTTGATGATAAATAAAGAGGGCTGAGACAGCTAGAAGGACAAAAGGAGATGAGGTTGGTGAGGACTTCAGGAGCTTGGCCATTGATGATTTTAGAAATCTTCATAAAATCTCAAAAAATATATGAAGGTATTTGAAACTGAATGAAAACTGAATACAGTGAAAAGTCAATCCTTGCAAACGTCCACACCCCCCCCCCATCCAAACCCCTCCCTACCCCTCCCTATCCATCCCTCTAAACATTTTTAATGATCCTTACATGAAGAAACTGTGTGAATTCCACAAAGCTCAGCTCTTTCTTCTTCTCCGTTCCGAAATGAAGTTTGACAAAACTGGAGTCAAAGTTGAATGGGATTCTCTGGAACACCTCTGTGAGGCTGAAAACTTGCTTGAATTCATCTGAAACAGAATACAATTATCACAGAGTGTAAATGGCAATTTGTTCAAAATGTATAATGACAGAGATTAACTCATATATGGATTTGCAGTAGATAGGTCGTGGGAAAGCCCAGTTTTCTTTTTTTTTCAGTTTCATGTGATCAGGGGCTCATTTCATAAAGGACTTGCAACTTTTGTTACTTTGCCATTATAGCAACTATCATGGTAACCTTGATTTTGATTGGCTGCTGAGCCCTGTTACCATGGTAGTTGCCTTAATGGCAAGTCCTTTATGAAACGGGCACAAGGGGAAGTGATTCAATTTAAACTTTCATACAACATAAATTGCAGCTTGCAGTACACATTTATTAAGTCATAAATATTCAACAGCATTTGTCCTATGAATTCCTGACCTTTGAACTAGAAAGTACTTACTGAATGAAACAAATCCTGATCCATTGGTATCAAACAGTTGAAAGGCTACCATATGAGTAGCATCAGCAGAGCAGAGCATTGCTTCAAAGGCCTGGAACTCGATGAATGATATCAACCTGTAGCATCAATAACAGAAAAGTGTAATTTCAACACTTGGGGCTCTGTAACTCACAGGTTTTCAATTAATTGCTAAATGGCAATGGCTCAAGCTATGGTTCCTTGCCCATTTCACTCAAAACACTGAGGCAAAAAATAAATCAACTTTGTTTGCTGTAAGCTGACCGAGCCTAAGAAAACCCTTTTACCTTTGTCTCTTTAATTCAATTTTAGGAAAAATAAAGTGCTATAACTAACAGGGTTCCCAGCTCTTCAAGACAACAAAATTCCCTGATTTTTACTTGAGTTTTTCCCTGATGAAGTTTAAAAATTCCCTGATAATTATTTAAACGCATTCCCAGTTTTGCATGTTTTCTAAGTTGTCGCAGTGAATTACATGTATTTTCAGTATAAAAACAATATTGTAAAACTAATTAGTACTGTTACACAGGCATGTGATGGCCTCCCTTCTCCCCAAACCTCCATCCACCATACCCCATAACCACAATAACCGATCATTCAATGGATGTTGTTTTGATATGCAACAAAATATAACAGAGTCTGACTGACTTCCATGCTTTCGACTTTTGGGCTAATCAAAATTTCCTGATTTGTGGTATTTTTTTAATCAAATACCCTGATTTTCCCCTGACCCGAAAAACGTAAAATAATTTTCCCTGACTGAAAAAAAGTAAACTTATTTTCCCTGGTTTCCCTGATGGGCTGGGAACCCGAAACTATGTAGGATCATGAAGAGACATCCAATGCTTCCATTTGACATGGTTAACTGAAATTCTATTTTTGCCCTATTACAATTTCACTTTCTACTTTTTCTGTTTATAAATAAAGTATATTTTGCATAAAACAATAGTGCGTTTTTTAAACTACTTTTTGTGTTAACTCCAACACAGACACCTAGAACAGAGAATGGCACAGTGAGAACCTTTAAAACCAAGCAACCATCTGCTAACTTCATTCCATGATAATTTGACAATAATAACAGGTGCATAAGATTTTTGTTGTTATCATAACAGAAAAACAGAAGTAACAATTGGGTGAAGTGTCAACTTTAATTGGAAATTTAAAAAAAATCATTGGTTGCAGTTAATTTCTTCCATGTATGAACTTAAAAAAAAAGTATCTTGGTATCGAGAGTGGCTTTAAATATTCTCTTAAATCTGTACTTCCAAAGAGTCAACTGTTGTAAATTAAAATTAAAATTCCTTTCCCATTTTATGTTAGGCATACTCTATTTACAAACATTGGACAACAAACGTTGCTTGCTTATTTCTTTTTATACAAATAATGTATGCTCTTGGTCTTCAGAATGATCAAAACCGTGATGTTGAAAACATGAATCCATGACTTACCCATCTTTTGTTTGATCCGCTACACCAGCTAGTAGTTTCAGGGTATCTGGATTGTAATTCCTCTCAGGCTGCATGTTGAGGTAGCCTCTGATGAAATCCTCGGGGGTCATGAAACGCTCCCCTCCCCGCTCAATGCTCGCATGCTGAAAGAAAATATATCAAGAAATGCAATGTTGTAACTTGGTAAAACTTGAATGAGATGATTTGGATTTCTTTTATAGGTAAGTATCACCTAATTAGCACATGCCCCCAACCCATATGGACCATATTCAGAACTTGGGTTTAATTTCTATTAAACTATGAAAAGCCAACTGTTGCATATTTATCAGATAATTTGTCACTCAACTCATACATAATTGGCAGGGAATACTTACTGAAAAAGTTTTCTTCATATAAGCAGGAAGAAGGAAGCACAGTGAAGAAATATCACAACAATGTAGGGTCAAGACAAATTATTGACATAATTGGCTTTCTATAATTTTAGCAGAGAGTTAAACCATGGTCTTAGACAAACAAGACTTTCTTTTTTTCTTCTAGGTAGCTTTAGGAAATGAAGCAGGAGAAACATTTTTTATTATTATTTCTCTCATACACTATAAAGTAGCTTATGTTTAATGTTTGAAATACCAAATAAATGAATAATAATAATGATAAATCTCTAACAATTCTAATTTAACTAATAACGATTACAAATCTCTATCAATTCTAATATGTATAATAATGATGATAAATGTATAGCAATTCGAATTGTTCTAATGGAATATTTTCGACAGAACAAATTAGGATGAAATGAACTTACTTTACTGAAGACATTGCGGAGCTGGACTGGATCTGCTCGCTTCACAAGGTGAAGTGCCTACATACAATCATACATATAAAATGGATTATTGCTAGTAGAACATGATTATTCATTGCTGTATGCTGCATATAAATACATCATGAATATCTTATTTTGTAGTTTGATTAAAACTCACACAGCTCTCAGAGTTAACTTACTTCAATCATCCATAATTTTTTTTATAAAACATTTATGGTCAAGGCCACTTTCTTAATTGGTGATACCGAAGGGAACAGAGGTCAGCAGGCACTGATTACTCTACCAGTACCTGGTTGTTTCAGCCCACACTCACACTTTTTTTGTGGAGGGGGGGGCAAGAGCACATAATCCCCACTCAGCATGGAGTTCTGTACTCTTCCACACATTATCAATACAAAGCATCAAGAAATACAATTCACCTTCTTCTCTGATGTATAAAGTTTACAATCGACCCTATCTCTAGATCTTGACCTACAAAGTGAACACAGTATAAAATGGTAATTGATGTCTTTAAAATTAAGGAGGATCTGCTGTCTTACCCGACGTGAAGCAAACGACCTTGGTTCGCAGGAGGCTGTCTTGAAGAACATCTTGTTTTTTCAGATGCTGCACCTATTAGCATATCAAACAGAGCAAAAAGTAGTTATATATACATCTAGTAGTAAATCTATAATATCCATCATAAATGTATGTAAGTGTAATAATAAGCACAGTCCAGTATGTGAATCTAAAATTGATGTTGTGCGACCTAGTGGTGAGAGCATTGGACTCAAGATTGTGAGGTCGTTTAGTGTATGTCCAAATAATCACCGGTAATCAAATCCTCGTTTAGGGTGGATTTCCACAGAATATAGGGACAGCGATTTTCCGTAATCGAGGAAAACCGAGGGAATTCATGGAAACAGCCTCTTGAAAATAACAGATGGTTATACTATTATGGTCTTTCACAAGAAGAATTACACTGGATTGTACACAAAATTTCTCAGTTTCACCTGTTTCAAATACAAAACCGGATTGAATAGAACTTTGATAGGGCTTACAAAATACATGTAAGTAGTCACCCTATCTCTTTGATGCTAGTATCGAGGATTTGAAAAGGATGTTAAATAGAAATATGTACCCAAGTTGGTTGATCCAAAGGTCATTGAACCAATACCTTCAAAAAGCCCAAAACCAAAACAATACTTGTGAAGAGAAGACTGAAAGGTATTCAAGGTTGCCTTATATTGGTAAAGCATCACAAGAACTTGAAAAGAGACTCAATCAATATTGCAAGGATCTCCACATATCTCTTTCGTTTTCATCTTTCAAGCGAAGTTCTTTACTTCCTGTCAAGGATTCCATTCCCCAGGAGATCCGGGATCGTGTCATATACCAATTTACATGTTCCAGATGTAATGCTCACAAAATTGGTCAAACCAAACGTCACTTATGACACAAGTACATGAGCACCTGGGGAAGGACAAAACTCCCATGTTTGGAAACATGTACAATCATCACCCTATTGCCTGTCAGATTCCAATAGTCAATGCTTCAAAATTCTTGACATTTTCAGCTCAAAATAAAGGAAGGGCTCTTTATCAAATGGAGAAAGTCCCAACTCAATCAACAGGTATACAATTTACCAAGACCGAGTACCGATTAAGACCGTAACAGACGCATCATACACGCTCTCTGTAGAACCAGCAATAAATCAATTACAGACTCAGAGTTTACTATCCATTGAAGATAAAATGACTCATTTGTAGGATTCTGAGGCACTTCCTTCCTATCAGCATCATACATGTAGATTGTCTAATTATGATTCAATTTTGCCAATTGTCAAAATAGTGGAGCAGGACCCTCTCATGTTCGCAACATGCTAGACTACTCTTTTGATTGCGATACATATACCACGGAATTGCAGTACGTACATGTACTCCGATGTTTTGTGCGACTGTGGAGTATATATGCTAGGTATGCATACCTTCCATCTCTTCCTTACACTACAAGATTGACCATTCCTTATTTGTTTCAAATGTATATCCTGACTAATTTGGAAATTAGACGGGAGTATAAAGATTCTGAATACTTAAGAGTTATGAACCTAATATTGCTGCGATATCATCTGTACTTATCTTCATATTCGCACTTTACTGAATCCACATGTATAATATTTCGTCAACTTATAAATACCGGTAACTGATTTCTACTGTGTGGTGGAGTGTTAATGCAATGCAACGTCTACTTTTCGTAATTGGGAACTTCTTATTGATAGACTGACCAGTACTGACCGCACAGAAACGCTAACAATACGCGTTACAACCATTAATGTGGCAGTGATGCCTAATGTTACAACAATGCAGTACTTACACATTGAAATAAATAAATGGTTTGACTTCACAATCCGAAAGATGTGACTGAGCTTACTGTTAGTGCTCTGTTAGGCTAACAACGTTTCTGTGCGGCCGGCACAGGTAGATAACGTCACTAACAAGCTAATCAACAACATGTTCTCAAAACAAAGAGCTACTTGAGTCTATTAACATAATCAATCATGAGGCAGTGAATGAGGAATTTGAAAAACTTCTTGATCGCTTGAATGATCAGGAGAATAGAATGAAAGACATTGAAGTAGAGAGCAAAGAACAAGCTAAAGAGATTAGTCGCCTCTCTGACATAATAGAAGATCAACAAGCAACAATAATCTTTGCTTATCAACACTGGATTTAGAGCAATTTTCACGCAGAAACTGTCTTCAGTTCTTTGGTGTCCAAAAGCAGAGTAATGTAGACATGGATGACTTCATCTGCAAGATAGCAAATGATAAACTGGCATTGGAGATCTCCAAACAAGATATTGATTGCTCGCATCAGTTGGGTAACCCCACCAAAGCGCAAACAGAGAACGGTAGAGGGAAACCTGCACAGAAGCGCCCTTGACTGATAGTTATAGTATTTTAAGACCTGCGATACCAACAAGATACCATAATGCCGAGCCTTCATCATCCCCAGGGAAGCATTCCCTTTTTTTCACTTCTGGAAGTTCTGGCTATTCTTTTCAAGGCTAACGCAGCTTTGGGTTTGATCGTTAAGGACAACTTCATCCCAACAATAAGTTGACTTGAATAAAAAGAGAAAAATCTACAAGGATAATACTGAAAATTTGATCAAAATTGGATGCAAAATAAGAAGGTTATAGCATTTTTAAGAACAGTTATACATGTATATGCACCTCCCGGTCAGTATGCAAATGAGGTGACTAATGACATCATCAACTCACTATTAATTTTGTTTTTCATTATATGAAATATTAAATATTCTAATTTTCTCCTCATTCATTATGTGAAACAAAGTTTCATTCCTCCCTGGGAAACTTTAAGGGAAACTTTAAAAGTTATATACATGTAGGTCTATCGGCATATTAGACTGATAAATAGGTCTATTTCTGTAAGGGAAACGCTCCGCTGAGATTTCATCTGGCTCTGCAGCATCCCCTCTATCAATAGACCAATGACGGCCATTGGGCTCGTAATGGTGGTGCAAACAACCGCCGCTTAACTACGGCGCCTATAGAGAAAGGGTACGCTGGCGCACCCTTCTTCTTCTTCCTGTAAAGTACAGACTGCCGTTGGCATATTATCGTACTTGTGCTTGTCAAGTGCCCAGATGAATAGTGCAAGTAAAAATCTCTACAAAACTATGTGCGGCTAAAAACAGAAGAGGTCTTAACGAAGCCTCCTTTGCTGCACCTCCTGCTTGAAAGACGCAAGGGAGGTGCTGTGAACTATCTTTGCTGGGAGTGAGTTCCATATTCTGATAGCATCAGGAAAGAATGTCTTTTGATATACTTGTGTTCTGGCATATGGAATTTGGAACTTATCAGGATTTCCACGTGTACATGGACCAGTTGATGGGATAAAGTGGTCATCCGGGATGTCAATAAGCTTATTGATGATGCAGTAGACCATGCTAGCTCGCTGTTGTGCCCTTCTTTCCTGAAGAGTAGCCCACTGGAGTTGCTTTAGCATATCTGATACACTGCTGGTACGTCGAAAGTCTCCTAAAGCAAAGCGGGCGTAACGGCGTTGTACCATTTCCAGTTTTGAGATGTTCCTCTGGGTAAATGGGTCCCACACCACAGCAGCATACTCCAGTACTGGAAGGACAAGTGCTTTGTAGCACAACACTTTCGTCTTGAGAGGACAGTCTCTGATATTTCTCTGCAGGAAGCTGCTGACTGAGTTGGCAGACTTAGTTGTTTTGTCTACATGGTGATTCCACTTAAGGTTATCCTGGAAGTTTACACCAACCCTCTTCAATTACTCCTAAATGTTGCTTTTTGATGGGGGAAAAAGGAAGAAATAATAGAGATGAATTTATATCAAATACAATCAGCTTAATAGGCCCTACCACATTTCTGAAAAACATGCTGGAAAATAGCGAATTTTGATGACAAACAGATCAGGATCAGCCAGATTCTTCTTCAATCGCTTGATCGCCATCAGTGTAGCTACAGCTGAGCCGAGCGTAAGAACGTGCCTGCCAATCAGCTGTAACTGCGCTGCAGCGATCGAAGAACCTGGCTGATCCCGATCTGTTTGTCATAAAAATTCACAACTTTCCAGCATATTATGGTGGATCCCAAGTCTGCGCACCTAACAATTTGAGTTAAGATTTAACATGAATTTCTTATTTCACAAGATCTTTCAATTAATAATGTTCCTTATATTATTATGAGTAAGTGTAGCAAATTTCTCATTGAAAAATGAAAAAAAAATATAGGATTTTCTTGAAAAAACCTCGGGCAGTCATTTTCAGATTGAAAAAAAAATGGTACCACATGCATGTCTGCGCACCCATTCACTTTGCACACGATTCAGGGATTTTGATGAGAAAGGCTGCATTTTGAGGCCGTCACATGAAATGCCCTAAATTCAATATTTTTCCACTATTTTGAGTCAGATTTTTTAATGAATACCTGTCTATTGCATGTGTAAAGTCTGTGTTCATTGCATATCTTCTTTCACTAGAATCACACAGATACGCGTGTGCGCAGACAAGTGGGAATGCGCAGACTTGGGGGAACTGGCCATACTTTTCAGATAGACGGTAAGCTGATTGTATTTGATACAGATATATTAGATCTATTTCTTACTTGTTCTCCTGTCAAAAAGCAAAATTTAGGAGTAATCGAGGAGGGTGCAAAACTCCTAAAAGTGCACCCTTTCTCCATAGATGCTGGTACACACTTTTTCACTGCAACCATCCTGCCTGTGGGGAATCTACAGGTAGGACTATGGTATGCCAAAGCTGTACATAGCACACACTTTTAAAAATCATTAAAATATCACTTTTGTGACCAAAATTACTAATTTCCATACAGTTGCAATTTATTTTTCATCAGTAACTTGGGAATAATTTTTGTATTCAACATAGCGCTCAAAAACTTGAATTTGGGGCACATTTTGTGTACGCCCTCTATTGGTGGAAAGTAATATGGCAAGAAAATTTTCATTTTTTGATCTCTATTTTCAATTAAGAAAAAAATAATTCAAAGAATTAAATTTACATAAGATCCAAGTTATATGATGAATAGCTGTAATGAAAACAGACAGTGTAAGAAAATCAAGCATTTGTCCCATAGAAAAAGAGAAAAAGCCAAACATTGCCACCCTTATTGTGCCACACATGGAGATGTAACTGAGAACAAGGTTATATCCACTTGTTCACTGCTACCACCCTGCGTGTGGGGAATCTACTGGTAGGACTACATGTATGGTATGCCAATGGGTGATTTCAAGTTCAGTGTTGACCTTTTGGTGTTGGTGTTGGGTCAATTTTTACACGATTATAACACCAAACATAAAATGAGGATGGTCCCGAAAAGTCACTCACTAGTTGTTGAGATGTCAATAATGTGATCTGGATTAGTTTTACAAACTCTGAATAAGGTTTGGAGCTAGGGGAAGCAATCGAAACTTCAACACTAACACCAACACCAAAACCGAACTTGAAATCACCCAATGTTGTACAGAGCACACACTTTAAAAAATCATTAAAATATCACTTTTGTGACCAAAATTTCTAATTTCGATACAGTTGCAATTTATTTTTCATTAGTAACTCAGGAATAATTTTTGTATTCCCCAGAGCGCTCAAAAACTTGAATTTTTGACATATTTTTCTGTACGCCCTCTATTGGTGGAAAGTAATAATATGGCAAGAAAATCTATTTTTAATTTTAAAAAATGATTTAAAGAATCAAATTTACTGAACAGCCAAGTTGTATGAATAATAGGTGTAATGGAAACTGTCAGTGTAAAAAAAATCAAGCATTTGCCCCACAGAATAAGAGAAAATAAGCCAAACATTGCCACCCTTATTTTGCCACACACGGAGATATAATTGAGAACATGGTTATATCATAACCTTGTTCATTGAATGAGTGGTTATTGAATAAGTGCTGGTACATGTAGTTAAGCAGCAGCTGCTTGCTTCACCACAAGCCCAATGGAGGTCATCCATCTGTCATGTCTGTGTACTAGGAAGAGGACTCGTAACAAAAATCAGAAAACGTTGAAAAACTCCTCAGAAACAGCAGATTTATCAGTCTATTTGACTAGTTCTCTAATTGTTTAACGAATAGCGTTAGACCTTTGGCGTTATTGACATTACCATAAAGGCACTAGTATTAAACCCGTTTGGAGAGTTTCCTCAAATATATAGAAATATAGAATTTACCTAAATTTCAGACCCGTCTTATTTCCAAGAGCAAATGCTGGTTATTCTTTTTCTGTTACTTTTTTATTCAACCACTTGACTGTGTGCGCGGGCGATCGAATTATATGGCGATGGTTTTGGGCACTAGTATTCAATCCGTCGGCACTAGTATTCAACCTAGCAATGAAAGATGGCCCTGTCTCTCAATCTGCCCTTGTTCCATCCAACTATGGACTAGACCATTTGAGATGAGACCAAACAGGGAATTCATCAAAGCCGCAGACTTACATAGACCTAGATCTAATTTAGCAATGTAAACCAATTTGAGATTCGCTATCTATCCTCACTACATATTGAATACTAGTCCTAGTGCCATTCAGTGCAAAACAAAAGGCCATCGCCATATAATTCGATCCTCATCCACACATACAGTCGACAGATTGATAAAGAAAATACCGACAACAGATTACCCTGGAAATAACAAAGGTATGAAATTAAGATAAATTCCCTATTTCTAAATATTTTCAGGAATATGTCAAAATCTTTGAATTATGATGAATATATACTAACTAGTGCTCATACTATTACTAGCGTAACTAGTCATACGGTAACTTTCTAAATTTACATCCTTTCTAAATTCCGTGAAATTTATTTTCAGCATTTTTTGCCTTGTTCCGTTGTTTGATTTTTCTCTTAGCTCTTAAGTAATTAAATCAACATTTTCTGGGGTGGACTTGACCTTTAAAAAGGAAGCCTGTTAGTGTTAATCCACTATCGACCACCCCCCCCCCCCCCATCGTTCTCACCCTACCGCAGATCAAGCAAAGGCAAAGCAGAGTTTGGTTGACGTCGCGCCGAAGTTCTGGCTGGCACTGCTAACACTTTCTCGATGCGTGATAGCTGACCCCGCGGTGTCCGCGAGAAGCTCTCTGGAAATTCCAAACACCGGCCAAGCAGACGTAGCATCAGAAATACAGCCACTGTATCAGAAAATCAAATGTGGAAGGCGCCAATAGACGCTATTATTAAAGAATTAAATATTTCATGTAACATGTCATTCGATAAATATTGTCAAGCTAAGGTTTTCAGGTATAAAATTAAATAAAAATTGAGACTGACCTGGAATAGCAGCTTGATCGCGATCGACGGTAGTCGCCGGCCGAACAAAGTACTTCCGGGTCGATGTCGTGTCGTGGATTTCGAGTTGTCTCGCGCGAAATCAAGAAAGATGGCGGGTAAGTAAACAATAAAAACTTGACAAATCATCCACTTTTTGATGTATTCAGACATGCCATAGACTAAGGTATTTTCTCATGCACACTATAATCTTGAAATGTTTTGTTTACTTTAAAGTCCAACGTTAAATAACATTTGTGATTTTTTTGTTAAGACGACGTACAATGCAATGTGTGAGTGGTGAGTGAGCCATGGCTAGCTGCTAGTGCTAGCTCAGCTCAGCTCAGTGGCCGTGGATGGTGGTGCACAGCATTGGCATTGGCACACAGACTGGCACGTCCTGGCACTTTGGCTTGGGCTTGGCAGTGCTAGTCATGCTAGTGGCAGTGCACAGTCATGATTCAGACAGTGACAGTGACCTAAAAAAAA
Source organism: Lytechinus variegatus (assembly GCF_018143015.1). Taxonomy (NCBI): domain Eukaryota; kingdom Metazoa; phylum Echinodermata; class Echinoidea; order Temnopleuroida; family Toxopneustidae; genus Lytechinus; species Lytechinus variegatus. Next base: position 59,423,570 of record NC_054742.1, on the reverse strand, counting down.
ATTGCATAGGGCCTACATATAACGTAACAGCTGCCATTTGCCGATGCAACGCCAATGTATGTATGGCAATTACTCTTCCTGCAGCTGCAGTTTAAAATTAAATTGATAAATTAGAGTCATAATATTGAGGGGGGAATAGGATTAGCACTAGCAGTCTGGATGGGCACTCAATGACTCAACTCTCAAAATTCATGCATGCTGCCGCACGTAGAAAAATCAAGCCATAGCCTATATAGGCATAGAACCTTAAACGTTAAGTCACATTAGATTAGAAAGACGTACAGCACCACGCGTGAACCACGGCACTAGCTTAGCCTCACTCTAGGCGACACCGTAATACTTACCCGTGTTAAGAAACTGGGACTCCACTCACGCGCATTTGGGCCGCCCTAGCTTAGAACTAAGCTTTCTTTCCGTAAAAAACAAATATTCTTATGATTAAATAAATATTAATTAATACATGAATACTGTTAAATCGGTACTCACCGGTTCTCTTCTTGAATTTTCTGCCAATTTCCCACGCTGCTGGCTGCAATTCCGCGGTAAATTTCGTCGCCATAGAGAGCTGTTCATGCAACGTTATTTATAAATGGAGCGCCCTTTACGAGAGTTGTTAATGCCGCGGAGAAATCGTTAGGCATTTTGGCCTGTGTTCAAGGCGTAGCTGTTCTATTTTTTTTTATAAAATTATGTGTGAGATCGAAATCTCAGCGAGTAAACACTCTTCCAATATGGAAGAGTGTATACTCGCTGTGATATGATCCCGATAGGGAGGCGCAACACCCCCACCCACATGGGCGCAAACCCCAGGGCCGGGGGACATGTCCCCTCACCCAAAATAGTAGGGGGCACATTATGAAATGTCCCCCTACTATTTTTGGTCATGTCGTTCAAATTCGAAATGTATTTTGGAAGAGACGATCTTACTTTTGGCATGCCCCCTTTTTTTTGCTTGTTTGCTTGTCAAATTTCTTTTGGTCAAGATGACCTTCTTTAGAGGGTGATAAACCTTCTTTTTTTGTTTGTTTTTTGCTTGTCAAATTTTCCAGCCCCTGGTCCCCCTACCTTTGGGGAGAGATTTCCGCCCTTGCAAGTAGACATATACTCTTGATATTGTTTGCGAATCTGCACGGGCGTCGATCGAGGGCTGGGGATGAGGAAAAGCGGTGAGACGAGAAAAAAAATAGAACTTAGAAGGGGAAAGGCGACAGAAAAAAAGTGAACGAAAGAAAAATTAATGGAAAATAAAAGGGAAGAGTAAATAGGGAGAAATGTGATGGGTAAAATAAATTATGGGAAAAGAGGACAGAAAAAAAGTGAACGAAAGAAAAATTAATGGAAAATAAAAGGGAGGAGAAAATAGGAGAAATGTGATGGGTAAACAAAATTATGGGGAAAGATTCTGGACGCACTATTCATGTTTTATCATGAAAAGGATAAGTTATTTATCCGCGAGCAGACACTTTTTGATATTGTGATCTGAAACTGGATAATGATTTAAATAGAGAACAATCTGCGTATCTGAATTAACGTGTGTTTTAGATTTCGACCTAGAATTTGGGTATTCTAAGTAACTTTCTTATCATGAAAATCAATAAAGAGAGCGCAAAGCGCGAGCTAAAAATATATGATATAACAAAGGGTGAATTTAAGCTCTGTAATGCAAACACTTTGTGGGAAAATTGTGAATTGTGATGGATCACAGTTAAAAAAGAGCTGATGTATTTTATTTTTATTACTTTGAGTTTTTACATAGGACCGGAACATGCTATGAGGGCATTATGTCATCATATGAAATTGATGACCATCTTCCTATTTCTCTCGCATGGGAGCGCGAAATGTGTTAATTTTATGGCCTGAAAACTGGACATTTAAAGCACTTTGTAATTATGCATAAGAGGCATTATATATCTATCAATGCGAGCAGAAATCGCGAGTCGAAGTTTTTGATAAACTGTCATCAAATTAGTTTGATTTAGAATTAATATTGGGATATACATAACCGACTAATCCAAATGCTATAGCGTGCGGCGCTAGCTGATACGTTTTAACAATCTGACCTGAATAGGGAACTTTTTGAGAACTTTATGGAATACAGGAAAATAATACGTACCTGAAAATTCAAATTTTGCGAGCGCGCAGCGCAAGCAGAAAATGATAATGTTCAGATGATATCACAGACATTTTTACAGAGCACTTTTTAAAAATCAATTTGTAAATGAAACAAAATAATGAAAGTTCAATTTCCCAGCTGAAATATGTTTTGTATAATGACTTCAAAGTTTGATTTTTCAAGCTCCATATTGAGCAAGATATGCAAATACCCTAAAAGACAATAAGGCGCGAAGCGCGAGCGAAAATTTTTTATCCTAACAAATAGATTTAAAAAAAATTATTTTCAGAGTCTTCCCCTAATGTTATTTCATTTAATCATGTTCCTCCTCTTATGTTTGCCTTTCTTCTTTTTTCCTCTCTTTTCCCTTCCTTTTCTTTTTTCCTTTCTTTTTTTTTCTTTTTTTGCTCCGCCAATAGGGGGGCCCGGGCCCCTCGGCCCCCTGGATCCGCCTATGTTAGCGGTTGTAGGTATAAATCGCGCTCTAACGCTCTAAAACTGTGTTCTTTATCAAAAAGCTGTCTTTCATATTCATTTTGTTCGCAAAAGAATATAAAGTTAATTTCAATCATTGTATATAGTTATCCTGTTTATGATAAAAATACTTAGAAATTGGGTTAGGTTAGGGTTATCAAATTATCAGGGCAGAAAATATATATTTTTTTCTCATTTTGCGCGTCGAGCTGGCACTATTTGATCTGTGTTATTATGTTTTTGATGACATTCATTGTATTCACAACAATAATTATTAAACATTGCGCACGCGCCGTGCGCCGCATGAATTATGTAGATCAGGTGAATAACTTACCGCTACACACGAGCAGTTGCTCTATATATTCTATGTAATATAATATATAGAGCAACTGCCCATTTTTAATGGTCCATAATATACCCACTTTCTTCTTTTTTTGGAACGAGTATGAATTTATCTACTGATATACTGAATGTACAATAAAAGTCATTATCATGTATTTCTTGGCATTTCATTTACTTTTTTTACCATAATTATATCACACAGCTGTTCGCATAGGCCTACGCCGTCACAAATAACAAAACAAAATCTCACTTTTTTTCTTTTTTGGTGGGGGATAGATTTTCCATACGCATACGTACAATTTTTCAAATTATTTTTTTCTGCTATTTTCATAATAAACTTTAAATGATTTCGCCTTTGCACTATTATTTTTTTAAAGACAAAATTACATCATCATCATATCATCGTCACCAACTTCATTCTCATCTTTATCACCACTACCACCATCATTATTATCATCATCATCATCATCATCACCGCCACCATCACCACCACTATCATCTTCACCAAGATAAATCCTGCTTTTTTTCCTTCCTATTTTCCTCTTTTTAGAGGGCACACCACCACGCCCCCTTACTGGATATCCGCCTCTAACGTTTGTTGTTGTATATAAGTTGGCGGATGCCTCATGAAATGAAATAATATAAAATAAGGAAAGGGAAACTAATTAGAAAAAGGACTGAGGAGAAGAAAAAAGAAAGCCAAACAAACAAGAAAAAACAATATCAAAATTTTGTTGTAAAGTCTTCTACGTCAGTTTAATAATTATGTTTTCAATGAAATGAGAACATAAAAAAATGAAACAAGTAAGATGGGCTATACATCGTAGCAAAGAAATAGAGGGAAGCTCCGAGACAATAAAAAGGGTGAGAAAAAGAAAAGACTTTGAAATACTCACAACACGAGCATAATAAAAAAATTGGAATAAGCAAGGACAAGTAGCTGAGGGACACCCCCCCCCCTCTCTCTCTAGTTATTTATGTATCAAACTCGCATACACAAGAATTTCTTACTAATCAAAATATTGCGAGCAAAAAGCACGAGCTGACATTTTTTTAAATATTCAAAACTGATAGAGAGACACATTTTAAACAATTCATGAATCATAATAATTATATAACTAGCTTACCAATCGAATCATTCGATTGCGACAAATGATCTGAGAATTAATGCTTTTAGGAATTCATTAAATTAAAGCAAAGTATCTCAACATTAAAATAATTAAGGCGGGCGCAAGGTATCAGCTACTACACCGATAATTTTTTTTTTGACATTTGAAGTATTTTCGGTAATCATGAAAAAGATCGGATATTTCATGAAAGCTCAAATCCCGAAGAGCGGAATATTTTTATTAATTGACTTTTTAAAAAAATGTTCTAAGCCCCATTTAATATTTGATTATAAGTCGATGCATTAAAAGCTGAAAAAATAAAGTATTTTGTGTTCCTCTATCATAATTGTCTTTCTCTTTAACCCTGGTTCTTTTTTTCTGGGGGGAAGCATTTTGGTTAAAAAAAGAGAAAAAAGATAATTGCTGGCTTGTGGACGCCCGGTGTGGACGGTGGTAGGGACACCCCCCCCCCCCCCCCGTAGTTACGCCAATATGGGACCAAATGATCCTAAATGTCCGAGGCGAAACTTGTGCAATCAAACGTTATTTCTGAATAAATTAAAGCTTGCGCTGTTCAACTTCAATCTCTTTCAGCTAAATTTGCGATGAACGCTGCGTTATGAAATATATAATTATCAACATCTGGCGAAAAGAATAACCGACCGATCACCTGACGAGAACGCGTATACGTGATCTGCATATCAGGTCCGATCGAGAGTCAGAAGTGAAGGACAACTGCCAAGAAAATCAGGAAAAAGTCGTCAAAATGTAAGTTCCCCTTCATTTCTTTCAATTTTTTGTTAATTATTGAAGCATTAATGTATCATTAAAGCAAAATTTCAACAAAAGCCTCAAATTTAGCTAGTACTTTTGTTGAAATTACAATAAATTTAGATCCACATAAATCTCTAACCCAATTTTAGCACTGATGTCGCCTATGAGGTCCATACATGTAATGTTTGGACCTCATTGGTACTAGGAGTGCTTAGTCTTAGGTTAGGGCTAGGTCCTAGTTAGAAATCCAATGACAATCTTTTTGCGAGGTTAGAAACCTCACACTAGTGTGAGTGGAGGATGGGAGAGGGAGACAATGTCAATGAAGTGAAGGCGTGATGAAGATGATTAAATGGGAGGAGACCTCGTGTGATTCTTTCTAGGATCGAAGATGAATGGGAGGAGGATCAAGTGGGGAGAGGATGAATGGAAGAAGAAGGGATAGGGTGAATGGGAGGAGGAAGAAGAAGCGAGATGAGGAAGGGGACAGAAGATCGAGGGACAGAGAGTGAATGTGAGAAGAAGAGATGATGAATGGGATTGGAGCAACACTTCTTGTTTCTCCTCTTCTTTCCCACCCTCTTAAAAATACCCAGGTGAAAAGTAAATCTTACCCTTTTTTAATGTTTTTATTTTTCACAATTCTATGGAGTGGAATTGTGTCAGGCACGAAAGCCCCTCCTTGTATCCATGCATCACAGGAATGAGCATCTGCATCCCTCCAAACATGGACAGCAGAAGAGGGGGGGGGGGACCGAGGGAGTACTCTCTTTATTCCCTCCTGTGAAATCGTACTTCTGCTTCATTCCACCTCCTCTTTCTTCTATTGATTCAAATTGATTAAAAAAACTGTCAATAAATAGTAAACTAAAATGTGTTTTTAATGAAAATTTAAAGATGTCTGTCAAAATTGCCAATTTTTAACCAAAATGGGGCTTGATTTGTAATCAAAACCTCACATTTCATTAATTCAACACTTCAGGCAATACAAACAAAGTTGGTTTTAAAAAATGTAATATGATGGTTCACAGGGACCTCTATTTCTGACTACACTAATTGTGGTGACAGAATGATAGTGCTCTCTGCCCGCGGGCTTCTCTCAAGCAGAGATGTATAGACTTAGGCCTCCTGATCGAGTTGTCTTAGAATGTATTCCATCCAAATATTAATTTAGTGGGGTTTTTTTTTACTCACAGGTGCTGTAGCTAACAATATGGATAGCATGAGGAGTGCATTGGAGGAGTTTATTTGTAGAGCTAATGATGTCATAGAAATGAAATTAGGTAAGTTCAAGTTCCTGAGTTATGCAATGAGGCTGCACAAAAACTGCATCTTTTTATATTCCCATACTGCCTGCTCTAATACCTTCCACCATAAATCCTTGTGGAATAATATTGCCACTTTCTTCACCTCTTTATCATTAGATAAGGCTAACATAAAATAAAACAAGTGCAATTTATTTTTTTTTAATTGTAAAGGTGGGCAGTAATTTCATTCAAAGGATAGAGTTTAAAAGCACTAAATTTGATGTTCAAGTTTTTAATGCTGTTACATATAACTCATTTCAAGTCTTTCTACATCTATGTACAATCAAAACACAGTTCACCATTTAAATGTTCTTTTTTAAACCCATTTAGTCCGCTCTAAGGAGGATATTGAGGATTCTACAAGGTCATTTACTCCTACCTTCACCCATCAAATCTTTGGTGACAAGTAAGTTGTATTTAAATTCTCATCAAGTATTCTGAAATCATGAGAAATGGGGATTTTTAACAAGTGTAAGGATCTGACCTCTAGAGAAACCAATTCACATTTACCTCTATGCCCAAGGCTCAAGTCTTTGAATAATATGTTTTATACTTATGTGAATATATGTTCAATGGTTAAAGACATTTTTAAGTCCTTAAAGTCTTAAACTTATGTTGATCACATGTTTTAAGTGATCAATAATCCTTTTTTGGGGGGGTAGTCTTTATGAGTCAATGCCGAATTCTAAGATGAATTTACAGTATTTTTTGTATCAGTAATTAATTTCATATCATATGAAAACTTATATTTGATAATGATAATCATAATGAATATATTCTTTTAAAGTTGTATTTATTATTATTCAATATCATCATATTGTAAATATGATTATCAATATTTTTCAGTGAAACAGTCTTTGGATACAAAGGATTAAAAGTACAGTTGTACCTGTCAGCCGCTAAGCTAACACATTATCTCACATACACATTTGAAGAGAAAGTCAATCCTAAGAAATTTGAAGGTGTGCAGGTGAGTGTAATTTGTTTATATTCATTTGGTCAACAAAAAGTTGATCTACGACTCAGAAAGTCTGATATCACAAGGGCTGATTCTATTTGGAGGTGCATCGATTTGGTCTAGTTGTGGTTTGGTTTACGGTACACCACACTATGACTAAGTCTCATTTAGTCCACTGCCAAATTTGTTGGTTAAAAAAGGCCCATAAAGAAGGGAAAAAAAATTGGGGAAAGAAGAAAACGGCAGAATGAAGAGTAGTAAAAACTACAAACCTTGTCTTCTCCCCTGACAAAATACCTTGCTGTTTCCCCTGTATTCATGTCATTCATAAACTTGGTCATTAAGTTTATTGAAAAATAATCATTAAATTCTTGTATCATATTCTTGTATACTCGTGTATGCTTGTCATTCAGAAACTTTGTCTTGATTTTATTGGACAGTGTGATTGTTTCATCCTTGTAATAATAATTATAATAATTTTATTCAGTCCTATATAGTGCACATACCATGCAGAAACGTGGTCATTAAGATTATTATTGAAAGGTGATTGTTCCATTGTTGTATCATGTTCTATCTTATTCCTGAATCTATGTCATTCATAAACTTGGTCGTTATGATCATTATGGAGAAATAATAGTTACATTGTTCTCTCTCTCTCATATCTCACCAGGCGGATCCTATTCTCAAACCCATTGTGGAGAAGCTGGAGATAACACCCATGGATAACCTAGATCGGTTCGTGATGAGCCTGGAGGACGACGTCGGCTTCCAACCGATGGGCGACCTTCTCCATTCTTACTCCATCACAGACGAAGCTCAGGGCACCTCAAGGCATTTTGAGATCTACAAGAGTAGCATCATGACGCCAGGGTTTAGGGAGTATCACTCGCACCTACAAACATTGCTATGGTGGTTTGTGGATGGATCCTCCTACATTGATGTGGATGACGAGAGATGGATGTACTACACAATGTGAGTTCAAGCTATTAAGTCTTATTAAAATAAGGTTGTCACTTTATCATAGGAGTTGACCCGCCATCTTGCCGCAAATATTCAGGGGGGGGGGACAAAAAGTACAGTTTTCAGGGTTTTTAAGTGTGATTTCATATCATTTTCTTTGTCAGCGGGGAAATTTGTGACGGTCAGGCAGATGTGATATTGCATTGAGTGCCGATTGGATGTTTTGAATGGTAATAAGTTTCATCTGGTGGCGACCACTGACAACAAGGAGCCCTTACCCACAGTAGCTGTTTGCCAGAGGCAACATATTTTCAGTTTGTCTGTTTGGGGGACTTTTTCCCCTCACAATAACTAGGAGACTGTTTTCATTCGAAGTGCCACCTCTCCTAACACTAAAATATATCCTTATTCTTGCAGCTTTGAACGATATCCCTATGAAGGAACAAAGCGATACACGACAGCAGGCTACTCAACGGTGTACAGGTATTATGCCTATCCTGACAAGATCAGACCTAGGATTAGGTGAGTGCATCTTTGATCTGGTTAATCATTCTGGAAACTGGGTGTTATTTTTAAAAGTTGTTTGTAAGTTACGCACAACATGACGTATGAATGGAGACCATATCATGGATGCTGAATCAAAATAGGCCTTACTGTATGTGGTGTCATAATCTAATTGCACTGTCCCTCAGAGGCTGTAGGAATACGCATAAACAGGGTTGTTAGAGATGCGCCAGCTGCAGATCACCATCGCTTGCAAGGCAGTGGCACTGACTGATAACATGGCAGCGCAATGGCAACAATGCAGAAGGTCTATAGATTCTCAATGATTATGGCCAAAATATGATTTACAAGAGGTGGTTTTGAATAATTGGTTTCAATTCATGGTTTATACTATTTTTCAGATTTTAATTCAGTGGGTATATTCAGAATAAGTGTGGTAATGAAAAACATAATTTTAACAAAATAATAATTGACGCTTGGTTAGAGCAATCATGAGTCTGCTGTTCGTTTTGATTAATTTCCATTAACATTCAACTAATGTAGTAACAAGCATCCGTCATTACTGGATGCATTCTTGCTATCCGCTCTGATAAAGATGTATGAAATCTGGATGAACAATAGTTTAAAATCTCAGATTCAAGACCACCTTTGTGAATTCAGGCCTATGATTCTCATCAATTGTTTAAGTTCAATCTTTGTAGATTAAATTTCTAATTTTTATAAGAGTCTGAGTGAATTATTCAGTGATTTCCCAACTTTGAAGTGGATTTGGGTTATTGGATATTATCTCTCATGTAAAAAAATCATTTGTTTGGTAATGTAATTATTTACTCTTTGTCTTGTTTCAGTCAAGCCCTGATCCTCCCTCCATTCCAAAGACAAGGCCACGGAGCTCGATTCTTAGAGACCATGTATGCAGATTTCAGGACATTCCCTGAGATTCTTGATATCACAGGTGAGGAAACAGTGTTGTCACTACAGTGGTAATTGTCTTTGAGGTCAGCCTCAAAGACCAGGCTTGAGGATGACAACACTACACCATAAAAATATATAGATCTATTGACTTATTTATCATTATGTTATTTCTGAAGTATTACTTGGCCTTATCCAGCTTTGTCTTGGCTTTTCCAAGGATTTACCGCAAGGGCCCAAGGCCAAGGTAGAGGCCACATAATTTTCCTTGAGTCAAGGCCAGCCTTGAATGAAAGTGCTGCTTTCATTTGCCAAAGATGTCTTTTTTTTATTTGAACATGATTATGTTTTGTTTTTGCTTTCCTTTGTATTGGGGAAAAAAGAATAATAGTAGTCACATTGATTTAATTTGTATTGGTTCTAAGCTTTGAATAGTCACTTTTCAGAGAGTAGTTTGCTGAGAATTTAAAGAGATCATATTCAATTACACACAAACTAGTGGAAACGATCTTTGTATATTTCGGGGAAATGATAAAAATCAACACCTTCAAATGTTGGTAGTGCTGTCTGCATATTTATGCCTGCTGGTTGCTGGAGGCATTGTGTTTTGCGTTCGTCTGTTCATCCATCCCATATTCTAGTGATGTGACTAAAGAACCATATGATGGATCAACTTCAAAATTGGTCCGAGTATGCACATAGATGTGATTAGATATATCTAACAATATTGACAAGGGATATTGGTATTATTATTACTGCTTAAATGTTCATGTTTCATTACTCCTCATTTTTACATTGATTTACAGTTGAAGAGCCATCCGAGGATTTTGTGCGACTAAGAGACTTCGTTGACTGCAGGGCCTGTGCTAAACTCCCTGCCTTTTCATCGGAGAGCCTTGTCAAAGGATTCTGCAGTGCCATGGAGAAGGAAGCTCTTGATAAGCTCAAGCTAAATAAGGTGATTTTAACATGTTCTGGAAAACTTGATAATGAAGGGTTCAGCTTATGTAAAATCCTTGTCTTGATAGAGACTGTTGTGAGTATATACTCCTAGGAGATTCATTTTTATCATGCCTCCTCCACCTTTGGAATTTGCCAGAACCATCATTTTAAGGGGATTTTTGGTCTGTCCATCCTTCATCCAAATGATTATAAAGCCAAGCAGTACTCTTGGTGAGCAATATGTTTTAAAGGATAAAAGAAATTAAATCACACTGAATATTTTTTTTGGGGGGGTGGTGGTTGGCACAATCATACAGCAGATTCCAACAGTTGCCACAAATATATGTTGTCTTCAGAAAAAATTGAGACATTTTCAGAGATTGCTTTAAACATTTCTCTGTAGTACCTTTCGAACTTGTGTATGATGCATGTAGGCTGCATAACTGACATAAAACTATATGTTATTAGGAGTGTTTTATTTTTCGATTGCAGAAACAAGTTAGGAGGGTTTACGAGATCCTACGGCTCAAAGCGACAGACTACAGTAACGCAACGCAAGCTAGGGACTACAGACTTGATGTCAAAAAGAGACTCAATATTCCATTTCAAGTGAGTGTGTGTTTGCTATGGAGGAATACTGAGTAAGGTGTCAGTGGAAAGAAAGATAAGAAATGAAAGAAGAGAAATGCGCATGGTGTCAGGTGTAAGAATAATATATACTGCATTATGACTCTGTGCCCCTGTCTTGCAAAGAGTTACAAATGATCCGGTCACACTTGACTGTATGGAAATCCATCAATATAATTTTTCATACTGTGGTAATATGCACTATGTCCTTAGTAAACAAAGAGAAGCACAGTGAATTTTCAAGAAAACAAGGAATGCATGAATATCCATCATATCTAGAAAATATTTTGAACAAATATGCATTGTAGATGTTGGCATTGCTGGCTTTACATAGGGCTGAAAGGGTCAGCAAAACACAAAAGTTCCATGATAATGAATGGTGAACCACCTCATCACATAATTAAATTAAGTTGATTCATGATTTATAGATAGGACATTCTTATTTGTATTATTTTCATTGGTTTGCAACAATGTTGATTGATCATTGCTTCCATTTTTGTAATTGTCATTGTCTGATCAGGAACAAAATGCTGATTTATGAATAGGCTAGCATTATTCAAGATTATTTTCATTAGTCTGTTATGTAATTCAGGGTATATCACTTTATAGCACAAGAAAGGATCACCAGTCGTGCGTAAAGTCATTCGTAACTTCTGAACAGCTTTACGAAGCACCCACCTTCTGATTTTCTTTGTTGATTACTGCAATTTTGTGACTGTTCTGTTTGTCTTTCCAGAAACAAAAGGCTGATTATGAGAAGCTCAAGAAGGTCCTGAAGCCAGAGGAATTGACGGCAGCGGAAGAGGGCACCAGCCTGGAGGAGAGACACCAGACCCTTGAGAAATGGTACCAGCATCTCCTCGAGGACTACCGAAAGGTCCTGGACCGTCTCTCAATGTGCGACTGATGTTAATATTCTCAGTGGTATTGATTTAGGACTTTTCGATTTGCATGTTTACGAGTGAACTACAGGTGGCTCTGCTCAATTCGAATCTCTTAGGACCATAGAAACGTGTTTGGCTTTAAAGACTCAGAGCCTTGTAGCACAAAGGTTAGCGAGTATTCGCTTGAAACGGCTCATCGAAATTAATGCTCACTTTGCTCAGTCGACTGACAAGGAACCAATCAGAATGTTTGAATTAGCGATTAATTGCTAACATTTGTGTTATGGGGCCTTGGTCTGACTTTGAGACTTATGCAGAGTTTACTGTACTATGTAACGATGTAGTCTGCTTTGTGCTCACAGCATATTAAGTCGGTGGACTGAAGCAATGTGAGACGTGGAGTATGCCTGAGGTTAATCTAGGTTGCCTTACATCATCTGTTTGTGGCGATGATGCAAAGTTCCCTGAAAGTTTTTACCAGGTTAGTGGTCAGGTGGTTCCATGACATTTGCTCCGGCAACAATCACTCCAGAGACGATTGCTTCGATGGAAAACCTGCATGTTAAGCCAAACATATAACCAAACCTCCAAAACTAAATAAATCATAATCCTTATCTTTACATTATTCTGAGCCCAAAACTCTATTACAATCCTTACTCTAATCTAATGCCCTCTGAGATATTAAGAAGAGCAAATTTCGCAGGAGCATATGTCATGTCAACAGTCTCAGGCAGTGTCCTGAAAAAGCTGCTTGCACATGTACTGTGTATGGCAGTGCTCAGCTCTACCAACTTTGTTTGCTGTGGTCACAAAGCAGAGGCTTATGAGACACTTATAGCAGTTCACTGGTGAATGCACAAATCGCAAGTCCCTATTGTAAAATTGTGAACTTGACAAAGCACAAGTAACACGAACAAGGCCTGTCAAAAGGAATATTTATTGCTATGGCTACTAGTACTTTATTTTTACGAATTCCGAGGAAAGGGCATTCACCTACAGATTGTAACTTTTTGTTTCGTTTTCCTAGGTTGCATTATTTTCTTCTTCCAAGTATAAAGAATATCTTAGTGCGATATTGAACTTGTTTTTGTGCATTCCAGCATTGTCAATACCATATTTCAGTGGAGCATGATGTAAAACCTGCAAGCACCAACGTTGACATGAATTAAATCAAATGTATTATTGGCCTAGTTGATTACTGTGTAGAACCAGGTAAATTACACTGATTTTAATGGGGATTATTATGCACTTATGTGGCCAGATATTGGGCCACATGAGGAATGATTCTCTCCAAATGTAGGCTGTGGATGTTTTTCGTCATTCTCTGCCGAGAAATGGTATCAAAAGCTATGAAATGCAAAAAAGAAAATGGTGACATCATCATCGCTTCCATACTCGGTTCAAAGGAATATACTAACAAAGTATTAACGTGTAAACCTAGCATGCTTGTAGGAGTTGATTGTCAGGTGGACAGACTTCAGGTTTGCACAGATGCCCATTCACTTACTTGTATGTAAAAAATGTATTTAAAAATGAAATTGTTGATCTGACATTTTGTAAAAATGTGAATATTTGTATGTAAATGCCATTCAATGGCCCTTTGCTTTTTAGTTGCCTATAATTTAAGCTACGCTGTCAACCTGTCTTGGGAATTCCCGTCTGAAGTGAAAGCATGTCTTTAGTGGCCACCAAAATTTTCACCAAGTTGGAAGAAACATTTGTTAAACTGTCTGTAATTGCAATCCGAATGACCCCAGTGGTCACTTTTTCAGTTTCCCTTGGTTAGCCATAATAGACAGGACAGGTTTGACTATGTTATTTACATTGCTTGAAATTAGGAAAGTCATGATGTATGTTGCTGTATTTATAACTTAAGTTCATTTACATGTACATTTGCTGATTAATTTGCCATCTTGTAAGATTATATGGATGTTCCCACCAAATCAATAAACTTACAGAAGTCTCAGTGATGTTCAGTTTCATTAATTTGAATACGTAAATTTACATAGAACATCTTGTGACTGAAAAAAATTAAATCATATATATATATATATACACACACATCCTAATTTGTAAACTCAACAGACTACTGGGAAGTCCCATTAAGTACATAAGTTCGACCCCCTGAAAGGATAGTCTCTGTTACTACTTCTTATTTGTAATGCTTTCAAATGATTGTCATGGAAACCTCATTAAGTGAAGAATGGAGAGAAAAAAGGTTTGGGTCGGATATCCAACAAGATTGTTTTACGTAATTGCCCCAAATCATAAGATTGCTGCACTGTATTCAAAATCTTCGTAATTTTTAGCAAATTGTCCGCAGTGTAAATGTATTCTGAATATTGGTTGTAACTTTGTGAACCAAATTGGAAAATTTGATTAAAATTTACATTGGTTTGGTCTGAGAAATAAGGATTTAAACTCAATGGCCCGTATTCTGATAGCAGGTTTAACTTAGACTAGGGTTTAAAGTTGTTTAAGTATGGATAGCCAATTGTTACATAAATCACTAACAGTAGAGATATCATACTTCAGCTCAATTGGCTCTCAATTCATTCATGATTGTCTCGGAAGTATAAATAGACGATTTGTCTTTACCATCAATGAATCAGGAAAGAGCACAGTAAACAGAAGAAACACACAACTTAATAAAAAATTGATACTTTTAGCTTCACATACTTAAACTACAGTTAGACCTGACATCAGAATACGGGCAATATCTCTACCCCCAGGCAGAGGCCCAGCTCTCTTGATTGCTTAATTCTACCTGAAGTATAAAGTCTGTACAAAAATCAGTGAATATGACATGGATTTCATTTGAACTGTTCAAACATCTAAAAGAGGTATCGCTGAATTGAAAAAAATGCAACTGAATGGGACTTATTTTAACTGCAGAATCACTTAGGAAATTTCCGTCCTTAACATTTAGGGAATGCTCTTTATTTGACCAATGTGTGGTACTTCAGTATTTTGTTAAATTCATTATTTATTATTTTCATTTACCTCAAGATTCGTTCTCCATTGTAAACAACCTTGAGTCATTATCACTCACACCTGCATATCATTTATACTATTACATTTTTCTCTAAGGCCCGGTCCCAATGGCCGATGGACACAAATGACAAATAAATGACCCACTGATGAGCAAAATCTTGGAGGTGACTCCATCTGTTTACATCCACTCCATAAAATTTGTGAAAACAACAGAAAAGAACGGGTGTATGAAACAAGTATGTCACGGGTACACAACAAATGCATAGCATGTTCCAACAGATGGCAATTTTTTTTATACAGTGCGTCCCAGAAAAAACGAAACCGAGATTTAGCGATCATTTATCATTACTTAATCATAAATAAAATAGACAAATGACCTACCAATTTAAAGCTTAGAATCTCCTCTTTTATCTGATATTACTTACATTATTTCTCATTCACGCATGAGTGAGCAAATACAATTTGAAGAAAGGATATCAAAAACTCATTTGGCGGGGGTATCTGGGTTTCAAAAAGAAAACCACATTTTTGAAAAGTTCAATATCTCCTCTTTAATTTGATACCTAAATTACAGAAAATGGTCAAGAAATAAGAAAGTTCTGGTCATTTGAAATAAGGCTTGAATTTCAATAATTTCATAAAATGAAGAAGTTCTCCAGGCTGGCTTTCAAACTCACTCGACACTCCGTTTTGTTGACGATCAGCCATGCATTGAATCTTTTGTTCACCATGTGAAAGCTTCTGTGGGAAACTGGTGAAAACACGTTTATCTCATGAAATTATGGAAATGCAAGCCTTATTTCAAATGACCAGAACTTTTTTATTTCTTGACCATTTTCTGTAATTGAGGTACCAAATTAAAGAGCAGATATTTAACTTTTCAGAAATGTGGTTTTCTTTTTGAAACCCAGATACCCCTCGCCAAATGAGATTTTGGTATCCTTTCTTCACATTGTTTTTGCTCACTCATGCGTGAATAAGAAATAAGCTAAGTAATATCAGATGAAAGAGGAGATTCTAAGCTTTAAATTGGTAGGTCATTTGTCTATTTTATTTATGATTAAGTAATGATAAATGATCGCTAAATCTCGGTTTCGTTTATTCTGGGACGCACTGTATATATCCTGCATCCTCTTTGCATTTGTAAATGCACTGGCACCAGGCCTTTTTGCTTCCATGTAATTGTGTGTTATTTCTTAAACCTTGACTGAGAATGAGGTTTTTCAAGGTTGGCTCTAACATTTTGATCATTGACTGACACTCTTGTTAAGCAAACGATAAATCGTTCTACCTCAAATGGATTAAGGAGAATGGTAGGGAGTATTCGCTCTCGCTCACCTTTAAAACCGTGTCCCTGCAGTAGTTTTCTGATGGGTTGTATTCTTGTAGTTGAACCCAGGTTCAAGATGCTATATAAGAATTTTAGTTGACGCTTCTATGAAATGCTAGATTTCTTTGTATTATTCAATATTCATGATAAGATAATGTGCTAAATTCAGTGTACAATCTTATTGTCCCTTCTCATTTCATAATAAAATAATTGCAAACTTTTCACCATAGGATTAAGGTGACTGGCACTTTACAACAGTGGTCTGCCTAGTGGTTAACCTTGGATAAATTAGACCATTCAATACCAATATCACCAGCTATTATTTTCAGTATTCAAGTTTTGTTTTAATGCCTCAAGGTTAAAGGGGAATCCAACCTTGGTCATAAAATGTATTAAAAGGAGAAAAATAAGTAAAACAGAATGGTGAAATTTTGAAAGAAATCGGACAAGCAGTAAGAAAGTTATGGTTGCTTTAAAATTTAGATCCCCAAGACTATATTATGGATTTGTGGTTTCCCTCCAAGTACATATTTCCCTGGGGCAGTACAGGTAATCGAAATATAACCCAGGTAGCCTATTGTTATATGTCCTCATGAAAGAAAAATATAATTTGAGGTAAAATTATTGAAAAAAAAAAATGTTTTAGCCATTATTTGTATTGGAGTACCAAGAAGGGTAGCCTTTGCCTTACATCACTGTGACATCACAAATGCGGCCAATTTGAAGTCTCCATTAGTATAGTGATTACCAACTCTTGCAACATCTTAACATTTCTAATTTTCATATTGTTTGTCTGATATTGTTCAAACTTTTACCCATCAACTTGTCTAATTATTCTTTTTACTCGAAAAAAAATTTCCTAGAAAAAATTTAGGGAGGATTCCCCTTTAAGTTTGACTTTTATATTGGTAGGCCTGTTCAATCTGATAAAAGTTTTACACAGACAACCAAGTGTTTAGAAACGACTGTATCAATCACATTGTTTTATATTCTTAATATTACTATAAAATGTCAACTTGGTTGGTGCCAAGGAACTTTTTTTCCTTACACTGTCAATGAGTACAAATTTTTGGTTTTGTATATATTTTTTGTTGAATATTAGTCATCAATATCACTATTTGTTGGGCCAAAAGTATTAGATATTCCCACTGGATTTATACAATCGATGTTTTGTAATTGTTTTCATTGAATAATAGAAAGATGGAAGAACCGCCACCTCATGGCATTGAAATATTTAGGGCGATGAACTGAGTGCAAATTACTCTAGTTCCACCAAAATCATATATCGATTTTGGTCAAATCCAGTATGAAATGTGAACGACCTTGCTACAATTTTTAATAAATGTTGCACATTATCACATATTTTTCTTTACCTGTATTTGTGCATTTTCAATGCTTGTGACAGAGAGAGAGAGTTGATTTAATACTCTGATTCATAATTTTAGTTCTGAGGAAAGTTTCATTGAGCTGAAATTATGCAAAACTTTTAATCATGAGTCAAATATGAAAAGCCGAATACAACTTTACGCAAAGTAAACATGAAAAGCATAAATGTGAGTGGAAGGTTTTCTTATTGAATATTTACGAAATACAGCAGTTTTGTGATATCTCCATGAAATTGTTGTGCTGAGAATACAATGCAGACCATTATGTTATTTACATAGTGTACAGTGTGTTATCAGTATATTTTGCAAAGTGTGGAAAGGGTAAAGTTGTGCTTAACTAATACAGATTCATCAAATGGCTTCCTGACAACAATTTAAGTTAAAACTATTTCTATCACGCAATGAAATTCTTTACAACATGAAATGAAATAGAATATGTGTTATAATTCAACTTACGCCCTTCCCTTCAGAATATTCCAGGTGGGTGTTTCATAAAGCTGTTTTTAAAGTTACGAACGACTTTACGCACAACTGAAACATGATCTCAGGTGCTAAGAAAGCTACATAGGTATATATCGTGTGGCACAAGAAAGGTCACCAGTGGTACGTAAAGTTGTGCCTAACTTTACGAACAGCTTCATGAAACACCCACCAGGATACAATTATGATTGAAAATTGTATTTGTTTTGAGTATTTAATGGAAAATAAATGAAATGAATGAAACATACAGGTGACTGCCAAAGTCAAATCTCTTGGATCCACAGAAATCTATGGTGATATCAACATATGTTTTATATATTCTGGTCTAAAATAATGCCCAGTTTGGCGATTATATGACTTAAAGGAGGTCGACGTTTGCAGGGTGTACAGTATAAATTCCTTTCCTCAATCTCATGCATTAGCAACTATCGTAACTTGAAAATTATTGTAACTATCATGGACTGTTGATTGTAATTGGCTGCTGATTCCTATTACCATGATAGTTGCAATAATGGAAAATTACCATAGTTGTAACTTGTGGGCACCTCATGAAACCTTTGAAGTATAATAATCTCCCATTAAAACAAATACAATGACAAAATATTCATAATTGTTGAGTTTAGGAACTTTATTGCTGCAAGAACTTGGAACCTTAAAATTTTACATGTACACTTACATTCTCTCTTCACTAACAATTGAAAGTTTGTCTGTATTCATCTGAATAAAGGGTACTTTACAATACTAATAGAGTACAGAAGTGATGACGTCATAAAATATTTTTTTTTTCAGCATTCTTTAGACCATATTTTGGTAGAGCATGATGAAATACCTCCACTACCAAAATTCGATTCGAATCTGTATATGGGGGCCTGAGATATGACCTCATGAATACATAATTCGCCCCATTGAAGTCAGCGTATTACTAGTATTGGGTTGGTTCTAAAAGTTAGGAACCATGCCAACAATACATTGACTTCAATGAGGCCAGGCCTGATATTCTCCCGATATTTATTGGGTTCCCGATATTTTTTCACCAACATAGGTGGTCTCTGAGATCGATGTAAATCCGGTATAAAATTAAGGGGGGTTAGGGTGTCTATTTTCAATGCCTTGTTCGCAAAAATTGCTAGAAAATGAAGGGAACATTGCGCCGAAATTAACACAAAGTTATAAGTTCTGGCAACTTGCTGTCGTTACTTTTTATGAAAATTGCCGTCATGCATTCGAAAACTTGATTCTTCGACGGCTATTTGAAGTTTATCGCACACGGTCGGTATTGATCATAGGCGCTGCCATTTTGTATTACCCACCAGACCGTGCGCGCGTTGCAGTGGATGGCTGCATTCAATTCATGCTTACAGGCGCGTATTTCCAGCTCAGTGGGATAACCCAGGGAACTCCGGCCCGCGAAGCTTGATGCTTTAACTCTCTTCTACTATGCGTTTCTGCCAACAAGTGATCGGACACATCACTCACATGTATGTGGTGAAATTTACATGAGAAGAGCTCTAGAGCAAGAGGCCAGGGATGCCATTAGAGACATACAGCGCAATCTCAGGTGCAAAAATCTGACCAAAGGAGCTGCATGAAAGGAACGGATTAATGCCAAGCTATTTGTTAAACGCACATACACAAACATACTACTGGAGTTCTATTGCAGCACCTTACCACTTCTGAAGAAGTATGTACTTGTGTTCCAAAAGAAGGAAACACAAATACATAAGCTACATGATGAGGTTGTTGACCTAACAAAGTCATTCTTGGCATGCTACTTGAAACCAGAAGCACTCATGAGTGACAGCCAGCTGAAAAAAGTAGATGTTGCCAGTGAAGCAAATTTTCTCAATCTGCAGGACATGTTCATTGGTACAAAGGCAGAAACAATACTTTCAAAACATGTGAAGAAAGAGGATAGGAAAGACTTTCTCACTCAAGCCCAGAAAGCCTACATCGCAATGGCGAAATGCTTGCAACAGAAACTGCCTTTAACAAACAAGGTTTTGATGCGTGTCAGCGCTGGACCCCCTTGTCAGAGGTCATACCCAAGCACGATACATGAAAGTACTGCCAAGGCACTTGCCCACAGTCTTGGGAGAGGATGAACAGGTGGGTGTTTCATAAAGCTGTTTGTAAGTTAAGAGCGACTTTAAGAACGACTGGTGATCCCTTCTTGCGGTAAGTGGTATATTGAATTGGCAATGGTTTAGCGCGTAAGAAAGGATCATCAGTCGTTCTTAAAGTCGCTCTTAACTTACGAACAGCTTTATGAAACGCCCCCCTGGAAGCATATGAATTGGAGGTTCAGCACTACAATTCTAATTCAAAGCTTCCAAATGTAACAGCAGACACAAAAATTGATGACCGGTGGAGACTGAACAGGGAGAAATACCCAACAATTTGGAAATGTGTCCAAGCAGTGTTGGGATGTTTCCATGGTCCTGCTGTGGAAAGTTCCTTCAGCATTATGGGCAATGTAATAACAGCACAAACGTCTAGCATCAAAATCTGCACATTCTCAGCGATACAGACAGTCAAATACATATTGCAGGCTGGGAATCAGTCTGCTAAGCAGTATTTCAATAGAAAGGATGTCACCTATGACCCTGTTCCACAAGCCTTGGTGAAAAACATGAAGACTGCGTACAAAAGGTACAAAAAGTGGAATGCCTCTGGCCGTCTCACCTGCATCACGCAGTTCAATATAGCAGCAGTGCTGACTTTGAAAACTACTCTAACTCGCACAAGATGTTCAGTGATACATGGTTACTCTTATGTCCACTTTTTATGAACTAGACCAATAAACTTACAGAGATATGATGGTTATTCAACAAAAAACCCCAACATGGCCAAAGTTCATTGACCTTACATGACCTTTGACATCTATCATGTGACCTGAAACTCGCACAGGATGTTTAGTGATACTTGATTACTCTTATGTACAAGTTTCATGAATCAGATTCATAAAATTTTAAAGTTATGATGGTAATTCAACAGATACACCCAATTCAGCCAAAGTTCATTGACCTTTGACCTTGGTCATGTGACCTGAAATGCGCACAGGATGTTCAGTGATACTTGATTACTCTAATGTCCAAGTTTAAAGAACTAGACCAATAAACTTTCAAAGTTATGATGGTAATTCAACAGATACCCCCGATTCGGCCAAAGTTCATTGACCCTAAATGACCTTTGACCTTAATCATGAGACCTGAAACTTGCACAAAATGTTCAGTGATGCTTGATTACTATTATGTCCAAGTTTCATGAATCAAATCCATAAATATTCAAAGTTATGATGGGAATTCAACAGATACCCCCAATTCGGCCAAAGTTCATTGACCCTAAATATGTGATGTGAAACTCATGCAGGATGTTCAGTGATACTTGATTAACCTTATGTCCAAGTTTCATGAACTAGGTCCATATATTTTCTAAGTTATGATGACATTTCAAAAACTTAACCTCAGGTTAAGATTTTGATATTGATTCCTCCAACATGGTCTAAGTTCATTGACCCTAAATGACCTTTGACCTTGGTCATGTGACATGAAACTCTAATAGGATGTTCAGTAATACTTGATTAACCTTATGGCCAAGTTTCATGAACTAGGTCCATATAATTTCTAAGTTATGATGTCATTTCAAAAACTTAACCTCAGGTTAAGATTTGATGTTGACGCAGCCGCCGCCGTCGGAAAAGCGGCGCCTATAGTCTCACTCTGCTATGCAGGTGAGACAAAAATGAACTTGATGAAATACAAACTGCTAAAGAAGCCAAAAAAGCTAAGAACTTGAATAAAAAGTCTGTAGTGGCAAAAAAGAGATCAAGAGAACTCAATATGTTAATATATATATGCTCAGAATTGCTCAGAATTCAAAGAGTTTGAACGCCAGTGGGAATTTACCCATATAACATCCAGTCCTATGTACCTGCAAAGCAATGGCCAAGCGGAAAGAACCATTCAGATGATTAAGAACCTCATGAAAAAGGCAAAGCTAGGCAAACAAGACCCATTCTACTCCATACTTGAGTATAGGAACACGCCCATCGATGGGACTGATGGTCATGCTCCTGCACAGCTGTTAAACAGTCGGCTATTGCAAAGCAAGCTCCCATGTCCCATCGAGCTGCTATAGCCGCACACGGTCCCTCCGGCAGGACAGATGCTGTCCGAAAGACAGCGTAAACAAGCGATGCATCACGATACCAAATCGAGAAACAAAGGCCTCCCAAATCTCGAGCCAGACCAGCTAGTATGATTTAAGGCGCGCCCAAGCGAGTGGATCCAGGGTCGCGTTATTGATGCTCATGAGTCACCAAGGAGCCACCTCATCAACTCACCACGTGGCGAGTTTCGGAGGAACAGGCGAGATATCCGAATCTCTCTACATACACACATTCTCAATCTCTCTCTTTTTCCCTCCTTTTGGAACCAGCCTAATGCATATGTATGATATTTTGTGTTCATGTAACTTGCTTAACAATTTATTAGTAGCATGTGTATACCATTTAAAAGTATCATATTTGACAGCAGCAACTAATAGAGCTGTATCTTCAAATATTATATGGATAAATTATAAATAAATAGATAAACGAATTAGGACCATAATTCTTTAAAGTTATTGGTAAAAAGGGCAACAAATGTTACTGCATAATAACAATTTTCAAGTGAAATATTGTTTATGTTTCCTATACAAACAAAGCAAGGTTTATATCAACTGTGTTCTTGTGCTTATAAATCGCTTTCCTAATACGTTGATATATTGTAACACTGTCTTTTAAACCAAGGGAAGGGGGATGTACGTATACTGGATACTTGTATTGCGCCATCTACTGTTGAGATGTGAAACATTTGTGCTAGCCAATTGGCACCTTAATAAAGTCACTCTGCAACCGTATCTCTTGGAGTCAAGACGTATCTTTTATTGTGCTTGTCACATCACAATATCTCAGGCCCCCATGGACCAATTCGCACCAAATTTGGTAGTGGTGGTATTTCATCATGCTCTACCAAAACATGGTATCAAAAATGCTGAAATGCAAATTTGGAAAATTCATGTCACTTCAGTACTCTATACCCGCAAATTTAGTTTCAGTGTGATAGGCAAAATATATATCTTATAAATATACTATTACCATTATCACAATGATAAACAGCAAATGTATTGTGCTATTTATCTGTAGGAAGCTGAAGAAGTGCTATTCAAACAGTTACTAGGACAGATAGGTCCATGTTTCAGGTTTCTAAGTTGTTACAATTACAAAGTTGGTTTGGAAGAGAATTCCAAAGATGTGCAACATCTGAAGCAAGATCTTCTCTTTGATTTTGAGTCCAACTGCACTTCTCCAAATTTGAATAAGCCCTTTCCTCCTGAACCAGAAATAGTGCAACCTTAAAACAGGAAGTACAGAAATAATAAAAGTAATGTTAGTGATCAAAATCAAATACAAGTTACAGTATATAGTTGCTTAATCATTGCACAACTCGTACAATTACAGTCTCATGGGGCATTGCACGAGAATTGCAATTAATACCAAGTTAATTTTGGTTACAAATATCAATCATGTCTTGCAATTAATTGCAATTTGCATTTAATTACCAGTCAGCTTTTTTTGAACAATAAGTACCAATTGATTTACTCAAGTTAAAATTGATCCATCAATTGTAACCTTCCAATGGAAATATGCAATAGATTGTAAATATTTTCCTGAAATGTCCCATAAGACTAAGCCAACAGCATAGTCTAAGTCCTTAGTTTCAAGATTTTTATTGCATCTTACTTTCAATAGTTCATCTTTCTTCTACCCATTAGTTCAAGATTTAATGTGGCCTCTTTTAAATCAAACAAGCGTACAATTGCATGAATTGATTGAAATAAATTCTCAACATACTACTGACTCATATATCTACAATAACGACAGTGCAGGACATCATAATCATTTCTGACATTTTGAAAACTGGGATGTATTTCATGAAGTCTCAGTCTCGGGCAATCAAATGCCATGATTTGCAGTATTATAACACATGCCAGTGGAACTCTTTACCAAACCTTTTCATTAAAGCAATCCCATTTCTGCCCTCAGACATTGAGTTTCATCAAACTGTTCCACAATGCAAACATTCCAGAGAGAATAAGAGAAAGGTCACAAGAATAGAGTTTGAAAGAAGTGAGAAAAGGGAAAGAGAAGAAGTATTAGAATGCAGGAAGGTGACAGCTGGACTGTTTACACACACAGTTTCAGAATAAGGCATCTTTTGTCATCACAGGGCAATCTGAAATCTACATGATTTTTTACAATATAAAAACACGACAGAGTTTGTCTAAACAAAAGTTAAGTACATGAAGATGTGATTTCAGTATTCTTGATATGGCCATTGGCTAAAACCTGCTGCTTCTAATTATGATGAACATTTTTAAAATGTTTTTAAAAGCACGATACTGAAAGTATTCAGAGTTAAGAAATGGTAACACAACATTTAACATTTGCCCCTGTGGCAATTACCCCTCTGCTAATTTCTCTGAAGACATGAGGTGAGGGAAAGGGTCGTTATAGGGTTTTTTTATTCAGAAGGTGAGAATGTTAAGGACTAAAGTAAGGGTTATGTTTGGAATTAGTGTTTATTTTTGGTTTACGTTTGGATTTTCGGTAGGATCAAATGTCGCTGGAGCAAATGTCCTATTGTTCTGTTAATTTTATTTTTATATCTGGTTTTATTTCAATATTAACAATAAGTTATTTCCTCCTTCTAGGGTAGCCTGCTCGACAAGCAATCTTGCTTTTTGTGGCTTTCCCCTAATTCCTGTAAACTACAATATGTCAACATTATAGGTATATACCATGTATACCAAATTATTGTTTAATCTTTGTTTTCTGTTGTGTATAGATATATGTATTTTTCTTAATGTTATTTTTATATGGAATTTGAAATAAAATGAACTGAACTGAACTAATAGATGGAGCAAAATAAATATCCTCCAAACGTAAAATTCAATCAAGAAGCTATGTAAGTAAAGCATGGCATAAACAATGACTGTTTCACATTATTTACCTTGACATTTCTGGATTTGGTCTGGATTATCCAGAATCTACAGGGAGAAAAGTATAAGGGTGAAAATAGAGAAAATTAAAGAAAGTATGTTTTATAATGAAATGTCAGACACCTAGGTACAATTTAATAACACTATTCGTAAGTTACGTAAATCAAATCAATTCATCGAAACATAACAAATGTGCATTTTCGTAAGATCATTCATGACTTACAGTATATTGTACACATGACTGGCAACAGGATTATTCACAAAATTTGAAATTCCAGGGCCCCGTCTTACTAAGAGTTATGATTAATCCATCAATCATATCTCTATGGAAATCCATCAGTGTCAATTTTTTCTACAGTAAATTTGCAAAACATCCTTTTCAAACAAAGAACACACTAAATTGTCAAGAAATCAAAAAAGTTATGAATATACATATCATATCTAGAATTCTTTTTGAACACACATGTATTTCATATGTTGACTAAGCTGGCTTTCCATAGTTGTGGCTGATCGGATCAATCGCAACTCTTTGTAAGACGGGGCCCAGGTCTCTTTTTGCCCCCAAAACAACTACCGTACCCGAATTTGCTGGAGCCTATGGAAAGCATGTTAAAGCAAAGTTATTCTGATCTCCAACAGGTTAAAGCATACAATTTGGTTTTAAGAATGCTTACTAGTAAATTTCAATGCCCTCAGCTCTCATAATCTGAAGATCATCGGCTGCTCAAAAGTGATTCTTTCAGCAAAGACGAGAAAATGAAGGTGGAGAGGCAAGACAGTGGAAGAAGGATTAAAGATGGAGGACAGAAAGGAACTTTCCCGTTAGAATCACCAGCTAGCCTCAAGATAGCGGTTCACATCATTGGGCAAAAAAAAGGTTTGAATAAATTAGTTCTACAAGCAGGTGGTCTACTTCCCACATTGGTAATTCACTTGGTCTTCATGTACAATAATTGGTCTTTTCAGATAATCTAATACCATATGGGCAAAAAATGTGTATATTCATCAGAGATTTGTATTGTGTATCATAGATTATGCATTGAATTTTAATAAATATATAAATAAAATTTAAAAAAATAAAAAACAGTTTATATTAACTAGGTCTACAAGCAGTTTGACTGTTTCTCAGATAATCAATTCAAGTAAATTTCAGTTTATTACAAAATAAATGCATTGTTGTAGTCTAGAGACTAATTGTGCAATGTCTAACACCACATCAATGGGAAAAACCCATCTAGTTTAATTGTTGTTTGGTCTACAATAAACTTGGTTTAAGTCCCACTTGGTCTAATTATCAATTCATCTAAAGCCCACTTGGTCTAATTTCTACTTTGTCTTTGGTGTTTCCCTTTTTTTTTAAACTTCAGTAAAAAGGCAATGGGAATGGACATGGAAGTAAAAACATTTCATTCTACTTCTATGCCTGTCTTGTTACGATTGATCCAATCAATCGTAACTCTATGTTAATCCATTAATGTCATAATTATTTCTACAGAAAAATTTCCACAATGTCCAATGTAAACAAAGGAGAACACACCAAATTGTCAAGAAATCAATTAATTTATGGATATACATTCATATCTAGTAATTTTTTTGAAGAAACATGCATTCATATGTAGACTTTGCTGGCTTTCCATAGTTGCCATTGATTGGATCAATTGCAATTCTTTGTAAGATGGGCCCCAGGATAACCTCTATTTCTGGAACAAGATAATATATGGAAACATACAATAAAGTCACATCAAACCTCTTACTCTGGAATGTAATCCTCATTTCACTGCTGCTTCACGAATACAGCCATTGACATCAAGTATGATCTTCTGTTACATCCTCGGGAAGGAATGGTCTTCTCAAAGTAAGAACATTATCTTCAATAGAAAGGGGAAAAAAAGAGAGTTGATCAATAAAGTATCTAGTAGCAATGCCAATCAAATTTATTAATTCATTACTTATAAGCCAAGGTTCAATTACATCATGCAAATTGTCATACATATTTACATATATCACAATTTTGTTTAACCTCCTATGTGCATGAATAAAAATTGCTCATTTCATCTTTCACTTGTAGATGTTTTTATTCATCAACTGAGACAACATAGTATTGAAAACTAAAGTCATTCTGCCTCCAGGGCCAAATTCTGAACTCTGGTTGAATTTAAACTTTTGATCTAAATAAAGTTGTGGTTTAACTATGGATAACATCTGTGGTGGCACAAATCTCTATCAGCATAGATCAATTGAACACCTCAAGTCTCATTCAAAAAATTCAAAATTGTCTTACAATGATAACTTACATACTTTCTGTTTCTGTTTGTGGTAACTCCCGTAGGAACTCGGCAGGACAGCAATTATTGCTGGTAAACGCCAAGCTGGTATAGAACCAGTTACCTTGGAAACATTTTACGTCTAGGTTAATCAGTCATAGTGGCTGACGTAATAGACGACAGATATCACTCTTGGGCCTTTTTATCAAAGTGGAGACAATGGCAGAGTTGGGATTCGAACTCACAACCTTGCGATTATGAGTCCAATGCTCTAACCACTGGACCACACGACCCGTGTGGTCCAGTGTGGTCATTCCCCATTAAAGCATGTAGATATAAGAAACATAGGATGCCCAACAATTTTTACAAATTTTCACTTTCCACAATTTTAGCACAGAGTTAGTCCATGACCTCGGCTAAACTGGGTTTCAGAATGCCGGCCAGAATATTGATAAGATATAAAAGTGAAGCTAAACTATATATACATTAGATGATGCCCTCAGCTCTCATAATCTGAAAATCATCAGCTGCTTTTTGGCAATCCTTCCGACAAAGACCCAGAATAGACAGGGAAAACAGAGAGGAATTCAGATTAGAATAAAGAGGAATGATATAGCAGAGTTCAAAGAGAAAGGGGCTTTGTCGTGAGAACCACCCGCTAGCCTCAAGATAGTGGTTCACATCATTGGGCACAGCATTTTTAGATCTATTGACTCATGCATTTTTCTCAAGACAGGATGACAAGAATATTCTTCAATACTGGTAGTGTGCCATTGAATTGGCATAAAGATAATTAATGCCTCACCTACATGTAGAGGCATAAAATCCATGTTAAACCTCTGGCTCTGCAAGTAGGCCTACATTCTCATCATATGGTGGACTCGCATTCGTATGATGCAGTATTACATGTATCTCATTTCCTCATCTTTGAATGTTAATCTAGAGCTACGTTCCACTCCATGGCATGAAGACCACGACCTGAATAAGAGAGGAAGAAAAAAAATGTGGGTTTTAATGAGGCAAAGTATCTTAATATGTAGGAACATACACTTCATCATTCAAGTTCAAGTTTCAGCTCTTTACTATTTACTTAATGTTAAACATTGCTGTTCCTCATTTCTGAATAGAACTGCTTGAAATGCAGTGTATTCAATAACTAAATGTTGCTTGCTTCTCATTATTTTCATTTATTCACTATTCAGACAATTACAATGAGTGTCTAAAATTTAAACGAAAACAAACTTGTAGTTCTTTGGCTTGACTGAATGCTCATTTGAAGCCTAACTCTATGTACAGTACATTAATGCCCTCAGCTCTCATAATCTGAAAATCATCAGCTGCTTTTCGGCAATCCTTCCAACAAAGACCAAGAATAGACAGGGAAACATAGGTAGGCAAATCAGAAAATAGATAAATAATACAGCTGGGCTTGGAGAGGATAAAAGAAAAGAGGCTTGTTGTTAGAATCACCGGCTAGCCTCACCATTGTGGTTCACATCATTGGGCAAAGAAATAGAATATATACAACATTTAACATGTAAATGGTAACACAATCATACATATATGTCATTACCATGTCAACAGAGTTTCTGACACAATGAAATAATGTGCCCTGTAAAAGCATTTGGCAAAACTGAGGAAGCATTATTGTACACAATATTTTTCTGATTTCTTGATATAATATGCTGTAATCCATCATTGAAACTCGGTATAAGACACTGAGAGAGTAGTTAATTATTGAGGCGCGATAATGCAGTCGGTAGAGCCGGGGTTTCATATTCCAGAGACCAGGGCTCAATTCCACTTGGTGCACTAGCGCCCTATAGTAAGGCAATAATCCTTATTACCAGGTCCCTTAGAGAGGACCTTAAGCCATCTGTCCTCTGGTTGCTTGCTAACATTATGATTTCACCAATTGGGTTGAAATATCAATTCTGCAAGATTTACAAAAGAATGACTGAACGAAGGCTCAATCAACTACCATGCACCACCCTACTTCATGCAGATTCATAAATACATGCTCCACTATCTAGGCCGGGGTATTTTGAGAGTTCATATGGCCGGGGGGGCCTCCCAGGCCCCCCCCCTTAAGATCTCGGCCGTCGACCGCGCTGAAAATTGGCACACGGGTTGCCTTGGACATAATCTACAAGATTGTATAGTGATTTATTTCATGCGAATTGCTATTAAGTGATTATGCTAATTTATGCGTAATTAGTGTGCAAAATCATACTTTTTCCTCTAACTCCCTGAATAATGCACCAAATATACTAATCTTTGGTATAGTAACTCTTTGTGGTGTTCTTAGCAAGTGCACATGAAAAAAATTGCGATAACAAATCTTTTCTTATGTATTATATTGATTTTTGCAATTTCTTATGTATTTCTTTGTTTTTTGACCTTTCGTTTTTCTTTATTTTTTTAATGAAATTCGTTGGGGACTCTTTTGTGATCATAAAAAGCATAAAATAAATACATTTAGACCAGCAAAACTAAAAATAATCATGCATTTATGAATTTTGGTTAAAAACACAATCTGCATTGACTTTGTACACGAAATCACGTTTTTGAGCAATTTTGGGTCTGACATGCACTACATAATGTTGCGTAATTTCGGAACCACGTACCCGGGTGACACAAATTTGGTCACAAAAGTTGCGCAAGACTTGAAAGTAAAAAGTCAGCAAGCGGCTCGGTCAAAAAATTTCATGCTGCGAAAATATCGCGCGATTCGTTGAGGCCCCCCCCCCGGCCTAGATAGGGTTAAACTTTGTTGGCCAGAAGTAAAAGGAGACAACAGAGTTGGCTCCTTTTATTTCATAATAGCTATTCATTCTAACAGAAATTACTCATTGAACTGTCCACTGCAATAAACAAAAACACTCTTCATTCTCAAAAAGATGCAATGGAAGAGTAAACAGGGAATAAGTTTGCTAACAAAATTTGATTAGCATTTTTGGTCGTAAGAAAAACATTTTCTCTTCAACCCTGATATCAGTTTGCCCTGTTATTAAAGAAATGTTTAATATGGCAAAGTGGTCCCATCTGTCCGACTGTCGGAAAATGGTGACAGACATTTACAATTCTTAAAGTATTAGTAATCAATTCATACAATATACCTGAAAAGGAACTCATTACTCCATCACTTTGTCTACATGTAGTCAAACTGCAAGAGCTTCAACTAGGAACTGCCAATAGAAAGTCTGTTGCCCCTCATCTACATGTATCCTGCATTCAAGATAATTAAACAAAATAACACTCTTACATTTTTTTTTTCAAAGAGCAAAATAAAGACATAAAACAGTATTTAAAAAGGTGTTTTAAAAAGAGCAAATATGTAGTCTACATGTACATTCCTTTGTTTTGCAATGGTTCAATACTCTGAAACAATTCTCAAGATTAGTAGATCTCAATCTCATAACAAACATTTATCTTACATGTATAAATAAGTTGCATTATATTTTAAAACAGTTGTACATGTACAATGGCATAATAAAGACAAAGGAAAAAAAAAACAAATCTGTAAAAAACAACCCAATATAAAAAGACATTTCAGCTGGATGTACATGTATTACAATTCTCCATACACAGGTCTGCAGATAAGACTACTCACAAACACAAATGCTGACATGTTTGGAATGCATGAGCATGGATGTAGGAATGTAATGGATACAGCATGTATGCACCTGCTTGCTAGGCTAGGGGCTGAGTTTCAACATATTTGGGTAATGGACATGAGCTAAACTGACCAGCCAAATCTATACAAGATGTTGAAGCACTATTCCATCAATTCTAAAGTCAAGAGTAAAAATCCTGGTCAGTCTGGTATGAAAAATCTGATTCCCTCTTCAAACATTTTCAAGCCCTTGTTTCCCCATTCAATATGCATGGTGTTGAAACATTATCCTTTAAATTTTAAGTTAAAAGATCCCTTTTTTTCCATATTAATCAGAATACAAATTAATCTAGACAAGATGTGTAAAACATTATCATTCAAACTGATGATGCTTTTAATGTGGTCCCCTCTTTAATTTTTATCTTCACATTACAAAATTGCAAAGGAAACACAAATTCATATGTACACGTATCTTTCCAAAACAAAAAATGAATAACAATGATCTTTAAATATCATGACCGCCAATACAATTTGGCACTTATGTTAATTTTTTTGTTAACTTTGAAAATCTCAAGTTTCAACATTTTTACCCTATCAATCTAAAATGCAAAGTGACAGGAAAATATGGATGCCAGACAGAGCAGTCTGAGCTATCAACGTACATCGAGACGAGTAGAGCCACAAAAGCCTCTTATTTGTCATCGCTGCTTTTCTATTGATGTGGGAGTAAATTAATGTCACACGCTGCACTCCTGCAAGGCTAGGCTCCTAAATTGATTCAGCAATGAAGATGGATACCTTGGCTTCATGCTGTCATGTACTACATGAATTCCTCTATTAATCCGCAGAGCAAAATGGATTTTGAGATAGCTCAGCCCCTACCTAATGAAAGAGTACTTAAATTCAATTTAGGCATATGCAGGAATTTTCCTTGGGCAGGAGTGGGGCTGGGTAGTGGTGTTTCCAGAAAACAACATTCCATAAGTTCTTTAATACTTGCCAAGTGGATTGATTTATTTGGATCAGATTATGTAAAAGGCTTCATTTACGTCTAATTAGTCAAACAGATTTCTGCAGTCCCAAAGATATAAACTGCATGTTAATGTGTCTTCACTAGAATACATATAACAACTGCAATAAACTGGAAATTACCTTCAAATAGTGAATGGACACTTAATAGGAAGAAACATTTTTTTGAAATACATGTACTGAGAATAGTCGAGAGATAAATGGTAATGCCAAGATTTATTTTAGAAAATATATTTTGAAATTTAGACCTTATCGGAAGCAAAATATTCAGTTGACAAGTTATACAGCTCCGTAAGATTCACAAATTTTCACAGCTTTCCATAATACCTTACCTACAGCAGGGCGCGACAAACCCGCTTGCCCGATTGCCCGGGGCAAGTGAAAATGACGTGCGGGCAAGCACCTCTCAAAGTCAATTGCCCGATCGGGCAAGTGGTTGCTGCGTCTTTTTTTTCTGTACCGTACCTCGTTTTTCCATAAATCATCCAAAATCCACACTCAAAATCATGAATAAGCCTTAAAAAATAGGAGTAGCGCCGTTTCAAATTCCGAAATTGCGTTATTTTTTCTGTACCACGTATTTCCATACATGGTACGGTGTGGTACCAGTTATGAAAAAAATCAACGCAATGGCCGGGAAACAGTTGAATGTAGTATAGGGGTCCATTATGACTACCACCATGTGCAATTTCTAATGCACATTTTCCACCTTCCGATATCACAATTCTGTGATAAAATAATTAGAACTACACAGGAAATAAATCACAGAGTCTAGTAACTTCGCATTGGTGAGTTGTCATGTCATTTGGCTTTGCTTTTCAAAACGGCCTATTAACATCCAAAATAACTTGCCGTATTTGTTAATTATAACTTAAAATTCATTTGTTTCCCTTTTTGAGGGGATGAGGTAAATATCAGACAATAAATCATCAAACAAAGCTCCATCTATTTTACAAGGCCGGCGGGAGGCTCACAAACGTGCGCATACTAGCTAGCCAGTCTGAGCTCTGTCTCTCTGCCAGAGCTCTGGGGGACAATTCGCTCAGTAAAGGCCACAATGATGGTGATTTTCTGTTTCAGACAGAGTTTACATTTCGGGTATATTATTCAAAACTTCCAATAAAGTTTGATGATTTCTTCATTGTCATGTATATTTAAGTTATTAATGAATACATTCTCACCAAATTTAGACTCCCCCATAGAGAAATGCAATTTTCGTGGAAGTCTGCGTTTTCAAAGAACTTCAGGAAAAGTTAGGGTATGTGGGCCTTTATTACACGGCCGAGTACAGGTTATTGTACTGGAATAGGCGAAGTAGAAATTACCGGTAGATATTGAATTCATTTATATCAAAGTTCAACTCACAGTCACACCCACACAAACACACCCTCGCACACACACACACACACCCAAGATTCTAAGCATAGTGAAAAAAAATACTTAAAACTCATACAATATTAAACAATGTTACTAATAATTCATTAATAAGTGAACAGGTATTATTTAAAAAATCGGGCAAGCAGTTTTTTCTATCGGGCAAGCAAATTTTTTCATCACTTGCCCA
Organism: Lytechinus variegatus; assembly: GCF_018143015.1. Taxonomy (NCBI): domain Eukaryota; kingdom Metazoa; phylum Echinodermata; class Echinoidea; order Temnopleuroida; family Toxopneustidae; genus Lytechinus; species Lytechinus variegatus. Next base: position 59,389,961 of record NC_054742.1, on the reverse strand, counting down.
ACAGGGCAAGTGACGAAAAAAAGATTTGTAGAGGCCTGCCTACAGTATGGAAACCAACAGTTCTAGAGGTCTATAATTTAAGACTTCATTACTTCACTCTCATTTGGCAATGGCTGAATACTCCTATTAAAAATAACTTATATTTCAAAAAGATTTCCATCTATTGACAAAACAATGAGAAGTGAGTAGTGTAAAACTAACATCAAGAGTTATATTGTTTTCACAACCCAAATATATATTTCTCAACCCTCCCACCCCCCCAAAAAAAAAAAACACCCTATAAAAAATATGTACACATCCATGAATTTTATGATTCTCAATATCTCTGAAGGATTAGATTTAAAAATATTATTACACCCTAATGATTATTTAATTTGCATAATCACATAGAAAGCAGTCACATTTTTCCTTGATGGCTAAAACCCCCAACAAATAGGAAAATAAAATGAGACTGCAACCCCAGCATCTCCTAGTTCCTTCCCCATTCAATAACACTTAGCACACACTTTCTATCTTGTCAACACCAACATCATGTACACAGATAACACTTTGGAAGAATATGAGGGGAGTCTTCATCAGCCTGTGTGTGCGTCAATGTAGGATAATCATTTTAATTTTTTAGGGGTTAAATTTTTTTCCACACTGGGGTGATTGCAGGATTTTGGGGCTATTTCTTTCATTTTAAAGGCATAAAAGAAAATTTATAGTAGAATATTGATTTTCTTAATGATCCTTGATTTGTTTTAGACCAAAAGCATGGATTTGTGAGAATTTTAGGGCGACTTAGGTTGTCATGAGAGCGAAATCCACCCGTCGTCCTCATGTGCATTTCTTACGCTGGGGTGCATTCATACTCCCTAGTTGGGGGTCATACTCCCTAGTTGGGGGTCATACTCAATTATTGAAAACATATTTTCATTTCAATACTGATCGTAGACAATGATCGTAAACATTGATCATAAATGCAGATTGTAACCTCACAAGAATGGCGAGTTTAGGATCTGCATTTCTCAAAATAGACAGCTTTAAAAAAAACATAACTGTCCAATAAAGAATCAGGGGCCAATTTCATAAAACTTGTTATAACAAGGAGTTACCGGCACAAATTTCCAATAACAGTTAAAAGCTACTGAAATCCTTCAATCTGATTGGCAGATGGTAAACTTGTTATTGAAACTGTGTATTTGTTATTATATAACAAATCTGTAATCTTGATGATGAATCCAAGGAAATAGCCCACTAATGCCCTTTTTACACAGGATTTTCTTAACCCCGGACTATCGCTAACCCCGTACTATCCTTAACCCCGTACTATTTTTTTTCCTTTTCACACATGCCAAATTGTTATTGCTAACCCCGGATAAGGAATGCTTGCTTTTTACACACGAAACTCGCTAACCCCGGACTAGTGGTTTTTGTCGATCATTCGTAGTACAAGTGCTTCACTCGTACACTTTTTACACACGCTACAATTTCCTTAACCCCGTACTATAGTGGGGCCAAATAGTACGGGGTTAAGCTTAGCCCACTTTCGTTTTACACATGCGATCTTAACCCCGTACTATTGCTCTTAGCACCGCAATTGGTGGGATAACCCTGCTTTTTTGCAGGGCCAAATAATCCCGTACTATAGGTGGGGTTAGCCCACTTTGCAAAAACGCTGTGTAAAACGAAAGTGGGCTAAGCTTAACCCCGTACTATAGGTGGGGCTAAATTGCCATTTAGCCCCACCAATAGTACGGGGTTAAGGAAATTTTAGCCTGTCTAAAAAGGGTATAATTGCATTTTCATTTAATAGATTGATCACAAGATTTTTCAAACTGGGGCAACTCAATACATGTATACATGTAAATTCAGGCCAAGTTATTTGACAACTAGGGCTGATGGAGATGGCAGCTAGGTCTTCTCTCTCAGGGACAACCCAGCTGAACCTAAAATTAATCACCACCTAAATCCATGCTCGAATATAAGTACTTTCCCATTCATAACAAGATAGTGTCTGCCCCTCCCCCAACTACACAGTAGCTCGCTGTCATTCCCATCATCAGAATTGGAGAGGCTCTTCTCATATTGTTTATACAGTAATGATATCATATCTGACCATTAGGACAGAGACGTCCACAGCAGGGGACACTGTTAAGGGAGACTGATTTTTCTTTTCTGGAAACCGAATCAAGTGGTGCAAGGACTCAAAGGAGTTAGTTCAGTTGAACAATTCAGTTTAGCTGCAGAATTTCACCATTAGATAAATGATCTCCAATCATTTTTCTCACGTCGAATTCTTAGATATTGCGCAGGACGTGTTTCGGATTTAAAAGTTGGATTAACGATCACATATTTGCAAGCAAAGAAAATGACATCGCTCAATTGTTTCAGAGGGGTAAGTTTTAGAAATTTGTTTATACCAATTCTGGATGATACATGTACAGTTTGTAATTGACACAGTAAATGAAGAATGACAAAAGTGGTTCAGGTTGCAGAAATACATGTACATCGTTAAATACATTGTGACCATATACCAGCAAAAAGAAAAAAAGAACACATCTATTACAGTCTTTGCCTCATATTCAAACTAATAACAATATGACTTTTGACAAAATTTTCTAGTTACACGTAGTAAGCAACATTTACTTATACAAATTTAGTGTACAGTAGTATGATAGGGCAATAATTGGAAATAGATAAAAAGTTAGTTTAAAATGATAGGGCAATAATTGGAAATAGTTGATAAAAGTAGATAATAGGAAAATTTGTAAATAACATTTTGTTAGTACAATGTACCATATTTTCCAGTAAATAAACCACGGCCATGAATAAGCTGCATCTTGAAAATGGGGGTCATGTTTAAAAAAAAAAATTGACAGACAAAAATTTCAACATTGAGTATAGCAAGGGACATTTTTCTTTTTAGAAAAAAGAATCACAATGAAATGGTAGTATTGAATATTGAAATTATAAAATGGGGAAAAGTATAATGAAATACTGAGAGAAAAAAGACCAAGAACATAGAACATCATTTATTAATTGCCATAAATTTATAAACATTATGATTAAGATCAATTACAATTACATGCACATTTTTTTCCATGGATTTTAAGTTGTAAAAACTACTTTTCATCACAAAACTAGGTTTTTTTGAAGAAAAATATTACTAAATTAAAAGTAACTAAACTAACTATGCTGATACCTTCTAAATTTTATTAAGAACTTTACAAAATAAATTTTCTGTTTTTAAACTAACAAAAGTTGTATTAAATATATTCGAATTTCTGTTGTTCCTAAACATTTGGCAAAAAAAAAATTGGTCTCCTTCGTGAAAAATAAATTATTGTTTCTTTGTAACCACACCTAACTTTTTCAGATTTTACAGAGGGGAAAAAGGAATTGTTTATTTGTACAGGAAAATATGTTTTTTCTCCAGCTGACTATAAAAAAAACCCTAAGAAAGAAAGAAATGTATATGTACAGAAGTCGATTCTTTTCTGGCTTTTTCCCCTTGACAGTAACATGAAAAACAATCGAAATTGAGATTGTCCTTGATTATAGGGACAGTTTTTTTTCCACTTCCAGCTGTGGGACATAGACTGCAAAATTGAGTGCTAAAATTGATTCAGTGACCTCAATTTCATGAGTTCACCACCTATGTTCTATAACTTGACGTCTTCCAATAATCTTGTTATGAAACCTGACACAATTACATTCACTAGCACACTCTTCACGTTGGCACTTAAAGGGATGGTCTTGGCTGGAGATATTCATATCTCAATAAATGGAGTAAAATTCACAAAGAAAAATGCTGAAAATTTGATAAAATCAGATAACAAATATCAAAGTTATTCAATTTTATAGATTCGCATTATTCTGGTAAAACAGTAAAAATAGGCTTTTTTATGAATATTCATTAGGTGGGCTGATTATGTCATATCCCCACTAATTCTTTGTATTTTATTATATGAAATTAGGTTTCAGAGGAAAAGGAAAGTGGGGATGTAACATCATCAGCACACCCAATGAATATTCATGATAATGTCATCACGTGCATGTAACTGTTTTAAAAAAAATATTGATAAACTTCAAAATTCAATAACTTTGTTAGTTGTTATTGCTCTGTGAATTTTACTTTTATTTATTCAGATAGAAATATTTTCAGCCCAAAGCATTCCTTTAAACAGGTGAATGAACTTTCCTAATAATAATTATACTTGCTTACATGTATATAGCGCTTAATACTTACTTTGTCAGAAGTCTCTAAGCGCTCTGCAGTATATGCAGCATAATTACCCTGGCTTTAGTAGTGCAGCTGTTACGCGCGCTGCGTTTCAAGGAATAAATTCCTGCCAGATACCCATTTACCTCACCTGCGTTGAGTGCAGCACATTGTGGATCAATTTCTTGCTAAAGGAAATTACGCCCTGGCTGGGATTCGAACCCACGACCCTCTGTTTCAAAGTCCGGAGACTAATCCACTGGGCCACAACGCTCCACTCGGCTTTCCTAGATTACTTGTGTGGAGTAATACATGGATTTGTAAACTGAGACACATTAAACTGGGACAATCCTCATTTTGTGACCAGCAACTCTACTGATAATTATCCAATGAATATGCAGAGCTGCCAACCATAATTGTGAAAAAAATCATATTCTTTACATCTTTTTATCCCATTTTCAAGCCTAAAATCCTATTTTTGTTTTCAAATGTGAAAAAACATCATTTTTAAACATTTCAAAAATCATATTTTTCTAGAACAATCCAATTCAGGGTCACATTCCCATTAAAGTATGAAAAAAATTCCCTGAAACTATTGATGAACTGGACTGTGAAGAAAGGTACTGTACTACATTGTATACTTGTATTTTCAGTAAAGTTTTAAATAAAAGGAATTATAACTTTGTACGAGCATATTTTGTTTATTAAATTGTAAATTTCATTTTAAAAAGTACATCTTACAGACTTACAGTACGTACATGTAAGGGACATTAGGCCCCTAGTCTGCAAGCACAGACTCATATTTGACACTTTAACCAATTACATGTACATGTATGTCTAGAGTGAAAATGCCAAACTCTTGTTTTTAGAAGAGGCAGTCACAGTGTGAATATAGTGAATATAGTCTCACTATTTCAGACTCTGCATAATGCAAAAACTTTGTAAAAACCAACGGTCTGTAGAGTAGTAGTCCCTAATTAGTAGGTACATGTCTGCTCATGAATGTAATTACAAGCAAATACATACGAAAGTCCCAAAACAAAAAATACATAAGAAATCAATCTTGATCACATTATTGTGAATTTGTTCAAAACATTGAAAAGAATTGACATCAAGACAAAAAAAAAATCAGCACAATTTGGCTTTCATAAAAGAATAATGAAAATAAACTATTTAACCGATACTTTTCCATTCACGTTGTATGCAGTGTCCCAGTTATATGTAAGGCAAAATAACATGCATGTACTGAAGTATCTGTAGTTATAAAATTGAAGACTAATAATAAACTTCAACATCTAGTTTTATTTTTCATAAGTCAAAGCAAATAAATTGGAACTTCTAAATTGATACATAATAAAAACAACATGAAACGTACTCAAATCCTTACAAATGGGACACAGGTTAAAGGCAGTTGCATAACTTTTAATAAGGCCTACATAATGAATGACCTGTCCTTGGAGGAGGGTCCATGTCATATAAGAAAGAAGGAACTAAAATTAAAAATAAATTCAACGGATGTTGTTTTAAAGTATGCAAATTTAGGGCTCCAATCTACCCATAAATATGCATTACATTCCTTTTCTGGGAATTTCTATAACTCTTTGAATGCAATATCATAGCAATTGATCAGATCTATTCTCTAAAAACATTAATTCAACTCAAGGAGAATTTTTTACATCTGACTCAGACTGAGGAGCCTGAGGGCAAGGCGTGAGCGGAGTCAGGGGACATCTTTTCTATCAAATTTACATGTAACTTATGGGGTGTTGCAAGAAACTTGCGATCAATTGCAACTTGATCCCTATTTCAATCATAAGTATTAAACTTAATTCATAATTGCGATTTTGCTATTGATTGAAAATCTACTCCTTAAAACAAGGAGTGTAATCTGATTTGCTATAGGCCTAGTTAAAAGTGATCAATCACTTGTAAAATTACAACACAACATTTGAAATTGATTGCAAATATTTTCTTGCAACACCCTTTTTATTAGTCTACATTTAGTAGATCTAGCGTTGGATCTATATAGTTATCTGTCTCTAAATAGTTTAGAGAAAACAATTAACTAAGGCAGTGTATACAGCCACATGCATGTCTTTACCATCCAGCCACACGCGTGCTTATTTCCAAATATCAGTGGATACAGCCACACGACGCTAATAATATCAGTATGTATGTAGGTCTTTTTTCCTCTCTCCTTTATATTTTTTTTCACACATTCATTCATCTTCCCTTTGTTTCTTTTTCTTTCTTTCTTTATTCATTTCAAAGAATGACAGAAACCTTTATTTCTTTCATTCTTTCTTTCATCTGATCTTTTTTGCTTTTTTTATATTCCTTCATTTTCTTTACTTCATTTCCTCCTTCATTTTGTCTCTTTCCTCTCCATTTATCTCTTTTCTTTTCCTCTTTTCTTTCGCTCCTTCATTCTTTCATTCACCCTCCCTTTCCTTTTCTAACATTGTGTACAGACAGTGTAGCTCTCTTTGTTATTTTTTTTTATTAAAGTGGATCCGTCGATCCGGCTTGGTCGATGAACTCATGCATCATGCTTTGTCCCATATTTCACTTTGTGAAATCTGGTCACCCTGATCTAGATCTATGCAAGGGTCGTCTTCTAACCACGTTAAAAAGCAAATTTTCACAATTTTCTAATTGTGAATTCTGTCGATTCTGAAATTTAAACAATTTAAAGGAACCAAAGGGGTTTAGAATGTAAGAATTACATGAAGAAATTGTATTTTGATCGTATTTTGGATTATAGTCTAGATTCTAAATTCAATTAGTTGATTGATTTAACGTTAGGCCTGTTACTGTGTTAGAGACAGGGTAACCAGACATCCCATATTTCCTAGCCTATAATCTAGGCGGAGACTGCAGTTATTGTCTTTCCTCTTTCTTTCTTTCTTTCCTATCCTCCTTTCTTCATCCTTCTTGCTTGTCTTTTTTGTTCCGTCTATCTTTATTTCCTTTCTTTCCTGATCCTTACTCTCTGTTCATTTTCCTTTCTTTCCTTCTTTTTAATTTTTTTTTATTTCCTTTATTCTTTCTTTCCTTAAACTTTTCTTTGCTTCCTTCTCCCTTCCTCTCTGTTCTTTTCGTTCTCTCTCCTTCCATTTTTTCCTTTATTTTCATTCTCCCCTCCCTTCATATTCCCTCCCTCTCTTTCATCCTTTCTTTCATTCTTTATTTTTTTCCTTCTAATTATTTTAATTAATTTTCAAAATACCACCCAGCATTTACCTGAATCTGGTCCTCAAAATCATGAAAATGCATGTGACGAGTGTGTGGACTAAGGCCTAAGCCACGCCACGGCCACGTGCACGTGTAGCCAGGTATCACCACAACGCAGAGAGCGATGTCAACATTGCCGGAGCTCAGCCTCAGCGCCCGTGATGATGCAGTTTACTTGCAGGCGTGGGCATGATGATTGCATCGTGCAAGCCGGCTTCCATGGCTTTTGAGAATCCAAATTGTAAATATTTCATCTTCTGCAGATTTCTAGGTCAATCCGGGCCAAGGAGGAATTCTGGCTCTCCTTTATATTATTATAAATTTTGCTACAGTAGTTTAGTGGTAGTAACGCCAAGGCTGGGCGAGAGACAGTAGAGTTTAAAAATTACTTCCGGCTCAGCTCCGGTTGGCGCTGGCGGTCGCCGTGGGGGGGGGGTGGGGCACTGAACTAGAAATATTAGTTCAGTGGGGGGGGGGGGCACGGGAGGGAGAGTATCACTCCGGGGCTGGGTGTCGCTCTCCACATGCCCTTACATGTATTTCTACTACTGTCGTCTGCAACTAATCCCGGGGGATACACCCCCCCCCCCCTTTCGGAGAGGGGGAGGATATGCACAATTATTCCTCCCGCCCCCACGTACACTTTTCAAGGCAGCAGTTATCAAATGATAAAAAGATATGAGAAAAGTTTTTATTAAACTCTATCGACCCCTACCACGATTGGGATCAGTATGACAGTCTCGACAAAAACATATTTATAATGAATTTGCGTACACATGGACATGGGTACCTACCTATTTGGATATTTTGCACTATGTGCCGGACTATGTGTAGAAGTACCGCACGTTGCAAAAGCTTTTCAACAACAATAACAACAAAACCCACTATCCGGGCCCACTATAAACTATAATATATTGATTGTTGTGTGTAGCACAATTACAGTGTAAAACGCACTACCATAATGTCCAACCACTGCTGCAAGTATACATTCACTCTGGTAACTGTATAATCAAAAAGCCTTTATAAATTACTATTGTGATGAATTTTACAAGTTTTTTTTTAAATATGGCACCTTTTACAATCTGCCCATTTGGCAATGTTTGATAAACACACAGCAGGGTCCTAAATTGGGTATATATTTTCTTTACTAGAGAAAGAACACACATAATGGAACTCATCTCCAACTTCCTTCAATGAGCATTAATATTCATTCACTGATTCTAGAATGACGGGTACACCTTTTAGACCTGCATCTGAATTTACAATGAGGTTGCATATTCAGAGTGTCACTTAAAATTAGGAAATATTTATTACTCAAAACCCATTTTTCGGCCCCACACTTTTTGAAGCACTGAAAAGTTGTCCTTTTTTACGCAAGAAGAATACCCCCTCACGAACGTGTATTGTGCCCTTTTTTCGGAAGAGGGCCCGTTATAGGCCTTACCAAGTGCCATTTCTCGTATAAGTGCCCCCCCAAAAAAAAAATGCCTCTAGCTCACAAACGTGTTCTGTGCCACTTTAACCTGAGAAGGACCCGTTGTGTGTTTGAGCAAATTTTCCCTTGCCTTTATTTTACCCCGAAAGTGCCCCTCAGGAAATGTCCTGTGCCCCTTTGACCTGAGAAGGACCTGTTTTATGTGTTAACGAGTGCCCCTTTGCCATCTCATAGGTGTCTGTTTTTCACTCAGATAAGTTTATTGTCCTGAAAAACAAAAATTTCCGTGCCCGATGAGCGCCCGTTTTCTTTATTTAGTGCCGTGGTTCTGCTTCCTTCTGCAAGTGCATAATGAATGAAAAAAAAAACTTGTATAATCAATCCTACGTGCCTATACGGGATGCTCCGGAATGTAAGATGTTTATAGAGTTAAATTCACAAAGTAAAGTGCTGAAAATTTGATCCAATAACAAAAAACGAAGTTAATGATTTTATAGATTTGCATTATTCCCGTGAAACAGTTTTGAGCATGTCTCATTAGGTGGGCTGATGATGTCACATTCCCACTTAATTGTTCTTTTATATTTCATCATATGAGATTAGATTTATTCAAAATTTCTCTACCAAGAACTAAAACAATTATTGGATTGACAACTGATTAAGTGCATTAGTTTCCCGGGGCAGTCATGTATTGCTGTACACACGCGTGACCAGATTATTTCTAAACACCCCCTAAACGACCTTTTCTCTAAGTTAAAAATAATCCGGCCCCTAAACAAGTTTTTCGTGTCACGCGTGTGTACACCAAATTATTTGACTGCCCCTCCCCGGATTAGGCATTTTTTGCCACAACTTTTTCATTTTATTTTATAATAATGGAGGCACATTTATACAGTATATGAAATGACACAATTATGATTTTATTTAATACCATAGGAAAAAGGAAAGTGGGGATGTGACATCATCAGCCCACCTAATGAATATTCATGCCAAGAACTGTTTCATATCGGAATATGCAAATATTTAAAATTCAAAAAACTTTGTTATCTATTTACCGATTTTGATGACATTTTCAGCATTTTTCTTCGCAAAGTTTGCCCTATTCATTTAGATGTAAATATTTTCAGCCTGGAGCATCCCTTTAAGTTTCATGAGTCATGTGAGTAGGCTATAGATAAGTCTTTTTTTTTACTTTGTTTTAAGACCATGCATGGGGTGCAGAGGGCAGTTGACCCCCCCCCCCGAAATTTTGAAAAATCAGTGACATTTTGTTTATACAGATTTTCACAGAATTCCACAAAAATAGTACAAAATTCATCAGTTTCACTTAAAATGTAAAAGCGCATCAACATGATCAATGATAAACTTGTTCGCTTCGCCCCCTCTCTTTTGATTTTTTTTTCCACTGAAAGTTTATGCTTGCTGCCCCCAGCGAAAAAAATCTGCACACGGCCATGTTAAAGATAGTGCCCTTTTCTAAAGAAAAAATGCCCTTTTCCCCTGTCCCCCCCCACTTTCAACTTCACTCTGCCGCCCCTGGTTAGTTTAATGATTCGCAAAAAGGTCAGAATTATACAGAATGAGAAATTGTGTACCTCAATTTATGCTAATAATGTTTTATTACGCTTTCCTCCAGATTTTTACTTGAGTGTGAGCTAAAATAATATGGACCCCATGTAAGAACGTACAGTACTGTCATGTTGAAAAAACTGAATATGGGCTAGGCCTATCCATCCGTTTGTAAACGGAAAATAAATACTCTACCTCATATACCAGCTGTAGACTATTTGTCATTCTCAGCTAGGGGCAGATCCAAGATTTTCCAAAAGGGAGGGGGGCAAATTTTTTGGAGGAAAATTTTGACAAGCCAAAAAAAAAAGGTTTTCAACCACAAATTAAGGATAGATTTCGTACCCGAAAAAAACTGACTTTTTTCATATGGGGAAGCTGCTCGCATCACAAATTAAAAAAAATCTAATAACATTTTAAGTATTTCACGGATTTTCCTCAAACCTTCACCAATAGTATCTTTTTATTATTTCTCTGCTATATTATACATAAACATTTTGCCAGGTGAACTATATTCGGTGATTTGGGCACTGAATGTTATAGGCCTATATACGACCAAGAAATATTAAGAAACAGAAAGAAAATGAAATAAAAGGTTGAATTTTTTATGATTATGATACCATTTCAGGATCTCCGGGGGGGGGGGCACTTCCATTCACGAGTGGAAACCATGCGCGACCATGGCCGGGGTCTCGAAAAGCACCCTAAACACGTAATTTCCATATTCTGAAAATGCACCCCTTAACAAGTATTGGCGAGTGAAACCCTACCCTTAACAAGTATTGGTAACAAAACGATACTCTTGGCAAATGTTCCCTGAAATGAACCCCTAAACAAGTACAGGAATGTTTTATTGTTACGGGTCCTTCGGTCGTCGGCTTGAGCTCATGTATTAGTACGACCCCACCTTCTACACCTCGCGCAAATCGGTCTCTAAACACGTTGGGGCAAAAAGGACATCCTTTATAAAACATTTAATTTTGTTTTATCATCCCCGCAAATTCGACCCTAAACACGTAATTTTCCTAGCGAAATAGATACCCTTTTCCCTCATTTTGTGTTTTTGACACCCTTATCACGTTACGTACGTAACGTGCCCCATCCTGAAAAAGACATCCTTTTTACGTGTTTTTTTGGTCGCGCATGGTATCCACTCGTCAATTTAAGTGGCCCCCTGGGCAGGATCTATATAAAAAAAATGCACAGACATCACACACTAATTTATATCCCGGTTATCTCATTTATTCATCTATTCAATTATTTTTTTTCACACAGCCGGGTAGTCTCTTCAGCATTTCTATATCCAAAATCAGCACTGACTTATAATTGAAGCTCTTCAATTCGGAGCTTCAATTATAAGTCAGTGCTGATTTGACAGTACACCGCCACGATTCCCGCCCCACTTAGCCCCCCCCCCCCGGCTGAACTTAACCCCGCCCCACTTCTTGTATGCTGCAAGAATTCACTTCCGGTTTGACAGCTACACCCTTCTACTCACACCAGACTTGAGCCAAATATTACTCTTTTTATCATTATCACTGGAAAGTAATCCTCGAAAATGTCTAAATCTGTCAAAAAACAGGTTGATGATGCAAGAGAAAACAGGCACCAGGATCTCGATTTGTCAGATAAGAGCATTTCAAAACTGCAGGACATTCCAGGACTGTGTAAGTATTTTTCTCCGGTCCCATTCATTAATATTAGTGTAGGCATAACAGTACACGGTCTTGCAATTTGGAAATGTTTCTGATGAGTGAACACAGATACAAATCACTTTTTAAAATGTGATGAAATGGCATTTTATGGGATTTGTATCATAATAGCATGGTAGAACTAGATCTGCTCACACATCTATAACATAAAAAAACAAACTAGAATTTAAAGTTCAAGTCCACCCCAGAAAATTGTTGATTTGAAATTGAATCGATAGAGAAAAATCAAACAAAAATAATGCTGCAAATTTCATGAAATCGGATGTAAAATAAGAAAGTCATAACATTTTTAAGTTTCCCTTATTTTTCGCAAAACAGTTCAATGCACAACTCGGCGATATGCAAATGAGAGAGTCGATGATGTCCATCACTATTTCTTTTGAAGTTTTGTTTTTTATTGTATGAATAATACAATATTTCAATTTTTACAGATTTGACAATAAGGATCAACTTAATTTAACCATAAAATATTAAATTAATGGTAATTCCACACATTCAGGGAGAAGTAAAATTTTGTTTCACTTGACGAGGAGGAGAAATTAGAATATTTCATACAATAAAATACAAAAGAAATAGTGAGTGGGTGACGTCATCAGTCTGCCAATTTGCATACCGACCAGGATGTGCATATACCGGCACTCATTCAATGAACAAGGTTATAATATAACCTTGTTCTCAGTTATATCTCCATGTGTGGCAAAATAAGGGTGGCAATGTTTGGCTTATTTTCTCTTTCTTTGGGGCAAATGCTTGATTTTTTTACACTGACAGTTTTGATAACAGCTATTATTCATACTACTTGGCTCTTATTTCAATTTGATTCTTTAAATCATTTTCTCTTAATTAAAAATAGAGATCAAAAAATGAAAATTTTCTTGCCATATTACTAGTTTCCACCAATAGAGGGCATATAGAAAAATATGCCCAAAATTCAAGTTTGTGAATTCAATGTTTTGTGAAATTAAGCGAAACTTTAAAATGTCATAACTTTCTTATTTTACATCCGTATTTGATGAAATTTTCAGTATTTTGCTTGTTGGATTTTTCTCCTTTTTTTCAAATCAACATTTTGTTGGGGTGGACTTGTCCTTTAAGAACTCCACTTCTTTTGACAGTGCTTTGCCAAACCTTGGCTCTGGCTTTGCTGATACATGTATGTTCTGCTTGATTTTTTGTTGCTGTGAATATTTTAACATGTGAGTGTATAGTTAATGTCCTCTGCATCTAGCCTAGCTCCAGATGAATTCAAATCAAAATGTACAAATTTATTTACATTTGTACTCCTAAGACAAGTCCTAAAACTTTCATGTTCAGTTGTTCACTGTAAAAAAAATGTAAATTTTCCAACCAGTAAAAATAAGGAAGTCCATCCAAAAAATCCTGAACACTAAAAACATTGTGGTAATGAATTTCAGAATTTTGTTATTGTAGAGTTTTATTGGCATTCCTTACAATAATGTTGACATGTTATGCACATGTCTCAATGCTCCTGATTTGCAGAGGGTTATATGTCAAATGTGTGTTCATGAATGATCTTTATCTTCAATATTTTCTTTCAGTTTCACTCACTAATCTTGTGAGGCTGACTCTGAGCCACAATAAGATTGATGGTAAGTTCTATAATTTTCAAATTGCTCCTCTCTTTCTCTCTGTATCTCAATCTCTTTTTCTCAATTTTGAGATCTGTCACTTTCTTTACCTATTTCTCTTCGTCTCTCTAAACAGGCTGTCACACCCTAAAATTTTAGCCAGCATACGTTACCGTATGTATGGCAAGCTGTTTTAATGTTTGAAGTTTTAATCCGATAAATTTCTTGATGTCAAGTATATATTTTGGTAATGTTAACAAATGGCAATTCTTCTTATCAAGAGTGAAATTATTGATATCAAGCAAAAGATAATTTGAAAAAAGCTTGTCATAGATTACTGTACATTGATGTGCACTTCCTTAAAATGTTAAAGTGTGACAGGACCTTTACATATGATTCTTAAATCTTAAATCATCCTTTTCTGGAAGAGCTTATTCTAGAGTAAGAGCATAATGCGGAAAAGGAAGAGCAGATCAGTTACAAAAAATGTGCTGCCGATTTCCTGTGACTTTATAGTTTTCAGGGGAAGTGGTTTTCGTAAGCTTGGAAAACATTCTACTTTTCTTCCCCTTCAATTTGCTGCCTTCCAATTCCAGCATTTGATTTAGAATAGACCTTGTTGTTCATGCAAGCCAAAGGTCGGGCTTTATTATGTTTGAAAATTGAAAAATACTTCTGTCTGGTTTGGTGTGGTCATTCCTATCTCCTGTTTTGTAAATTGAACATGCAGTGTTTGTTAAAAGAGGGAAATTTGTAGATGGTGATCTATCTCTGTGTAGATACCTCAACATTACAGTGCATGTAACAAATACTAGTAATAATATGCCAATTTTCAAGGGTTGGTTCAAAGCTGATTGAATCAGAAAGTGAAAATTTACTTGAATATGAAAGAGCAACTCTTCTACTTTAAACTGATATTAAAATTATTTGTAAGAATTCAAACCTTTTGCAAGACTTTGCAAGTAAGAAAAAGATGAAGCTTTGACTGATACTTCAATGATAAAGTACTCGGCCTTTCGAATTGTGGTTATTTTAACCCTAAAAGGACTGGGGGGCCATGATGGCCCCCTCTCAATGCTTTGCGTGATATTTCCGAAACGCAAAAAGATAGTGGCGCAAAATTTTATGACTTTTTTCTTTGAAGTCTTGCGCAACTTTTGAGACCAAATTCGCAACATACGGGTATAGCATCGTGGCGTCACGTGACTTTTTACGAGACAATGTCATGCCAAAAATGACTCATTTTTGTCTCACCTGCGAAGCAAAGTGAGACTATAGGCGCCGCTTTTCCGACGGCGACGGCGGCGGCGGCGGCGGCGGCGGCGGCGGCGTCAACATCAAATCTTAACCTGAGGTTAAGTTTTTGAAATGACATCATAACTTAGAAAGTATATGGACCTAGTTAATAAAACTTGGCCATAAGGTTAATCAAGTATTACTGAACAACCTATTAGAGTTTCATGTCACATGACCAAGGTCAAAGGTCATTTAGGGTCAATGAACTTAGACCATGTTGGAGGAATCAACATCGAAATCTTAACCTGAGGTTAAGTTTTTGAAATGTCATCATAACTTAGAAAATATATGGACCTAGTTCATGAAACTTGGACATAAGGTTAATCAAGTATCAATGAACATCCTGCATGAGTTTCACGTCACATGACCAAGGTCAAAGGTCATTTAGGGTCAATGAACTTTGGACGAATGGGGATATCTGTTGAATTCCCATCATAACTTTGAAAGTTTATGGATCTGATTCATGAAACTTGGACATAATAGTAATCAAGCATCACTGAACATTTTGTGCAAGTTTCAGGTCACATGATCAAGGTCAAAGGTCATTTAGGGTCAATGAACTTTGGCCGAATTGGGGATATCTGTTGAATTCCCATCATAACTTTGAAAGTTTATGGATCTGATTCATGAAACTTGGACATAATAGTAATCAAGCATCACTGAACATTTTGTGCAAGTTTCAGGTCTCATGATTAAGGTCAAAGGTCATTTAGGGTCAATGAACTTTGGCCGAATCGGGGGTATCTGTTGAATTACCATCATAACTTTGAAAGTTTATTGGTCTAGTTCGTTAAACTTGGACATTAGAGTAACCAAGTATCACTGAACATCCTGTGCGTGTTTCAGGTCACATGTCCAAGGTCAAAGGTCAATGAACTTTAGCCGAATTGGGTGTATCTGTTGAATTACCATCATAACTTTGAAAGTTTATGGATCTGATTCATGAAACTTGTACATAAGAGTAATCAAGTATCACTGAACATCCTGTTCCAGTTTCAGGTCACATGATCAAGGTCAAAGGTCATGTAAGGTCAATGAACTTTGGCCATGTTGGGGTTTTTTGTTGAATAACCATCATATCTCTGTAAGTTTATTGGTCTAGTTCATAAAAAGAGGACATAAGAGTAACCATGTATCACTGAACATCTTGTGCGAGTTAGAGTAGTATGCAAAGTCAGCACTGCTGCTATATTGAACCGCGTGATGCAGGTGAGACGGCCAGAGGCATTCCACTTGTTATACTTAGTATACAAAGTCTATGATGAAATTCATAAGAGGATGATTATTTTTCGTTCTTATTGGTCTGCTTAATTAATTTAGGGTTTGATTTAGTTGTTAAATGGTCTGTAATAATTTCCATTGAAAGAAACAATGAAAAACGAAAGATGAAAAAACAAAGATATACATAAATTCTAAAAACAAAGAAATGCATAAGGAAGAATTGGCTTTCGCAATTTTTCTCTGTGGAAACCTTTTCAGAATTTTTTTAATACTAGCTTGTAGTTTATGTGGTAAAGAATGTGCATGCCAAATTTATGCACGATTGCGCGAACGACGGCCGGGATCAAAAGGGGGCCATTATGCCCCCCCTCCCAGTCCTCAATACATCTCAAATAGCCCAGTCCTTTTAGGGTTAAGTAGCTCTATATGCTACAAGTGTTATTTATTTGATGCAAGACTAATGTCGGTGTAGATTGCTTTCTCCAGCACCCAACTATGAATTATAGTCACCATTTACTTTGCACAAATATTGAAGTTGTAAAATATAATTAATATGCATGTATATTCATTTTGTATCTAGTTGTTCCACCACATATAGTAGAGCTGACAAATCTGGAATCCCTCAACCTATTCAACAACCACATAGAGGAGCTACCTACAAATATAAGCTCGATGCAAAATCTCAAAATCTTAAATGTTGGGTAAGTCTCTTAAATTGTAACTTATATTTCTTATTGGCTGTTGCAAGAAACTTATATTCAATTGCAAATCAGGCATAAGTCCCTTAATCAAGAGTGAGATCACTTTGTAAGAAAGTTGAGTTGCAATTGAAGTATTCGATGCAAATCAACAACAAATTTTCTTTTAGATTATAGGAATTGGACTTATACTTAATTTCGAATTGAATGTAAGATTCTTGCAGAGCCCCATAAGATTTAGTTTTCATCATGTTGACAAACTTTACAAATTTATACAGTCATTGAAACCTTTTCCCCCATTAAGGTAGTCTAGATCTAGACATTAATGGTTATTTGTTGGACTCACTCACCTCCACCAATACATCAGTCCTCTCTCTTTTCACCTTCTAGTAGGAGAAAGTGAGAAGAGAGAGGACTGATGTATTGGTGCAGGTGAGTGAGTCCTAACAAATAACGTCCATATCTAGACTACCATGAAGGTGGCATTGTCATTTCAATGTAATTTCAATTTATATGAATTACATTCTCAATTTTATATCATCTATTTTGCCACATAAGATCAAAGTACAAGGATTTTAAGCTAAAATAAATTACAATGTTTTTACCCGCTTTTAGTATGCCCAAGTCGGGGGTTCATGGACAATGGCATCATGATCTGTCCGAAGCAATCCTATCTGGTGACATTTTTCCCATTCAAGTGCATTTCATGCTGACAAAAGATCTTAATAAAAGAGTAGTAAAACTTTAGGGATTCTTTTTTTTTTACTTTAGCTTTCTCACAATGGCTTGCTAAGTTAATTTGGATGGCTGACCTTGGGAGATCAAACTAAATTAACGTGTATAAAATGTTATTGAGCAACATTGGCAGAGACATTCACAATAAATCTATTGACGAAATAGGAAATATCCATCCAAAATAGATCCATGGCAGTTGACACATGTGTGATTCCTTCTTTGCGACCATGTCATGGTATAAATTTCATCATTTAATCAGAGGGTCGTGGGTTTGAATCCCAGCCATGGCTTGTTATCCTTCAGCATGGAATATACCCATATTGTGCTGCACTCAACCCAGGTTAGGTGAATGGGGACCTGGCACAATGTTATCCTTGAATGCACTTAGCAGTGGAATAGCAGCTCTAGCTAAAGTCGGGGTAATAGTGTACCTGGGATTAGATAATAGATGCACGTAGCTCTTGGTATAGAAATGCCTATTATTATTGTTATCATTATTGATTGATTTCAGCATGAACAGATTGTACAGCTTACCTAGAGGCTTTGGATCATTTCCCAAACTAGAAATACTTGATCTCACATACAACAACCTCAATGAAAATAGCTTGCCTGGAAATTTCTTCTTATTAGGTAAGTTATACAATTAATGTACCTCCTTTCTGTTTCTCTTTTGTTTTCCTTCCTTGTATTCTAATTGTTATAATTATTCCATTTATATTGTAATCATTTCCATTATTCTTTCTAAGCATAAGAGTGAGAGGCACATCTCCTAAACTAAATGTTATGGAGAAGAAAAATGAAGGAAAAAAATAAGAAGACAAGCTAAATGAGCTATAAAACAATTCAAATTAGATAAATTAGTGATATCCCAGATACAGAAAAGTTTTGCTTCTTTCTCATGTTTTTCAACTTACATGATGAATTTTTCCCCTCAGAATGTTTATTACAGGACTTTAATTCCTTTTATGTATGGCCTATGTGCACATACCGTATTCATATTTTGTCTTTGATGTAAGTTTAGCGGCTCTGTCTGAAATGACACTTGCAAGAAAATAAGAACAATGTTCATACACAACTACCCTGGGAGTAACCACATGACTACTTTTGATATCCACAAAATAACAATTGCCAATCTAGTAAATTCATAAGGAGAGGGATTCCAATCTTCAAACCGTAATTTATCTAAAATTCCTGCCCTCACTCTTAATGAGGGTTTCATAAATCTGTAAGTTACGAATGACTTTACACATAATTGACGACTCTTTAGCTGACTTTGCACCTAACAACATGTTGCAGTCATGCGTAAAGTTAAGTGTAACTCCACAGCTTAATGATTTTTTTTTCTTTTAATTATTTCATACCAATATACTCATTATTCTGGTTTGATTTGCGTTTTATTATACAACATTGAATGAATACATCTTTCTGTAATAGACACACTGCGGGCGCTATATCTCAGCGACAATGACTTTGAAGTGCTTCCTGAAGAAATTGAACAACTGAGCAAATTAGAAGTGGTGAGTAACAAACTATTTTTTTGAAAAAGATAAATTGCACCTCATTATTTATTTACTTTAAAAATATGTATGTGAAGTACAATCAAATTCCTTTAAATCATTAACAATATGATAAAGAATAATAATAAAAAAAAAATTGTCAGATGAGCTTGAAAAATGTCATGAAATGTCTCATTGAAAGGAAGTATCTGTCTGAGTGTCTGGACATTTTTTTTTGGTGGGGGGGGGGGGCTGGGGCAATCATAATGGTGCAACTCAGGAATAGATTATATTTAGAGAGATGGTACATTTTAAGTACCTAGTAGTGGTGTGATAAGAAGCAACAAAATAAAGACAGTTCAGTTAGGCAGTAAGTTCAAATACAAGGGAGGAAATGTCTCCCCAAATGTAGGGGGACCAGGGGCCGGAAAATTTGACAAGCAAAAGAAAAGAAAAGGTCATTTAGACCAAAATAAATTTGACTAGGAAAAAAGTGTTTTATTTTAGTTTTGAATGATGTATTTCTTTCCATCATAAAAGACCAAAAATAGTAGGGGGGACATTTGATATTGTGTCCCCCGACTATTTTGGGTAGGGGGGACGCTTCCCGTTGTCCCCCTTGGGATTTCCACCCATGGTCAAATAAATTCTTAAGTACTCTTGATTTTTTATGCCTCCTCCCACCTTGGATGGTTGGTGGGGATGTGATTTATTGGGGTCTTTCATTCGTCCACCTGTCTCACAATAGGCAGTAAGTTCAAATACAAAGGAGGAAATCTCTCCCCAAATGTAGGGGGACCAGGGGCCGGAAATAACTAATGAGCCATTGGAATGATCAATACCAAACATGGCTCATGTGTGAGTGAGGATGAAATGGGATATCAAACTTTATATTATTGTAAATTACCAAACCTTTAAAATAAACTTCTTTTTTCCTAGAGAATAACAAGCATTAGGTTGATTGTTCAGTAGTGAGACAGTATACAATCCCTTAGCTTTATATTATATGAAGGTATGTCTCTTCATCATGTCATATGTATGTCATGAAAGCGGTGTTGGCTCAGTCTGCCCGTCGAACCAAAGATCGTGGGTTCGAGTCCACCCCGGGCGGATGACTGAAGCCAGTGCGTTGTGTGTAAAAGTCTCTCCCATGTTTCATAGATGCAGGCTATGTTACAATGGAAAACACTCCGTCCCTCGGATAGGACATTAAATGGAGGCTCCGTGTAGAGGAGAGTCACCACCTTTGCATGTTAAGAACCCACTGCACTATTCTTATAAGAGTAGGGGGAAACCCCGGTGTAGTGGTCCACCTGCATTCCCCCCAATCAGTTATATCGGGAAGAGAGACCTGCGGGTCATAGTGATTCAGTTCGCTTTTCGCCTCCCAGGCACAGGTGACGCCAAACAAATAATAATAATAATATGTCTTTTGTATTTTAGCTTTGTGTTAGAGACAATGACCTGATCTCCCTCCCTAAAGCCATTGGAAATCTGCCGAAATTGAGAGAGCTTCATATTCAAAGCAACAGAATCACAGTTCTGCCCCATGAACTGGGTAAGTCACTAATAAAGCTTACATTGGCCAGCTCTGGAATGTCTGGTTTTATCTGGTGGCCACTGGCTATCAAGGCTTATTTCGTGTTCCTAACATTTGTAGCTTTGTGAATTTCTTTATTTAAGGACTTTGATTGATATTGACTTTAATTTTTAAAAATCTAAAATGCAAGGTGCCATTTTTTAACCATGTCTGTAATATGTTGTAAAGGTTAAGCCCTGAAATTTGCACCTGAATATCATTATTTCATGCCTCAAAAAGGTGAAAAAGTGACCAGAAACACAGACTTAATTTCATTCCATATGTGTTAAAATTAAGGTCCCCAGCAGAAAAACTAAATTATGATTTTTCAATCACAGATATCTTTATATTTTTTGCACGAATTTTATTTCTTTTTCCTTGGTGTTTTTTAAATAAATCCATATGAACAATATTGAATACCATGCATATCAATTTTTTAGCTCATCTGGCCATATGCCATGGGCCAGATGAGCTTATGCCGTGGCTTGGCATCCGTGGTCTGTCGTTCGTCCATTTCAAAATGCTTCTTCTTCATCATTTCAAGTCCGATTTCAATTCTGTTAGCTTTATATGATAGCACAAGGTGGGGGATTCAAGACTTCTACACAGAATTTTGAAACTCATTAAATATGCTAATTTATGCACATTTTTCAAAATTCACAAAAATGCTTCTTATTTATTTGTTGACCTATTTTGATTGTTTTCCATCTGGGAGAGCTTCAAGAATTTCACCAAACTTCTACACAGAATTTTGAAATTTTTATTTGAAAAATTGTTATGCTTATTTATGCGTATTTTTTAAAAATTCACGTAAAATCCTTCTTTATATGTTGACCGATTTTTATTATTTTTTCTTCCATCTTCATGAGGTTCACCAAACTTCTACAAAGAAATTTGAGTATGAAATTATTTATGCTAATTTATGCAAAATTTATTCATAAATCACAGAAAATCACATCTGAGAGCTACATGAGGTTCACTAAGATTCTACACAGCATTTAGAAATTTCTACTCGAAAATTATTTATGCTATTTTTTTTTATTCATAAATCACAAAAATGCTTCTTTGTAATTTCTTCAATTTCAGTTCTGTTTCCTCAATTTATATACCGGTATGTCACCTATATAATTCACTACAGTGTCAGTTTGGCTGAAATTAAAAATTGTTTAAATTTCTTTGCAAGATGCTGGATGAGCTCCACATCATTGGTGTGCTAGTTTTGTTTTGTTTAATATGACCATTTTTATTTTAACTGTATTCTACACCCCCCTCCCCCTTTGTAAACTACAGGTAAGCTAGATCTGTTTACTGGAAGAAACATCATGAAGGCAGAAAACAACCCTTGGGTACCACCCATTGCTGATCAGTTCCAAGTGGGTGTGTCACATGTCTTTGATTACATCAGATCAGAAACATACAAGTAGTAAGTACATAGAAAGGAGAGCGTGACCTTGATTCTCTTTGGACTCCAAAGAGGGGGTTTTGTAAAGTTACAAGCAACTTTACGAACGACCGGTTATCCTTTCTTGTGGTTAATGATGTACTGCGAATTTTAACCAATCACATTGCACAATCAAGTGTACGATCCATCGCTAACCTTTGTTTTAGACTCCTTTTTCCTCTCAATAACTATTAAATATAAACTCTGGTAGTGGGTAACAACAGAAAACAAAATGTTCACAGAATTGTAAACAGAAATAAATGACATCTCCTAAATTATTTTTCATGAAAATGTGTAATTACAGAGTAATGAGCGAAGGAAGAGCATAAAACTCTCTGAAAAATGCTTTTTTAGTTTACCGTCTGGTCCCACATGTGCTTTCCTTTGTTAGTTACACCAGGAAAAGCATGTGGTCGTTAAATTTAATTTCCAGCAAACCTGAATTATTTGAATCAAACTTTGTTCTGAATAAGCACCCTGGCATATGATGAACACTTTAGAGTTGCTTCCAACCATTTCCTATCAAAATTAGATGTCTAAACTGGAACTTGGACTTGGCTTCAATCCTTTCCATTTTATCTTCATTTTTGTCCAGTTTGCACCGCAGACATGTTGAAGCAGGAGCAGCACCACCACCAAAGACCAATGCTAAGGCCAAGAAGATCAGTAGGAGGGAGGTGTATCGCAAGAAGTAAAGTCTGGAGTCACAAACTGTCATTGTGGAAGATAGTTCAATAGAGTACAGAGTTAGACGGGCCAAGAGATTACCACTTGGTCTATACAACCCACTTGTGCAAAGTCTGTATGCAACTCAACCCTTCATGATCAAAGAATTGACCTTTAGGTCATTGAGGGTTAAAGTTCACTTTAGAAATTAGAGTGTTCCTCGGGTGTCAGGATACAGCTATAAGGGATGATGGAGCCAGAGCATTCAGCTCAGACAAAGATGGGAGGGGGGTGGGTACACACAAAAGTTTGCCCCTCCCACGCTTTGTTTGAATAGAATGTTCTGGTGCCTCTGGTTAGGGATATTTCGAAAATATCACTGAAGGTTAAGAGGACAAGAGAGACTGATAGAATTCTATCTGAACTTGCTTCGTTCTTTTATCTAAATAAGAACGAAGCAAGTTCTATCAGTCTCTCTGGTCGTCTTTGATTAAAACCCTCTTCCCAAATTCCCATTCTAGTGACTTGAAAATGGTATTGTGTTAACAAATGGGCATTTTTTTTATTTGAGATATTGAGATGAGTTACCATAGCAACAATCAGCCAATTGACCATGTTCAGTCTTTTCAGGAAAACAGAGATACTGTAAATGTGTTTTTGCCTCTGTTTGCCTTCTTTCTCTTGAAACTCCATGTGGGAGAATGATGCATTGATCCAAGCACGAGTGTTTTCTGAAGCGTGAATGCACATGTTCTGTAATACATTGCTGGTCGATACTGCAGTCACTGAGTATATAGGGGGGGGGGGAATCCTGAGCATCCTTTTGTTTGAATTTCTCTCTTTATGTAAGTAAAATTGTCTTTGAATTTCTGACACGTAGTCTACTGAATTTCCATTTTAAGATCATTGATTGATAATATGCAATGTATATTGTTGTTGTAGAACTGACTGTTATATTTAGTTTAATTGGTATTTATTAGCATGAATTTTGAGTGATTTTTACCTTTCATCTTCCTGTGTTCTTTGTCAGTAACTTGCCTTACGAAATGTAATCAACTAATTATGATGTCTTTAATTTCATTTGCTCTCAATTTCATAATCAAACTGCATTTGTTTGGAATGATTATTATATCTGTGATTGATTATCTATTGCGAAAAATGTGTGATGGACGTAGGTGAATTTAAGTAGCTTTATTCATTGTCATAGATTGAGATTTCTGTCGACTTGGATGCTTCTTCTGTTTTTATGCCTCCACCCTCCATAGACAGTTGCCAGAGACATCATGTTTTGGGGGTTGTCCGTCCGTCTGTCATCCCATTTTCATTCTTGTGATATGTAAAGAACAATTTGACTGATCAACTTAAGAAAGTATACATAAAGGAGTGACAGTTATCAGATCGATGAGGGGGTCACAAGGTCAAAGGTCACAGAGGTCATATACCTCAAAATGTTTTGTTCTCATTAAAACTAAAGAACCATTTGACGATTCAACTTCAAACTTGGCCCATGAATGCATAAAGGAAGGATGATGATCTGATTACATTTTCAGGTCAT
Organism: Lytechinus variegatus; assembly: GCF_018143015.1. Taxonomy (NCBI): domain Eukaryota; kingdom Metazoa; phylum Echinodermata; class Echinoidea; order Temnopleuroida; family Toxopneustidae; genus Lytechinus; species Lytechinus variegatus. The sequence goes on along the minus strand of NC_054742.1, from coordinate 59,365,528 downwards.
GAGGTCAATGTTCAAGGGTCATCGAGGTCACTATTTGAAAATTTCAGAAGTTAGGTGTGTAATGTATCCTTGATCTGGCATAAATTTCAACTCTGACTGTGCAGTTGATAAGCAAGTTTCAGTTCATCAAGGTACCCATTAGTGGATGTGTATTCTTCAGGTGACATAAAAGAATATATTTGTATTATATTTTTATCCAGTAATAGAGACTTGTGCTTCCTTTACTATTTATAGTTTAATTGAGCAAGGATTTCAGATGTGTAGGTTTTTTGTGTTAGAGTTTGTTTATTTTATTTTGTCTGTGGATATTAAATGAAAATAATTCTGGACAAAATGTAAAAATGTAGTTAAGTAATGTGACATACAATCTATCAAAGACTAGTATACAAGGAGCATGAATCATCAAGGGCAAAAGCAAGAATCACATGCATGGGGTACCTTGGAACTCATCTAACACGCACGAGGCATAGCATAGCCGAGGGCGTTTGGACTATTGAAACGGAAACAAGTGTGAGTAACTATTCTAATGCCTGAGCAAAGTGATGTGTGTTATGTTTTATAAGATCTTGGTGTGGATCCTTGTTATTTTATAAACTATCCTCATTTGTATGCATAACTGGTCATTATACTCTACTCATGACCCCGGTCATTAGGAAATCTACGCATTAGGCCAAATAAATGACCGGTCACATGCATGTAGGCAACCAATCCACATCATCGTCTTATAATATGTTATCTTTAAAAATTAGGTGTGGACAAAATGCTATGCATATATTTAGTTTTCAGGGGAGAGGTAGAATTAAATTAACAAAGACACATTAATCTTTTCCTTTTATGCTCTGAAATAGCTTTAAATCAACAATATTGCTGCTAGGGGCAAAAAAATTGTTATTAATTGGGGAAAAGTTCTGGAGAGTGAAACACATGGGCGTGGGATAGTCTCTCCTTTGACCCAATTTAATGGCTTAGATTGAGAGCAGGGATGCAAAAAGGAAGAGATTATGTAATCGTGCAAGAGCTTAATTTCATGTCAAAAATACTGAATTAACTTTCTACCAGAATGACATACATGTACATCTCTGTTAAGTCATTAGTTATCTGGAAGGGCGGCATGCCCCCCGCCTTAAAAATTATTTGTAAATACTTGTAGAATCCTAACTTATATAATTGATATTATAGTTGTGACATTATTACACTATTTATTGTTTGCTTGTCTGTTTGCATGCTCTTTTAGAATTTGCTGTCGTTGAAACCATGTAACAGTAATATATTGCTTTTCACATAAATTTTGTAGGTAAATATGTAAAGCACTGATTGAGTGTTAAGAATATTCTGAATTCAGTAAAATCATAGTAGATTTGTCAAGATTTCTTTCTTTGGTGCTATTTTGTAAATTTGATTTAATAGTCATCTCATTTCTCGTGTAAGAGTGATATTTTTCACATAAATTGTTATTCTAAATGTTGAAGGTTCATTTTATTTTTTTTTTGGGGGGGGGGGTCTCTCCACAAAAGAGACAAAATGTTTATTTATAATTTCATATTTACATTTTTTATGAATTAGAATTTTTTTTCGCAATCTCAGTACCCTATTATAGATTTTTGCTGGATTTGAATAGCAATTAAAATGAAAGGACATTATTTTGAAATTGCGATAAGAATGGAAAAATATCATAGAATGATATCAAAGTTGGTTGAACTTTTGTTTTTGGTCGATGTTTACGTTATGACAGCAAAACACTTTAAATGAAGCTGATCCTGGAACAATTATCACTTATTGTTTTTAACTATAATGATATGATTTTGATCGTTTTAAAACATCAGATTAGGTGTTAGAGCTATGTAAGTCAATCTTAATGTAATGAATGAAAACTTCCATCCAGAGAGATACAATGTATTATGTATCCATAAGCAAATTTAATTGCAACTGTGGGATATCATGCCAGTGAAGTACTTTAATTTGAAATTCATTGAACAAAAACAGATATTGAATTGAGAATGCCTTGACATTAAAATTTTTTGTATCATAAACTTATATCATCAATTTCGGAATATTGACTGTGTAAGCATGCTTTCTAATATTTGATTTATTTTATAGCAATCAAAATAAATTTTGTAGTAATTTTTGTGTAATCTCTCACTTGTGAGCTGTTTTTTATTATTGGTGTCCTGTTAAAGCCAGCCATTGTTTATGAATTGCAATTACAGAATGCCGTAGTCTACTGCCTAAATCTTTGGGAAAAGATTTTTAAAATTTAGAATTTTATTTAGAGTTCCATCCAATATTTCAAAAGAGCAGTGTGCAAAGAGTTCCTCGAAAATTACAGAAAAATGAATATTGCTTTTTAGATATCTGCTGCCCCCTCTTGGTAATGTTTTCATTATTTTTCTTTTTAATTGCAAATTTCATCCCATACATTACATTTTTATTTCATACTCTCTGTACTTCTGTTTTAGGGCATACATATTTCTATAAACTAGTAAATGAATGGGAATAGTGACATGGACTTTGGGAAGAAAAGGCTTTTAAATGATGATTAGGGACGGGGGAGAGAAACAGTTGTATGAATAAAAGAAATATAAAGGAGGAATGAGAAAATGAAATGATTTGACTCCCATACCTCACCCACACCCCCCCACACACACACACTTTCTCACACCTACCACTCCCCCCCAAATAATAAAAAAAATCACCCAGCACGAACACAAACACACACACACACATGGTTCAAAGTATTCCTTTCCCTAGAGCTTTCTTCCACTCATAAATCAAGCCATCAAAAATAGAATAAGAACAAGTCTTGGTTGGTTTTTCTTTTTTTCAAATCTATAATTTAAACCATATCCATATGAATTTACACTCACAAATTTCATACTAATCGGCTTTGGTAATCAATGCTACAGAGACATGTACACATATATATGCATTATCTAGAATATAGATTGACACTTACAAGCAAATAAAATCTGATGAATAATTGAGTTTAAAAAAATGGTGTATATTTCAACAGCCTGGTTACAACTCAAAAGGGTGTAAATTTCACATGCATAAAAATGAAGAATATTGAAACGTGGCTTGGTAGAGGGAGGGGGGGGGGTTGGGGAGTTGTCGATGGTAAAAACATATACAGGGTACTGGGATCAAAGGATATTACTTCATAGTAATAAGCAAAGGAGGTCTAGAAAGACCTGGCCAAAATCTGAACCATGGTTTAATTAGCCGGACCGAACTTTAGTCCATGAAATAAACCTTGTTGCGATTCACCAACGATGGTCTGACTAAAGCATGGTATAAATTTTACTCCGTGTTTCTAATATTGGACTGAAGGACTAGTGATGGTTTTCATGCCTTTCTTGAATGACTAACAGCAGTTCCATGTATCCACCAATCATATTAACTCACAAGTAAACAAAACTATACTAAATGTATCCAATGGGAACAAAAAATTAAAAAGATTCATAGAATCTATCCTCAGTCTAAATGTCAAACAAAACATATTAAAATAATATATTTCCATACTAAAACCGAAGATAAAAACATCCAGGCATGGATCCAGGATAGGGGTTGGGGCATATTCCCACCATTTTTTACTCTATTCTTTGCTTGTTAAAACTTGGGGGTATTTAAAAGCAAAATAATTACTATGATAGTGACCTTCGACCATTTTGCTTGTCTATATGCCCCCTTCCCCTTTTGGTATATCTTGGATCCGCCACAGAAAAAAATATTAGTCTTGCACATCTATTGATTTACATCAGTTTTATTTCAGTCACTTTTATCTTACATTAACAATTTTGTCTCAAAATATACTTTTTATTCACTGCAATCATAGATGTGTGTTTGGTCTCAATAGACTAAGCAAATATATTCTCTTTCCAAACATAATTTAAAAAAAATCAAACTGGCTCTAACCCTTACATATTTGCCTCCTTGAGATTTTTTGTGATACATCTGTAACATGTCAACTTCAAGTTACATCATTACATGACTTTTTTTTCTTTTAAGTTTTGCACAACTTTTTAAAAGACTTTTAAGAGGGCCCCCATCTTGTTAGGATTAAAAAATAATTCAGTCTTTGTCTTTTTAGAGTTGAAATGTGTTTTAGGGAAATATTTTATGCTTTAGTATGAGTACAATATATAATTTCAATATAGGCTACTTCAGGAAGCTTATTTGAGTTATTCTTCACATCCTATTGGTGACAATGTCAGGAAGTAAAGCTGAAAGATATTACACATTATCATAAACTGTAAAGAAATATATATATATACAGCAACATATCATCACCCCCAATGAATAAATGCCAAACACTGCCAAGTAATGTTCACATACTACTTTTCAGCTGAGACTTACAGAATTAAGAAGAGGGGGGGGGGGGGGGGGGATAAAATATTGGTATTGGGATGACATTTTTATCACTCTTTTCCACAGACCTTGGTGAATTGTATTGATGAAATGATGAATAGTGTCTCTTCTTTATAGCATTTCCAGGCAGATATATTGTCTGATAAGAAACACATTAAAACCTCAATAAAGTGTACAATATTGATAGACAATGTCATGGACCCAACTTTGTCCATTTACTAAAGTTTCAATATCACAATGTTTCAATATTATCATGCAACTTTAACAGGAAACATATAGTTCTGGCAAGAGAAGACTATATTTAGTAATGCTTCCATATCCTCTTGTTTATGGATTTTCCCTGCAAAGATTTGCATGAAGAGGAACCAAAGTACAACAAAACGAACTAGAATAAAAAATGAACCAACCCCTAAAAGTCAGCCTAACATCCTTCTTTAAATGATCCAGAAAGATTGAAAGATTATTGACCCAAAATATTTATCTAGTAAAATGAAATAATTTGTGCTTACAAATTTTACATCGAAGCATATTTCCACAAGATGTCAATTGCAAATTAAACACAAATTTTAGGAGACGATTTATATTGGTTTCTAAATCATAAACATTCATAAATAGCAGCAACCAAATTCCTTTTGTCATTATTACAAAATATTTTTTTTCATATTGCTGTCACAGCATAAAATAGAATAAATATGTATTTAGCAGATCTTAAAAACATCTTAGCTCACTACCTTTGATCTCTCAAGGACATTTTAAAAGCTATGCTATAAATGGCGAATGTGCATCTGAAAGCTAGATATCTTTCATTTGTTCTTTTAAATAGACGAGTCATGAAGGAACAAAAACCTTCAATTTGATAATTTTAACAGCTCATATTCTTTTAACTTAAAAAAATATTGGCAACCAATAACAGTAAAGTGGGCCAAATGTATTTTTTTAGTGCTAAAGCGAGTTAAGAATGTGAGCTGGGGATGTGAGCCTTTACATGTACATGTAATTAAAAGTATATATGAAGGCCTCAAACACATTCAAGAAAAATGCAAAGGCTGACATCTGAATTACAAGGTGACACAAATGAAGCTTTGTCTCCTTTTCCTATTCCTCAATTTGGCATTAATATGTATCATACTGTCTCTGATAGGATTTATGATTTCTTTTCTGAGGAAAAGCTCTTCATCATTGTCACTCCTGCTCCTACAGCCATTGCTCCAACGACACAAGTCTGGGCTACCACTCGAAGTCTCATTAGGAAGATGGAAGTAGATGTGTTACCACGGCTCTTGTACGAGTAGGCACCCCATGCTAAGGCTCCGCAGAAACCAAGGATACCTGCATTCGAATGATATAGAAATAAATATGGTTCTAATGCACTATAACAATTCATTCAAGTACGAAAATTTCTATACGGTCCCTGCTTTCATCGGAATGTTAATGACAACATTTGGGGGTGCCATAAAAATTAACACTTTGATTGTGGCTTTCGACAGAAAGTCAAAATGTTAAGACAAGAGTTCAAAAACTTCTATATTCCTGCATTGAAATAAAAGCAAAATGAATAAAGCTCCAATGCACTTCCATCAGAATGATTATAAATTTAATTTGATTTGTTGTTTTTTGGCCATAACAATCAAAACTTTGATTGTGGGAGTCAACAGAAAAACAGACAACAGAATAATTGAAATCTATACACCTCTGCCTCCAGCAGAATGTTTATTAACTCAATTGAGTATTTAAACAATTCTATACCTTTGCTTTTATCGGATTATTTGATTTATATTTGTTGAAAAGTATTTGAGGTTTTTATTTTAGCCATAATAATCAACATTTTGATTGTGGGCTTCAACAGCATGACAAGACAAGAGTTCAAAAACTTCAATACTCTTGCTTCCATCAGAATGTTTATCAATTCATTTGAGTTAAAAAACTGCAATACCTCTGCTTCCAGTAATCATTTTGATTTTAAAATAAATTTCTATTCCTCTGCTTCAATCAGAAGGTATAGAAATTTGTTTGAGTTCAAAAACTTCAAAACCCCTGCTTCCATCAAAATATTTATAAATTCATTGTGTTAAAAAAGTTCTATAACTCTCATTTCATTAAACATTCCATGAGTAACTAATGTTTTCTATCGATTTATTTGAACTTTAAAAAAAATCACTTATTAACAAATCATGGAATTCAGTATAAGAAATATATTCCTGTACATTGTGATTATATAAAAGTTGTTTCTCATAAGAATTGTTTTTCCTTGTCCCCCACCCCTTTATTACTATTGTAAACAAGTAAAAAATATGAGAAATCCTTACCAACAGGAACATATGGATCAGCAATAACTTTCCTTTTCAGCTTTTCAGTTGGTGATTCATTGTAGTCTTCATACTCTATCCTTGGTATGGGTCTAGACATTATGGAAAGATGATCGAGGGAAGAAATATGGCTCTCCAAATATCCTGATTTTGCTTTAAAAAAATATGTCCAATTGTCACAATTTCTTGCAAGGTGATGGGGCCAGCAGATTTCTGGGAAAAGTAAGAAAAACAACCCCAATGAATAACCATATCAGATTTAATTCATTGTACTATCACTTCATTCATCAAATTCATTTGAAAGCTGTAACTAAAGGTGATTCCCATTCCATGGCAAATGTCCCGCTTCCACATCTGGCAATATCGACACTGTTCTGAAAAAAAATGGTAGAATTTTGGTTTTAACCCTCACAGTTCCAACACTGTCATAGCTTCGAAGGGGGTACTCTGGGTAAAAACGTATAAAGATAAATGAAGTAAAATTCACAAAGCAAAATGCGAAAAATTTCATCAAAATCTGAAGACAAACAGCGAAGTTATTTAATTTTTACATTTGGCGATGTGCACATCATCATAAATATTCATTTGGTGGGATGATGTCACATCCCCACTTTCAGCCAGACTGCAGAGCCCTATGCTATGCTAATGAGCAAATAAGCAAGATTTATTCTAGCCCTCTCTTGCATTTTGCTGAATTCAACTCTCTAACTTACAAAATCTCGTGAATTGTGAGACTTTCTTAAAGAATTTAACCACTTTATCCTCAAGTGAAATCAAATATTATTGCATCATTGGAAAGTGTAAATGATGCTCTTTTATAATTATCATTTATTTTAAATTAAGTCATTCTAGATAATCTGTTCCAAAATGCAATTCAATTCAAATTTTTAATCTTCTTGGGTTCTTCTTCTGGCATGTCTGGGTTGATCTGCCTCCATTTTTAGTCCAAGATTGAAGATTCTTGCACTCAACTCAAGTCTCAACTGACTTTGTCAGGCATAAAATGGCTAGATCTCTAGGCTGCTACATTAGTCGTCTAGATATGTGTCATAACTTAATCATAGACTTGCCACAAATTTAATGAATAATGATACTGGCCCGTATCCCGAAGAACCCAAGAAGATTAAAAATTTGAATTAAACTCAGGTTTATTAAAACTTTAAAGTTGTGGTTTAAGTTTGGACAGCCAAGGCAATTGTTACAAAAAATCACTAACAGTAGAGATATCATACTTTCAGCTCATTCGGCTCTCATATCATTCATAATTGTGTAGGAAGTATAAATAGATGATTGTCTTCACCATCAATGAATCACTCAGGAAAGAGCACAGTAAACATAAGAAACATACAACTTAATACAAATTTTGATACTTTCATGACTTTTGGCTTCCCATACTTAAACCACAACTTTAAACCTGAGTTTAAGTTAAACCCTGGTTTAAAGTTGTGGTTTAACTATGGAGAGCCAATTGGGGTACAATTCCCTAACAATATACATCAAATTTATTAACTCATATGACGCCAGAATTGTCTGTGAATGATAACTGAAGTATTTTGAAGTATTTTTCTTCATTATGAAAGTAAAGGAAACAGAATAGTAATATAATAAAATATACAATATAAGCAGAATTTTCGAGTATCTGGCTTCCCATAATTTTAGACCAGACTTAGACCATGGTTTAAGTTAAACCTGACTTCAGAATACGGGCCACTGTGTTTAAGTCAAATTTGCCGGTTTCGGCGTTGTAAATATGTAAGCAAGATTTGGAAAACACACGCATGTCCAAAACTGCACGTACGCATACTATGACGTATTACAGTCATTCATTCATTCATGACATGGTTGTCTTGCCTTGAATTGATGAAGGCTTGATCGAGACAAAATTCGAGCAAGTAACTTATTAATAAAACGAATAACAGAAAGTTTCAAGACATGGAAGTGAGAGAATAACTTATAAATACTTTTGAAATGACCACTCACAAGCAGGACAAACACGGAAATGTGAAGAAAATGGTTTCTTGATGATTTTAAGATCCCAACTTCAGCTCAGACCTCAGTCGCCGACGTTCGTGTTCTTCGTTCTTCACCGGTACGGTTTCATTACGCAATCGCTTCTCCTATAAAGACACTAGATGGCGCAGTATTTTTAGGGAGGGGGGGGGGGTGGTGTTGAGTTGAATTGAACTTGTGTGAGCAGTGTCTGGGGAGAAAGATGAGGGGGGGGTGTGGGTAAGATGAGTGTGTAGGGACGCTTTTAGGCTAATAACCTTCCTCTAATTAACCTTTAAAATATTTTCTTGTGCAAAAGATGATTATTTATATATTCAGGGAAACGAATTCTGTTTTTTTTTATTTGTCGATTGATATGTCCCCCCCCCCTCTGCTTTCAAATTATGGAAGAGAAATTGGGCAATTAAATTCATTTGTAAAAAAATTCTAGTAATCTCATTATTTGTTTCGTATACATGTATAAAATTTTGATTTATATGAATTGTGAAACTTATTGATTTGAAAGAGTAAGACAAATAAAATATTATTTTAAAAGAAATTCATGTACCGAAGTAGTATTATTGATATATTTTTTTATTCGTTCTTCTGACCCATTGGCGGATCCAAGTTATCACATATTAAAGTTTTGCTCAAAATAGTTAGATGCACAATTTATTCACATGCAAATGAGAGAATGGATGATGTCCCTCACTCACTATTTCTTTTGTTTTTTATTGTTTGAATTAAACATTATTTAAATTTTATAGATTTGACAATTTGACTGACCCATAGAATGTTAAACAATGGCAATTCCAAATGTTCAAGGACTTAAGTGTTTCACAGGACATTGATATTCACATTTCATATACTAAAATACAAAAGAATAGACATAGTGAGTGAATGATGTCGTCAGTTCCCTCATTTGCATACCGACCGGGATGTGCAAAGAATATTTTGTGAAATTAAGCGAAACTTTTAATGTGTCATAACTTTCTTATTTTACATCCGATTTTGATGAAATTTGCAGTGTCATCCTTGTTTGATTTTTCTCTTTTTATTCAAATAAACTTTTTGTTGGGGTGGACTTTTCCTTTAAAATAAAGCTCATGGCAAGTGGTAATATGGCGGCACTGGCTGGTGAAGAATGTGAAAAAAATGAAAAAGACATGCTATAGCCAGAGGGGGAGGGGGACAAATTCCTACACACTCTCCCCTCAATTAATTTGCTCCCTCACAATATCAACCCCCAAATTTCACAATAAATTTTGGGTCCCCTTTGAAAATTCCTGAATCCCTGAGACTAATTACGTACCCCCCCCCCCCCGATTAAGCGAATGGGGCCGAGTTTCCGTAGCTGATTTTTCACTGGGCAAAAAAAAATTGAGAACCGCTACGACTCCAATTCCGTCTGCAACTGACTTCCAAAGTGAACTTAAAATGACGGGAGAAGCTAAATCTGGCTGGGAATTTGATAAATTTGATGACGGCTCTTTGAGTAAGTATTCAGTATTTAGTTAATTTCATATTTGATAAAGTATGAATGTCGAAAACAACTTTGTATAAGTGAGTTTGTGCGAGCGGGTGGATCGGGTCGGAGCTCGGAGGCGGATGTTGTTTGGGATCACATGACACAATTGAGGCCTGTACTGCTAGCTGCTGTAGATTGTAGCACTACACTGTGCATTGATCACTGTGACTGTGTCTGTCTGTGAGGCCGAGGCCCGAGGGTGATGAGCTGTGATGTGCACAGCTAAAAAATGGGACTGTTACAACAACTAAATCACTAGACTTGTTTTTATTTTATTTTATCCAGTGATAATCATTATGGCATCTTTTTGTAAATAAGACAGAGTCTGGGGCGGGGCTGGTTTTAACATCATGATAAGAAAAAAAAGTGGGAGGTTCCCAGACAATGACTGAGTCTGAGATCCGAGGTGAGAGAGACAGACTGACTTGGTGCTTGACTTGGAGTTGGACACTCACTGTAGCAGCCAAACATGATTTGGCAATGTTCCTGTTTTATCAGTTCACATGACTCAAAGACAAAGTCCAGCAAAACACTTAATCTAGGGATTTTGCATTTTTTGCATTTCTGTGAAGGAATTTATGGCCAAATCATGGTTTGGGAACCACTCGTAGATTTGTGTATGCGCACTTGTGTACAAAGTGAATGGAGGTGGAAATAGGGAACCGTGCGTGTGACTGAATAAAGCGCTGCTGTGTGAAGTGAACGGTGGTTCCCAATATCACGATAATGCCGGATTTATTTTATAGAACACAAAGAAATCAATGTTTCTAATTCTAATTGCCTCCCTTTGACAAGGCTTTGATCTAGCCTTGAGAACTCCATGATGATATTTAAAAATATTTTTACAAATTTTTGTACAAGTATTAAAAAACGTGGACGGAAATCCCAGGGGGACGTGTACCCCTGTACCAAAAATAATAGGGGGGGACACAATATAAAGTGCCCCCTACTATTTTGGGTCTTTTATGATGGAGAAAAAACATCATTCACAACCGAAATAATACCTGTATTTTTTACTAAATGACATTACACATTTTGGGTGAAAACCTTTTATATTTTTTTTTGTTAATATGACCTTACAGTTTTGGTGAAAACATTTTAATTTTTGTGCTTGTCAATTTCTGGGGTTAAAATGACCTTACATTTGGTGTGATGACCTTTTTTTTGGCTTGCCAAATTTTCCAGTCTCTGACTCTGGTCCCCCCTACCTTTGGTGACAGATTTCCGCCCATGTTAAAAAATATCATCACGTAGTGGGTCCTCAAGGCTACCTTTGATCCCACTACTTCCATATTGACTCCTTATTCATCTTCTGCTTTAGGCTAGCCTTTACATTCTTATCTCAGGTTTCACATTCCCTCTACATTTCTATCCTTTCATTTTCTGCTTCGCACAGTCTCCTTATACAATACTTTTTAAATGTTTTTTCTTCATGTTCATTCTATGGTTCAGTTGATTGTTTAGCCTAGATATTCTCGTTAGTGAAACTAAAAAAGAAGTAAAGTTTATTCATGATGACATTTATATTTTCTGGAAAGTCATCAAATTCCCAGCCAGATTTAGCTTCTCCCATCATTTTAAGTTCACTTTGCTTTGATCTTATTTACAATTTTCAAACATATTGATAAATCCCAAGGTTGAGGCAGATCACAGGCAAGCATAGAGTGAAAGATGTGTGAAAAGATTCATCACATTACTAGTATGTTGAATGTGTTGTGACATCCTATTTGGAATGCAATAAACTCTAATGGTTTTGTTGTCACCAGCTAATGAGCAGTATTGTATTTGTTTTTTGTTTTTTTTTTACAAAAGTAGACTTCTGAAGCCAGCCCAATTTAAGAAAAATTTAACCTATTTTTAAAAACCAGTTATACATATTACCTTTAGCAAACTTATTCTAGAACCAATTTCTACCTGAAGTCCGGAACGAATTATTGATTCTCCATTGTGAATGGGTCCCTGAATGTCTCCATTGATCTTGACATGGTCGTTCGAAGTAGGAGATGATGCAGAGGGTGGCACCCTACCTGATCAGTATTTAGACCAATGATTTTACAGAAAAGGGAAATAAGATGGGCATTGGGGCTAGTCAACATGGCACCCTAAACCTTAGCCCTCAGTGGCCTTGGCTTTAGATTAAATTCACATGGTCTAAACTAAAGAGAGAAAATGTTTGATATGAAATTTGTTGAAAGTCAAAATTGCTGCTAAAATGAAATTATGCAGGTGAGACAGCCAGGGGTATTCTATGAATGTCCATTGTCCAATGTGATAGCATTCATGCAGATTTGACTGTCTGAGATGGATTTTATGTCCAAAAACATTGTTGCCCCCATTTTATAAATGATAATGAAAATTCATGCAGAATGTACATGACATTCCGATGTTGATGCATGTGAAAATTATGAGGGAGAAATTTACTTCATGTTATATTTTTTGCCCTCATATTTTAATAAAAGACAGTTCAAAGATTTAATAGAGCATATAACTTTTACACTTTATCACTTGACACAGTGTACAGCAATACTGTGTTTCTATATCAGAATTCAGTTTGTAGATTCTTGTACATGTTCGAAGTTTAGTTTGTTTATTAATTTTTTTTCTTGGTTAAAGTTTGTTCAAATGTTCCACTGGATCAGGATTGCATCAAAATCATAAATTAAATCTTGAATGAGATTTTTTTATTACTGCATAGATTTAATGATGATCATTGATAATGTTGTCTTGATCAGAGACTAATGTTTACAATTTATAGAAATGGAATATTCTGTCAAACTTTGGTGGGTATTTCATGCAGCTAATGCATAAATTCTTTGAATTAAAAAACATTAAGTTGGTAAATTAACTTGGTCTTATTCTAGTTAAGTTACAACCATATTGTATGTTAACCATTTGGTCTGATTACTATACTATTTAAGCCCACTTACCACTTTGTATATTTACAGTTAGGTTATGGGCCTACATGTACATGTACCCATAACTTTGTCTCATATTCACTAAATCTAATACCACTTGGTTGGTAGAATTATATTTTGTGAACCAAATTTTTCATTTGACAAAGTAGGAGTTAAGTACAGTGTACATGAAGACAAAATAGACATTAGATTAACTGGGTATTAAACCAATCAAAATTGGAATATTAGACAAATTGTAATATAGATCACAGTGGACCAAATGGATATATGTTTGTATCTAAGAACTAGACCAACTGCTTGTAGACAAGGGAATTAAGTTCACCATAGAAGGATGTGAACATGTCTGATTCTACTTGAGTGCCTATTGAAGAGGAATTTTACCATGATGAAAAGTTTGCTGTAAAATTACTATAAAAAAAATTTGCAAATGTTTGAGAAAAAAAATCCATTTGCATGTTAGAATTGATATGGCTAGTAATATTGTAGAAATAAGTACCCTGCCTTTAAAGGGGAATCCAACCCAAATAAAAACTTGTTTTTATAAGGAAAAGAAAAATCAGACAAGTTTATAGGTGAAGATTGAACAATATTGCACAAACAACAAGAAAGTTATGAATTTTTAAAAGTTGTAAATATTGGTAATCACTATACCCATGGAGACTTCAAATTGGCCGCATATGGGATGTCATAGTGATGTAGGCAAGGACTACTCTTCCATGTACTCCAATACATATTATAGCTAAAATGTCATTTTTCCCAAAACTTTTATTTCAAATTATATTTTTCTTTCATGAGGACATACTACAATATACTACCTGGGTTATATTTAGATTACTGCCCCAGGGGAATGGGTACTTAGGAGAAAACCACAAATCCCTGATAATAAAGTAGGTACATGGCCTATGGGAAAGTTGTCCTTGCCCCTTGTCATAATTTACTTACACAGTTGCCAATTGGAAATCTACATAGTATCATACCCCTTTCATAAACCCAATTAAAATGAATTAGGCGGCTAATAGCAGCATAATTTGGTCGTAAATTGGAGGAGGACAAGAGTTATCCGCATTACTCTGATGCTGCTATTATCCGCATAATAGCAGCATCGGGATAAGATTTTGAGTTTATGAACGCATTTCCAAATAATGCGGATAATTGCCATGGTGCGGTCACAAGGTCACCCTTTTCCAACACAACCGCATCGGAGGGGGCGTGTCCAGTTGTCATGGTGATTATCCGCCTTTTTCAGGACGGGCGCTCGTAAAAATAATGCGGCTTATTTTCGGAGTTTATGAATGCAATTTTTATTGAATTATCCGCATTACTCTTAGGCGGCTAATTGGAGGATAGGTTTATGAAAAGGGTATCAGTGATCTCAATTTAAAGCAGCTATAACTTTCTCATTGCTTGTCCGATTTCTTTCAAACCTTCACCATTCTGTTTAAAGAGAAAAGCCAGTAGTTGCAGTAAAACACTGATTTCATGAGAAAGTCTGTAAAACCAGGCTTAATTGTCAGAATATCATCGAGGATCTAGTATACTGAACTTTGTGAAATCTTGAAATTTACGTTGAAAAATGTTCACACTGACGATCACCAACACAGATAGGCACGCGTGGGACAGTGTATTATTATTGCTGGAATAAAGACCCGACGGAAGTGACCGAATCCGCGCTTATTTTGCTTATTTCTCAGCAATTGCACAATTTCTTCTAGAATCCTTTGGCACATATTTTTATTCATACAAACGGACACTTGGGTGGTCATTATATAGATTTTGTAAAAAGTCATTTTGAGATCGTTACCAGAACTGGAATTTATCTTTAATGTATTTTTCTCCTTCCCAACATAACATTTTATGGCCAAGGCTGGATTCCCCTATTTGATTCTTGGGAAATGTTTTTCACCTAGATATATAACTTTCTACCCCCACCCTAAAAGTTATCGTGACCTTTGAATAAACTGATGTCAAATGGCTCAACTTGCCCATATGGGGTAAGTTGTGCCACCATCTGGGGTAAGTTGAGCTACAAAAACTATGTACAAAATGTATGCGGAAGAACAGGATGTCAATTTTTCATTTAAAGTATTTTCACTTGCTAATTCTTAAAGCAAAAGAACTGTCATGTGAATTTTGCTCCTTTCTGCCTGCATATCAATGGCTTTTTACGTTTTTTAAATTTTTTATTATACATCACCATAAGAATTAACATGGCTCAACTTTGCCCCATGTTGATTTTGCTTAAATTACCCCAGTCCGAACTTAATTCGATATTTTCACATCCACACTTTTCTTATGCATTCATCATGTAAAAAGCTATGAAAAGAATGAGAATCCATGCCTGGACTAACAATATTGTTTGTATTTCTATAATATATTTAAAGAACGTGTGTTGGTCAAAAGCACTTATCTATTTCACACCCTTTTTTACTTTTTTGGCTGAAATTTGTATTTTTCCCTCTAAAAAAGTACTTTTTGTTCGAACATGATGAAAGGTCGATTTTCTTCGTTCGAAATTGATATGGACTAACATTGGATTTCTGAATACAATATGCCTTTAAAAACGTGATTAAATATCGAATATAATAATTTCATTCCGAAGGTCCTACTACAGGCAGAGAAGTCTTACGTAATAGCACAGCTGTTGTTTATCATTTCGTCCTTGGCTCAACGCTCATTTACTGGCCTGTGGAGGTGAAATTGAGACAACGGGGATTACCTGGCCAAGAGGGTTAATCAGGGCTTGGAAATGTTATTGAGAGTTTCAAATGAAAATTGGGGGTAAAACACTGCAGTTTGCAATCTGAACTGCAGTCTATCTCCAAACGGGGGTTTGACGTAAGGGTGGAAATAAAGTGGTTGGGTTAAGTGTTATGCAATGGGTCATCAATACATGACACTACCACAATGTCTGACTCATTCATTTGAGAGCTTTCGTTTTCTGAGACGAGCCATGTGGACGTACGAGATTAAGGGATTTTGGGAGCACTGCGCATGCGCGAAGTATTCTGTGACGAGCCTTCTCGTTCACTGCCCAAATCTGTGACTCGTATTTGAAGGTTTTGACGTTCGCTGTCATAGTGCTCGAACGAGCGCTTGTTCGTGCATGATGACGTCATCCAAGCTTAGCAAAAATGAATGAAGCCGCATCAACAATTGAGTTTCGTTGATTTAGCAGTGCTGGTAAACTGCAAATACTGCTTGTTACCAGCTTTTCCATTACATTTAGTGTGTCCTGTTTTCAGACACTACATATCCGATAGGTAATTGATCTTCTATTAAAAAAAAAACTGGGTTTGGGGTTTTTTTTCGCAAGAGTGCAAGTGTTGCACCCTCAGTCGCCCCACTGGTTCGTAGGGTGATGCTGCGCCTGACTCTCCGGCCGAGCATCGGCCCACGGCCCGCTCGCTATCACGCTGGTATATGCTGTGGTCTGGTACGGGCCCAGTACAGGTACGTCGATTAAGTCGAAACTGTTTTCATCAATGTACGAACGTGATACTGAACGAGCGGTGTCACCACTTCGGTGAACTAGAAATAACGTTGCAGTCGCAGACAATCGAAATCTCTCTATTATTAGCCTGGGGGTGGTGGCTCAACTTACCCCATCTTCCCTAATTTAAGATATGACGTCATACACAGCTGCCCTATATGTTATGTAATATAAAATGAACAAATTTCAATTTCTTAATGGTTCATGATGACTAAATCAAGATTTTTTTTCTTTTTAGGGAGAGATGGGAAATATAAACAGTTAACATTTTTTCCTCTATAATTTAGAAAATGATATTTCATTGATTTTCTTTTTTATTCATGAATACATGGAAAGCTGTTCTCATACATGATGTCACAAACCCCCCCAAAAAACTTTCAATAATTTGTTTTTTTAATTTGATGGAGTTTCTTCAAACTTCCACCAATATTTTCATTATTTCTTTTGCTATTTCTACAACAAAATTTTTGTCAGGGTGAACCTCACCTTTGAAGGAAAATGGAACCTTTGGAGCAAGATAGCTTGTGCAAATCAGAAAAATCAAAGAAGCAGATCAATGAAAGTTTGAAAAAAAAAATGAATATATGAAAGTTATGAGCATTTGAAGTTTAGATCATTACCGGTATTGAATGTAGATCCTCCTCTTGGCAATGCGACAAATATGTTTGATGTCACATGTGAACAACTTTGCAATTACTTAAATTGTATACATTTCACTTAATAAACTGCCTCTTTTATCACATCTATCAGGAGGGCATTTTATACAGATTTTCAAAGAATACATGTACATTATGAAATAAAGAGTTTGTATCACCATAAGAAAGGGCAAAAAGAGACATTTTGGGGCATTTTATAGTCCATCAAAGGGAAAGTTGTTCACATGTAACATCACACATGACATCACACATCTTTGGACATTGCATTGCCAATTGGAGGACAAGCCCACTTGTTCCAAATGTTTCATTTCTCTCTAAAGCAGGGAGCTGTAAGGTTGTTTCTTGTGAATGTCCATTGTGGTAGACCATACCAAATGGGTTTATTCAGAGCTGCCAAGAAGTACTGATTTCCATATTTACATGTAGTACTGAAAATAGAGAAGAATACTGATGGTTTCATGCAAAATACTGATTTCTTAAAATTCAGTATATATGTGTTTGTGTTGTCTTATGGTATTCCTGTGAAAATACTAATTTCCTCACCAAAATGCTGATTTTCAGCCTTGAAGATACTGAAATGTTCTTGTTCAAGTTGGCAGCTCTGGTTTATTCCATGCAGTATTCACTAAGAATACGAACTTAACAAGCTGCTCATAGGCTGAACCATTCAGTCCACCAGGATGTGAACATGCCTCATTCATACTACTTGAGTATTAAACTAAGCAGGGAGCTTTCTTCTACATGTCCTTACACCCTAATTGTAGCTTCCTGTGACGAAACGCTCCGGTCTGGTTAACGTTGACATGGAAAGTATCAGACAGGCCTCCTTGTTCCAACTAGTGCATGCACGTTACACGTGTGTGCAAGAGTTCACAACCATTGAATCAGGGGGAAAATTAAATGGGGGTTCAGGGCCCAGTTCAGTAGCCCTGGAAATTCCCAACCCGCTGCAATGTTAAAGCTTATCCAATGTTGCAGGGTTAGGCAATAAGTTGTGAAAAGTCCCCAAACTGAAATAAAAAATGCCTGCAGTGAATCTTGTAATGTAGAAGAACCAATGGTTACCATTAAAATTGTATACATTCTTTCTGTGTTAGATATTTGGGGGGTTTATATGGTGCACTGGTACATGTATATATATTTCACTAGTAGTCATTCACAAAAAGAGTCATTTTTTTTACTATTTTTTTAAAAATTGGAATAAATGTCTGTAGAATGAAACAGCTGACACAATCCAGGTATATCATTTGCATGCAGAATTAATATGTATTTATATGCATGGCTATTGGTGTACACTAGTGCAATTTCTATTACCATGTAGTTTGATAATGAGAATTTCTTTGATTCAGCTTATGTGACAAACTTTTTGCCCTAATAATACTGTGGCATATTGGAGGCTGGAAAGACTGCGGAATTAGAAAATAGAAATTGGATTGTTCCAAAATTGAAAAAAGAAATGTCAATGGGGGGGGGGGGGGGGGGGGGGCTTTAGTCCTTCCTATATTTTATTTTTTTAAGGAGTGATAACCTGTTTATTTTACCTAGTTTAGGATAGAAGTAGTTTAATTTACAATGCAAGAAATGATGGTATTATTGATGTAATTTTCATAGAAAAATCATGTATTTCAATACTTTTTATATTACAGAAATTGTTGGTGAGGTTCAACTGAGGAAGTATGGGAAGTTCCTTGAAGAGTATGCTAGTCAGTTAAAAGGAATTGAAGATGCCTTGGATGACTCCATAGGGGATGTGTGGGATTTCACTCTCGATCCCATCTCATTACAAGTAAGTAATGTTAACCATCAGTTCATTGCCGGGATACTCCCCCAGTGAATGGAGACTGTATGCACTGTATGCAAGCAAGCCAGACTCCAATCTTTGAATAGTTCTACAGGTGTTGTTAACTCTGATAATTATATCAACCTATACAAGTGGATTATTCTATTATTTTTACAGGATACTGAATGAAAATACACAAAAAGAGTGAAATGTTTACAGTAGCCCCTCTCTTCCAATTTTGTATTATTCCAAAGACCCAACAAGGAACTAAGACAGGGTCAATTAATCTAGACCACATTCATATACAAATGCCATCTTGCCAATCTTTTGAATTGAAACTTGTAACTGGTTGTATTACTACTATAATGTTCATTATTCAGTCTGAAGACATCGTAAAATATATTTAAAAGACTGATAAGACTGACATTGCATTAAATTTGGAGTCAATTGCAAGTCTAATTTGGGGGTCCAAAATCAATCTTCATGTATGTACACAAATCATCAAAAAAGAAGTATAAACTTATATACTACAGCTTTTTTTAATTGATCTATTAACAATTTAAAAATTGCAAGAGAAATTTGCTATGCTATTTTTTTTGTAAGAAATGAATTTAGTGTTGTTGTTTTTTAGTTTCATTTATTCTATAGTTTTTAAATAAATAAGTCTTTGTCATTATGAGGGACGGGGGAGCATTTCATGTAACCTTTTTTCTGACAGTTACCATAACAACAGTGCTTCTCAGTCATTCAAAATCAAGGAAAATTGTTAGAGACAAAAAATATGGATATATACTATCCTGGAATAGATTCCTCTGTCCAGTCTGTTTTGTTATATATTTCACTCTTCAAAGATTGTGGAATGTGACTGCTTTCCGGATACTAGGGTCCACATTATAAATCTCTTTTAAAGCTATTGAAATAATTATGATGTGCTGATAGTGAAATTATTATTGAAATCATTCATTTGTTTATAATTATTTATGAAACCAGACGTTGCTTTGTAAATCTCATTATGCATTGTTCATACTATTCTATATAACAATGTGTGTGTTTATCTTTTCTTTCACCAGTATCTACCATGTGAACAGACCTCCTTGCTGGATCTCATCAAGACTGACAACAAGGAATATGTAAGATACACATTTTCATTCTATTCCTCGCATGCCAAGTAGAAACAAGTGCATGGAATGGAATGGAATGGAGGAATGTGCATCAATGCTAAGTAACTTACAGATTCTTTGGAGGTTCATCTCCGCCCACCATAGGCGTTGCTGGAGGCATTGGCCCGAAATCACAAAGATGGTTTTGAAAACCCATGGTTTATGCAGATTTCCTGTATGAATTATGCTTATTTTACCACGTATGTTAAAAAAATGTCCAATGCTGATGCACGCTTTTATCACAGTGCACCAAACTGATGCCTGTTACCATGGTTAGATACGCTATTCTTTTCATGAGTCTACTGTTTGAAGAGTGGACTCATAAATTCAAAACAGTGGACTCATGAATAAAATAGCGCATTGGATATTTAAATAAATATACGCGGTAAAGTAAGTGTAATTTATGCAGGAAATCTTCATAAACCATGGACTCAACCGTGGGTTATCAAAACCACCCTTGTGAAATCAGGTCTATTATGTTTCCGGGCTGTCCATCTGTCTGTCTTTTGTTCTTGAAATACATGAAAAAACATTTTTACAGTTAATTTCAAATTCTCCAAGTATGCATTTATAGGAATGATGTTGATCTGATTATGTTTAGTGTCCTCGGTCAAAGGTTGCAGAGGTCATACGTATCTGGAATCTTGTTCTTGTAGGAAAAAAAGTTAATAAAAAGTGTGACCTTAGTAATAACAGACAAGTTTCACCATAATAACGTTAGAACTGCTTTAGGGATCAAGTCCAAACTTTGCTTACATATTCCTCTAGTGGATGCTGAATTCTTTGGTTTCATC
Organism: Lytechinus variegatus; assembly: GCF_018143015.1. Classification (NCBI taxonomy): domain Eukaryota; kingdom Metazoa; phylum Echinodermata; class Echinoidea; order Temnopleuroida; family Toxopneustidae; genus Lytechinus; species Lytechinus variegatus. The sequence continues at coordinate 59,344,545 of NC_054742.1, read as the reverse complement.
TTTGTTTTGATAATGCTAGAAATCTGCTCAGACATTCATTTTAAATGGTGCTTTCTACCATTTCTTATAGCATTCGGAGCATGTATCCAACTTTTATTGACCTACTATGAAATATCTGCATGAATGATTTGGCCATGTACGACTGAGTAAAATGATTATGAGACACACCTTTCCTTCAAATGCTTAATGAATGTTGATCTGCAGGAAACGATCTCGAGGTGTCTAGACATGATAATCTGCTCAAATTTTTTTTTAGTGTAATGGAATTAAGAATTAATTTTATCTTTTAAAAAGCAAGTACATAAATGTTTAGTGCAAATCCTATATTAAAAAGTGCATATGTATGTAGGGATAAGACATCGCTGTTTGATTATAAACTGTAACAGGTCTCTTATTTTGCTATTGTTACATGAATGTGAATTAGTTTTACTTGCCGTCAGCCTGTATGGATCTTTTTTGTTTGTAAAAAAAAATGGGATTAAGTTTGTTCAACTGTAGAACCACTAAAATGTGGTTCAAACATTCTTTATGATTACATTCTAATATTAATTTGTTTGTTTTTATGGAATTTGAATTGATTGAAATTTTAGAGTTACACAAATATTGAAACACAAATGATTACAATGTGCTATTTTATCTATCAAGTATCATAGATGGTTATGTAATACAAGGGGTTTTGATGGATATCAAATATGGAATAACAATTCTAATTGGTTCTTGTCAGTATTTTGAGCAAAGCATTCATACAACATTTATTTTGATTGGCCATTGCAATTAAGAGATTGATTGCAAACTTTTGTGGCTGTAGTTGAGGGGGGATCTTTTTCCAAAGTTTGTATCATCAGGTCATAGTTTCTGTGAAATAAATATCATGTGAGTCTTTTTGAAACACCATTTTTAATATAGCAGTTAAGTGATGATTTGTCTTCACCATTAGCATTTTTTAGTTCTGAACCCCCCCCCCCCCCCCCCCCCCCCGTAAATATTGCAAAGCACTTGTACGTTTTGCATCTCATTGAATCCAATACATAAAAATAAAAAATATATATATATATATTTCTGCATGCACTATGTATGACATTGTGTAGTTTGGTTGTCTCATGTGGTTTTAATTTGTTTGGTCTAGAAGCAATTGGTCAACTTCTCAGACATTCTATTACCAGATGGGCTGATCATATTTGGCCTGCACTATAAATTTGGTCTACGTAATTACCAGCTGGTCCAAGTCCAACCATCACTTGGTCTTTATGTCATTAATTTTGATGGCCAGTTGGTCCAATTTCCACTTTGTCTGCATATTGTATTTTCACTTTGTCAAATGAAAAGTTGGTTCATATACAGTTCATCTTTACCATACAGACAAGGAGGTGTTAGACCAGATGGGTATTGGACAAAATAGGTATAGCCTAACTGGCAATTAAACAGAAGGGTGAATGGGCTAAATCTTGGCAATTGGACCAAATGGTTAATAGACAAACTGGTTGTAGATGAGTGAGGATTTAGACCATGTGAGATGAAACCAAACGGAAACTGTACAAGGTGTGTGTAGATCAGCAATTTACCATGTTATGTTCTTGATGAACTGAGGATATATTTCTTGATATTTTACATATCACAGATCTTCAACAAAGTCATAACGGTATTTGCGTCTCTCTGCTGTGAGGTGGAACAACTGAAATATGAGGTAGGTATTTATGAGATATATTTCAATCAGTTAGAGACCTCAAACTTGGCATTTATAGATACGGGTGAAATTGCATACATGGTCCTTCCATCTAGGTCAAAGATTGTTCCTAGTTGAGGCAATTTTTTTAAAGATCAGTTTATGCAAAATGTGTTAACATACTTCTTTTACTCTCGTGATTTCTCTGGTCCCAGTAGATTTGACTTAGGCAAAGTTACCTGTATATTCATGTATCATTCCTAGTTGATTAACAGCTTATTATCAAGATCCATGGGCATGTTGTATGATATTTTTTAAAATAAAAAATTATTCAATGCAATGGAAAATTAAAAAAAAAATCTATTTTTGCACAGCAGTGTTTTCACAAGCCCAAGATGAAATTTAAACTTGTTTGAAATACTTGATGGCATGTAATTGCACAATCAAGAAATGTATTTGCAGCATATAATGAAGTACCAAAGACAAGCAAAAAGTGTGGTAAAATCCTTCCAGAGGAAATATAAGTTTAAAGTAGCATGTTTGTTTTGGGGATCAATTTTATTCAAATCAAAACAAAGAGAATGAAACAGAAATATTCCAGGTTTCTTGTTTTTGAAACAATCTACATTTTATTACTATATTCTTCTGAAAAGTGTGTGTGGGCTGCGAATGTACCGATTATGTAACAAATGATGCCACTTTTGCTCAATTTAAAGTAATTTATGTACAATACATAGCATGGTATTCGAGGACAATGTACATGGTTCTACTATCATTGAAGTGACAAATTCCATGTTTTTTTTTCTCCCAAGGCCCAACACAAGTTTTACCCTGCACTTATATTCTATGGAGAAGGGGGTGAGTATCATACCACATTCTATTATGCCTACGAGGAGTGGGGTGGTATTCTGATGATTTATCCTAGCTTTGACCCTAGTCTAAACTAGAATTTTAAACTACAATTCATTGAAATGCTTTGCTTATAATATTCTTCCATATATTTATGGCAATTATAATGTACCAATGAATTCATTAGACTTCACAATATTTTTGGAATTTACCATGATTTCCATTTCACGGCTCAGTTAATTTTTCGACAAATTTTTGCAACAGGATAAGAACAATATCCCATAGGTATCAAAATGAATTGACAACTGGCACTGCATAAAAGAGTGATCTAAGTTCCCATAATGAAACTGGCTTTATCGGAGACCATCCATGATGTTTTAAGATCTGTTCAAATATATAGCCCCAGTTTACGATTTCAATAAATCTTTCAGTGTCCTTGAACACGTGAACTCATACTTTTGTAAATTTTGGTACAAACCGTCGGGCATCATAAAACATTAGTGCAACCGTATTTGACAAATATCAAATAGATAACAGAATTTATGACTTTAATAAATCGTTGAGTGTTGTCCTTGGACACATGGACTCATAATGTCATACCGGTATTCTGTACATTTTGATCCAATCCATTCTATAAGTATACATTTAAGTTCATTTGTCCTATTAGATATGTAACATTTGATTTCAATGAATATTATATTATCCTTGAATGCATGAACTCTTATTTTGTAAAATTGATCCAACTCAGTGACAAGTGCTTCATATCATATTTCTATTATGTCTTTGGAAAAAAAGGAATACAATATAAATCAAGTACTTTTGACTAAATTTTTTCCAACTTTGGTAAAAATACATTTGTTTTTAACTTTCCTTTTTTAAGTGTATTTTGTTTTGGTGTGGTATAATATCCTCCACTTATATGTAAATGAAATATGGAATTACATGTTTGTAATACAGAGAGAAGAATTGCTTGGAAAAGTTTTAGAATGAAGTGATAACCCTTACATGTATACATAGGCTGTTTATTCGGCCGTAATAAACCATAAGCCTAAAGGTACTATAGGAAACAGGGTGATACAATGACTTTCACTCTTTCTATCACTCAACTGTCCCCCCCCCCCATTTCATATAAGTTGTTATAATAACAAATGTGTAATAACAGTTTAAAAATACTGAATTCATTCAATTTGATTGTTACAGAAATGGTGAATTTGTAATATTATAACAAGTCATTGTATAAGAGGACACTAGTCTTTTCAAATGTTGTCAATGTTGAGTACGGTAGCCAACATCTATATCTTGTTGAGCAAATTATGAAGTGCTTTTCAACCGGAATAAAATGGTGCTACGTATGTACCAAATACTCGATGGATTGGATTGAAAAGGGTACAGGGATATCCATAAAAGTCCAGTGAAACGATGACACATGTTAAATGTGTAGATAGTGGATGACTAATCTTGACTCATGCCCCCTGTTTGGCATGATGTCAGATGTGATTAGGGGTCATGAGGTCACGAAGGATGTACGTGTAACAAGGTGTCAATTTGTGTGTAGGTTTTTTAGGATGTTGAGTCATACGATACAAGAAAGATTACATCCCAAAGGCCCAATATTTCCCCCAATATTTTGTTAACTGTTTATGTATGTGTAGAATGTATTGTGCATTGTAATGACCAGCCGTAAAATTTTATACACTTACAATATACAGGTAAATTTGCCTAAATCAATTTTCCATATTAATTCAAATTTAAATTTATTTCCATAGTTAAAAATACAAATAATTGATATCAAGAGATATATTACATGTGGAAGGGTCAAAGAAAGCACAACTGCTTGTACAAAATTGGCCCCATTGTAAGAATAAATCATATTGATACATGTAAAATTAACAATAACAATAACAATCTAATCATAATCATAAAATAATTGCAAAAAAGTCCAAGAAAGAGAAATAGAGGAGGGGGGTGAAAACAAATCATTACAATAAATTGAAAGCCGTGTTTAGAAGTGCGTTGTTTGGAGACATGCGCGTTTAAACCGAATAGAGATTAAAGTTTAATTAAGTCAGAGCAATTTTTTGAGACCAGATTATCATTATACTCGCAAATAATACATGTATTTATTTTACACTATTTTCCAAAGGGAGGGGATGGTGTTTAACCCTTATGGAACTAAGGTTTTGTTTCATTCATGATCAAAATTTATATTTAATGTAACTGAACTAGAAAGTTCAAGGAAATGTTTACAATTTTTCGATGAATTTTTCTACTTAAAGTTATAGCATTTCAAAACATGTTATATGATGTATGCATTCACATTTAGTTCTCTGGCAGAAATGAGTACTTTACCATGTCATGTTTATCACATTTTTTTTTGAAGGGGGGAGGTAAGAATGCAAATTCATAGACGATAAATATCTCCATCACTGGAATTTAATAAAAAAACAAAGAGCACTAAAAAGTGAATACCGGTAACTGACATAAAGTTCCTTGATTTTATTTTTTTTATTTTTAGAACCTGAATCAGGTTTGGAGGAAGGTGAGGCTCAGGTTCAGATGGGACGTCTTATGCCATTCTTACAGGTGAGAATTCAGAGATCTACCCATCCACTCTTCACTTCCTTTTAATAATCGTTATTTACAAATGGCCATGCTTTTTGACCTTGCCCATTTGTGTTACGTCACCCAAATGATAGTCAACCTCCATGTATCAGTATGAAATGGTTAAAACTTAACAAATATTTACTGTCTCCAAACAAAGGTATACATTTTCTAAATTTTTTTAAAGTTACAATTCAGAAAGAGCAAAATGTTATGGGCTCTCAAGATTTATCCTTCCGTGCTCGAGAATCTCATCAGGCATAGAGTATTAATGTGCATAAATTGTTTAGTCTTGGTTGTATGGTCGTAGAGTTCTTGTCAAGGACAATCAGTTTTCTGCCTTGTGCAGTGATATGCAATGTAAGTATACTGTATAAACAATCAGGGTTACGTACCCAAGTTATTGATCGTTGAGTGACAGCTTGTATATCATAAAGGAAGTTATGTGTCACCCTTGACATTTAAGATGTGGCCTCACATTTTGAAGATAGATCTATCTAAATGTATTACCTAGGAAGTGGAGATGTGAACTGTATGTGTGATCATGTGCACGTAAACATGAAGAGCTTTTATACATCTAGGTCATGTCCCTGTGTGAAAATGTTGTTTGACAGCTGTGTTGACTCTTATGTTTAAAATTGTTAAATCTGAATTTATACTTTTTATGGCATTGTTTTATAAGTTCAAGGATCATCGCTTTGTTTACTGGTCGTGAAATTTTCTATTTGAGTGATAGAACATTGGGTCTTTAATATTTATGTCTAGGGACGAAATGTAATTCTCAGTTCAGATATGATATGTATCGGTATGATATTCTAATGAAAGAAATTTACTTGCTTTGGTAATGTTTTCTGCAAAAACTTGTCAGAGTGGACTTTGAAATGAATTGACAACCAAAATAAATGTCCACGCTATACATGTATATTCTGTTGAATCTACAAATTCAGACCCAAGGCTAAGAATATATGAGACTTTTGCCAATATCCATTTACCTAACAATTTCCCAAGAAAATTTGTATGAAAATAAATCTTTTTTTTTTCATTTGGTCTACTATGAATTATGTCTAATTACTGTTTGGCCTACACTACACCTAGTATAATACCAACTTGGTCTAAGTTTTATTTAGTCTACAGATTTTTAACTTTGATGACAAAATGGGTATATCCTAAATAAGAATTAGGCAAAATCGTGAGTGGATTAAATGGTAATTGGACCAGGGCTCCGTAACACAAATCTATTGCTTAACGAACTGACCAATTAAAGATCAATATTACACGCGCATTACATGTAGGCACAAAATACTTAGTAGGAACCAATCTGAAGTGTTCTCTCATATATATGCTATTCATTGCTATTCTTTGTGTTACGAGGAGATGGTTTAATAGTAGACCATACATGTACATGTAGAATAACAGTTAAAGGAAAGTATACAAGCGGATTTATGAACAATCAGCAGTTTACCTAATATTCCTACCTTTCTTTTTATTTCTGAAAGTGTTTCTCTTTTGTCTACTCTTGGTATAGGAGTTGTCTTGCTATGTGAATCGCTGCTATGAGGTTGTTAAGAACATGGTGGATCAACTTGCTGCTTTGTACAACAATGCAAAGTAAGTCAGTAATTGGTATTGTGCACATTGTGCTGCACTTAACCCAGGTGAGGTGAATGGGTACCTGGCAGGAATTTATTCCTTGAAATGCGTGTGCGCTGTAATCATAGTAATTACGGCAGCCAAGCTACAGCTGGGGTAATAATATCCAAGTCCTTTGGAAGCGCATAGAGACATTATTAATAATTGTGATATGCGCTATACAAGAACTGTTTATTATTTATTATATTACTAGGAATTTTATTGTTCAGTCTGTAGTTTGATTCTTTTAATGTTATGTTTTAATAAATTCTTACATGTCTATGCAGATGGTGTTTAATGGCAAACCATTTCCAATGATTTGTATTGCATATGCAGGGAATAATTTTGTCTTACAATTTTGAATAGCATTTGTGGTCATAAGGGAAAACCACTCAACTAAGTAATGTGCAGTCCTGTGTAAAAATTTGGTATACAAAAGACTTTATGCATAGCACTAGCAGTCTTTAAAAACTTGGAGCGAATTAAATTGCGATAACAGGAAAACTATTCCCTGATATGTGTATGTTTATTCGTTTGTGGTTTTCTTATATAAATTTATTATAATTATATTTGTTATCAGCTTGTTCTATTTTTTAAAAAATTGGAATTGAATAAAACATTGAAATTGAATTGAATATATAATCCCATTGACTATTAGCATGCATGCCCTGAGCCTGATTTGACCAATATGTGATGCTTCTTAGACTACACATAGAATGGAATTCAAGTTCAGTCACTTTTAATTCAAATTCAATTCAAATTCAAATTTATTTCCACAATTAAAAATATACGTATGTACAAATCATTGACATTAAAAAATATATTACACGTGGAGGGGTCAAAGAAAGCATAACTGCTTGTTTAAATTGGCCCCTAAAGTATAGAATAAATCATATTAATACATGTAAAGTAAACAAACAATATAATCATAACATAATTACAAATACGTCTAAGAGAAGGGGGGTGAAAACAAATCATTACAATAAATGGAAAGCCGTGTTTAAAAGTGTTTTGTTTCAAAGACATGCACGTTTAAACTGATTTAAAGATTTTGATAATTCAAATTCATTCACTTTTAGTCACATTTAACTCTTATGAAACACCCCAGATTTTTTCTTCAAATTCCATCTTTGAAGTTAGCCTTTGTGAGAAGAATTGGTAAATTCAATTTTAATATCACCAAACTGCAGGTAGAAAAAATATACCTCCATGATATGATAACAATCAACCTTGATTCTTAAGACTTCAAATAAAGTAATTGTTTGTTGCAACTACAATTTATAGATTTAAATATTTTCAATCTTTTCGATACTTTGTATTGCAGGACTGCACCAAAGATCATTGATGTTACTCATGTGCATTTTCTTGTAAGTATTAATTTCATAGAAAAATCAACTAGTATAATATCAAATTGTTTCTTGTGTGTATGTGTGTGTTTTTTTTATAGTTTTTACTTGTATACATAGAAAAGAAAAGAAACTACATGAACCAAATTACTGAATAACACCAATGATAATATTGATATAGGCCTGTACATTTTCCGATGAAATAAAAATTGATTCAATCCTTAACACTGAATATTTTAAGGCATACACATTCAAATAATCTAGTAATGGATTGGAATAGTGACTTGCACTTTCGGGAAGATATCCCAAACTTGAAATAGGCTTTGAAATATTTTTTCAGGAAAGTTGCTTCTCGCATAATGACCCAAATTCATGCGATGTGTAATATATGCATGTAGCATCAATGTTCATTATTTGACCACTTTCTCTTAGGACATACAAAATTGTATGGGCCACGAGTGAGTGTTGCAAAATGAGGGAAATATATCACTGACCAGTAGATCCCAAGCACAGGAAAGAATAAGGATCCATAAGTTGGATCTAGGAAAATTATAGTGTTAATGTCCCGAATTCGCAAAGGTGGTTTTTAAAATCATTGGTTGAACCCATGGTTTATGCAGATTTCCTGTATAAATTATGCTTATTTACCACATAGATTAAAACATGTCCAATGCTGATGCGCGCTTTTGTCACAGTGCGTCAAATAGATGCCCGTTGCCTTGGTTAAATACGCTAATTTATTCTGAGTTCACTTTTTTGAATTAATGAGTCCACTCTTCAAACAGTGGACTCATGAATAAAAAAGCATATATAACCATGGCAACAGGCATCAATTTGGCGCACTGTGACAAAAGTGCATCAGCATTAGAAATTTTTTAATATATGCGGTAAATAAGCATAATTTTCAATGTGGAAAATCTGAATAAATCATGGTTTAACCGATTGTTTTAAAAACCACCTTGGTGAATTCGGGCCAAAGAGTTTTTGAATCAGTTTGAAACAGAAAGAGTGTGATTAATGAATGATATTAAGTACCACTGTGGTTGACCAATCTGTCAGGATTAACGTGAAGGAGTGTCTTCACAAAAAGGGGGCAATTTTGTGTGCATGTTTTATGAAATGCATGGAGCTTTTTTTTCTTTACATTAACAATGTTTATCATTTTAATTTGTTTCAGACTACATATGAGTACCTTGGCGAGCTCCTCCGTATCTTGATCACACTAGATGAAATTGTTGCCAATCAAGCAACGCTCAGGGATCACTGGACACTCTATAAGAGGTACATGTAAGATGTGTACATTATGATATGATGCATTTGTGTATATGTGAGAATGAAAGAGAAAGGGGGGGAGTGGGGGAGAAGATTAAGAGAGATGATTGAAGGTAATATGTAGGAAAAGTTGTAGTGAAAATATATACACATACAGTGCATATTGAAAAAAATATGTTACATTTTTGGAAAAGCTTTCAAAACTATGTTTCTTGATATAATGTAGATATCGCCATTGCTGTAATGTGATAATCAAGAAATTGTACTCTGCCTGGATCCGTGGCCGTATTCAGTCCCTTAGAGAGCACTCAGAGCCAATTTTTTTCTGTCTTTTATTTTCTATTATTCATGCTTTTTCTGTACTCATATTAAATGAACCTTTTTCATTACTATCTTCAATTTTTCCTAGAATGTTAAAATCTGTGCATCACAACCCACAGAGGTTTGGTATGGAGGAATCCAAGCTGAGGCCGTTTGAGAAGCTTCTCATGGGACTTCAAGGACAACTCTTAGATGGCATGATATTTCAGGTTAAATAACAACAAACTTCTATCCATTTTCCCCTTCTTTAAAATCAAATATTACCTTTATGATAACTGTGAATGAGTATACCTGGACCTTCTTATCAAGGTAGTTTGATAGGTCATAGTTGTACCTATTATATAATGAAATGATTTTAATGATTCTACTGTCCAAATCAATGAAAAAAAAACCCATCATTTTGGGGGAGTGTTATTATTAGGTGAGCTTCCTAAAAATCTACTCTGAGCCTAGAATTCTGCATTTTTTTTTGGGAAAGACCATTTTCTGTAGGGCACATTCTATACTACGACTGTCAACCACGCAGTCTAGCTGGAATATAAGCAGCACACCTTTTATTCATGACATCATCTCCATAACCTTAAAACTTTTTTATTTTAAACTGGCTAATTACACCAATTTATGCATGACATTTCATTATTCATCTGAGTCATTGAATAGTGGTTCCAATAAGTTAGTTTTCTTTTATATTCTCAGCAAATTTGCTTGAAATATATGCGGTGTCAAATTGATTTTTTTCTCATTTTACTCTGAATTTCTTTTGCACTTCTTTGGTCCATTTTCATTAGTTTTCAATGAAATTAGTTGATGACACTTTTACGATGGGCAATTCCATTAAATAATCAACCTTTGAAAACATCACAGACTGTCAAAAGAACAAGAAATCAGAGACAGAAAATTTCATGAAGGTCCACATATACATGTAGGGGGTCAGACGTACATATTTTATGGAATTGCCCACATAGCATAAAGCGAAAGGGTGTTTCTACCCCCCCCCCCTCCACCTTTTGAAGTCAAAGTTAATCATTGTTAAATATCTTGATCTCAAATGAAGGTTCTTTGTGTATCTTGAATAGAACTGTGTTGAGCAGAACTTTGATGACTGCGGAGTGACTGTGTCCAAGAATACCTACTTTGCAGAAGAATTTGCCTACAACATCAGAACTATGTTTGCCAATACTGAACCTAGGATCGGTAAGTCTCAGATTTTATTGCAAGCACGCAGAAATTGAAATAATTTATGTGAAGATTAGATAATTTATGAGAAGATGAAAACATGGAAAAGAAAGCACTGTTAAGTTCTAATTCATCATATGATACTTGATTAAGAATGTATAAAAAAGGCAAATTCAATATAGAATTGTAGTAAAATCATACACATAGCAACCATGTAATTTAGAGATTTCAACAAATTTGAACATGTACTGCAAACTAGAGGCTTACAATTATTTAACCATCTGATATTAAAATTGTAATAGCTTTTCTCATCATCAAATGAGCTCATTTTATTTGTTGAAATTATTTGAAAATGTACCAAATGTTATTTCTTCCAAAATGGGGTCGTAGACCAGTCATAAGGTGTGCGATGGCAGTTGTTCTTCAAAGATTTGCAATATTTTGGAGACGAGTTGAACATGATTTTATAGTATTCCAATTTAATTGGTTTACTTTGTATCATATATTGGATAGTCTTTAATTAAAGTAAATATTGTTTCATGAATGAAGATATGATCTTTTGAATTAATACAATAAATATCATATCATAAATGACTGAGTAAAGCAGATTGTTGATATCTTATTTGAAATGTACCTTTATGTATATGGCCTTGGAGAAAATGAAAATGGCTGATATAAAACATCTATGACTGTTCGAGATGCTATTACTGTTTATGTCTATTTAAACATCATAATTCAAATTTATGAAGAGGCAGACTAAAGAATGGTAATAAATGAATGAAAAGAAGTGTCAATACAAGTACTTTTATGAGTTATATGACTGGAGTAAATTCATATTTGCTGTATCATTTCAAATGCAAATAATGTTAGAATGGTGACCTTGTTCTTTTGCATGATATAGATGAGGTAGAGTTTAGAAAATGAATGAGATCCAATATCTGTCATGATATCAATTAAACATAGTGCTAAGAAAATTAACCCTATCTAGGCCTGGGTATTTTGGGAGTTCATATGGCCGGGGGGAGGGCCTCCCAGGCCCCCCCCCCTAAGATCTCGGCAGTTGACCACAAGATCGCGCCGAAAATTGGCATGCGGGTTGCCGTGGACATAATCTATAGGATTGTAACGTAATTTATTCCATGCAAATCATTATTAAGTGATTATGCTAATTTATGCGTAATTAGTATGCAAAATCATACTTTTTCCTCTAACTCCCTAAATAAAGCTCCAAATGTACTAATTATTGGTATAGAAACTTTTTGTGGTGTTCTTAGCAAGTGTACATGAAAAAAATTGCGATATCAAATCATTTTCTTATGTATGTTTTTTTGCAATTTCTTATGTATTTCTTTGTTTTTTGACCTTTTGTTTTTCATTGTTTTTTCAATGAAATTTGTTGGGGACTCTTCTGTGATCATAAAAAGCATAAAATGAATACATTTAGACCATGAAACTAAGTATAATCATATATTTATGAATTTTGGTTGAAAACACAATTGGCATTGACTTTGTACACGAAATCACGTTTTTGAGCAATTTTGGGTCTGACATGCACTTACATAATGTTGCGTAATTTCGGAACCACGTACCTGGGTGATGCAAAATGTTGCACAAGACTTGAAAGTAAAAAGTCGGCTAGCGGCGTGGTCAGAAAATTTTGCGCGACGAAAATATCGCATGATTCGTTGAGGGGGGGGGCCTCCAAGGCCCCCCCCCGGCCTAGATATGGTTAATTGTTCCATTATAAATAGAAATGAAGCATATCACGTATTACATGTATGTAGGATCTTGGGTTGTAATATAAGTATATTAAAGCCACTTTAATTATTTGTTTTTGTTGTTATTGTGATTTTATTTCAATTTCATTGATACAGGTGAGGTGAATGAGACAGACCAAAGACTGAAGTATGTTGGTATATGTGGTCTCTATGTACTTCACTATCAGATCTTCAGAGTCATAGACAAGAAGGTCTTCAAATCACTCTGGGATGTCTACAAAAAGGTTAGCTTGGATAATGTTTTTCACTATAGCCCATTTTCGTAACTCAAATTTAAAGTTGTGGTTTAATTATGGACAGCCATTTGTTACACAATTTTCTACCAGTACAGGGTTTTTTCAGCTCCTTTGACAGTTAAATCATTCATAAGGGTATGGGAATTGTAACTAAAATATTATTCTTAACTGTTAAGCATGGGTTAAAAACAGAGGAAACATAAAAAGCGTGGGTTAAAACAGAGGAAACATAAAAGGCATGCGTTAAAACAGAGGAAGCATAAAAAGCATATATTGTAAACAAAGTTGTAACATTTTTGGCTTCCCATAATTTCAGCACAAAGTTAGACCATGGCCTAATATGAGCTTGACTTAAAAATATATGGACTATGTGTTCAGATATATAGAAATTTAATTAAAATGTTGGTCCTGCAAAGTTTTCAAAAATTGTAAATGCAAAAAAACCCCAACTGTATCAAGACAATATTATATTAGATTTTTGCACGGAACACCTTATACTACATAAGTTTATTATTCGTTTGGAACCATTTCTATTTACTGACATATATGCATATATTTTTACTGAATAAAATAAAAAATCATGAAAATATGCTTTTTAAACATTCCTTGCAGCAAAATTTTAGGAACATAATGTTTAAGAAGTATATAGTATATGCAGTATCAATAGTTATAGTGTTGATGTTATACAAAATGAGGCCAAGAATTTAAGAAATTATGAAAAATGATGAATGAGCTGAATGATGATTATAGTACCAAAAGAGCTAGTAGATGAACTGGTTGTAGAGGAATTATCATTATACTATGCCGAACAAGACGAATGGGAAAAGAGCAAAGCGGGTGCAGAGTTATCAACAATTTACCTAATATTTGTATACTCTGATGTTGTATTTAGATTCCATTAATCACAATGACAGCTCACTTTGTATGGTCGGCCAATCACTTCTTAATGATGTGTCTACTTCATCTAATGTATTTGTTCTTGTTTGTAGATTCCAGCTATCACATTGACAGCGAACATTGTATGGTCAGCCAATCAGTTCTTACTCAAGAGTCTATCGCCTCACGTAGCTAGATTGATCGACAGGAAAGCCCAGCACCATGTTCTTCAACAAACCAGCTTGTTCTTACAACAGAAGAGCCAAAACCTACTCAAGTAAGCAGAGCTGCCAAGTACTGATTTTCAATATTTAATAAGGAAAAATGAAAAGAATACTGATTGCTTCATGCAAAATACTGATTTCTAAAGTTTCTGTTTTATGTGTTGTCTATGAATGGTATTTCTTTGAAAATATTGATTTCCTTACCAAACTACTGGTTTTCAGATTTTTGAATACTGAAATGTTCTTGTTCAGGTTGGCAGCTCTTAGTAAGTTTGGAAATCTTTATTATAGTAGCACTTGGTCTTGAATTTCAATATTTTCAGGGTAAGGCCATGAGAGAAATAGGCATAAGAAAAGTCTGATGCCAATAAGAGGGGCAGTGAGGCAAATCTATAGGGCATGCAAGCTATAACTATGGTGGTGTTGGATTAATTGAAGCTTTAATGGCATAGTTAACATTCTATTGTTGGGTTTAGAAGAAGTGGTTGACAGGGGATCGTTTCATCAACATTTTTGTCCTACAAGTTGTTGTATCTGGCAACTTTCCTTGATTTTGATTTTCCAAGAAGCACTGCTTTTAAAGTAACCATCTAACAAAATGGGACTTGAGGGATAAATGTCTGATTAATGGTTTCATGAAATGCTTCCCTGGTTGGTGAAGGCTAACTGTGAACATTGGTATGGGCATATGGAGGAGGGATGAAATAGGCATTGAGAAAGACTTATATAACAGAATAATTCTTAGACATTCATTAAAGTACCTGGAAGGTGTCTGAATCTAACTATTCTGCATTTGATTGTGTTTTAACAGGGAGGTTCAAGTGTATTACATGCAGGTCTGTTCTTGGATGGTTCGTATGGAATCTAGTCTTACTCAAGCCAATACTGTCATTGAAGACCTAACTCACAAGTGCACTCTCTTCATACATGTAAGTTTACCAGTAGATAGTAATGTCTTAACTGCATTGAATGACTTTGATGCAACTGATTTTAAATAAAGTCTTTATTGGTTGACTCGACACAGCTGGTTGAGATATTGGTACCACAACCATAACTGCATTCTTTTATCTTTCACATTCAGGGGTTACTGTTCGCCTACAATATCAGCAACCTTGTTCACACTGTGATGAATCTTCATGCACATATGAACAAACCCATGACTAAAACAGCCGTCCTTGCTCTGTGTAGACTCATTGAGATGCTCAAGGTGAGTATACAATCTGGTGTAAAAGTCCTAGTTTTCTGTGGTACAAAAGCAATGGCAACAACTAAATGAAATTTGGGAAAAACACAATACTCAGTATTTCAAAGAAACCTTAAACTTTTTTTGCACAATAAAAATAGAAATTCCAAAATACATTTCAAATGTATAACTAAATCAAACATCTATATGTTTTAAAACATATTTTGTGAAAAATTGGTTTGTTTTTTCCTAAAAAAGAAAAAAAGAATTTGATTCTAAAACATCCAGAAACACAGAATTTTCTTTTTAGTTAACAGAAATCTGCGGGCATTTGCATATCAGCAAAATATTTTCACACCACTAAGACAAATATACCGACCTGCCTCCATTGATTGATGTTTATAATGTTTTGATCATAAAAAAACTAAAAAGCTACATTCTCCAAATTATAAGTTGCAGAACGTACTTTGCTGTGAATGCACACTTCTTGATAATAACTGTATCTTAGTGTTTTGTCTTTATTTTGATGCCTTCGTCTTTCTTTGTCAGAGCATTGAGCACACCTTCCACCGTCGTACCATGCTTGTAGCAGAGTCTGTTACTCACATCATTCAACATCTTCAGTTCATGGCCTTGGCCTCCGTCAACACAGCAAAGGTAATAATGGTCAATAACAACTTTATTACAGCCTAGGGCTCGTTTCATAAAGAGTTACAACTGTTGTAACTTTGCCATTATGGCAACTACCATGGATACCTTGATTGTGATTGGCTGCTGAACCCAGGTACGATGGGTAGTTACCATAATGGCAGAGTTTCCATAGTTGTAAATCTTTATGAAATGGGTGCTAGGGTTGTATTTTATAAAATATGTGATTGATTAAAATTCATTTTCAATTCTGCAATAACTACCTTCTTAGTTTTCATCCAATGCTCTTGAGACATGGCACACACACATTATAGATGTGCTAGAAACAATTTTTTAATGTGTTGGGTAATGCATTGCTATGATAATAGCATATTATTGCAGTGCAAATGAAACTTTTTCTGAGTGAACGACTTCCTCAGTTTTAATCCAATGCTCATGAGACATGGTACACATAGTAGTCTGGGAGTGAAGGTGCGAAAGACACAATTCGTTTTAAATTTTTGGCTACTGCATTGTCATGGTAACAGCCCAAATGTCAATAAATAAATGTGCCCCACATAAGACCATCGGGGGGGGGGGGGGTGCGTATATAGTGATAATGTCCAGTAAATGTTGACCTGGTGTAACTCTGGTGTCAGAAATTACATTATTTTCTTTCATGCCTCATTCATAATATCTTTGCAAGAAAAGATATTTTCATCATGATCAAGGAATGGAATACAATGCATAGATGACAGTAATACTTGTAATTTATGATTTCAGAATAAAAATGAAGATGAAGGGAAATGATAAGACAAACCCTTTATTTTGCAGAAACGTATCATCTCTGACAAGAAGTATAGTGAGAAGAGATTGGATGCTCTGTCTGCCTTGGTGCTAGTGGAGAATGCCCTCAATGGACCATGTACGTACAATCCAACAGTTTTGTTTTGTTGAGTTTTAACTGCTTGGCTTAGATGGAAATTTGACAAATTTGAAAATATTAGGGCGATGAAAAATGAGCTATGTTTTGTCCTTTCATGTTTCATTGTGTAGGATGCAACTGAAAGTGACAAAGGAAAGTGGAGTTTGGTTGGTAGGGTTACTGACTTTATTAAATGTTCAATACAAAGTTTGGTTTTGCCAAGTAATTTATTAAATCTTTACGTGAGCAAGATACGATTTGTAGGTATTCATGTATGATTTGATTTAAAAGACTATGTGAGTGACATTGACTTACAGGCATAGCACCCCCATTATAAAATAGTTTGATCCCATTGTTTTTGCTCATTGAAAATATTTGGAAAAAAAAATGATTGCAGAAACTTGAGATATTGTTTGAAATCTTGACAAACATTTTGCCACAATAATATGACATTGAAAATGCCCTATATTCACTCTCAGCTTTTCACTCCCTGCTCCATAATACAGGGCCGAAGGTGAACTGGGAGGGTGAAGATGCACTTAAAGTAATTGCACCTCTGTCAATTACTCTAATACAATTAAAATCAGTCTTGAGTTTAACTTAATTTCGAAGTATACAAATGAACTTCATTTTCTAGGTAATAATGTTGCATATTGATTGTGCATAATTTTCATCATGTAGCATTACTATATTTTCATTATAATGTGCATATTATTATTCTGATCACTTTGATTATTTATTTTATTTCTGACAGCAACCAAAGAGAGAAGATTGATTGCCAATCTTGCCCTTGCTGTAGGCACTCAAATGGTGAGTCTCATATTGGAATACTTTCATAGTGCTCTCGATCAGAGAATTGTAATCAATTACCCCACGTACATTGGCATTATTTTAGTATAAAAGAAATAAATACAAGTAAGACATTCATTATTTCAGTTTAAACTATGAACTGGTGTACAAAATGATTTTCAGATAGTCTTATTATAACAATAATAATAATGATAAATTGGAATAGTGCCCTTCCCAGAAGATAAAATATGCTGATGAGACATAAAGTGATTGAAGGTATGAGTTATAAAGTGATTGAATGTTATTTTTTTTCACAGAAATGTTTCAAAGAAGATGAGCTTGTGTCTTTCAAGAGTTTAATGAACAAGCTTGCTGCAATAAGTGACCTCAGAACAAGGTAGTATTTCTCTTCGTCCCTTATTCTTTTTCTGTAAGAATGGTTAAATATATGTATGGTCGCAAAATTCTTTCTTTATTCTCTCTCTCTTTCTGTCAATCTTTTAATACTAGTAATAAGAATAATATTCTGCATTTGTGTAGTGCTTAATAAGATGTTTATAAGCGATGCATAAATTATACTCAACTTTTGCACAGCCGCCATGATCGGGTGCTTGGGAATTCCTTCCGATTAGTCACCCATTTATTGAAGTGTGACAAATTTAAATAATCGCTTTACCAAAGGACGTGAGATTTTTCTCTTTCTTTTTTCTTCATTACTTTCTTTCCTTATTTTTTCTTTCTTTCTTCCTACCTTTTTTCCTTCCATTTTTCCATTTTCACTTTCTTTTACTTTATTTAAAAAAAAAATTTCTGGAGGTGGAATGTTTCATCCAATAATCTCTCCTGCTCTTTAACTCCACTCGTGGACTCAAGCCAGCCTTTCTTCATCTCCAGGAATGCCACTTTTCAGACTTAAGTCTGAATTCAGAATTTTTCAACATATTTCTGTCCAGAGAAAACACTTTTTTCGTTTAGGATTACATTATTCTAGATTATTTTCAGAATTTTTATCTAGACTTTCACTTTTACATCTATCCACTTTTCTATGTCCTTATAAGTCTCGCCACATGGTGTACCATAAACCACATCCTCAAATAATCAGTGTGCCAAACAACATGTATCTCTATTTCGATTTGGTTGGTTTTATTGTGCAGATCGAGAGAAGTTTGTAATTTTAGCTTCCTTTGGGGGATTTTTCAATAATCTGTCTGTTTATCAATAAATGTGCTGATTCAATATGTATCTCTATTGATTTGTTTGTTTTTCAGATTGAGAGAGGCGTGTAATTGTAGCTTTCTCTACTGGCATCGAGTAGTCTTCCCTCTATACCTGGCTGATAGGTTTGAGAATGCAGTGGATGCTCACAGGTTACATGTAAATATTAAATACCTTCAATGAAAGATACAAATTATTGCCCGGATAGCATAAAGTGCATTAGGATTTACGCATTTGTCGATTTCCATTCCTGCTGGGTTGGCAGAAGGGTGTTAACATTTGTGTAAATTGCTCATTTTGAATAAGTACAGCTGGAGCTAATACCCTTATGCCAGTTACACAGGAAATTACATTCGCAGTACATATGCACCCTACCAGCCTATTGCTAGCCATGCAATGAAATAGTCATTTGTACAATTAAGTATAATTGTAGTTTATGGAAAACCATGTACAAAAATTTACAATCAATTATAAACGTTTGCTTTAATTTTCTGTTTATGTTACATGGCCCTTATCTCTTTGCTGATGATGGAGATTTCTATGCCTCCAACAAAATATATTGAAAATGTGGGATGGGGGCATGAGTTTTGATTTCATTTAATCCTTGGTGATAAATGGTTACTGATGTACTGTTAGATGGAATATTTCTAAGTTATGCTCTTGTGTAGCACTGATATTTGTTAAGTTTTGTCATTAATATAGACACACTTTCCTCCCTTCTCTCTAATAGTACATGATGGGTGCCTTAGCAGACTGTGTAGCACCCATGAAGCAGACGAGACATCTAGATACTACTGAAGTGCTATTGGATTGCTTTGATAGGGAAATCAATGGACAACTAAAAGAGGTAGGTTTGCTAATGTGAAGAAATATCAGAAGTAATAATGGTGTAGTTGTGTAGAACGTAAACACTGTCCAAAGATGCTCATGGTGCTAGCTTCTTCTAAACAAACAAGCTACAATAAGTCTTTCCTTTTGTTTTGAAAAATAATTTTGGGACAAGAAAACCAAGTTATCTTTTTATTGTCTTTGATGTTAATCGATGCCTTTCTTTACTTGGTGATAATGATATTGTGTTCTATAGCTCTCATGTCTGTTAGATATAACACTCCATGCGCCCCATGATAGTATAAACCCAGACTTTAGCAGAGCAGCCAAAAAGACGCTTCAGCATTTCAAGGAATTATTTCCTGCCAGTTACCCATTTTCCTCACCAAGCAAAGTGTGGCAAATGTAGACCAATGTTATTCCAAAGGACCTGTGCTGCGGCGAACCTAATACCTTGGGATCTATAGTTCAGGGAGATCAAGGGGCATTGTGGTCTAGTGGTTATGACCCTTGTCTTTCAGTCTGAGGGACATTGGTTCGATTCCCAGCCATGGCTTGTTTTCCTTCCGCAAGAAATTTACCCACATTGTGCTGCACTCAACTTAGGTGAGGTGAATGGGTACCCAGTAAGAGAAATTCCTCCAATGCTACAAAGCCTATAGGCAAGACGCCCATAGCCAGGGTAATAATAATTATAATAATAATTATTATTTTTTTATATCCACTATATTGACCTAAACACCTCTATCACTTCTAGGTTAATCTGTTGTCACTGTATTGCAAAAGGCTTGATTTTAGGATTTAATCATGCTAAATGATTTTTAAATCTTATTTTCATTATTTTCATATGATGTAATTATTGCATTTATTCCTCCATTCAGCATCTGCTTGAACCACTGTGCCGTGCTGTTGAGACTGACCTTCGTCTCTCAATACACAACCATCTTCAACTGGATGACAGGAATCCTTTCAAGGTCACTCTCAAGGACATATCACACTTCCTCAAGATGAAACCTATCAGGTTCTTCAACTACTTCATTGATATCAAAGGTAAGAATACCTTAATGGATTCAATAGATGTATCAAAGATATATCACATTTAACAGTTATGATCAATTGTACAATTGCTGGTTTCTTTTGTTCCAGGGCACTGATCATACAAAAGAAGATAGGTTATTCAAATTAGAATTTCTTGGTTTGACTCAGTTATTATTTTGGTAAAGTGACATTTCCTCTTACGAAAATTGCTCCTTTGCTAAGTTATCTGAAGATATAAGGTGAGGAAAAGGGTTGTGATAGGGTTTTTGGTTCAGAATTAGATTTTAGGATTAGGATTGAGGTTATGGTAAGGTTTGAAACTTATTTTGCTAAATGTGTATCTTTTAAATTGGAGCAGTTGTCGAGGAGCAGATATGAGGGAACCATTCTTTCAATCTTTCAATATCTGAAATGAATAAACACTGTTTTCTATTCTTCTATACGTAGCCTATGTAACACACTACCTGGACAAGACCTTCTACAATCTAACCACCGTGGCACTTCATGACTGGAAAACCTATGCTGAGATGCGCAACTTGGCATCACAGAAATACGGTCTGCAGATGACAGAGGCCCACCTACCTACACAGACACTAGAACAAGTAAGTAAATTCATGAATTACAGTTACAACTGAACTCCTTGAAGCTTGAAAGATGTATTTGAAATAGATATATTCAATGCAAACATATGCGACTTGTCACATCAAAAGCAGAATTAATTTTTCAGTTATTTGTTTAACCACTGTTTAAACAACAGCTCAAAGCATAGCTGATTTTGATTTTGTCAACCGTGGGGGGGGGCATAAAGAACAGTATTGCTGAATATTTACATTTTTCACCTTTACATCCTTGAAATGCCCATCTATTGTCCATATTTTTTGGTTCTGTGCAGGGTCTTGATGTGTTGGAGATCATGAGGAATATACATATATTTGTGTCAAAGTATCTCTACAATGTCAACAATCAGGTAACATATTTTTCTTTTAATATCTTAGAAGCTACATTATTATTTTGTGATGTTCTTTTTTTGTGGGGGGTGCCTCACATGATAATGAATTTCTGTGGCTCATGAAACACATTAGTTGCCGAGTAATCAGTAGGACTATGTATTTCTATTTCCTTGTATGATTAGATCTTTGTTGAACGATCCAGCAATAATAAGCATCTGAACACCATCAACATCCGTCACATTGCCAACTCAATCCGAACCCACGGGACAGGGATCATGAATACCACCGTCAACTTCACCTATCAGTTCCTGCGCAAGAAGTTCTTCATCTTCTCTCAGTTCATGTATGATGAACACATCAAGTCAAAGCTCATCAAGGTTTGTAGAGTATCCATAATGTTGTACTCAAGGGTCTTTCTAGAAAAAAATGATAAAATAAATTGTGACTCAACCATATTTCAATTAACTTTGTATTTTGTTATATGAATGGAGATTTTGGTGAATAGTCATCTAAGATGCAGGTAAGACTTCCAGAGGAGTTCCACCTGTTACTGTTATGTTTCTTTGTTTTGTAAGAGTATGTATTAAAATCATTCAGTTCAAAATCATACAAGTAATAGTACATTGGAAAATGTTTTAAAAAATACATAATATAATATTCAAATTATCTAGAACTAGGTAAATACCTAGTCTGAAGAAAAAACAACAACAAATATAACCAGAAATGAATTTGTAGTGACTCATTCAAAATCATACAAGTAATAGTAAATTGGAAAATGTTTTTTGAAAAATACAGAATATAACATTCAAATAATCTAGAACCAGGTAAATACCTAGTCTGAAGAAAAACAACAACAAATATAACCAGAAATGAATTTATAGCAACTCAATGAAATCAAATGATACTGAATGAGTAATAAAGTTATCCCACTGCACTTAATGTCTTGTGATTGCAATCTCAACACTAGTGTGACTGTACCCAATAAAGAAGATTGTACTTAACAGAAAATGATAAGGGGAAAATATGTTCACTTGTTTATTTACTTGTCATCAATCATGTTTGCAGGACTTGAGATACTTCAGAGAGAACAAGCAGGAGATGAATCAGATGTACCCGTTTGATCGTGCGGACAAGTTCAACAAGGGCATCAGGAAACTCGGTCTGACACCAGAGGGCGACAGCTATCTTGATCAGTTCAGGAACCTTCTCAGTCAGATTGGTGAGTCTATTCTCGATAATAATGCCCCAGTCACACTCCAACAGACAAACCACAAAATGACCAATGATATGCCATTATAAATAATGTTATAGCTTTGATCGGTCTGGAGTCATTTTCATTGGTGTGACTGTAACATGTGTTTGATATTGATGTTGAGTGAAAGGTTATTTTATTCTATCTTCTCCGTTTCCTCTCTTTTCATTTTGATATGTGATAGAAATTTCTTTACATTTACCACTCTCCACCCATGTGAAGTATATAGGTGCCTGGCAGGAAGGATTCCTTGAAATGCCTGAGTGCCTAATCAGGTTAGCCATGCTACTGCCAGTGTAATAGTATGCAGCATTTAGAAACATTGTATTAACCGCTACATAAACTTTACATATTATCTTCTTTTGAAATTTTCCTTCTGCATCAATTGTGTGTAGTAAGAAGATGGATTTTGGGTGGTGCTAGAACCAAAATAATACTTCCAATGAGTAACAAGTGTGATATGCCCAATTGTTGTCCTTGGTCTGAAATTTAATAATTTATGATAGTCTGTGAATGAGCAACTAGTAAATCTGTAGCTGGAAAATAAAAAGTGAATCTTACAAGTGATTAGACTTAATGCTGAAGTTATGATTGATTCTTTCCAGGTAATGCAATGGGATACATCCGAATGATCAGATCAGGAGGGCTAAGATGCTGCAGCAATGCTATCAGGTATGTTTACATATTATATTCAGTGGGCAATGTCAGGCATGGTGTTTACTTATGGTGATAGTGTTGGAAAGTTCAGTGTTGGCACCTGGTGTTAGTATGGAAAGATTTTTATACCAGCCACAGCACTGAACTTGAAAATGAGGCTAGTGTTGGTCCTGATGTCACTAGGTAATTTTAAGTTCAGTGTTGACAGTAGGTGTTGGGAGATTTTGCATGGAAAGCTTGGAATGGTTTGGAATAGAAATAGACATTCTCTTTGGAATAATTTACCTTTTGATCTTTGAAATCTCTCATTATTAGAGACTTTTTAATGTCTAAACTGAAGTTTCTTCTTTTTTGTAACATTATTAATTCTCAGCATTCATCCAAAATCTCCAATGTCGATCAGTTATTATTTTATTTATCGTTATTATTTTATTAGGTTTGTACCAGACCTAGAGGACATTGTGAGCTTTGAAGAGCTGGTTGGGGAAGAAAAGCTCTCCAGTGAAGTCACACAAGCTGC
The DNA here is from genome assembly GCF_018143015.1 of Lytechinus variegatus. Lineage (NCBI taxonomy): Eukaryota > Metazoa > Echinodermata > Echinoidea > Temnopleuroida > Toxopneustidae > Lytechinus > Lytechinus variegatus. Next base: position 59,320,590 of record NC_054742.1, on the reverse strand, counting down.
AAGGTAGGTTTAATTGCGATATTCTTTACCCCTTCTTACAGTCCCACATTCCAGCTTCATGATATATTAGTTGTATCTGTTTAATAGAAATGATTTGTATTGTAGAAGATACGGACCAAGAGAACATTGTACTATTCAATATTGATTAAAAAAGCATCCTTATATAGAAATAAAAACAATATTCATTCCTTTGATTTCCAATCTGAGAAAGTAAATATCACATCATACCTGTATTTTTATTTCCAGTAGAGGATATATTGACATGTTAAAACTATTATTGTAGGGTTGCTGATCAAATCAGAGCCTTGGTCTTTGGAAAAGTCTTGTTGTTTGTCTACTGTCACATTTGATTGAATAGCTATGACGATATATTTTCATTCGTTTTGTTCAATGTTCATTATTGAATTAACTTTGACACTACTGAGATAATGATTCACTGAGGTTTATTGCTTGATGGTATTGTCTTTTGTTTATGTTTAGTAACCTTGACAATGTCATCGGAAACCTGACAAAGAACTTTGCTGAGGGAACAGAGTATTTCAAGGTATGATAGGCCTTTACGTTAATATGTGATGTCATAAGTACATCTGGGCCCCATCCTACATGTTTAGATACAAACCAAGATTCTTGATTATTTGTTTTGCATGTATGATATTTTGTGTAAATCATCATAAAGTTTAGTTTGTCCTCTTTATTCTAATACCTAATCTGACATGAAAAGTTTACATATTGATGAGAAAGAGTCTGAATTTTCAATATCAAAATCAGATTACAAAGAAAAATTGGTCAAGATTTATTTAGGATTGTTCTACCTAGTGTCCTAAATGGATGGCTCATCAAAATTTTTTTTGTTCTTTGTGATGTTTCTTTCACTAAATCTGTAAATGACTGAATGCCGATTCAAGCGTGAATCATTTGTAATTTTTAATCCACCAGGCATGACCGACCCACAAGAGTACTTGGTCCTATAGTACTCCACACATTCTATGACTGTCGAAATTGAAACCAAACGATATTGATATATGTCCCTAAAAATAAGTTTCCTTTTTTAGTAGAATGCACTGTGTATTTAAAAAAAATAAATCATTGAGAAACTATTGTTTGATTTCTTTGATTGATTGCAGATGTTGGTGGATGTGTTCTCACCGGAGTTCAGGAACCCTAAGAATATGCATCTCAGAAACTTCTACACCATCCTACCTGCTTTGGTGAGTATAAAAAAAAGAGAAAAAAAAATCATCTCTCAATAAAACTGACTCCAAACTGACCGATAGTATGCCATTGAAGATGATGCAATAGGCCCGTATTCTGAAATCGGGTTTAAATTAAACTAGAGTAAGCCAATTGGAGCACAAATTCCAGTTCACGTTCAATATGTTAACTCATATGACACCAAAATTGTTCATGATTGTCTGGGAATGATACCTTAAGTATTTTTCCTTCATTATGAATCCAAAGGAAACAAAATAGTAAACATAAGAAATATACACTACAAACAGAATTTTTTTTTACTTATGGCTCCCCATAATTTTAGTAAAGAGTTAGACCGTGGTTTAACCCTATCTAGGCCGGGGGGGGGGGCCTCGGAGGCCCCCCTCAACGAATCGCGCGGTATTTTTCGCCGTGCGATATTTTTGACCACGCCGCTTGCTGAGTTTTTACTTTCAAGTCTTGCGCAACTTTTGAGACCAATTTCGCGTCACCCGGGTACGTGGTTCTGGAATTACGCAACATTATGTAAGTGCATGTCAGACCGAAAATTGCTCAAAAACGTGATTTCGTGTACAAAGTCAATGCAAATTGTGTTTTCAACCAAACTTCATAAATGTATGATTATTTTTAGTTTTGCTAGTCTAAATTTATTCATGTTATGATTTTTATGATCACAGAAGAGTCCCCAACAAATTTCATTGAAAAAACAATGAAAACCAAAGGTCAAAAAAACAAAGAAATACATAAGAAATTGCAAAAAACAATATAATACATAAGAAAATGATTTGATATCACAATTCTTTTCATGTATTCTTGCTAAGGACACCACAAAGAGTTTCTATACCAAAAATTAGTACATTTGGAGCTTTATTTAGGGAGTTAGAGGAAAAAGTATGATTTCGCATACTAATTACGCATAAATTAGCATAATCACTTAATAGCGATTCGCATGAAATAAATTACTATACAATCTTGTAGATTATGTCCCAGACAACCCGCGTGCCAATTTTCGGCGCGATCGCGCGATCGACGGCCGAGATCTTAGGGGGGGCCTGGGAGGACGGCCCCCCGGCCATAGGAACTCCCAAAATACCCCGGCCTAGATAGGGTTAAGTTAAACCTGACTTCAGAATACGGGCCATTGTGTTTATTGATCTGGAGAGCATTTCATGAAAGGACTTGTTTGATGATTTATCCGACAAGTCCTGTTCTATCTGACAGTAACCATAGGAACTGTGCTTCTGAGCCAATCAAAATCAAGAAAAGTTGTCTGATCTGACAACTTGTCAGACTAAAATGTTGATGAAACGCTCTGTGTATTTCATTGTTGTGACTGCGACATGATTGTAATGGATGTGTAAAAACTTTTTGTTGCAGTTTAACTCATGAAACTTTCTCTAGACTAAACAACATAATTCCATTATAAAAAATATCCACTCATGGGAAGGAACAAAAATAGAGGTATATTTAAGCCATTTAGCACAAGGATAAGGCATCACTCATATGTAAAGTTGTTGGTAACACCTAGGTCTTTTTATTGGTATTTATAAAGCCTATAATACATTACCAAGTTCATATTTCCCTGTTTTGTCATATTACAGACACTCAACTTTGTAGAGTACTCTGTGAGTGCCAAGGAGAAGTTGAATAAGAAGAACAAGATTGGAGCAGCTTTCACAGACGATGGATTTGCCATGGGTAGGTATAAGAGTCATAGCAGTGATGACTTCAGGGGTCGTTTTCACATTGACATTGAACATGTTAATCAAGGGATTGCTAATTATATACATATTCATTTTTGGGTTATATAGTTTATTTTAAAAAAATCATTTTATCAAGAAGTATAGATTTATCCTATTTCTGAAAGCCCATCTAATGAATTGGTAAAATGTCAATTATGTAAACTTTACATCTAACATTCTAATCATATGAATGCGAGCAGTGATAATATTCCAGTTTTGTATAGCACTTCATACAGCATATGACGTCTCTGATCTTGTAATCCCTGTCATTGGATCCAGGCTTGACGTATGCACCTTCCCCACTCCCCGGGGAGCCTTCCCAACAAGTGCTTCCAAACTCTATTGCTAGGCATCTGCTTCTTTAAACTCTGTTGAAGTCTCATTATTCATTGGCTCCTTTACTGCAGGTTATTTAACCAAGCGACCAAATTTGATTGACAATTTGTTTTGAAATGATTGATTGGTTTATTTGTAGGTGTGGCATACATCCTGAAGCTGTTGGATCAGTACCAGGAGTTTGATTCCCTTCACTGGTTCCACTCGGTCAAGTTCAAATACAACAAAGATAAGGTAAACCATCCCACACAATATAACAATCAATTTCTATACTCAAATACATCATTGCATCACTCCTGATGGGGGGGATGGTGCCCTCCTGCTCACTGCCCCATTCACCGACAAGCGCAGTCGACTCATTACTAACAGGAGCTCTAGCAATTAAGGGCAACAGCCTTTAACAGGAAGTCAGTCAGACCAATCAAGATTTAGAATAGATGTGTACTAAAATTCATGAATACTAAAACCATTTCATTTCTTATGAATCTCGGTTTAGTTTTTGAAAGCACTAAAGTTTGAACAAATAGGTCTTTAGATGCACTTTAATGGTATGTAATGATTTACTGTCTGGAATAAAAAAAATAATAAAAAAATAATGAGCCTGTACTATGTGTTATATTGGTCAGGAAATGTTTCTGTTGCTGTTTATGGTAACTCTCATAGGAACTTGGCAGGACAGCCTTTTGCTTATAAATGCCAAGCTGGTATATAACCAATTACATCTAGGTTAATCAGTCACAGTGACTGACCTTCTAGACCACAGAATACTCTCGGGCCTTTTCATCAAAGTGGAGACAATGGCAGAGTGGGGATTCGAACTCACAACCTTGCAATTATGAGTACAATGCTCTAACCACTGGACAACATGACCCGTTTAAATGTGGTAGCTTACAATTATTATTTTCTTTTTGAATTATCGTTGGTTAGGAAGCAGTAAGGAAACAGATGGGAGGAGATGAGAAGTTACAGAACACAGCACAACTCACTATCAAGAGATTGGATACATACCAAAGGGTAAGAAAGACTAAGACCACGTAATATCAGGAAACCCATTAATTCTTTGTGAAAATTTAAATTTTAGTTTATATAGTGCCGGCTTTTTTAAATTTTGCTTTCAAAATGTACCTCTTTGAACTTTTACATGTATCTTACAAATTTTAGCACTTTGATTCGAGACTGCTACCCACGGAGATTGTATCCTAAAATTGTTAACACATTCATGTAATCTAGTAATGAATTGGAATAGTTGAACACATTTTGGGTTAAAATCAGATTATATTAGATTGAAATGGGCTTTAATGATTATTATCATTTTTGTTTGTAGGAGTTTGATTTACTGTACTACAGTCTTAGCAGTGCAAGGATCTTCTTCAGAGCGGATAAGACAGCTGCAGAGGAACAGGAAGAGAAGGAGGAGAAGGAAGAGAGAGAAAACAGTGAGTAGAAATAAAATCATGGATTTACTAAAAAGAGATCTTGATTCTTTTTAATGATGATGATGCTGATGATGATGATGGTGATGGTGATGATGATGATGGTGGTGGTGCTGGTGTTGATGATGGTGGTGGTGGTGGTGTTGATGATGATGATGATGATGATAAGGAGGAGAAGAATGCGTGATCAAGTTGTTATAGGACTAAATGAGTATAGCCTAACTAGAAATGAGACAAAATGGTAAATGGACTTCATGGCAATTAGACCAAATGGTTAGTAGACGAACTGGGTGTACACTAATCAACTTAACATAAAGAATATTTAGTGGACTAAGTGGAATTAGACCAACAAAATGAGAATTAGACCAAGTGGGAATTGGACCAATGGGTTTAGCCCATGGGTATTAGACTATGTGAGAAATAGACCAACTGCTTGTAGATTAGGTGATTATGATTACCTGTAGATAGAACACAAACAAGGAATGTGTTGCAAGTTACTTGCAAGGTCTGTTGCGAGATAGAGCAACATACATTCTCTCGTAGTACGAGAACTCTCGATAACGTTCTAATCATGTTTGTATTTACTTATATTTATCAGAAGCCATAGAGGGTGCCCCTCAAGAGAGACCAGCCTTACCTGCACCAGCAATGAACAACACACCAGGTAAAAATCATTTGCTATCAATGATTTATTATATGGCATTTTGATAAGACATCTTGTAAATGTGTATCAGATAATGTACCTCTTGGCATTAAATTATTTTGCAAACAGAGCTTCCACATGAAAGGTTATCTGCACAAGAAACCCTTTACCTTACAGTAAAGGTCTTTATGATTCAATCTTTCTCTCTCCATATTAGCCCTCTGTAAAAAAATTACCACACACTATTACATGCAACACCAAGAATAGATATAGGATTATTATTAAAAAAGTCAGCAATAATAATAATGAACAGGTTGCAAATAAATAATGTTCAAAACATGGACAAAACGACATAAGTGGAGAAAAACAAGAATGGTATTGATTATTAATTGAAATATTTGAAGTGCTGATCACTTACACCACCATTTTATATTTCTTTTTCTCCTTAGCTATCCAAGCACCACCGAGCTCCAACCTCCCTGCCATCATGGCCAGCTAGGCAACTTAACATCTGTGGCTGTAAACCAAAGCTTAGCAATCATCTTTACCATTTTAAACGATTGATTGCATCGACAGTAATGTACAATTAATTGTGAACATGAAGCGGATAGTTGATTGTTAATCTTTGTGTTATGGGCCCTGCTTCTAGGCACCTAACATACCAACTCGAAAATAGAGTGCTTCATGATGGCATTACATCATTAAGCACTATACGAAAGTTGAATATTATAGTTATTTTTACTATAATTATATTAAGATTTTGATGTGTGATAGGGAATTCACTCCCTCAAAAAGGAATAATAGATACTCTGTAATAAAATTGAAAAGAAGTTCACACAGAATCATTCAGAGTTAATGATATTGTGCTATTTTCTCTCCAGATAATTACACATTATTGTATTACCATTACTTGGTAAAAGGTGAAACCACTGTATTTTGTGTTAAAAACAGATCCCAGCAATGCTTTAACCAATACGTTGTATTGTTGTGATTGCATTTATTTCTTGATATTTTACCTTTCGTTGGAAGAAAACTTGATATATTATGCTTGATTTCACCTTTTCTCTGTAGATGCTATATGACTGATGAAATAAGTTATCATTTTATGCTAGGAAAGAAAAAAAATATTCAATCATTCATGCCTTGAGAATTTAAGTGCACCTAAATTGTACCTCATGAACAGACATTATTCAATTCAGATCTATGCTTGGTAGTTTACAATACTTATGTCAATGTCATGTCTTTTCTTTATGCGAATAATTTGTGAAAATAACATTCCTTTGTATGCCTTTGCCCCACTCAGGTGTTCTAGGCAATATGTTTTGGGGTTGTCTGTCCGTCCGTTCCATTTCTGTTCTCGCGACAACTAATAAACCATTCAAGGTTTCGGCTCAACTTCAAATTTAGTTCATTTATGCATGTGGGAGTGAATTTGATCTGAATAGATTTAGGGGTCACAAGGTCGAAGGTCACAGGGGTTAATGTTTGAATATTTTAAGTTGGGTAATGTCATGGAGGTAAATAGAAAAATTGAAGGTAATATCATATTGTTCTGGCGAAGGCAGAGACATAAGTTTTGACTGTATGCAGTCAATAAGCCTTCAAGTTTACTGTTAATTTTTTTTATAATGTGTTTGTTCTATAACAAATATTCATTAAGATTTTTTTAGAACTGAAGTAAGCACTAATGAAGAAAAATTGTATCATGTATTTAAATTTGTGTTGTAAAATGTTGTAAATGTCACCATTATATACAAATCAAATCTAAAAGAGATATATATACATTGTTTTATACTGTAGAAAAAATGCATGAAATTATAATCTAATCTATAGAATGCATGGCAAAAAAAGTGTTATTTAATTGCAATTGAGGCCAAATTGATTCTTTTACTCAGAAATCTTTCATACTAGCTTTATAAAGCAAAGCAAAAATCTTATTTGATCGGAGATGTAAAAATTGAACATGGCCCTGGGAAGCAATGAAGCACCCCAAGATTATCCTAGGGGGTGCTGTGTGTGTTATTTTCCATAGGCAGCCCTCCCCCCTCTGGAATTTTGGCAGGTGTGGCAAAATGGCGAAAGATAACCAAAAAGACATAAGTTTTTTAGTGAAACCCTTTTTTTTTTCTCGTCAAATTTTCCGTGACTAATGACCTCCATTTTATAGTGAAACCTTTTTTTTTTGGCTTGTCAAATTTCTCTGGACCAAAAATGACCTCCATTTTGTGTAGTGAAACCTTTTTTTTTGGGGGGGGGGGGCTTTTCAAATTTACATATGCTCCCCTGTTATTAAAAATTATTCCCAGGCCCCGACATTGAAGGACTGTGGACTAGTGGTTGTGATCTTGCACTTTGATCAGAGGGTCAGATCACAGCTGAGGTGTTTTCTTCAGCTAGAAATGGATGCTAGTATTACCCTGGTTTTAGCTTGGGCTACCACTTTGCAGTGTGGATCTATTGTAATATTATTACAGGTACAAGTATTATCTTTTTTTGCTAATCTTGAGCAAGAAAACTAAAAACTGAAGATTAATTGCAGAATTTCTATGTTTTGAACCATTTTGCTCATTCCATCATCCTTTTATACTGTTTTACTATTCCATTTTAAGAATCGGTATAATGGACAGTTTGATCAAAGAAAAATGAGATCATCATACTACTCTATTTCAGTCAGATTTAATAGAATCTGTATTTTTAAGGATGATCTTATTATATGCTCGAAATAAAGACAAGTGAATGCAATCAGATTTATAGTTTTTGTTAATATTCTTTTATTACATTTTCTGTACAAGTGTGCTGTAATGATGAGAAATTCTCGAAAAAGTTTGCTTATAGATTGAAGTGTTTAGCATCAACAAGGCAATACGTAGATAAATTGATAGGAAGAATTTTATTTCACAAAACCTGAAAACTTTTCATCTAAACAACAGATAAAGTTGCTTACAAAAACCTGTGAAAAACACTATCTGTTTCATGAAATGCTTCAGTGAATTCAAATCAAGATGACCAGAATCATGAATTGCATACCAAAAATGGCCATGGATCTTGTCAAAGTCAAAATATAGGTATATTACTCATTTTTGTGGCCAAGGCTTATCAGTTTCTGGGTTGAAATCTTTAGCCTGAGCACAAGACCATGAGAAAGATGAATTCCTGGGCCCCGTCTTACAAAGGGTTGCGATAGATCCTATCAACCACAACTATGGATGGCCAGTCACGTCAACATCTAAAATGCATACATGTTCATTTTTCAAGATATGATGTATATTCACACGTTTTCTTGAAGATACAGTGTGATTCTCTGTTTACTGATGAGATTGTGCAAATTTTCTGTAGAAAAAATTATGATATGGATGGCTTTCCATACAGTTGAGATTGATTGGATCAATGATAACTCTGTAAGATGGGGCCCTGGGTATCGCAGCTGACAAATCTATCTACTTTTACCCATAATGCATCACATAAGAACTAAAAACACTAGTATTATGACTTGCAATGGATGCTACCCTGATAGATATGGCAACGTCCTTCAATTAAGTGAATTTACCACAATGGATTAAATATTCAAAACAAAATCAAGATTATAAAAATATTGCACCAACATGACATGATATATATAAGGAAGAATTCTAGCACATATATGTAATTTAATAAAGTTACAATTTATCAGCATTTAATATGGAAGATAGTATTTCAAACTAAGGGGGTATTGCAGGAAACTTACAATCAATTATGTCAATTAAAAAATGCTGAAATCAAGCTTACAAATGATTGAGGTCTGCTTTAGGCAACAGAAAATATTAATTGAAGTGATAAAAATTGATCTATCACTAGCAAGTCAATTTGAGATCACAAACGTATAACAAGTCTTGAAATTGTGATTGAAAATCTGCTTCGTACAGCAAAAAGTATAAATTGATTTTGATAAAGATAATTTTGATCAATCAATTGCAAGTCAAGTCAGGATCACAAAATGAATACAGGTTTGAATTGCAAATTTGCAATTGGTTGAAAATCTGCTTTGTACAACAGAAAGCCCCCTTAGAGTACCAAGGCATCAATATTTTTGAATACTTATAGCTGTGCAAAGGTAGGTTATGGACGGAAATAGAATACAAATAAGTAATGTTGAAGCATCACACTGCATGGGATTTACAAAGTTAAAACATCTCCCTATCTCAGAATATCTTATTCAGAATATAATAAACATCCTGCATTAATATATTACAATCATATTAAGCATCTGTAATTTTACAATATATACATAAATATACAAGTTCTCTTTAAATAGAAATCATAGGTAGAAAGCACTGAAATTTTCACTTCATGAGTACAATATATTCTAATGCAAGTGTTAAAGGTCATGTCTATCTAAGACTTTGTAAACCTTGATCAATACTACTACGCCAGTGACCCCAAATAGCTTGTCTTTGCCATGAATGTTTTATTGTACAGAGTTATGCAGTGCAGTTGGCTTATTAGCATATCCTTACTCTCATTCATGTGCTTCATAAGTTTACATACCGTAGCTCAGTCTTAGACTCACTACAAGTTCTAAATTCTGTTCCTTATTTATTCTGAGGATGGTTTGAATAGTTTTCTAGCAATGTCTTTGTTGTTGACAGGTGAATGCATTATTTAAGTAGCTAGCCTGCTAGCTATGCCGACAGGGTCTGGCGACAACAGCATGTTTAGTCTGTGCTTCTTGAAAGTGGGCGTGGCAGTTTCTTTTAATTTGTAGTTTGCACCAGATATATCTCTACTGGACATGGACTGCTCCTGTCTTCCAAGATTTCTTGTCACCAGTTAAAGTGTAAGTGAATTTGAATTGTTACTCTATTGTAATAGTTTCAATCATTTTCTATCATAAACATTAGCCAAGAACATAATCCATGTCCAACCTGGCGTGCGCATGAGTGTATGTGTATTTCAAATATCTAAGTGAGTTTTATAAGACAAAGTCAAGCACCATAAATCAGTGATGTAACTTTTCCGGAAATTGCCGGATTTCCGGTATTTTCATGAAATCTCAACTTTTCCGGTTTTCCCTCCCTCGAAAGTTGCCGGAAAACCCGGCCCCTTCGAAATTTCACGATCGGCACGTTCTAAAAAAAGACGATCGATCGCCAATGTGTTTTGTACATGTGCTTTGCTTGCCACGTGAATCGCGACATCTCGGCTACTGAGAAATTCGCTCTGATTACGTTACGGTCAGTATACAGTGTATACTGACCGTAATTACTGTATTCAATGCACAGAACGCTCGCTGTCTGAAATTCTGATGGTCGAGCTGTCACGAGTTGGCTTGAATGCGGAAGTGAACCCTAGATCGCAATTTCCACACACGTACACAAACACATGCACATGTGCCGCACATATTTTGTTTGCCAACCTCTCGTTCGGACTGTGATTTAACTCGGAATTAACAGCTTAAACATTGCTTGGATAATTTTGTTATTGAAGTGAAATGGCCGGCCTCTCCTGTGGCCCCAAATGTGCAATAATGCTCTGGCTTCGGGGGGCTTCGCCCCTGGACCCCCGGCCGTAAGGCGCGAGAGCTTCGCTCGCTCCGCTTCGCATTTTCAGGTTTTTATACAAAACTCCAGTTACATCCCTGATAAATACAATGTACTAAAACTTTTAAAATCCTTGTGGGTTCTGAAGGCCTAATGCTCTTGCAACAGAAGTTGTAGACACCTTTCTACTTGGAAATGATATTCCGAAAACACCATAATCTAGCAAATAACTTGCACCATATAAAAGCGGAAGAAGTGAATTTTTTTGAAAGGAACACTTGTTTTCTGGTATTTGTTAATGGCATGATGCATGTTTTGCGACAGTCCTTGAACTCTGTTTTCGCTCTGAAAGAGGAAGAAGTTGGTAATTTTTTTTTTTTTTTCATTATTTGAATGCAATGCATGTCTTCTGCAAAAGTCTTTGTACTATCTACTGTATGAATTTATTTACTCAAAGCACCTGTAAAGCAAGGAAAACACTTTGGAATGACAAAGAAAGTAAACGTTTACACATATTGATGTAAAAGCAGGAGAGGTGAAGTAGTGCAAGACGAACATTTTGTTTTTTAGCATTACTTGACAACATGGTCTGTCTTTTGCAATAGTCTTTAAACTATAACTTTCTGAATTTCCATCGACTCGAAGCATCTTCAATGCAAGAAGGACACTTTAAAATGATTAGAGTTCACAAATAGGTGTAACAAACAATCAGAAAGAACAGTTTACATGGCGGACTCTAGAACTTTCTTCTTCTGCGTCGCATTTTTCCTTGTCTCTCCCATATCGAGGAACTTCTCTCTATCAGGGTAATAAAACTCGGTGTGAACGTGGGCGGGATAGATGCCAGGTGGGGGTTTGTGGAAGCACACGTTGCCCGGTCTGAGCTTAATAGGTTCTTGGTAAGGCTTGGCGGGCATGTTCCTGAAGAGATGGTTGTCCCTGTCTGCGGTGGCGAGAGGCTCGATGTGACGTTTGTGCATTGGTCCTCGATCTTTGTGGTATAGCCTGTCCAGACGTAAAGAAAGGAAAATTGGAAGAGTGTGAAATATTTAGGTTGGTTCAGAGTGTCCTCTCGGTCATTCTACACAAAACTAATGCAGAGAAATTGTTATTGTATAATTCTATTTTGTACATTATTCATATCATATTCACACCATATCAAACAAGTTAATTGGGAATTGAATCCCCATCTTCAATATATCTAGATAGGTTTTACCTCTATTTATTCACATTAAAATACACAAAATACATTCAAATATCATCATATCAACAAATCACCTTGAAAAGATAAAACAACATACGTATACTTTCATCTTCAAGAAATATCTTCAGAAAATGCAATTCTTGGATTCGAAGGAATTTGCTAAAAATTGTTATCCAAAAGCAGTTCAGGTACTCTAAATAAATTCTCAAAGAGTATATTTTCAAATATACTGATGATGGGGAAACCCAATATTTACCTAAAATCATATCCCTTGAGTTCCTCAAACTTGGCATGTTCCATATCCTTGATGGGTATTCTGTTACTGGAGAGGGCCAGGCTGGCATGGGGGTAGGCACCGGGCATGAAGTTTGGTCTCTCCCCAAGCATGGATGCCCTATCACTGTTGACCTCAGGGATAGGCAGCCCCGCCTCCCTGGCTGCCGTATCAACTGATGGGTTCATGACAACGGACAGCGCAGGCATGTCCTGGAAGTTCTCCTGCACCAGTGACAGTTTCTCGGCCTCATCCTTGAGCAAGCCGCGGAGACGGTCGATCTGATTGCTGGACTTGAACCCTGCCGCCATCAGCTCCGTATCCGGGGCAACCCGGTGAAAGTGCATTCGCGTATCGTACACTTTGACCTTCGATCTCCAGACGTCTTGTTCGGCGTTCTTGACGGCCTGTTTTTCTCCCTTGAGGGTGTCGCCGGCGAGGTGCATGGTGATTGGTGGGACAGGCTGGAAGCCACCTGGGAGGGGCTTCCGCCAGAGGTTCATATCCTGGTCCCGTTGCGCCCATTCATAACGGTTCCGATATTCTAGGGTTGGCTTCAAGACGTTGGCATGCAAGATGTTCTCTATCCAGGACTGCAAATATATACAATGTATTTCAAAAATAAGATTACATTAAATTTACAACATGTTACAATACTTGGGGGTGTTATCCAATAAAAAAGTTTTTGATATACTGATATCTAGTTTCTGTTGATAAATTAAAGTGAATATAATTTCTGAACATAGTGCAGTCAGATAGGGTTACAAGATATGATTTACAAGTTTAAATGGGAAATGGCAATAAGAATATAAACTTTCATTGTCTTCAAGATGCACTATTACATAACAATGAGCTCAAGATGGCCTATCAATTAATGAATTTTCTCACAATTCTCATTAGATATAATAAATGAAAATAAATGTAAAATTTATAACCCTTTCCTAGACTGACTCTAACAAAAACCCTCAACTCACCTCCTTTAGTTCATCCCTTCTAGCAGGGTCTGGTTTCATGGGATGGACGTTACTCTCCATTGCTGATGGGATGCCAGGGTAGATGAAACCATCCTCAGTCTGCCACATGTCCTTTGATCTCTGTTCCTCTGCCTTCTTGACTGCCTCCACATTGACAGGAACAACAGAAGCAGAGTTGAAGTCCTTGCAGTAGGTGAACCGTCTGTCAGGTTCCTGAAAGATAAAAGATTTTACCAAGCAGGAATGTTACAAGGGATAGAAAATCTAAAGAGGAAACACGCGCAGAGTTGAAGTTTTTGCAGTAGGCAAACCTTTGGTTTGAATCCTGGAGTATTGAGTATAGCAAGGGAAGATGGGTTACGCTATAACCACAATATTATCTACACTGCACCACAGTCACTGTGTGATAAGTGTGAGTGCCAAATAGGAAGTTTGCCTTTCAATGGTGCATTATAAATACAAATATATAATCCTTCCTTTAATAATAATACTATAGTAATAGGCATTTCTATAGTGCCATCTATTGGGAAACGATCTATTCCGTGGCACATTGTTATTATTATTATTACCCAAGCCTTAGCTAGAGCTGCCTTCCAGCGCTCTTGCATTCAAGGACTTGATCCTGCTGGGTACCCATTCACCTCACCTGGGTGAAGTGCAGCTCGGTGCGGATAAATTTCTTGCTGAAAGAAAAAACAAGATACTTTTGATACACTCCCCATCCCCCCATAAAATGAGAAAAATACATCACTACTTATAACTTCTGAAGGTTTCCATGGCTAAGAAAAATAGTGTAGTAGGTTTCCCGGTACACCATGTATCTTTCTTGGGCAAGTGTTGGTCCTGAAAAGGACCACCCAATATCGACGTTTCGACACTTGCCCAAGATACATGGTGTACCATGAAACCTATTACACTACATCATTACTTACTTGTGCGAGTTCCTGTCTTAGTAGTTCCTTGGCTTGTTCAGTAGCATTGAGTGTCTGTGTGCTGTAATTATGAGCGACACCATTAACAGGCTCAATACGAATGGTACGTGGTTTCACCTTCTTCGCCGTATTCTCCTCGCTTATCTTGTTCACATGATTCTGTCCCAAAGAAAAACAAATGAAAAATAAATAAATTCATGTTTACATACAAGTTCAGATAGCATGAGAAAACAATTTTTCTTTTTACGATCATGAAATTTTACCTTCTTTGGAAAGCTTTCACTTGCAAGGCTGCAAGCTTCATCAGATCTTTGTGATTAACCATTTCAGTGAAGTTAGGATATTGTATCGTAATAATTCACAATAACGTTAACGTATCCTTTAATCCTTTTAAAAAATAGGAGTTATAAAACCTTAACATTTTGCATACCCTTGCAAAGAAACTTGAAAGATAACAAGGATTTTCCATTTTTTTTTAAATTTTCATTCTGAATACATATAGTCCTTTAATGAAAAGGAAGATATTCAATATGCCAAGCAGATTCTATCCTGAATGCTGTATTTTCAGCTATATAAATCAAATTTAATGTCAAGAAAAAAATAAAGGCATTTTAGAAGGACATAAGGAGCGTAGTGGCCCTGTGGATTGGTCTCCAGAATTTGAAACAGAGGATTGTCGGTTGAAATCCAAGCCATTGTGCTGTTTCCTAAAGCAAGAAATTTATCCATATTGTGCTGCACTCAACCGAGGTGAGGCAAATGGGTACTCAGCTCGAGCTAAAGCTGGGATAATGTGTGTCAGAATAGGTTATAACTAGATAGATCATGCTATATCATTATTACTGTTATTATTATCAAGGAAAAGATATGTTGACTTACAATGTTCTCTTTGATAAAATCATGCATAGGACCCATGAGTTCCATCTGTTCCTTATACATGATGTAGTCCGGATTATAGATCTGTAGTGGGGTCCAGATCCTACGAGGTCTAAGACTAGGTAAGACCTGAGAGGCCGAGTGAGATCTGACGGCATCCTCGCTCAGGTACACCGGCTCATCACGCTCCTTCAAATCTGAAACATATCAAAGATAATGATACTAATAATAATTGTTTATATGGTCATCAGATTCTGATTTGCTTGCACACAATAAAAGCACTTTCTCCACTCCCTAAGGAGCACTCCCACAAAATTCCATACAGCTTGTTGCTGCATGGAATAGATACCGATGATAGAAAACTTTATTCAAAACAATTTTATGACATCATTTTCTTGAAAAATTTGACAAATATTGAGCAACCTTCATTGAGCATTTCAAAATTAATTGTATAGCACAAATAGAAAAAAGTACCGGTATTTTGAAATTTTTGAGGGATTAAATGAGTTAAATATCTGAAGAAAATACTTTGTTAAATTGTTGTTAAATATCTTTAACAACCTATCGATGTTACACTGTAATTTCTACATGTACAGGGACGATTCCATAAAGTATGTACGTCCAACCCCCCTATGATCAGTGGAACCTTACAGAAATAACCTGTTTTCTAGTTTACAGGCAAAAAAATAATTGAAATGCTTTCATATTGTCATGGCTTGAGCAGTTTTATAAAAGGGGGGGAACAGGGGGGGGTGTTCACACAAAAAGTTCAGTTATTTTATGGCATTACCAAAAAAAACATAATAAAGCCCCCTCCTCCATCTCATCAAGACATGAACTCACCTTCAAAGTCGGCTGTGGTAAGAGGAACACCAAACTCTCGACTTAATGAGACGATAGACTCAGCAGAAGGATACAGGTCATTCTTACTAACATTCCTCAGTTTATCTTGGTTTACCAACTGTTAAAGCATCAAAAGAATTGGAAACAAAAGTAAAAAAAAACAGAGTGAGAATATTTTTTTTTTTTACATATATGAAGTATTGCCATAAGGGATTAATTTGTTGAAAATAAGAAAATTCTTTTGAGGATATGAGAGGTATATTGCATCTCATCCCGTTTAAATCAAAGACACAAAGTGTAAGATTGGTAACAAAATTAATTGAGCATCTCTCTTTGTTGAAGAGATTGATGATATAGAAAAAAAATAAACATTACAAACGGTTCTCTCAGATGATGTTTGAAGTTTATTGTGGCGGTATAAAGTTGCTACAGTTCTTGTATAGCACATATTACATTATGATATATCATCTATATACACTTGCAGAGGACTTGGATATCATCAAGCAAGCTTTAGTGCTTGTGCTGCACAAGCACTGCCAGGTATCCATTCTCCTCACCTGGGTTGAGTGCAACACAATGTGGATCAATTCATTACCTGATCAAGTTTGATGAGTGCCTCAAAGCAAGGCCTGGGCACCATGTCCCTGACGTACAGCAATGGCTGCTTGACAATGACAGACATAGGCTCATGAAGCTTGATACGACACAGGTCAACATCGAGAGCAGCATACTTCCTCTCACTAAACATCATATCAGAGTTGTACAAGGCCTCGAAAATCACTCCATCTGTACGTACAAAGGACAAATTCAGAGTATAATTGATTGATTAATTGATTAGTGGTGATTTTTTACCTGATTGCTAAGAAAGCATGAATGCTTGTAAGCAAGCAACCAGAGAACCGACGGCTTAAGGTCCTCTCCTAATGACCTGGTACTGAGGATTAATGCCTTACCAAAGGGCACTAGCGCACCAAGTGGGAATCGAACCCGGGTCACCGGAATACGAATCCCCCGCTCTACCGACTGAGCTATGAAAAATTACCCAATATTAACTCATTCCTCCTGTTTTAATTTCTTAAAAGATATAAGATCAGAAAATTGATTACGATAGCGTAAATTGTTCAGGACGAGTTGCTATCTTTGAAAAACAATCTCATAGGCAGAGTACACTGTACTTTATTTCACAGTATGCATTGTTTCTTTTTAAGGTTTATACTTAGTATGCTAAATTCAATTGCCCAATCCAACTTTTTTAAATGAAATGATCAATATATATATCTGGAATAAACTGTGTGACGTAAATTAAATAATTTTTTTTTTTTAAAACTCTATAACTGAATATCACTGGAAGGCAACCACAGGAGAACAACCCCTATCCCCTCAGATATTATTCCAACCTGAAAATTTCCAAGAGGGCAAGTCTCCTAAGAGGAAACCTATCCCAAATGAAATCTCTGCAGGAACATTGTCAAAGAGTCATCATCTAGGCAAAAGTTGATAGATTACCTTGTTTTTGTGGTCTGGGCAGACTAGACCATAAATTGTAGATTGAATGATCCCTTAGTCCCTCCAACACAAAAATGTGTTTCTCTCCGTCTAGGATCTGGAAACCAGTCACGATGTCTAGGTCGGAACTCTTCTGCTGAGCCCTGGAGGGGAAGCAAGGATTACAAAACCTTCATAATCATCACATCTCAGAACCCTTTTCTCTTATTCTGTTCACTGACTTTAAGATTAAGAAGAATTGACAGGATAATCTAACTATACTTTTTTTATTAGCATGAATGGATATGCCTTTCACTGCGTTCTAGATCGCTTCAGGCCTACCATGTGTGTTTACATAAAATATTCTATGTATATCTATGAAAGTAAAAAATAACATTTATCACGTTAAGCAGGGCCCGTTGGGAGAACACTCTTTAGGACTAAAGTGGTTACCCTGGGTAAACATGACATCATCATTATCATTATTATCAAAGTACCTCTTTCATCCCCATTTAATTTCTCCTGCTTTTTAGCCCAGAATTTGCATGATTTTTCATATTCCTGTCATACTTTGTTACCGAATACTATTTGTAAGAGTTGGCAGCCCCACCCATACTAGTAACTGTTGAAAAACTTGATGTACTTACGGTGAGAGTTTGTAGGTAGATAAAGCTGCTTCTACAATATGGTCTGGAAGATGTGCTAGGTCTAGGGCTGCGGCATTGATTGATGTTACTAATCTCAGAAGCTGATGAAGGAATTTTGTATTCTTGTAGTCAAAGATGTAGATGATACGAGAGAACGGGCTCTGGCAATCAAAACAAATAAAAATATTACAGTAATTAAAGTTAATGAAAGAAAATACAAGAAAATGATCTTGAAACAAGCTCAAAATGGCAAAAAACTCACATTCTTTCCTCAACATTCAAAATAGTTGAGAGATCTGTATTTTTTGTTTACCTCTGCTGGAGTTTCCACCTCTGGTTTAGATTGCACTTCGTGTGGGGTCGTGATAGCATGGGCAACCTCTAGTCTGACCTTTAACCTTGCATCTGAATCAATGTAGTGTCCAACAGGCAATGGCTCGTCTTCTGCAAAAGGACAAAGATACGTAATACGGTGATATACTGTATGGCAATGTAGATCTACTGATCATCTATTTATTGTATTGTAAATTTGCAATTTAAAGATCAATTTTAACTGTAGTGTAGCAATCAATTGATACATCTGCTGCAAGATGTAAACCATCATTCCATAGTAAATCTGCATTTAATTGCAAGACTTATTATCAATATTGGGCACTACGATTGAGTTGCAGCAGATTGCAAGATTTATTAATAATAAGAACTACAATTGAGCTGTGGCTGATTACAGGAGCTCTTAACATTTGGAAGCAAAAGTTTCAATTGATTTGTAAGACTCTTGTAGCTCATCATTAGACACTTAATTTCCTTCTTTATTCAAATGCCTTTCAGCTTTTTGAAGCAGTCCATCAAGGAAAATGTAGATTATTTTTGTGCCCCACTTCTCATTGGATAATGCTGGATCAGCCCCAACAGTATATAATGCAAAATAATCATAGCAATCAATCGTGGAAAGAAGTCTTGTTCTTTTGTGTCCATCATTTTCACATACATTTGAATGTCAGATATTTGGCCAGAACTTGGCATATTGCACAGCCTTCTCATTTACAACCCTCGGGTCCGATTGGCTACATTGTTTATTGAGGTCGGGGGCATTCATATAAATGTCAAAGGAGGGGGTAATACTTATAATAATAATAATAATAATAATAGAGGTATATTTTACCCAGGGTAGCCACTTCAGTTCCGAAAACTGTTCTCCCAGCGGGCCCTGCTGTTATTATTACCCGGCTAAGCTAGGCTACCTTTTCAGGTGCACACAGCTTTTTGAGGAATAACTTCCTGCCGGTACCCATTTACCTCACCTGGGTCGAGTGCAGCACACTGTGGATGCATTCCTTGCTGAAGGAAATTACGCCATGGCTGGGATTTGAACCCACGACCCTCTGTTTCAAAGTCCGAAGACTAATCCACTGGGCCACGACGCTCCGCTACTTACTTGGTCCATCGGCTGCATTGGACACACCAATCAGCCTGTTGTTCTTGACACCTCTCCCCAAGAGGTCAGGAAGAGGGCAGTTATGGATGGGCGATGTCTGATAAATGATCTTCTCACCAAGAAGCAAGCCAGACAGGTCAATCTTGGCGACGCCATACGGATCCCACGGTTTTATTCTTCCCTTGAAAGGATTGTGTGTAGTTCTCTTACCTAATATGACAGAAAACAATAGACAGAAATCATAAGATTTGGAAGGATTGTGTGTAATTCTCTCACCTTTAATAGGGTAGAAACAATGGACAGAAATCATAAGATTTGAAAGGATTATGTGCAGTTCTCTCAACTTAAGACAGAAAGAATAGATGGAAATCACAAGATTTGTAAACAAATTAATACATCAATCTCAGCGATTCACATGGATTCCAGGTGAGGTGAATGGGTGCCTAGCAGGATAAACTCCTTGGGCCTGTTGCATAAAACTTTTTACCCGAGAAAACTCTGGTAAAAACTGAAAACTAAGGTGAGTCTGATTTCTGCCACTGACTTTAACATAGGACAAAAACTCTGGCAAAAACAACCTGAGTTTTCTCAGGTTAAAATTTTTATGCAACGGGCCCCTTGAAATGCACTGAGCATTGGAAGGGAACTTGAACTAAAACAGGGTAATAATAATAATAACAATGTGCCTCGGAATAGATTATTTCTAGACAAATGGCGGAATATAAATGCCTATTATTATTAGCTCTGTCTTCATATCTTGGTCTACCCGCATACAATGTATGCATTCAAACAAGAGTTTTAAAACTCAATTGCAAGACAAACTACATATAGGCTTTCACATCATACCAGATACAACTTTAACACCTCGGTAGGGAGTGCCAAAGGGTGGATTACCTTCTTGCCAAAGGATATTAGGCCATGAGGGAGTTGGGGGGGTAAGGGGAATTTGAACTAGTGATTCTCTGACAAGGCGAGGGTCAGAACCATGACACTTCCACATTGATCACTACTATCTAAAAAATGTTAAGCGATCACTTACTTGCCACCATGCCCACATTGCTAATCTTATCATCCTCAGTATCTTCACCGAACAGAGTTGGTTTCTGCTTGATATCTTCAGGTCTTCGGTCTCGATCATGGACCTGGATCTCCAACGGAGCTCCACGTAGGTACTCCAGCAGTTCTCCTTTTGGAATGATACCTGAATAATAATAATAATGGATATGATTTATAAATAATGCATCAATCTACTCTGTAGGGTGATCAAAGCCCAATGAAAAAAGAAAGAACTTACACATAATACAGGAAGAAAAAAGGACAAGAATGAAATACAAATAACAACTGCAACCATTTTAGTGTGTAGATTTAGAAGTAGAAGTATAAATATAGGAAGTAGTAGTAATAGTAGTATGAGTAGTAGTAGTAGAAGAAGTATGTACGTGTCAACTATTATTACTACCAATGTTACTAAACTTGGCTATGCATATTCTTGGTATCAACCAAAATTAGTGATATTAAAGAACCCTTCATTATTGTACCAAAACAGTTCAAAATCATGAGCATTCCAATCACCAAGTAAACATTCAAGAAAAACTATCTTCCCCAAACTCACCTAGTAGCTCCACATTGATGTCATCCCAGTAGATATTCTTACTGTGTTCCCTCCTAACACTCATATATTCTGGTTGCTTGTAGAACTTATATGATGTATAAACCGGCAAACATCTCCTCTCAAGCTCAGCATGACTGAGAGGTGTGTCTGGCATATCTAAGGCAGAGACGACCTTGAGGACCAATGGGTTAAGGTCCAATCGTTGGTCGGGGGACATAAGAGGGCCGTCTAGGGAGACGGTGATGAAAACGTCTCGGATGCCTACAACCGGTGAATCTAGGCGATTGGTGACCGTCTTCAAATCTACAAATATTCCAAATTCATAAATACAATATATTGAAATAAAAACACATTACGAAAATCAATATAAAAAGTATGTTTATATGGGAAGGAATACATATAAACCTAGCAAATGTAGGATTAGTGAAGAATAAACAAGTGGAGGGCCTCTGGCAGTCTCGCCTGCATTACGCGATTCAATATAGCAGCAGTGCTGACTTTGAAAACTACTATAAAATAATTATTCACAAAACACACCATTCATATAATAATATAATACTACGTTCATTGACCATAGATGACATTTGACCTTGATTATGTGACCTAAGACTTGTCAGTGATACTTGATTACCCCCATGTCCACATTTCATAAACTATAACAATGGCAATTCAACAATTACCCCCAAGGTGGCCTAAGTTCATTGACCTTAAATAACCTCTTTTTTTCAGTGATACTAGTTATGATGGTAATTAAACAATACCCCCAACTTTGCCAAAGTTAATTGACCCTAAACTACCTTTGACCTTGGTCATGTGACCTGAAACTCATGCAGGATATTCAGTAATACTGGATTGTTTCATGAGTTAGGTCCATATATTTTAAGTCATGATGTAATTTGAAAAACTTAACCTTGGTTAAGATTTCATTGTTGTGTCGGAACAGTGGCACCTGGGGCCCGTTTCTCAACACCTGGACAAGTTAGTCATATCTTTATCCACCAACCACGGAGTTAGTTCCAATCTTACTAAACCCGTTTCTCGAAAGGCTTCCTAACTAAAATACCTTGATATCGATATTATCGGTAAAAAGAGCAGACGAGACGTAGCCTTAGTCACAAAATAGCATAATTTTCAAAAAGAAAAATTATAACAAAATTGCAAATATTGTGATGAAATGGGAATTTCATCTTTTAAGAATAATAGCAGAGGTATATTATACACCATACATACTTAGACCATGAAGACTTGAGCATTCAATTGCTGAGAAAATGGAATTATGAATAATTGATCTCGTGACTAAAAAATCACATGTGGACGTTGAGATGGGGACCCCCGGGATATCCAGTTTCAATAGTTTACGAAAGTAAAACCATAACGGTTTTCGTTGTAAAATGATGATAATTATACGGTATTTTACGATTCCAAACATCATCAAAATATAGTTTAACAATTTTCTTTTAAATCTTAGATACTGAAACTTACTATTTGACAAATTCTATGCATAAATTAGAGATAGAATTTATCAAAATGTTAATAGGGGTCTGAAAACAACAAATACGAGTCCATTTATGGATGGCCTGACGTGGTAGAATCTTTATCAAATAAATTATTTTACTATTTCAAAATGAATGGTTGTGTGGAGTATTACCAACAGTTTTTGTAGATTCTTTGTATTACAATGATCATAGAATGCATTATCCAACTTGTTTTTTGATGTAATTTCAACATCTTTGATTGATTACGTAAGATTATAATTTTCTCATTTCTAGGCACTTTTGCATGTCATAGTCTACCCACGTGATGCCACTACGTCATTAAGAAAGAAGTTGTGACAGGTTCGGAGATGTCATAAATATTTAGTGAGGTTGTTGTACCCGATCTTGGTAAAGAGGGCTTCGTGAAACGGTTAGCGGACAAGTAGCTCACTATCTCCGATTTAGTCAAGAAGTTAGACTTATGACGGTGTTGAGAAACGGGCCCCTGAAGTCTCGCTCAGCTATGCAGGCAAGAAATAAAAAATGACTTATCAAGGCTTTGAAAATCAAGGACTAGCTTTGAAAGTATTTGTTTCAACCTAAAATCAACACAATATAACACATTGTTTTCAATGAGAGAAAAAGGTAGAAAAAATATCTACAAATGACTTTTACCTGCAAATAGTAACTTCATCCTGATGGGAATACAGGCATTGCCAAACTTCTTGATGTGTGCAGCATTTGCAGCTGCTGCTTGCTCAGCTTTATAAGATTTCCTCTTGGCTTCTCGCTGCATCGGTGAATCCTTGAATACTCTCCGCGTTCCTGGAAGATTCAATACAAAATGAAAATAACCATGTAAAAGAGAGAGAAATGAAAACGAATATTGAGCATATTTGGAAGGCTATTGACAACTGATTCATGATTTGAGGATTAAACAATCATTTTTGTACTGCTTTTTCTTGAATCTACTTTGTTCTACATACTCTAGGCTACGAGGTGGGGGGGATGACCTTAGGGTTATGACCCTAACCCATATCATTTTCTCCTTTTCCACTTGAATATTGACTGGGGTATACGACTCATGTCCTCCTTTATACATTCTTTTTCTGTTTCCCCTTTTTTGTTCTACCTTTGTCTCATTAACATTCTTTTCCCTTTTTTTCTACCTTTTTCTCATTTACAGTCCTCCCCCACGGCACTGCCTCTTGACTTCATGTCTCTTCTTTTGCTACTTAGCTGGCAAATTATCATACTCTGCATCTTATCAATCTATTCCTTTGGCTTAGATTTCTTGAAATTAATCAAAATAAAATCTGATCTGGTTGTCTGTTACTTCGCTCTAATTATCTTAATAAGTGGTATAAATGCTGAACATTATTGTTATCATTAATAACAGGAACTAATAAATTCCATGTTTCTGTAGGAAGTGTCAATAGTGATCACACACACACCTGAGCGAGGGGTAGCTCCATCAATTTCTCCTTCTTTTCCCTGTAAAGCCGACAAGCTCTCCTTCTTTTGCTTGCTATCTTTGCCATGTGGAGGTGAACTAGCCGCTCTCTGGGACAGTTTGGATGTTGTAGTGCTCTCTGCCTTGCTCATTTTCCTTGCAGATTGGGATTCATGATGCGAATGCTGGGGTTTGACGGTGTGTTCCAAAGCATGCGGGGGTTTTGGCAATAGCGCCTTGGAACCTTCACGAGACTGTGTATGACTGTGCTTTGCATCATGAACAAGTCTCCCTTTTTCATCTGTAAAAAAATATTATAGACACTATAAAAATATTGACAGAATGGAAATGATTACCTTCTGATTTAGATGATGCTATAAATGAGTTCATTATGTGGTTTTGATTTGTTGAAAAATAATAACTGATTATACCAAAGGTACATAATTGATGCATGGCATGTCTTATTGTTGTTATTGCTATCATCCTATTTTATTCATCACCATCATTACTAACACCACATCATTATCATCATCATCAGCTGGAGCATCACCATCACCATCATCACCATCAACATCATCACCATCACCATCATCACCATCATCATCACCATCATCACCATCATCATCACCATCATCATCATCACCATCATCATCATCATCATCATCACCATCATCATCATCATCACCATCATCATCATCACCATCATCAGCATCATCATCATCATCATCACCATCATCATCATCATCACCATCATCATCATCACCATCATCATCATCATCAGCATCATCACCATCATCAGCATCATCAGCATCATCATCATCATCATCACCATCACCATCATCAGCATCATCACCATCATCACCATCACCATCATCATCATCATCATCATCATCATCATTATCATTATCATCATCATCATCATCATCATCGTCATTGTCATAATCATCATCACATTCACTTTCATCATCACCAAAATCCCTATTGAAATGATTACTGCACCATTTCTATAATAATCATTAGTTATTATCCATGAATATTATGATTCATCCAGTAATCTTGAAATAACAGTCAAAAATTGAATCATCTACTGGAATTTGTTGAAAATTGAAAGTATTAACTTACAATTCTCTGTCGTCGCGACGTTTCACCAACCGCTGTTGGCTTCATCAGGCGAATGAACGCCAATCACGTCTTTCCAAGTGACTCCGCGCCAGAGTCAGTCGACCGTAGCGGGATTAACTTCCGCCCCTGGGGAACCAAGTGACGCTACGGTCGACTGACTCTGGCGCGGAGTCACTTGGAAAGACGTGATTGGCGTTCATTCGCCTGATGAAGCCAACAGCGGTTGGTGAAACGTCGCGACGACAGAGAATTGTAAGTTAATACTTTCAATTTTCAACAAATTCCAGTAGATGATTCAATTTTTGACTGTTATTAGTTATTATCACTCTCTCATCTAAAAGAATTCTACTATCACTAGCATCATTCTTATTATCACCATCACCACACCTCACATCGTACCTCTTTTCTGGTACTGCTTCATATCTCCAAGTTCAGGCGGTCCCTTTGTCGGCACCGGTCTATCCAGGCAGAACTTTTTGGGTTGCAAGGCTTCGTAACTCCTTGACTGCTTGAGAACCAGCGATCTCACCCCACCGATGTCCTGGGCATCCTCTCCAGGCTTACCCTGGGGCAGGCGGAAAGCCTTGGGGCGGTCGAACCGGGCTTTGGGGGAGACCTTCTCTTTTGACTCCCAAACCCGTAGTTCAAGGGTATGATTGAAAAGCTTCAGAAGAACGTCCCTGGTGACGTGAAGTTTGTGGCTGAAAAAAAAGGAATTGATAATAACAATAATAATAATGATGATGAATTTCTGATTTTATATAGTAAAAATCACATCGGAATGTTGCCCTTAAGTGTTATAGATATATTACTACCCTGGTCATTGGATTCAGACTTATCTCACAATTGTAGTGATGTACATTCATCACTTTCCAGCAATGAGTAATCAAGAAGCCAATGTCATCAATGTTTGTATCCTACGTGTAACCATTTAATACCTTGGTGGAGAAATGGCCACGTGTGAATTAACACTATGCCAAAAAAACAATTTTTTTACAATTTGCCACTCTCCAACCGGGTGTAGTAAAAGGGCTAACCAACAGGAAAATATTCCTTGAATGCCCACATACCCTATCGGGACTCAGTGCTGTTTAGGCAGGGTTAATATTATGTAGTGATAAGAAACATCCAATATAGCCCGTATAGATGTTTAGTCTGCAAGCTCAGACTGCAATTGGACACTTCATACTATCCCATGTCTTTGATAAAAACAAAGACTCCAAACTCCCTGTCTACATTCTTGGTATATACATCCACAGTATCTGAATCGAGTCTCCTCCTTCAGATTGTACATTATGCACTAGAAGAAATCCAAGGGTAGGCTATGTGCCTGCAGAATATATAAATGTTACATTATATTATAACTTTCTAACCATGTGTCCTTTTTGCACTTTTCAACAAAAAACATTTCAAATTGATATTGTTACCTATGAGAGCAGGCGATTCAGGTCAGATCTCCTAAGCCCAGTACGAATGTTGCATATTATTATCATAATATTCCAATTTAGTGTCATTTATAGGCCTTTCAACATAAACATTTGATTCATGCGTTTACCTATGAGACCACGCAATCCATGTCAGATCCCCTTCTTGCCATGTCTTCAGCACCTTGGAGTCATGCTCGGTGTAGATCTTAGCTGCCATGCCAAAGGTCACGACATCCGTTCTAATGGGGTCAGCATCATCAGGGAGTAGGTAGTACTGGCAGTGGTAATAGCCTTGTGCCTTGGGCGCCTCAACTATCCTCTGTTTCTTCTTCTTCATCACATCCTCTAATTTTGGCATGTCCGGGTCGTCCACTGTTGAATAACCATATGAAAACAATGGAATATTGACATTCCTTGCTAGTATTTATCAATACTCAAGAAAATATAAACTCTTTCAATTTTCTTGTTTTTACTTCATTAAAACTCACAAAGCAAAATATATGTTCAACAATAGCCCTAATACTGAGAGTTAGGATTACATTTGAAATGTGAAACGTCTGTTATCTATTTCAACTTTTTAAATATTCAAATCTATAACAACAATAATTGTGAAGGAAATGTTACATGCCAAGGCAAAATTGCTAATAGAATTATCCCCTGAAAAAAAAAAACCCAGTGTGCTGCACTCAACCCCGGCAATGTGAACGGGTACAAAGCGGGATTAATTCCTTGAATGCCCCGAGCGCTAGAGTGAGCAGCTTGAGCTAAAGCCGGGTTAATATTTCATAGCGCACCTTGGAATAGATTATATCTAGAAAGATGAAGCTATATAATAATGATTATAGTATTATTTATAGACTTGATTTACCTGTTGGTATGGCTTTTGCGATCACAACTGAGAGGGTGACAGTATGTTCTCCATCAGGTATCACAGGTTCATCTTTCTTCTTCTTGCCCCGCCCTCTCCTTGAAGAATGAATCTCAGTGGAGCTGAAGGAGTCGGCCGTCTCAGTTGCTTCTGACGTTTCCTCTTCATCCTTGGATTGTGTACTTATCTGTAGGAGAGAGGGGTGTGCAAAGTATGTAATTAACACTGCATGATACACACTATGGTGAAACTTGCATAATTATATAGACCACCCAAGCAAGACAAGGAAAACTGTCCTAATCAAGTGGCCTTTATAAACAGGTTTATTTAACACATGTTTCAATGGGAAAAGGGAAATCAAATATGGGGTTGTTAAAGACAGGTGGTCCTTTAATCAGGTGATTGCTACTTAAACCATGATTACTATACTTTGCTAATCTCGTACAACTAAATTCCCATCTGGATTTGCAAATAACATACTGATTAGATGCTTGAATCCCATTTTAGTTTCATGCAGGTCGAAAACGAGTTATGGAATATTTTGTAATCTACAAATATCAAACATGTAACTAAGCAGGACTATGGTTTCATGGATAAATGGCCTGAATTCCAAGTCTGTGGTCGAAGTTGACAGCTGTTTTGGTTCTATAGTTGCTAATTAAAGTTTTGTTTAGCAACCACTTGAAAAACAAGTGGAATGCCTCTGGCCGTCTCACCTGCATCACGCGGTTCAATATAGCAGCAGTGCTCACTTTGAATACTACTCTAACTCGCACAAGATGTTCAGTGATACATGGTTACTCTTATTTCCCTTTTTTATGAGCTAGACCAATAAACTTACAGAGATATGATGGTTATTCAACAAAAAACCCCAACATGGCCAAAGTTCATTGACCTTACATGACCTTTGACCTTGATCATGTGACCTGAAACTCGAACAGGATGTTCAGTGATACTTGATTACTCTTATGTACAAGTTTCATGAATCAGATCCATAAACTTTCAAAGTTAGGATGGTAATTCAACAGATACACCCAATTCGGCCAAAGTTCATTGACCTTTGACCTTGGTCATGTGACCTGAAACGCGCACAGGATGTTCAGTGATACTTGATTACTCTAATGTCCAAGTTTAATGAACTAGACCAATAAACTTTCAAAGTTATGATGGTAATTCAACAGATACCCCCGATTCGGCCAAAGTTCATTGACCCAAAATGACCTTTGACCTTAATCATGAGACCTGAAACTTGCACAAAATTTTCAGTGATGCTTGATTACTATTATGTCCAAGTTTCATGAATCAGATCCATAAACTTTCGAAGTTATGATGGGAATTCAACAGATATCCCCAATTCGGCCAAAGTTCATTGACCCTAAATGACCTTTGACCTTGGTCATGTGACGTGAAACTCAAGCAGGATGTTCAGTGATACTTGATTAACCTTATGTCCAAGTTTCATGAACTAGGTCCATATATTTTCTAAGTTATGATGACATTTCAAAAACTTAACCTCAGGTTAAGATTTCGATGTTGATTCCTCCAACATGGTCTAAGTTCATTGACCCTAAATGACCTTTGACCTTGGTCATGTGACATGAAACTCTAATAGGATGTTCAGTAATACTTGATTAACCTTATGGCCAAGTTTTATTAACTAGGTCCATATACTTTCTAAGTTATGACATCATTTCAAAAACTTAACCTCAGGTTAAGATTTGATGTTGACGCCGCCGCCGCCGCCGCCGTCGTTGCCGCCGTCGCCGCCGCCGTCGCCGTCGCCGTCGGAAAAGCGGCGCCTATAGTCTCACTTTGCTTCGCAGGTGAGAAAAAAATGGACACATTGATAACTTAAGGTAAAATCAATCCACTGACAATCAAGCTACATTTTTCAATTTAATTTCACAGCTCCGATAAGTATATAAGACTGTTGAAAAGCAACCTGTGATCCATTCTGCTCATCTGATCCTTCCTTCATCTTCTCTCCTTCTTCGCCAGTGGTTTCTGACTTTCCAGCGATTGAACCATTTTCATCTTGAGATGCAGACTTCAGACTTTCTTCTTCTGCTTGAAGACTGTCTCCTTCTAGAGATGGAATTGAGCCATCTGCTGGTTTTTCACTCTCCCCACTGGCTGATCCACTGTTGTTGGAAGGCTTATCATCTTGCACTGTTTCTGACATCTTGCTTTTAAAGACTTTTTTATTGAAGTTTCATGCTGGAACCTAAAATGGAAAAAATATTGGTAGACCCTCTGATGTTTCAGTAGTATACATGTATCTCAAAAGCAAACAGACATTATGGATTTGAAAGGTTGAGTTACAGTAATGGAAATAAACATAAATAGAATCAAATAGATGTACCTACCATATAAAAAATGTCAAAAGTGGCATTTTGTAAAAAATTAATTTGGAAAAAAAGTTAGATGTCATAAGTAACCCCTGGCCCACTGCCCCCCCCCCCCTCCCCCTGCTCTACTTTTCAATTGACCCTCCCTCCCTTTCAATTTAGATTTTGTTTTCTACATAGATCCTAGTTGGGTTTTTCTTGTCTTGTCTTTCCGTTAATGCCCACAATCATATTAATTATTATGGCATATGAACATCAAGATTGACTTGACCTGAATTTTGCCGGGACCGGCAGGTGCAATACACAGGGTGAACACCCTACTCTTTGACGAATAGTGTTTTGGTTTTAACGTGCATAGGTTGTGACTCCTATACACGGGACCAACATTTGCATCCTTTCCGATGGACGGAGTGTTTTCCAAATGCTTTCACACCTGCACTGAATACAGTGATGAGGCACGCTAACACACAACGCTATAGCATCAGATTATTTGTCAGACGCGTTTCGGCATGAGCGGGACTCAAACCCCTCACGTTGAGATCTACGATCTTATCCGAAACATGCGCTCTAACCGACTGAGCTACGCTGTCTATGACTATGTCAATCTTTTTCCATCATGTAGACCCTAGGGGCCGATTGCACGAAAGGGTCTTTCCAAGGACCGTCTTTCATGTCGCCCATCTTTTATGATACGCTATAAGCGGGGTGTTTCTGAAATTTATGATAAAGAATAAGATTCGTTAGCTAGCTTTTAAATGAAATTTCATACAATTTCATGATATATCACAACATTTTATAAACAAATATTTTGTTTATTTTGACGGACCAATGAAATATGTTTGCAGATGATTTATTTAAAATGCGTTTCACATGGCACATCATAAAAGATGGGTGACACGAAA
Organism: Lytechinus variegatus; assembly: GCF_018143015.1. Classification (NCBI taxonomy): domain Eukaryota; kingdom Metazoa; phylum Echinodermata; class Echinoidea; order Temnopleuroida; family Toxopneustidae; genus Lytechinus; species Lytechinus variegatus. Next base: position 59,289,831 of record NC_054742.1, on the reverse strand, counting down.
GACAGTCCTTGCAAAGACCCTTTCGTGCAATCGGCCCCTGGTCTACTGGAGACAGAGCGGCCACCAACTGGGGAATGCGATCGCGGTCCAAAGTGGTGGTCAGCCTTGACCACCACGATTGCTATCGCCTTTTATCAGACAATTTTCGCAATAAAAAAGGTAAGTCCCTACAGTCCTTTTTACATATTAATTAACATGTATGGATTAAGATGGTTTGTGCAAAAATAGGATGGGAATAAAGGCTTAAGCGGTCGCACACCAACACAGATACGCTAGATCTAACTTAAGGTAAAAAAAAAATTAAGTGAGATACGGACAACTAAATGCTATTGCTAACTTTATAGATCTTGCGTTAGATCTATTCTAAAAAGTAGAATCAGACTTCAGATAATGTCATTTTGGAAGGGGTGCTGAAAAGTTATAAATTTGCTGGACTTTTAAACACTAAAGTTTTGACTTTTTTGTCAATATAAAATTTTGATAAATATAGGCATACCCAGTTGTTGTGTATACAGACGGGTTGTGTGTCCGGACGATCAATTTTAGAATGTCATTTGGAAAAATTTACCAGCGAAGTTTCATCAATTTTTAGTACAAAATGTTAGGAAATATTATAAAGAACAAAATAGAAAATGATTACAAGTAATGGATTCATATTTTTAGTGTAGGTATGTGACAAAAAAAATGAAAATCCTCAAATCTCAATGAATTTGGTATCATTTGAAAGCCCTTAAAAAGACCTTTCAAATGATACCAAGAACTCAAATTTTCATCAAGAAATTATAAAGTTATTCCAGTTTAAGTCGCGCATATTTATCCAAATTTGTGGTCATTGTCTTAATGTAAAGTCAATGGAGTGCATAACCGATTTTTGTGACCATTTTGAACCCAAGTCTTCAACGGGCTCTAACTTCTTTGTTTTTGAGCCCTTTGAAGTAATTTAGGTATCAATGGAAAGGTGAAAGAAAACTCAATTGATGTGTAATCATTTCACTTGGTAATTTTTCTTCTTATGTGTAAAATAATTTCTTTTAATTAATTCTAATTAATTATGCAAATTACAATTACTCGCCTCTTTTTTTGCCAAATGAAGGTGATAATGAGAGATAATTTGTATATAATTTAGTTGGCATCAAAACAGCATCATGTAGATAATTTCCTAAATGAATTTGTTTAAAGTATTGTTTTTGTAATTTCTAATGTATTTCTTTGTTTTTCTGATATAAATTACAATTAGCTCTTTTTCAACTTTAGTATTGTGTACATGTATGTATGGGGTCTTTTTTTACAAATGAAAAATATTCCTTTTGTACATGTACTTTGTATGGTATAAAAAATACAAGTGTGCTTTTCTGATGTATTTGATTGTTTCACCAATTCTTTATGTATTTTATTGTTTCAACAATTTGTTTATAGATGGATAATGTACCTTTCATTTTGGAGACCGTGGGCATTCGATTACAATTTTTTTTAGGAAGGATGAGCAGCAGAGTCTGAGGGTGTAAAGATGTAGCATTGCATGTAATTCAAGTATCAAGAAGGAAACATAAAAATTAAGCTTTAATATATGCATTTGTTGGATATGTATGATTACAACAAAGGCCATGTTCGAGCACTCCTTTTTTAATGAAAAATAAGTTCATATTCTAGCGTGAAATCACTGCACATAAATAAAGCTCTGAACAGCAACAAAAACAGGCATCAAAGCTCCAACACTCAAAACAAGAGAACAAAAGTGACACAAAAACTTATACAAATCCCATCCCCATTTCAACTTATGAACAAAACCCTCCCCCCCCCCTGCACCCTTCTAGAAAAAAAAAATAATTATAATAAAATAGAAAAAAAATGAATAACAAAAAAAAATAGACAATAGAGCCATGTGGAAGTGAAATATTTCCTCTGAGAGTGAAAAATTAAACACAATTTTTTTGCATTTTAATCATGGGCGGAAATTGGCCCCAAAGGTAGGGGGACGCTGGCATCGGCGGCGAAAGCCAACAGTTTTAGGGGGACCACCAAATTATTTTGATAATCAAAAAAATACACCAAAGGTTATCAACCAAAAATTATAGGGGACGCAGAAAACTAAATTTGACAAGTAAAAAAAAAAAGAAAAGCAAAAAAAAGGTTATAAAAAAAAAAAAAAAAATTTTGAGGTGGGGGGATCGTCCCCCACCTCAAATTAAGGGCGGGGGGGTACACTTCCCCCAGCTTTCGCCGCCTATGGATGCTGGCAACTCTGACAAGTTAAAAAAAAAAGTTTATCCCCAAACTGTTGTAAGGTCATTTTCACCCCAAAAAGTTTGACCAAAAAAGAAAAAAAGAAAAAAAATGTATTATTGTTACATGTCCCCCTATTATTTTGGGTAGGGGGACGTGTCCCCCTGGGATTTCCACCCATGATTTTAATTTTAGAAAAGTCAACATTGATATTCCACTGTCAAAAGCAAATCCAGTTTCCAAATGAAACGATAACCACCTAGACTCTTGAGTCACATAACCTTGGGATGATAAAATCTTTATGTGACAAATGTATGTATTAAAATCAATATCAGAATAATTATCTACGGTATAATGACAGAGATTTCCCAAAAAAGGCACAACATAATCATCAAGTAAGCAATTTACGATCTAGTTCAATCCAGCATGAACGACTCACTATCGACCGCTCCCATCACCCTGCCAACCGCAGGCGCATCGGGCAGCTCGACTGCCGAGAGACCGGCTGTGACAAGGGTAGCATCGCCCTGCCAACGGCAGGCGCATCGGGCAGCTCGACTGCCGAGAGACCGGCTGTGACAGGGGTAGCTGGCATCTCTTATATCTGGACTGCGCAACGTCAGAATCGCGTAAGTTTGGATTTTTTGATAATTCAAATATATTTCCAGTCAAATTGTATACCTAATCGGATTCTTGTTTTACTTACCATAAAAAAATTTCGAACATTTACGCGTCCAAAAATTTGATGAACTTTCAAGCTCCGATATTCACACTTTACAGGCGAGTATCTACATTGAAACTTATATGTACAGAAAGAGCACATCTTCAGCTGTCTGTTAAAAGGCACGAGATTGCACCTACTATGTGCGCATGCGCATTAAACCCCATTTTCAATGAGCCGCCCAGACAGAGGCAATGCCACTCGTAGCAAAACCCGCGCGAAAACCGTGCCACCAAAACCAGCGCTCGCGATGCCCCGTATTCGCACATAGCTATTTAGTGTAATCCACAGACAAAAAAGGCTTCAAAAAAGATAAAGTGTCAGGACATTGTCCAGTGTCCAGATATTGATTGTCAGCGAAGTTTGGAATCACTGACACTGGCAAAGACTAATATTAGAATTAAGATTGTGACAAGCGAGTGCCCAGGCCATGGTCATGATGGTGGGAGACGCCCGGGCTGCCCCGCACGATGTTGTCAAGATTACCGTTGTTCGGTCTGCGACGCCATACGAGCGAACAAGTGTAAAATTAGGACACTAAACTGGTTATAACCTGATTTTCCACACAATATATAACATAGGAAAGTACAAAACATATTTATTTAATCAAAATTAAAAAATCACCTTTCAAAACTTCAATAATAATCAGTGAACTTACAGATTTCTTAATCAACACGGCTCTGCTCGCTGCGAGCGGCAAGTTGATATGACAACGCAATGAGCTGAATTTGGCGACCATAAATTGAATGTGCGTCCAAATATGGTGTCGTGAAGAAAATTTTCTCGTCGAGCTCAGAGAAAGAAACTTTTTTTTGTTAGCAATATATGCATTGTTCGGGGCATTGTTGGGATTAAAAAAAAAGTCACAGAGGGTTATTTTCATGAGAAAGAACAGATTTCACTTTGCTATAATTATATTCAATTCAATCTCGCTCGATATAACGGGATTAGTGTTTTGTCAGTTTTGTCAGCATGTATCATTATGTATCATTAGGGATATGTTCCATATAAGAACTGAAGACGATCTTTTGCAAATCTACCATTTTCTCTCTCTAAAAAAAAATGCCAGCAATCAGGGGCGGATCCAGGATTTTTCGAAACTGGAGAGGGGCACATTTTCCCGAGGAAAAATTTGACAAGCCAAAAAAACTAAATTTAGGAGATTTCTTCCACGAAAAAATTGACAAACAAGAAAAAAAGGTATTCACTTTCAAAAGGGGCACACTTCTGTTTTCACGACATTACAAAATTGTAATTGTGCCTCTCAAAACCACATGGATCCGCATGTGCCGTCAATAACTCATTGGCCTATTTATATAAGCGCAAACTACCCGACATATACATTTCTGAGGAAACCAAAACCCAAGCAGAGAAGCAATCTTATTTAAAAGAGTGAAATGAGAGGAACAATTTAAAAAAGTTTCATAAAAATCGGTTATGAAATAAGCAAGTTATGGAGGTTTAAAAAGTCTTGTACTTTCTATGGAGATCCTCAAATTAGCAAACGTGCTTCAAAATGGCTGATTTTGTGGACAACTCTCAATTTGTTTTGTACACAAATTTTCAGATTTTCCCCTTTATTTTACATATTTCACATTATCTTCTCCTGACCTTGACATATGTGGTGTGAATTATATTTTCCCATGACATATTTTGTGCTCAGAAGGAGGCAAGATGCATTTTGAAAGATAATGAGGAAAATCTGAAAATTTGTGTACAAAGCAAATAAAGAGTTGTCCACAAAATCAGCCATTTTGAAGCACGTTTGCCAATTTGAGGATCTCCATGGAAAGTACAACAAGACTTTTCAAACTCCCATAACTTGCTTATTTCATAACCGATTTTGATGAAACTTTTTCTAAATTGTTCCTTTCAATTTACTCTTTCCAACAAGATTGCTTCTCTTCTTGGGTTTTGGTTTCCTTTAAATTGCTTCTACATATTTTTAGCCGATCGAGAGACGTGTAATAGTCTTTTATCAACATTAAATTTCGAGAAGATCATCTTCATTTCTTTCGACTTGGGCCTACCCGGACTAATTAGAAATAAAGGAAAAGGAAGGATGGGTGCGACTCAGCACTGGCTATTATCCAGTTTAGTATTTTATTACATAAAATAGGCCATAAATAGTTGTCCTCCTCGGAATGCATGCACACGCACAAGTAAATCCGACAACTATATATTTGCGGGGTTTCTTGCATGCGGGCATTTATATCTCTGTGAAAATGACGATGTTTATGCATATACCTTTAATCCTCTTGTGCGCATTAGTGTTACCATTCAAACTGAACTGATAAAGTTCAATGTTTTAGTTACTTTAATTGGGACAGTTTGATTGATTGATTTTATTTGTCAGGTAACTGTGAACAAGTACATGAAAATATGAACAGTAGTGTATACCTTGACAGGATTGCCCATGAAAGCCGAGGTGGCTTATTTCCAATGGGGTCCTTACATCAGTAATTGACAACAATGTACATATATGAAAAACACCTATAGAAATCTATACAAACTACATCAATTAAGTCTAGACCACTAAAATTACACGAAGAATTGTAAAACTTAATATATAAAAAGACAAAAACAAATAAGTTTGCCATGAAAACCATTTACGCAAAATATGATTAAAATAATTGTAAAACAGGTTGAGTAAACGATCATTACTTCTAGGTTACATATGAAAATTATACTATGATCAGTTTTTAAATAGCGCTAAATGCATCGTAACTAATACAAGATTCATGAATCGTAAAACCTAAGATATGAAAAAGTACAAATAAGTTTGACATCAAACTTTCACGCAAACAACAAAAGATGATGATAAAATGTAAAACAAGTTGATTATTAAAATAAATCATAACTAAATAGTTATATATAAGACTACATGATACACATGAAATTAGAAAGAATATTTAACATTACAGAGTGGGGACATTTTTTAAGTGTTGTTTCAATACTCTTTTAAATTGTGTAAAAGTCTTAACCGATTTAACATGATTAGGGAGGGAATTCCAAAAATGTATACCATTATAATAAAATGTGTTGCCAATTTGACCTTTTCTCATAGGTACAACAAAGTTAAACAGACTATTTCTTGTTTCATGCCCGTAAATATTAGATGACCGTGTAAAGTTTTTTGATATGTAATGATATTTGTTTGAATAGAAAATTTTATGACCATGGTGAAGTGTAAGTTGTTGCGACCTCAAGTCTATGCGAAGAAGGCCAGCTTTTTCGATTTCATTCTTCCCAACATGTGTTCTTGGGTGTAAGCAAGTAATAAATCTAACAATCTTATTTTGAATAATTCTAAACTTTTTTTGATCAACCTTTCCAAGACTGCAGTACCATGCTGCATTTGCATAATCAAATAAACACTGTATTAATGAAAAGCTTAAAATGCGTCTGGATTTCGTATTCATGCAATTTTGATACCGGTATAGAAATTTCAAGCGAGCATTTGCTTTTTTGACAATAGAGTCAACCATAGATGTACATGAGAGATCACTATTTAATATCAGGCCTAAATACTTCACGGAATTCTGTCTCTTAATTAATTGATTGTTATAGTATATATTGAAATCATCTGTATGCTTAGACCTAGCCCGCGAACAAAACAAAATACTTTCGGTCTTACCAACATGTAAGCTAAGCTTATTATCTGTCATCCATTTAACACAATTTGATAATTCTAAGCTAAGTTTTTCACCGATCAGCTTAGGACTTGTATCAGAATAGAGTAAAACACTGTCGTCTGCATATAAAAGTAATTTACTTTCATTAACACAAATACACATATCATTGATATAGCACATAAAAAGAATGGGACCTAATATGCTCCCCTGAGGAACTCCACACTTTATAGGCATAGAATATGAGAGTACATTTTGCATGGATACCACTTGGCGGCGATTTGTCAAGTAAGACCTAAACCAATTTAAACATGCTAAATTCAAACCCATCACTTCTAATTTCTTTAAGAGTATTTCATGATTAACCGTATCGAATGCTTTTTGTAAGTCAAGAAGAACCATTCCAACATAACGGCCTTCGGAAATTTCATTCCTAACAAAATCCAACAAGTGAATTAAACATGTTTCAGTAGAATAACCATTCCTAAAACCAGACTGAAATTCATAAATGATTTTGTATTCTTTAAAATATTTCTCAATTTGAGAATATACGCATTTCTCCAAAATTTTCGACACTATGCTTAACACACTAATAGGTCTATAATTCCCAACATGAGTTTTGTCTTTCTTTTTGTGTAATGGTGTGACTTTAGCGATTTTCATTTCATCAGGGAAGGTACAAGTTGAAATAGATAGGTTAATAATGTAAGTTAAAGGAATAAAGACGTTTTTTGCACCATCCTTTAAAAATCTAGCAGGAACCAAGTCAAGTCCGGTACTTTTTGATATTTTCAACTTGGATAATTCATTTAATACAAACTTTTCTGTGACAGGAGAAAAATTAAAACAGCCTTTTTGTATACCTTTATTGTCGTAAAGTTTTTTTAAATTAGGACTGTCGGCCCCAAACTCACTTCTGTCCGTAATGGGGAGCTCACAAGCTAATTTATCGGCCACTGTTGTGAAATAATTGTTAAATTCGTTGGCTATCTTTAGATTATCATGACATAGTTCCCCTTTAATATTAATAACACTTTTCTGAATATTTTTTTGTTTGTTTTTTACACCTAACTCTTTGAGATTTTTCCATAATTTCCTAGAATCATGTTTATTGTCTTCAATTTGATTTTGGAAAAATTCGTCTTTAGCTTTCCTCACTTTCCTTTGTACCACATTTCGCAATAGTTTAAATTTCCTTTCGAGTTTTAAATTACCAATATCTTTTTTCATTTTCCTGAAAGCTATATTTCGTTGTCTTATCAAACCAATAATTTCACTGGTCATCCATCTTTCTGTTCTTTGCTTAATTCTTACTTGTTTTAAAGGTGCACACTTATCAACTACTGACATGAAAATACTTTTGAAGTGTGACCAAGCAATATTCACTTCATTACATTCAAATATAACAGACCAATTGATTTGAGATAAAACGAAATTAAAATCATTTTCACAATAGTTTTTCATACATCGAATGCTTATAGTTCTATGCTGCCCAAATACAGGCCTGATAAGTTTCCTTGAACAATACGTTAAAAAGTGATCACTTAAGCCAATTTCAAAGACACCACTTTGACAAATATTTTCTTCTTTACTACAAATTACATGGTCTATTAATGAAGAAGTGGTAGGTGTAGTTCGGGTGGGTTTTGTTATAAGTTGGCTAAAACCATATAAATTCAAAATATTCTTGTATCTTTTGGTCAGTGCTGATTGTTGTAATAGACAAATATTCATGTCCCCTAAAAGAATAACCTCATCATCTTTTGTTAATATGTCCAATATATCATGGAGAGAATCAATAAAGTGATTGTCTCTGGGGGGTCTGTAGACTACACCTAAAGTAATAGGCTTTGTATGTGGTAATAGAATGTCGATCCACAATGATTCAATACCATCAGGTGTAAGATCTTCTCTTAGATTAAATGCAATATCATTTTTAATATAAAGGCAGACCCCACCACCATGGTCGCCTGCACGATCTCGTCTTAATATAGAATAACCATCGATATAAATTTCTTCATTATTTATGGACGAATTCAACCATGTTTCTGTAATTGCAATTACTGAAATTCTACTTTCATAGAGAAGGACGCGTAGTTCAGGAATTTTACGTAAAATGGATCTGATATTTAAATGAACGAAATGCAACCCTTTTGCTTTAAATATATCATTAAATGATTTGTATAAAATAGCCTTATCAATTCCAGTAGGTGTGTTAAATTCAGGGATAGGAGGTGCATTAACTGTTGAGGTGGGTTGAACATCAATCAAGGATTGTGTAAAAATGGAGTCACAAAATGGCGGCAATGAACAGGTTAAACATATCCAATTCTCATTTGGGTTTTGATACAGCCTAGTATATTCATTTAAAGAGATCTCGAGACATTTAGTGTGATACCACTTTTGACAAGTGGTACACAACAGTCCATTTTGGTTATTTTTAACGGGTTTCTCGCAATGACCACAAGGGAATTTATAGTTTGGACCGGGATTTGTTTCAACGTCGCCAGACAATAAAACACGAAAAAAGACTTGATTATGTTCCTGATATATTGCTGTTTGAAAGGTGGCCACGGAATTATGATAATATAAAATCCGAGAGCGAAAGTATTTTACGCGCTTAAACGATTTGATAGTAACATATTCAAAACCAGATGAGACATGGAAAGAACATAAAAATGAAATTAACAAATAATAGAAAACAAAATTCATGACATAAATATGAGCCACGCACACACACACACCCCCTTACAACCCTCCCCACTCCCCACTCACACAAACGAGTCTAGGCCTACATCTTATTCATTGACTCAACAAAAGTAAATAATGTCCTGGAGGGTCCATGAAGCACTTGTATAGTATACGCCTGCATCTTCCATGTCCAAAAGTGAGAATTGTAGCTGGTATAAATGCATTTTTTGTATTAGCAAGAAATTGATCCACATGCAGCGTGCTGCACTCAACCCAGGTGAGGTAAATGGGTAACCAAGCTGGCAGGAATTTATTCCTTGGAACGCTGAACACGTAACAGCTGCTCTGCTAAAGCCAGGGTAGTTCTGCTGCATTACTGAAGAGACTTCTGATATAAAGCGCTATATAAGCAAGTACATATACAATTCAATCTGATGCTGTTCAAAAACACAAGAAATGCGCCTGATGCGGAAGACTACAGCTTGTAGGACACACCATGGACTAGAGTAGTAGGTCCATGAACACACATGTGTAGAGAGACAGAGCGAGAGAAAATAAAACAATATCGACGAGGTCATCAGGATAAAGGAATGTTAATAGTCCTAGTGTAAGCAGGGAAGTGAGAGGAATAATGTGCATAGACAAATGTGTGCAGAAAAGTGTAGACAAAAATAGGAGAGAACATCCAAACGGCAAAAGTAGATGATTGAGTATATAAGCCATACATTGCCAACCTTTACATGCATTTCCCCCACACAGGAAGACTTATCGTAGAACAACCTTGTTTATTGAATGAGTGCCTGAACCCAGATGTCACATTGAAAATGCATTTTGTGTCATTTATTCATTTTTTCTGTTTAAACCAAAACAATTTAACCCTGTCCTCGAGCCAAAGTAGCAAGAGACGGGAATCCTATCTTTTTATTCTCTAATGAGCAGTGTTTCTTTAATTTAGGTTACCATTGATGACAAAAGGTAATTAAAATAGTTTGTTTATATAGGGCAGTGATATTTAATTCTCTGTCATGCCTGAATAAGTCCATTTTGTTCCCCTTTTGTCCCCTGCAGGGATCCAATCTTTTTGACCAGCTGCTTGGGATTTTTCTGGGAAAGAGTATAAGTGTTCAGTAGCTTTCCATTATTTTCACACACCATTTCCAGACTTTGATGAGCACACATCTCGCAGTTTTTCTTGAGCCGGCTGGCCAGAGGAGAATTTACTACAGTAGGGCCTATATTCACCTGTTAAAAGCTTAATTTACTTCCGAACATTACTACCCGCATGAGGTCAGAATACAGGTCTTTAAAACTTTTTTAAGCCCGTTTTCATCGGTGAGTGTAAAAAATGACTTTTCACCTTTTTTTAATAGAAAAATGAAATGTTAAAGATGATATGTTGTCAGATATATTGTGAAAGTTTTGTGAAAAATTACATGTATTTTCTTACGTTGGTATAAATTCATAATTTTGAAAATATATTTTGTGGCTGATGCCAGTAGGTAGTCATCAAATGTTTGAACAGTGGAATGAATAAATGTTTGTAATCATGGTAGTAAAGTCAGAGAAGTTTGAATTTGGATGTTTGCATTATTGAATATTGATCAGATATTTTAGAATACATTGAAGAAAGATCATTTTATTTCAATTTATAGATGATACCGAGGCGAGGTGGGACGTGTTTCCCCGAAGACTTATGGCCACTGGAGCCGAGAGTTACTGTAGTCGAAAGATGCCGAAGAACGCGGAAATTCGCCGCTCAGTAGTCACCGAAAATAACCGAAAACCCATTTCGCATAATATACACGACACCCCCCCCCCCCCCCCACCTTAAAGCCGGACTCCATCCAACATGTCCAAGTCACACAGTCGAAATCGACTCCAGGGCCCCCGTCTTACAATTTACGATAGATGCAATCAACCTCAACTATAGGGAAATCCACCAACGTCATAATTTTTACAGGAAATTTGCATAATGTCCTTTGTAAACAAACATAATATAAAAGTGAATGTATGAATATACATCATATCTAGAAAAACATTTTGAACAAGCGTCTAAATTTTAGATGTTGACGTTGTTGGCTTTCCATAATTGTGGTTGATTGGACCAAACGTAACTCTAATTGTGAGACAGAACCCAGACCAAATGTTATTACCAATGATTGCCACTATCAGTCGGTTTGGAGGCGGTTTTTTTGTTGTTGATGTGACTGTATCATGATTACATTTTATGCAAAGAATCGTTTTTTTTTTCGTACCAACAGTTCAGGGTGACGATCGAGTGTTGAATTAATGGTGATGGAATTCCATCTCTTCAACCAGCACAAATATAACTTCAGGATAAGAATTATTTTTGCTGGTATCGTATGCAACCATTATTTAGAGCATAAAACAGCTCGAGGTGGTCCTCAGTTACTATTTGGATCGTTAATAAGAAGGGGTAATTTGGTTTCTGGTTAGCATTTCTCAATTTTACTTCTCTTGGCGTACTGAGGTAAGCAATTAATACTTTTGTCTTCAAATCTCATACTTCTACTAACAGTAATGAAATGTGTATAACTTCTTCAGATAGCATTTCAGTGTTTACAAGCAATACTGTATTTTTGGTAAGTCTTTTCGTCCATTGATGTAAGCTCAATATGGTCATTTGCGTAACTTACCGGCGTATATACAGATTGGGGGAAGGGGTGTGAGTTGGGTGCCATGGTCCCCTAAACTTTTACCACCTAGAAAACAAGAGGGAGGTAAGGAAAAGTAGAGGGGTGAAGTATATTATTTTCGTAATATTATGTAGAACTTATGAAAACATTAGGTGTTTGTAATGAAAATGCATTTCTTTAAAGTGGTGAAACAATTATTTTCTGAATATTTTGTCAAATCTAATAACATTAAATGTTTGTATTAAAATTTTCATTTTTGCTCGCTCGCTGTGCTCACTAACAACTTTTGGTAATATGTCCCATCCTGCCATTTGCTCATTATGCCACTGCATTTGTTATAATATAAAATATTTTTATCCAGAAAAGAAAGCCATTAAAATCACGTTTTTTTTGTAAGTCCCTTTTCTCATTTAACTCAACATATTGTTATATTTCTATTTTTGTCTTTCTGATATTTAAGATACCAAGAGCAAGGGTGATAAACATTTGAAAAGATGGTGTATTTGATCGATATTATCTAATCAATCGGAATGAAATCAAATAAAATTAAAGAAATTTTCTCAGATAGCAAAATAAATTCCATGTTGGTTGATTTGTGCATGGTTAAATATACATTATAATCGCTTTTTGATATATATATATATATTTTCAATGGTTTATCAGATTGATAACAGTTGATAGCACCATGCCTTGCATTGAGATGTACACAACCCTGTCTGCTGATAAAGTACCAGCTAACTTCTTCGATGTTCTGACAGAGTTCTTCTGTGGGTTGCTTGATAAGGACCCAAGGGTATGTACACTAATAAATTACATTCATTATCTTCAGTGGAATTCAATTCGATTCAAGTTTTTGTTTAATATCAATAAAAAGCAACATAATGTATAAAACAGAGTGATAAGGCCAGAAATATAATAAAAGGCTGTAAAAACAAATTAACATAATTATATAGAAATACAAGGTATTTATTGGAATTCAGTTGTCATCTTAGACAGATGTAGGCCTAAAATATACACTCTTAAAATAGTGTGGCAAAAAAATCCCAACTTTTAACCAACCGTGCTACAGCCGGGGTAATAGCAGGGCCCGCTGGGAGAACAATTTTCGGAACTGAAATGGCTACCCCGGGTAAATATGCCGCTATTATTTTTATCATCATCATTATTATTATTACCATGGACAACATACTGTTATAGATCTACTGTTCTGTTTTGTAAATATCTGTCCAAATTGCGTAATAAAAACTAATAATTTGGTAATAAATTTGCTAAATTTGATTACAATTGCTCAGAATATATATATATATATATATATATATATAACCAATACCCAACACAGTGGACAGTATGTTGCCCATAAGTGTGTACAGAAAATTGCAATAATTAGTGGATTTGATAAATTGATAACACGATTTAACACATAATACAAATTCATAAGTGTACAATTTGGTGACTTTTAACAACTTTAAAGGTATTTATTTCTATTGATATAAAACTAAAACTAAAACTACTGTTCTTGGAGTATGCATTGATAACATGTTCACACTGTCTGCTCAAGTAAATCAGGTTGTCCGTAATTGTAATTACCATCTCAGCAATTTGTGGAGGATTCGTAGATTCATTGATCTTAAGACATGTCACCATGCTGTGCGAGCACTTATCCTTTCTCGGTTAGATTACTGTAATAGTTAATATACTGTTTTGTCAGCTAGAGATAGAAGAAAACTTGAGGTTATACAGAATCGTGCCGCTCGTTTAATTTTTGGCTTTGGATCCCGAACTCATACTACACCCCTACTTAAGGAACTCCCCGGGAACTCCACTGGTTACCTCTATTCCAACGCATTCAGTTTAAAGTCTGTTTATATGTATACGAAACTCTAAATCAATTAGCACCTGAATATCTTAATAATACCATCAAATTATACACACCCTCTCGTAATCTTCGTTCAATCACTGACACATGCAGACTTTGCATTCCCTTGTCAAAACTCTCCTCTGCCGAAAAACGGTTTGCTGTAGCAGCTGCCAAGACTTGGAATGCTATCCCTCTTTCAATAAGAAGTGTTTCCAGTGTTCTTGGCTTCAAATCATCCCTTAAGACATACCTTTTTCCTCAATAATTAATACTTTCCTTTTTATCTTGAATATTGTATAGTAATCATTGCAAATATTAAATGTTTCCTACTTTTGTAAGCGCTATGGTACTTTTTTGTTTTTAGCGCCTCTAAATACCCATTATTATTATTATTATCATTGATAATGCGTGTGTATAAAACAGAAATATGAATTTCCTTGATTATGGAGGATCGATAATACATCAGTCACTAGCGTACGTGCGGCCAGGAATAAAAGAGAAAAGGGAAGCAAAAGGGAAAGACTGAAATGTTAAAATATTTTCTGCATAGAATGTCAACACCCATCCCCCCAATGATTATTGAAGATTTATACTCTTACAGAGAGTCACTGAATTCAGGGCACCGTCTCACAAAGAGTTACGATTGATCCGATCAATCGTAACTCTATGGAAATCCATCAGTGTCATTTTTTTCTGCGAAAAATATGCACAATGACCTTTGTATGCAGGGAGAAGCACAGTGAATTTTCAAGGAAACAATGAATGCATGAATATACATCAGAGTCAGAAAATATTTGGAACAAACATGCATAATAGATGTTGACGTTGCTGGCCGTCCATAGTTGCGATTGATCGGATCAATCCTAACTCTTTGTGAGACGGGGCCCTGGTTATCTTTATAATTTTTATACAGGGAGTAATATTGAACATGTACACAGACCAGTGGATATACACTAGCTCAGATCAAATAATCCCAATAATGCTGAAGCTTAATTTGGTAGATAACAATGATTCAAAATAGTTGGAAAATTATTACGTTATATTAACATTATTTACGTATTCGAGAGATCAGCGTCCAACAAGCCAAGCTTCTCAGGTGGTCTCTCTTTTCATTTCACCCTTTTTTTAATACGCACGAATACTCATGCTTTCAGGAATGTTTACTTTTATGAAATAATGATATATGTATCACATTCGTTCGTATAATTTAAATTACCCCATATTTGCAAATGTAAAATCATTACTTTTTTTCGTTCTTGCTTATAATTGTATTTATGTATTTTTGATTTGTATGTAAAAATGGAAAGAAAAGAAATAACAATATATATATATATATATATATATATATATATATATATATATATATATATATATATATATATATATATATACCATTGTTCTCTTCATCCATTTCTTTACAATATTTAAATAAAAAAAAGAGTTGCCAAAAGCTGTTGTACATTTTTTTTTTTTTCATATTGTTTTATTCTGATTCCATGAACAAAAATATATAACATTTCAAATTAACATTTCAAAACACATAATATTTTACATTTCATATTTGGACATTTTTCACTAACTTAATACCAGCATAAATCATATATAACTTAAAGGAGAAACAATGAAATCAGTTATAAAAATGTTTGAATAACTTTACACACACACCCACACACCCTCACACACACACACACACACACACACATATATATATATATATATATATATATATATATATATATATATATATATATATATATATATATATATATATATATATATATATATATATATATATATATATACATATATATATGATAATATATATATTATCATCATTGTTATCATTTTTACCCAGGGAGTTGTTCTGAACTTGTATACAGACCAGCGGATACATACGGGTTCAGATCTCAATGCTACCATGCTTATGATACAGATCTACAATGCCGAAGCCTGGTTAGATCATAATGCAAACAGGGAGGCTATCAAACTAGTCACAGACAAGGTCACAGGCATCCTCGGGATCCCACCTGACAGGTAAATATGGTATCAGTCTGACTTCGCCCTCAAAATATATAAGTCAATTTGACTAGATCAGTCAGCTGGATGTAACTAAAAAAAAACATGTACTGCGAATTATCCGACTTAGCACATGTTACCGCAATTACATATGACAAAACGATGTTTGGCATCTTTATGATTATAAAAAAATATTATTGCAGCATATAAAATACAGAACATGCAGTTAAAGCTGCACCGAATGATTAAATGATTAAGGAATGATATTGTGCGCCAAATTAGTTGTATATGTTTGCTAAAATCACATTATTTATGAAACCAGATATTCTTCCCATAATATTTAAAATTCAAAATATAATACATATTATAAATCGAGGAGCCTATCTTTCAGGGATCAAACGTTTGTGACTCACTTCCCGATACAGAAAATATAAATGTTTTTAAGAAAAGCATAAATCCACATGTCAGATCACAAATCCCATTCAAAACTTAATTGTGAGTAATTTCCAGATTTCGGGGGGGGGGGGGTGAAGGGTTGGTGGGGGGATTTCCATTACCCCGATAATATGTTTTAATGTAATTTCTATATTTTCTCATTTATAAAGTCCTTTTCTTTTAATTGGAAATATTTTCATTTTTCGTATACTTCTTTGATCCTTTTAGATCCTGTGCCTTCTTTCTACCGTTATTCATATTCTTAGAAATATTCTTGTTGCTGCTTTGGTGTTCTTAATGATAATTTCGTGTACTTTGTTTTTGTTGTTTATGTTGTTTATCATAAAATTATTTCGCTATGTATTATTATGTATACGAAGTTTCCTATGACTTACTTTTTTCACGGACTCGCTGAAGAACAGAAAATAGGATGATACACCGTGATTAAAATAATAATAATATGAAATGAAATGAAGAAAGGTTAGTGTGCATCAAGCTCGAATAGTGACTGACTTTGTGTTTCATCTTGTTTTTTTTCTGGTTATAGATCTACTGTTCTGTTGATCACCGTTCCATCTCACCAAGTTGGCACGCCAGGAGGGAACCTATTAGCAGACAGAGATCAGTTCAAATGGAGACTGGATTACATAAAGAAGATCAATTCTGCTGCAGCATCGGCTTAACAACATTTCCCATCATCAAATATGTTAATTTCATGTTTGCGCTCTCTTTCTTTCACATTATCTTCTCCCAGATCTTACCCTCTCCCATTATATTATCTTTTGTACCACCCCACTGCCCCCTCTCTTTCTCACCCTTTCCAATCCTTTATCTACCTTTCTCTCTCTTTCTCTCTCACCCTATATTTTTACTTCCCCCACACACTGACATACGGGGGTTTTTTTTTTTTTGGGGGGGGCACGTCCGTCAAAAGAGCTTCAGAACAAAAAAAATGGGGGAGAAAATGAAGGAAGACAAGGAAAGGGAAAGAGTGAAATATTGTAAAATTCTCTGAATATGCCAAAATCTTTCAAAAAAATAGATTTTTGTAATATTTTAAACACAACAAAGACTTTGCGCGATCGCTTCGCTCTTTTGCATCTTTTTAGAACTTTTGTTCCATCCGCCATATCTGTTCGTCATTGCACATTCACTCTCTCTCCTCTCCTTTTCTGTATTTTGGAAATGTAAGGAGCATGTGCATAATATTTGTTTATCCCACAATGTCTACTGGTATAATGTTCGATATTTTATGGTATGAATTTACCCTTTTTATAATTTAGGGTATAAAGGCCTCATTTTACAGCAAAAGTGAATGCTACATTGTTACCAGATGTAAATGTGCACTAGTCTGATCTCTATGCAAAGTAGCTAGGCCTACACTGGAATTAAGAATGAAACGGCAGGATGTACCATATACACTATGAAGGCAACCATGAAAGTATAGTTTTACGAATTAGAAGTGTTGTATTGTATTAGATTTCCAAGAATTGTAGACTGAAATATTTGTCTTGCAATTGTATAATGTTTGAGTGTTTTTTTTTTAAATAAATTTTTCCTTATTTCTCTGAAAAAAAAATCTTATCAGAACTTTTTATTGTGTTTTGCTTATTGCTTGTCGATTTCTCCAAAAAGACTAAAAACTGAGCACGTTCGTGTTGGGTATAGGCCTAAAGATCGCTCGTATTTATTAGTTGAGATAGGAGCATTTATTTTCTTCCATTTCATCACATATTTTTCTTGTGAATATAAGTTCATATATACATAAATCAATTTGTTATGAAAAAATATTGATATGTACATGTAGGGTTTAAGGAAGAAGACGTATACCCTAAAAGCTGAGGCTTTTAGGGTATACAGTGCGTCCCACAAAAACCGAAACCGAGATTAAGCGAAACCTTATCCGCATACATTCGTAATTCCGAAGCTTCGTAATTCCGAAGGTTCGCTTATTCCGAAGGTTCGTATTTCCGAAGGTTCGTGATTCCGAAGGTTCGTAATTCCGAAGGTTCGTTAATCCGAAAACGAAATAAGGTTCGTAATTCCGAAGGTTCGTTAATCCGAAAACGAAATAAGGTTCGTAATTCCGAAGGTTCGTTAATCCGAAAACAAAATAAGGTTCGTAATTCCGAAGGTTCGTTAATCCGAAAACGAAATAAGGTTCGTTAATCCGAAAACGAAATAAGGTTCGTTAATCCGAAAATTAAATAAGGTTCGTATTTCCGAAAATGAAAATAATTCATTTTGGTAACAAAAACGATGTTGTCATTACAAGATTACACGATATTATGCAATGATATAGTAATAACGATCGATGATGTGTGTTGGGGCCAAAGCATGTATTTCATTAAGAATGGCGCCCTGATCAAGCATAGGCCAATTTCGATTTTATCTGAGCAATTGCTGCCTATAAGCAAATGGTTTAATTAAAGATGCAGGGGATCAAGTGTGTTGGAAGCGTGCGAGCAACCTCTAGATAATAGGATTTGTATTGGAGGGGATGTCATTTTTAATAACAGCTTCTGCTGGTAATAAAAATAAAAATAATACTAATAATGATCCTTGTGAGATGTTGAAAGCGCGAATCGCAAGCTGAAACTAGTAGACATTTCATGTAACAAGACATGAAGTGAGCATTCGGAGCATTTTTTGTAATCGTGAGAAAGATGTGTATCTTTCTAAAGAATTAATGCGAGGGCGAGCTGTAATTTGTTTATATACTGACCTGGGGCCCGTTGCATGAAACTTTTTACCTGAGAAAACTCAGGTTGTTTTTACAGGAGTTTTTGCCCTGTGCTAAAGTCATTGGTGGAAATCAGACTAACCTCAGTTTTCAGTTTTTACCAGAGTTTTCTCAGGTAAAAATTTTTATGCAACAGGCTTCAGAAAGTAATCTTTTAAGGACTGCATTTAGTGACTCATGAATAGAATATATATCTCACGAACTAAATAATGAGAGCGCGAACCGCAAGCTTAAAATTTGTGATATTCCAACCTGAAAACTGGACATTTCATATTTCTTTTTTGTAACCAGGAATAGAATGAGTTCCTCAATAAACAATACTTGATGCGAGCGAGAAACGTGAGCCAAATTTTTCCGATTTTCCAACCTGAAAACTGGACATTCTAAGCATTCTTGTAAAAAAAAATAATAATAGCTGGGAGAATAGTTTTCAGAACTGAAGTGGCTTCCCTGGGTAAATGATATCTATATCAATATTATAATTCTAGGCCCACATGAAATTTCCAAAAGTTTGAGCACGTGATTCACTCGCAACATCTCACAAGGATGCCCTTTTAACAGTATTGACCCAAAAGGTGAATTTTACATCTTCAGATTTGACTTTTTTCCCCGAAACCGCTTGCTCTCTACGCTCGCAGAAATGAAACGTAAATATATAACTTTAGTGATCACTTAAAAAATTGTGCTCAATTTAGTTACTACAAAAACACACAACCTCTTTACACAGATGATAATCTAATGGTGAAAATATCCGTTTGCATCAAATTGCCCCTATTGGCCCCCTTTTTTTACTTTGCCCCCCCCCCCAAAAAAAAAAATACGTTCCGCCGCCATTGGCTAAAACACGCATCATCTTCATGGCTAACTGCAAAATGTCCCCTTTAGATCAGGTCAGAGCTTATATATTTAAAAATTCTGTTCGCGCTTCTTGCTAGCAGTTATTATCTAAATTTAGTTACATAGGCATCTCGCTTTGAAGATCGCAAACATATTGCCCATCATATTAACAAAAATATATAGCTCGCGCTCGCATTATTTAAAAAGGGTTTATCATGTTATTACATATTTACTTTAATTTATAAGGATAAAGCTAATTATTGACTGTTAGGACTACACTTTCAAAGAAACAAACAAAAATCAACTTTAAACTGCCGATCAAGGAAAATATGGCTAAAAAAAATCCCCCCCCCCCCTCTATTTGACGAAAGTTGGATCCGCCGGGAGGGAGGCAGGGGGCATCAAAAATGGAATAAAAAACAGGGGAATTAATATTTTCCAAAATGGGAAAGTTCCTTTTTCAAAAATAAATATGCCGTTTTTCATGTTTTTTCGAAATAAAATACTCTTTTTAAAGTATACAAGTTAAGTTTTCAGGCTGGAATATTGAAAAATTTCAGCTTGCGCTTCGCACTCTCATTCGATTGGTGAAATATGCATCCTAAAGAGGTCACTAAATGCTTTCTTTAACAGGTTCCTTTTCTGGTCAGTATGTTCAAGCTCGCGTTTTGCGCTCGTGTTAATTCTTTATTTAGATGCACATCTTTTTAATGACAGCAGAAATCTGCTCGGATTTTTAAAAACTAATTTTCATCTTTATTGAAATAACCTAAAGTTTAGCTTGTGATTCACGCTCGCAATAATGTCATTTTAAGAATAACTGACCACAAAAAACGTTTTACAACTTCACCTTTGAATTTGTTTTACCAAGCCGCTCGCTCATTATATTCTCTCCCGAAAAATAAAGCCTAAATATACATTTTGCCATAATAAGAAGTCACTTCAAAAAAGTTATTCTCTACTTAATCACTATCAAACAGACAATGACTTCAAGCAGATGATAATCTTCAGGTGAAAATATCACCACAGTCCCAATTTTGACGTATGAGTTTCATTTTTTGGCTTTACCCCCAACGAAAATTCGTTCGGCCGCCCTTGCCTTCCCATCCTCATATGATAACTGAACGGCAACAGTGTCCCCCGCCCCCTCCCCTTGCCTCTGCCTCTGCTTTCCAGGTTTTCATTTTTCGGATTAACGAACCTTATTTTGTTTTCGGATTAACGAACCTTATTTTGTTTTCGGATTAACGAACCTTCGGAAAAACGAACCTTATTTCGTTTTCGGATCAACGAACCTTCGGAATAACGAACCTTTTTTCGTTTTCGGATTAACGAACCTTCGGAACAACGAACCTTATTTCGTTTTCGGATTAACGAACCTTATTTCGTTTTCGGATTATCGAACCTTCGGAATAACGAATCGTCGGAATTACGCCACAAATGTTCGGATTAACGAACCCTTTTTCGTTTTCGGATTAACGAACATCGAGGTATAGGCAATTTACGTGTTTCGGAATTACGAACCTTCGGAATAAAGAACCTTCGGAATTACGAAGCTTCGGAATTACGAAGTGTAACCGATTTATCATAACTTAATCACAAATACAATAGAAAAATGACTCTTCTTTCATCTGATATTACTTATTGTTCCTCATTCACGCATTAGTGAGCAAAAACAATTTGAAGAAAGGATACCAAAAACTCATTTGGCGGGGGGTATCTGAATTTCAAAAAGAAAATCACATGCCTAAAAAGTTCAATATCTGCTCTTTTATTTGATACCTTAATCACAAAAAATGGTCAAAAAGTAAAAAAGTTATGTTCCCTCGAAACAATGCTTGTATTTCCATAATTTCATTAAATAAACGTATTTTCACCGGTTTCCCACAGAAGCTATCGCATAGTTAACAAAAGACTTAATGCATGGCTGATCGTCAACAAAACGGAGTGTCGAGTGAGTTTGAAAGCTAGCCTGTAAAACCTCTTCATTTTTTGAAATTATTGAAATTCAATCCTTATTTTAAAAAACCCAGAACTTTGTTATTTCTTGACCATTTGATTAATCCTTAGACCCTACATGTCATAACAAATTGATTTATGTATGAACTTATATTTACAAGAAAAATACGTGATGAAATGGAAGAAAATAAATGCTTTATTTGAATTGAATTTGAATTGAATTTGAATTGAATTTGAATTGAATATAACTCAAATTTTACATAATGCATATTTGGTATCATTCAAAATGATATAATGCTTGTTGTCATGCTATAACGAAAAGAGCAGGATTAAAAAGTGTTGGATGAAGTCTGAAGTAAAAAGCTGCAAAACGAGCAGAAATAGTCATGAAGGGTCGAAAAGAACATGATTCTTTTGTCTGTGTCAATAGAGATAAAATCCATTTAAATCAAGCCCCTGTTTCTTCATTTTAATGTTTTGTTGTGGTTTATGTAGTGATGTTCTATGAGATAACATGGTTTGAAATAAAAATGACTATTTGTTTATTTGTTGTTTGTTTGCTTGTACAGAAGTGTGTTTGATTCCATGTTAATGTTGATGTTAAAGTGCATGAAAACAAAAGAAGCCGCTGAGAAATTCATTCATCACCATGGAAACAAGAACAGTGACTTTCAATATTGTGTCATTTTGCAACTTTATAATTCTAACCTTGCCCCACATTTCAAGGCATTGCACCTCCACGTGAACCATCATCATATCATATACGGATAAAGAGAATTAAATGATCTATTCGATGGTACCATCATACATCAAGACCGAGGAGGGATTATCGATGATATAAATGAAGTAATGCGAGCGCGAAGCGCCAGCTAAAGTTGTTGGAAATTTAATGTATTTTGTCTTAAAAATTAAACATTTTGATCAATGTTTGCAATCCTGAACAAGATGCGTATAATTACCGCTGGCGCGTTCAGAGCGAGCGGATATTTCTTTTATACGTTCTGGCCTGATCAAAAAGGGCCCTGTTATAAAGAATGTTTGCAGGTAACCTTGAAGAGGGTCGGTAAGAGGATAGGTAATTGGGTATTTAATTTAATTAATTTCACCCTCACCCTATTTCACCCTTAGCCTATTTCACCCTTACCATATTTCACTCTTACCCTATTTCACCCTTGCCCTAGTTCACCTTTGCCCTAGTTCACGCTTACCCTAGTTCACCTTTGCCCTAGTTCACCCTTACCCTATTTCACCCTTATCCTATTTCACCCTTTCCTAACCCCAATTCACCCTTTCCTTAACCCTATTTCACCCTTACCCTATTTCACCCTTGCCCTATTTTACCCTTGCCCTATTTCACCCCTTTGTATATCCCCACTTTGTATTTCATTATATGAAAATAGGTCTATTCATTTTTTCGCCTTCAAGTACCAAAACAATTAAATTGACAACTGATTTAGAGTATTACATAATTCATTGCTGCAACTCATTTTATTACAAGGGAGACATATCATTCACATTCGAATGAAAAAAAAATGAAACAATTTTCATATAGTGAAAATGTGACATCTTCAACCTACGTGCATATCACTATTCACACAAAATGTTGCTAAACTGTGAAATTAATTAACTTCACTGTTTGTTATCAGATTTTTATAACATTTTCAGCATTTTGCTCTGGGAATTTTAATCTATTATATAGATATAAATATTTTTAGCCGGTAGTACCCCTTTGAAATAAAAAAAAGAAACAAGGCCATCTGAATAGACATGCGTGTGCGTGTTTACATTGAGACGTAGAATTTGGGCATTCTAAATACCCCTTTTTAATCATGAAAAATCTGTAATGCCCTAGTGCACCTTTGCCCTATTTCACCCTTTCCCTATTTCACCCTTACCGTATTTCACCCTTTCCCTATACACCCTTTCCCTATTTCACCCTTTCCCTACTTCACCCTCACTATACTTCACCCTTACCCTATTTGACCTATTTCACCCTTTCCCTTACCCTATTTCACCCTTTCCCTTACCCTATTTCACCCTTTCCCTTTCCCTATTTCACCCTTTCCCTTACCCTATTTCACCCTTTCCCTATTTCACCCTTTCCCTTACCCTATTTCACCCTTTCCCTATTTCACCATTTCCCTTACCATATTTTATCCTTTCCCCATCCTATTTCACCCTTTCCCTATTTCACCCTTTTCCTTACCCTATTATCCTAACTGTCATTTTTATTCTTATAAAACAGCATGAATGTGTCATGATCTCATAAGCCTTATTCAAATAGTGCGAGGTGCGAGCTAATTTTTTTTCTCCGTATTTCATGTATTTTGACCTGAAAATTGAAGATTATGGGTATTGTTTGTGAACCTGAACAAGCGCATGTAACTTGATTATTACTGCGAGCGCGAAGCGCCAGTAGAAATTTTTAATATGCGTTTGGCCTGATCGAAAAGGAATCGTTTTGAAGATAGTCATTAAGATGATACATATATCAACGATTAAATTATGCGGGCGCGAAGCGCGAGCTGAAATTTTTTTACATTCCTACCTAAAAATTTGTCATTCTAAGCACTTTTTGTAATTATAGGTATAACCTATTACAATTGATGAGAGCGCGAAGCGTGAGCGGATGAAATGAGATTTCTGACCTAAAAACAGGACACTATATTCATATTTTGTAAATCATGAAAAAGGAAAATTTTTGAAATTCTGATCAGAAACTGGAAAATTTTAGCACGTTTTGAATAAAAATCAAGCTACTTATGTCAATAAACATGCGTGCGCGTGTTTTAGAGTTATGCCATGGTTACATTTGCTCTACGGCGGTCGTACGGCGACTCGAAAACAGCCATTTTACTAAAACCACCAATATGTAGCTGGTACTAACAAATGTTAAACGGCTGATTTCGACTCGCCGTACGGCCGTCGTAGAGTAAATGTGACCAAGGTATTAGACAGAATCTGGGCATTCTGAATACATTTCATTTCATTATGAAAATCGATCATGCGAGCGCGAAGTGCGAGCTGAAAATATTTGATATTTCGGTATAAAAGGGGAGCACTATTTAAAGCACTGTGTAGAGAAATTGTGAAGTGGATGTGGATCGCACTTTATAAATCATGTATTCATGGAGATTCGGGGGGGGGTCATTCCTGTCAACCCTGAAAACTATGAGAGCGGGCCAAATGGAAAGACAGCTAGGGCTGAAAACAGGAACAATGCAGAATTTCGGTGCATTAGTACATGTACAAACATTGAAGTAAAAAGCTACAAAAAATGAAATGGCAAGACATGGAGTATGGGATGGAATAACTAAAAACTTGCAAGCGAGCGGAGCGAGCAAGGAAAAATGATTTTTTTTTATTCCAAAATTTGATGCTGTGGTCGACTTTGACATACCAATTTTCCGAAAGTAATATTATATTTGACTCTTTTTTTTCTTTTTTTTTTTACTTGGTCGTGAAACTTTTCGGTTCCACAGTCCGTGGCGTCATGAGGATTTTTAAACTAGGGGGGGGGGTCGATCCCGGACACATTTCTTTGCCTTTTTCACAAAATAGAGCGCGAAGTGCGAGCTAAAATGTTTAATGTAGGCCCTTCTGACTTGAAAATGGACCTGTTATGATGGACTTTTTGCAGTGGGTCATGGAGATGATAATATCTCGCCAATTAAATAAAACAATGTGAGTGCGAAGTGCGAACTAAAATTTTTCGATATCTTGAGATGGTAATTGGATGCTCTAAGCACTTTAAAAAAATCATGAACAGGATGGGTATCTAAAATATTGATGCGAGCGCTGGAATTTTTTATTTATGAAAAATTGATACGCAAAATGCGTATCTCGCTAAAACGAATAATGAAAACTCTAATCGCGAGAAGAATAATACTTGAACACTGGATACTTAAGGACCATAATTCTATTGAACATATCTCAGTCAAAAGCCACTGCGAGCGCTAAGCGCGAGCGAAATTTTGAATTGTATATAGTACCTGAAAGATTTATGCTAGTGAGTGATATTATTGGGAGCTAGCACTAAATAAAATGGATGAGAAAATTTCAAAATTTGAAGAGTGAATATTTTGTTTTGCAGCCCATTTACCGCTTTAGTAGGATGCTTATGCTTTACTATACATCTTTTCAGGTTTTTTTTTTTTTTGGGGGGGGCAGTGATCCTGACTGATGGGGGCGGATGCCCCACCCCCTTGGTGCCGCCACTGTACAGAGTCCCCAGCCTACCATCTGTATACCAGTTAGTGCAAACATTCACAAAAAATAGAGACAGAGTGATTGGCGTGGCTCCACTCACTTTCACCAAATCATGATAGGCTACTTTCCCTTGGAACAGTCGATATGCTTGGTGGGGTTTCTTCACGAGAGAGGGAAAAGATTTTTGAAAGTATAAATTATACCATCAAAGAGGACAAGGAGGAATGTCTAAGGTCTCCACATCACTTCACACCACCACAACTTGAGTCGCACTTGGGACTCGCATTATTTTTTTTATACGCATCCTGTTGATGACTACAAGAAGAGCTTAGAATGTTCCATTTCTAGACCAACCTAAAGGAAACTTAAACTTCGATAACTTGATCCTCATACTTCTACCCCCATAAAAAAAAGATATAGCTCATCGACTAACCAATCGGTGAAAAGTGTGCAGAAGTGACCGGGATCTTAATATTGTGCTTAAATTCTTTTAAAAATCAAAATCCGCCACCCTCGACCTTAGTGGACAATTCAATTCAATTTATTTTTCATTCTTTACCACTTTTATGATACAAGTAATTACAAGATAAATTAATTCAATTTAAATAAGAGCATGAACAAAATTCAGCATTGAATAAATGATATACATATTCAATAAGTGATTCAAATATAAATTTACATGCATGTCAAGTTTAAATCAATATAATCAATATAATGAAATATAATTAAATCAATATAATTATATATCATGAGAAGAATTACATATCAGGACAAGGAAGAGCCGTTCCTGGAAGTTCCCGTTTTGTGATAGTTGGTCTTGTGACCTGAAAGCAAAATGTTGTTTCCTTTTAATAACCCCCCCCACAAACATGTAAGCCTTTGATGCCTTTTTGCTGGTACATTGTAACCGCTTACTATCTGACTCTTACGTCATAAAATAATTTTCATCATGACTATGACGAACCATTCAGTTGGATCGAATAATCCGGGGTGTTAATTATTAATGATGACCAGCTGAATTTAGAGAATTTAATATTTATGTTGGTAGTTATTAAAAATATCTGAATAATTACAGCCCCAAAACAATCAAACAGCGATTAACAACTGAAAAAGACTGATCCTCATTCTCTCTTTCTCTCTCTCTCCAACTCTCTTGTTTACTTCGTATTCCAGCTGAGATTTTGTTTGTAAAAAATAAAGCCTATATAAACTTCAGTCTTTAGAAGACTACCCCCACCCTGCTTTCCGCTCAAGATTCGATCCAGTGCCGTAAAAGTGGATGAAATCCTCCCATTACTTCATTTTCATTTCATTTATTTTATTTTCAACAAAAAATAAATCAAATTAATACAATCATAACAAGTCAATCTCATAAAAAATATACCAATGTAATAAAATCAATTTGAGAAAGACATGTTATAAGAAAGTTACATACAAAATTGTGTAAAGGATTTGTGATTCATAATTTGTGAAAATGGAGGATCCCACTAAAAAGCAAAGCTTGCATATTGTGGGCTCCTCAAAATATGACAAGCGAGAAATAGATTTTATATATACAAATTTTATATTATAACAATATAGAGGGCGTATATGGGGTGGGGGGTGGGGATATATCCCCCCCCCCATTTTTCAGAGGGGGATGAAAATAATGTACAATCATCAAAAGATTATTGTTAATGCGTGGATTAATCTTTAAATGCATTCAAAGTCCTTAAATTGGCTCCCGCACGATATCTAATCTTACAAAATTTTGACCATGAAAAATTCCTACGTTTTCAATTCAATTCAATTCAATTCTTTTATTTCATTTCCAATCAAAACATAATACAAAGTAATATAAAACAATACAAATCAAATACAATTTTACAGAAGGGCATTCTTACTTCGTAAAAAAAAACAGTATAATATAGAGCATAAATGGATATGGAAATGAGGGGGATCCACTAAAAAGCAAAGCTTGTAAAATTGTGGATCCCCCTTGGAAAAGAAGAAATTATAGTCGACTTACTATATGCGTACATGCATGTATTACAGGAAAGAAAAGAGAAAAGAAATCATATTGACGGAAACATAAAAACTGAACAAATGCAAAGCTTTTCACACAAAGAGGTCTGTTTAGCTGACTGCAAACGTTATATCCGCTGCATACTGAGAATATGGTCATAATACGTCCATTTATGAATTATTGTATGACAGCAATGGCTTTTAAATATTTTAAATAAACTTTGATCATAAAGCAATCAAAACATCTATTGAATACATTGACGTGTATGGGGGGGGGGTCCTGGCATCACAGAAGAGGGGGATAATTTGAACCATAAATATATAGGTACTGAATTACTGATGACAGAGCTTTATGGCGCAGTCTTATTTCGCCTTCGGCGTTCGTACAGCGGGTCGAAACAGCCGTTTTGATATTTTTTTGGTAATATCTAGGTGGTTTGAATAAGAATGAATATAGCGGCTGCTTTGGGGGGGGGGGATGTGACTGCAGCATACATCCAGCGGATAAGTCCAGGACTTTGAAACCGAGGGTCGTGGAATCGAATCCCAGCCATGACACAATTACCTTCAGCAAGAAATTGATCTACATTATGCTGCACTCAACCCAGGTGAGGTAAATAATAGGTTAATTTCTTCATTGTACCAATCGCCTTTAGCAGCCTGCTATATGGAGCTAAAGCCGGGGTAATGATAGTATAGGCCTATATCGCCTCATTATCATCATCATCATTATTATTGTTATTATTATTATCATTATTATTATTATTATTATTGTTATTATTATTGTTATCATCATTGTCATAATTGTTGTTTTTGTGCGTTATTATTGTTATTTTCCAATGATCGATAAGGAGGATAAGGGTAATAGTCTCAATCAAGATTGTGTGTTGAAAAAATATAGCTGCGTAAAAGAAGCTAGTTATTCATAATAATGACACAGATGATGTGGAAGAGGTTCGTCGTGGCGGAGAATTGAGTAGTAGAAACAACCAGATTTCTATATAACACAGATTTTCCATATAATCTTCATGAATAAAATATCAATAGGTAATGCGAGAGTGAAGCACGCATGAGTAGATTGAAGGATTCTGAAATAAGGTGGCATACTGTTAAAGTATGCTAAAAGTTCAAAAAGTTCAAAGTTCGTCAATTCATTCATATCGGAAATTCGTTTCCTTCACAACCTCGAATCGATAACTCAAATAAATCAATAACTTCGAATCAACATAATTATAAAGCTAGTGTCACATTAAAGCAAATTGTATACAGGGAATGTGAATAAACGTTTAAATAATGGCTGCAAACAGCTAAAGCCTCTACTGAATATTAAATGACGACACTTGAAATTATGCGAGTACTAGTCAAGAAATAACAATTATTATTTCAGTATAAACAATATAATATTTCATTCCAATAATAAATGCATGTACTGTTAATGTATTGATTAAAAAAACAATGTATTGTTTCCAAAAAGACTTGATTTAGAATATGTGTGTTAATTATTTTAATCATCTCGAAGAAAATAACGAAAAAAATAAAAGACAGGTTGAGATAAGATTATTTGCGTCGACAGATTCAAACATTTTAAGTCATGTCCAAACTTTTTTTAATTACAATATTGTAAAATTCAGGTGAGATTTTATACTTAGAAAGTATGCACCACGCGCGTTTGTGGTTTAAAATGGCAAACACATAATAACACACTACACAGATTTTTCATTTTTGATTTGCTTTCTTATTTTGTACGTCATTATCTGTTTTTGGTCACCTATTTCATTCAAAGATCGCACCTAGCGACAACACACAACAGATATGAAGTAGCTTGTTTTACTAACTTAAACTTGGTTAGATATAGGCCTATTAAGTCGTTAAAAGTACTACCGCTACATAAAAATACTGGTAGGATTACTTGTTGGGACTTTGGCCTAAATTCCCGATCTCGAATTCAAGGATGGAATACACTGGCAGCAGCTATGATGGTGACCACAAGAACGGAAGGTAGGCCCTAGGCTATCGCCCTGCCCCTAGCTAAGGGAGCGCCACCGCCGAAGCCGGTGGCGACGGGGTTCTCGATCGCTCGCTAACCCAGTGAATGGCCACAGTCACAAAAAAAGTGTGGTAAAACTCGCGGGGATAGTGAGCGAATGGACAGACCCGCACTGTACAAATTTATGCATCATAAATATAGTTTCATTATTCATACATCTAATTCTAAATCATATGCAACACTCTCCCAAAATTTAAATTTACAACTAGGCCTACATTCTACAAGGAAGATGGCCCAATTCCAAATAAAAAACATATTGGGGCCTTTCCATTCATTTAAATGTCACAGGTGTGAAGAAGGGTAAGGGATACCTTCTAAAAGATGATTGATCTTGGCAAAAATTTTATTCTTCTGTAAGGCCTAGATCTAAGTGTTGGTGTATGATGGAAATTTTAAGAAAATATTGTGAAAAATTTGTGATTGGTAAAATTGATAAAATACACATGGCTGGACAAATACTGGAGGACAACCGCAAACAATAGAATCAGTAATTAGTGCGTCAAGCACATAATTCATGTAGAATTGCAGCATTTGTATTGAATCAGTTAAATTTATATTTCTTGCAGGATGGAAGGTAAAGGAAAATACGGGTTTCCAACAGACACAAAGTACGAAGGTGAAATGAAGGATGGCATGTTCCATGGTAAAGGAACACTGTTCTTTCCAAACGGAAGCAAGTATGATGCAACGTGGGAAAACGGCATAGCTGTAGAGGTATGACCAACAGTGATTTTGTGTAATTAAACATCCCTTGCAATATGAATTTGATCGATGCTCGGTAATGAATACAACTCATTCTGTTAGGTATTGAAATATCTTGCTTGGATATTTATATCTAGTACAAAGAATAATGTTTT
Source organism: Lytechinus variegatus (assembly GCF_018143015.1). Lineage (NCBI taxonomy): Eukaryota > Metazoa > Echinodermata > Echinoidea > Temnopleuroida > Toxopneustidae > Lytechinus > Lytechinus variegatus. The sequence continues at coordinate 59,258,942 of NC_054742.1, read as the reverse complement.
TTAATCTTATTGCATTTTGCAAACTTTACATTTGATGGTACCATTTTTTATTTCTTTTGACTCTGATATCATTTATGTTTCTAATCTAAATATTGAGCTAATTAATATTTGAAAGTAGAAAGCTCTGGAACTAATTTACAAATTTCATGGCCTAATTTTCTTATGTGAATATTATATTTTTTCCTCAAACTTCAATTATTAATTGAATCAAGGAATTGTAATTAAGAACAATGTGGAATCTATATAAAAAAAAACACATTCTGAAATTTCAATGAAAATAATTATGGATGTTTTGGCTCAGATAGACCCCTGGTACTAGGGGCTCGGTGTAGACTGTAATAAAGGTGAAAAGTCTTCAATTTGTTGTGAGGCTATATGATACATCATTTTGGTGGAAAGACCACGGCTAATACCCAGCATCAATGCATTTTGTGAAGTTCAGGGTCTGTCCAGCTAGGAGGTCATTTGCTTGTCTGGCATCAGTTGACTAAATCTCCTTCAGGCCCCCCCCCCCCCGACTATTAGTATTCTACCCAGCATTAATCTAAAACAAGAATCCCCCTTAATTTCTATATTACTGCAGATCCAAATGTGAAAGTTATTGTTCTGGATTCATTTAATCATGTAAAGTAATTGGCTGTGGATTTATTCTTTCTTTATTCAGGGGAAATACACATTTGCTGATGGTTTGGAATACGATGAGCCAGAGTGGCTGTATTGTGATGGTTATGATAGGAGATTCTACACAGAGACGTGTGATGGACTCAAACCAGCTGGTAAGTCAAGGTTTTTATGATATCATCATTGTAATACCCTTTTAACACAATTATATTTGAATTAAAGATGGATAGTGTTGGGGCGTTGTAGTTTATTGGTTACGACTCATGTCTTTCAATTAGAGGGACATGGGTTTGAATCTGAGCCATGGTGTGGTTTCCTTGGACAGCAAGAAATTTACCTGCATAGTGCTGTACTTAACCCAGGTGAGTTGAATGGGTACCCAACAGGATTAATTACTTGAATGCGCTGAGCGCTGGACGGCAGCTTAAGTTAAAGCTCCATGTAATAATGTGCCTCAAAATAGATTATTTCTACATGGATGACAGTAACCTATATAAATACCTTTTATCATTCTTATTAAACAAGGAGATCACTAGTGATTAAGTTCACATGAAAATTTAACTTTTAGAAATCTAGTCACTGTTCCTCCTCATGGATTTTTTTCATACTTTCATTTGCATTTCATTGACTTTCAAACTGAAATCTATAATCTTAAAATATTATTAGTTCTTGGCACTATGAAACTCATTCAAACTCTCTTATACTCTCTATTTTGCTTGTGCACCTCGGATTAGAAATTCCTAGATAGACCGTGCTATACGAATGTTGATTATTATTCTTTGTGCTGCTTTTTATTGACTTCAGAGTGTGCTTCTGCTTTTAAATAGTTTCTTGTAACTTTGTTGTCCTTGGCTTGTCATAGGGAGTGATGAGATATGAATGTAGTTTTTCTGTGTCCATTGATGATTTATATGATTTTGTTTTGTCATAGGTCGATCACAGTTAACGAATAGGATACCCCCCAAGAGATATTCCAGAAGGTTGCTATGATACAGGTGATGGTTTCTATAACCCAACATCAAGAGTCATTGTGGATTATAACCATAAATTCCTACGAAATGCAGGTGAGAAATAGGTTATTCAATGTCTCCTCAAAAGTATAGTGATTAGATCATAAGTAGTTAACGCAGGAACGTGTGTTGTTTCATCTCTGCTCAAGACATTTCACAACACTTTGAAATCATCCTACTGGTGCTCAGGCACCACAAAGCCCACAAAACATCTCCAGAAATAAGTATCCAGTTAAAGATCCCTTCCGAAAGAGGATATTCTCAACTTTAAAAGGATCGAAAGACACTACTTTAAAAGAACCTACATGTATCCTTCAATAAAAGAAAAGCATATTTGCTGCCATAGAATGCATCTTCTCAGAAATTAATGGATTTAAATTTGACCCATCTCTACAAGCTTGTTTTCCCTCATACTATTGTGCAAAGGTTACAAAAAAGAGGATTAATAGAGTTTTCATAAATAGGGGTCATCAATTATATCCAAATGCGGTGCATCAACTAGTCACATCCTGTTCATAAAAAGGGAATATTAATTAAACACATTGATTGGAGTTCAAATTTATATTTTCAAGAAGAATAAATTGCAAGAATTAAATCTCAAACAGCCTTTGTGTTTGTTTGGTCCATCCAACTTGTAACAGTACATGTAATAAAGTTTAGAAAATATTTTTTAAAATGAAATTTAACCCCTCTGGACCAAAAAGCATCTTGGCATTCTGTTACACAATTGGAATTTTTGTGGGTTTTGCAATGCCTTGTCACATTGTTAGTTCATTATTATTATTTCTTATCGATCAGGCTGAGGTTTCAATTGGTTTTAAAATATAACCTGTGGAAAATCATACAGAAAAAATCCATCTGGGTCTAAACCGAATTTAAAACCTGGATGACTGACTATACTTTAATACTTTGAAAACTCAATTCAAAATATGAAGAAGGCATGTAAGACATAGAAAAAATTTACTGTATGGGGAGGGGGAGGGGCAGCATTCTACAGCACACCATGCAGAAAACACAGGTTTCAAATATCATTTCATATATATTGAGACAGAATGTGTGATGTTCAGAGTGTGAGTTCTGAAATTCTGCAGTATGCAACTCCAAAAGGCTGTTTTATAAATGAGGTTACAACTAAGTAACTTTGTCATTATGGCAACTGCCATGGTAACAGAAGTGATATATTTTTCTGTTTTCACTCATAAGTATATTAAATTTTCACTTTGATAAAAATAGAATAGGTAGTTTGAATTTAGATGGACATTTTTAAAGAAAATCATCATTATTGTCACTCAGTGTGACACAAAGGATTATGTAGAATTTATCATATTTGTTTTTTCTGTCATAAAATTGTTTAATTTTATTGGTTTTCAAGGAATTTTGTTTATTTGATTTTGTTCTGTCTAAATCAGCTGGACATTGTTGGTGGATATACATGTAGGCCTAAAGGAATGCTTCTAAATGTGGTATCTTATTATATATGAAATCATTGATGGTTGTACTTCTTTCAAATGTTTAGAACTGAGTTTGGAAATAATATGGTTGAAATATTGTTTGTCTCTGCAGATGATGATGAACATGCGTGGATTATCAAGACTTGCAGGAAAGGATGGGACGAAATAGCAGGATATCAAGAGAAACCAGATTTATAGGACATACTTAATCATAAGATATGATCTAACAAATCTCAACTATATTTATCATATTTTTAATATGCAAGACTTGTTTCCATACCAGTGCCTCTAAAATGGGCACGATACTTTTCAAGTTAACATAAGTTGTCAAAAAGATGTGCAGACAAAGATGACATTTATGGCAATCAGTGATCTGTGCTTTACCAATTTCTTCATTTCATGAGTCATGATGGATTTTATGATAACTCATGAGTTTTATTCATGTTGATTTGACTGGATTACAGCAAATACATCTAAGTTTCTTGACTTTGTTCAGAAACAATGTTTCCGAGTATACATTTTCTTGCTTAGCTTTTTCCCACCATATATGAATGAAAGCTTGTTTTAACTACCCATTACAGGCATTTTATTACTATGATAATATTAAAGATGACTGAAGTTGTAAAAATTACAAAATCAATGATGTTATGAGCAACAGAAAGATAACAATTGCAAAATATAAGCCCCTGGTGTTTATGAAAAGAATCACTGCAAAATATTGTAATGCAAAATATTCTTTGCTCCAAAATCTTCACAATTAGAAGTTTTAGTTGATTTGATGAGCATGTATTCTGTGGCTTTTCAAGTAGCATACATGTCAGAACTAAAACAGATCAGTACTTTTGAACTTGATTCCTTAGACCCATGAGATGAAGCCCTAACCTGATCACACAGGTGGAATATCTCATAAATAGAACTACCTTGTAAATTACTAACCTAAGCAAAGCAATCATCACCTTGAAAGTTAATCCCGACAATAAGATGGCATATTATTAAAAGCAGAAAAATTTGGTGAAGGTTTAACAAAATCCATCAGTGACTAAGAGCTATGATTTTCAAATTTCAGATTTTGTTTTGACGTCGTAATATTCGAGCACCTGCCCTGTATGTCATCATTGTATAATGTGAATTCTATGAATTCACCTTTCAAAATGGTTCATGATGACTGAATATATTTTTCCCATAAAATTGTGTATGAAATAATGTATGTATGATAACTAATATGTCTGATTATATATATGACATGCTGATATCAAACTATTATCTATTTTCAAAGAAAATGTCATATGGAGGAGCTACTTGCACTTCATAAGAGTATAATTTTGTCCAAATGGATTTTCAATTTCATACAGGGGTGTGAGAGTTCAGATTTTTATCTGATTTCAAGTTTTTTTGTTATGATTTTCAGCTGAATTTCAGCTTATATTTGGCTTTCCTCTGTACTATTTCAGACTTTTTCAATACTCTTCAGCTTTTTTCAGATCTGTTTATTTGTGACCACTCACACCCCTGATTTCATCTTTAATGGGCTCTATCACCTTCAATTTCATGCTGTTGTACAATTGTATATATTATATGTTGTAAATTTGTAAATTGTATATTATCTTTGTAAATATACAAATATTGAAAGAGGAAATAAATAAATTCAATTGAATTGCATTGTATAGATTTGTCTTTATTTCTCTCCTATTACATACAGCTCCTAAATGAAAAAGAATATGTCCTGAATATGACATCTACCTATCAATTTTGACTCCTTGCAATGGGGAATGTATTAGTAATGCCAAGCATTTGGACATTTAAAATGGATAAATTGAAATGCACACATGGGCAAGCAGCCTGAAGATGCCAGATATAGGCCTACTTTTATAAGATTTTCATCACTAAGAGTATGTGTAATGCCAGACTTCTTTGTTATTTTCTATACTAATAAGCTCTTTAGTATGTTCTTTGTATGACAAAGAGTTCATGAATGACACTAGAATTTATTTCTAAGCAATTATATCATTGTTAGAACTAGCCTAATTAGCATAATATGCTAATAAGCATGGGTGTAAAATTATAAATCAAATTCTTAGTCGGTATATTCTCTGGGTATATTCAGAAATTTTTCTATGATGATTTTTTTCATGAATCACACTTCAATTTTTAAGTGATACAATCATCACAAATATAATTAACATAACAAGCTAATTAACAATTTCAGCAGCCAGATTATAGAGTGGGCCTAATCTACTTGGCAACTTGAACTTGATGTAAATGAGCAATCGTGCTAACAAATTGTTCAACAACACAGCATTGCTTACAATAAAAACTAGTTTCATAAACAAATTCCTCATAGAGAGAAACCCTTGACAGGCTGTATTCCAGATTTCAGGATATATATATACATTTATAATGAAGTCCGTATCAGGGCCGCGGAAAGGGGGGGGGGCTTCACCCCCCTACTTTTTTCCAAAACCGTAAACAAAAACGTGAAAAAGATCATATAGAATTGTGATTTTATGCATGGTCAGCCCCCCCCCCCCTCCCACTTTGAAAGCCCTGCATATCCTGTACATATGCTAATTATTTCATTTATATGCTATGAATAATTGCATTACTAAAAACAAAGTTTGCGTTTTAGCAGACACCGTATACCGCCGGTACCAGAAGATACCAAATCCACTCGGTTTATGCGTTATATTATTGGAAGATGTTATGATGGCTTCGACTGCAACTCCAACGAGCATTACTGCCAGTACCGGAGCTTTTTCAGATGGCATGTTGGATTCAGTAGTATTCTGTAAAAATGATCTACCAGCAGACGGTTACATGACAATGGAAAGCATACGGCGGCAAGGAAAACTCTGCGACGTGACACTGAAGGTTAGTCAAAAATGGACTCACTCGTACAAGTCTAGATTTGGATTTAGCTCGTGTGCATTTTGAATGACATTATCACAGAGTTGTTGTGAGCCCATAGCATGTGCGTGCATAAGAATTGCATGCAGCATGAATGGGGATGACCTCATCTGTGAGTTGGGCCGACAAAAATTAGTACTCCAGCAACTCATCTAATTTATTATGTTAAATCAAGGTCAAGGAGAAGCTCAATTCAAGGTCATGGACCAATTGTGTGTGTGTAGGGGGGGGGGGGAAGCAGGGTTCTCATTCCTGTAATTTTGAAGTGAAAAAAGAGAGAAAAAAATGGTTGAAGTCAAAGCGGGCGCGGGCGGGGGAAAATAGGGTGTCCACATCACTGTTCTATTTTTTTAATTAAGAAAGAAAATATTATTTTCTTATTTACCATAGGTAAGAATTCATCTTGCATAAACCTTTGTTTCTTTCTTTCCTTCTGTTTTTTATGTCTTTCTTTCCATTGTCCTTTTCAATCTTAAAAATCCTTCACTTTTTGTTTCCTTCCCTCTTTCTCTCTTCTTAAGTTTTCTTTCTTTCCTTCATTTTCTTTTTCTCATTATGTTGTATTTAATTATTTATGATATAGTATTATATGATGGTTGAAAGATATTTTCAAATAAATATAATATGAATAAATGATTCACTTTTCCTTCTTTCTTTGTCTTTCCATTTATTTGTCCTTTTCAATTTTCTTTGAAATTCTTTACTTTTTGTTTCCTTCCTTCTCTCTCTCTCTCTCCCTCGTTTCTTATTTTTCTTCTTTCTCCTTCATTTTCTTTTCTTTTTTATTATGCTGCATTATAATATAGGCCTAATGGTCAAAAGATATTTTGAAATAAATACTATAATCAAGTAAAAAAAATGCTTCACTTATTATTTTAGAGAAATATTCATCATAGGAGCCACAAGAGCAGAATTACATACAAGTATCTTTTTTTCTGTTTTATAAGTGTCCTTCCTTGAGATGTTTTGTCATTTTGAATGATTATTGGCTCCTCCAAGGGCTGAATATACATGTAGAAGTCTAGGTAGATCCCATAGATTTATTCAAATTCATCATTTGCACCAAGAAGCTCTGTGGGGAGAAGATGTGATTGAGTCCCAAGAGGATTGATGTCCTAACGTTTGTCCCTTTCTCTTTTCAGTTGAATAAACACAATCCAATGTACTTTAGCCCTTAGAGGTGGCTGTCTCAGGCCTAGTGCAGAATGAAGTGATGGTCGTTGATGTTTCATAATAGGTACCCCCAATGTATACAATATCCACCAACTTATGTCCTTGTCTCTAAATTAGCTTAGTAAGCTCATTTCTTTTCCCCCTTTGGGGGTAGGTGTAGGGCTCATTTTTCAGTATGAGCCATTCACACATTGTATTGATTCTTTGCCATATCCAAGCATGACCTGACCATCGTATGTTTGGCCCTTTTCAGCTGAATGAATTGGTCCTGGTCCCTGGCCTATATCTACATACAGTACATGTGTGTCATGAGTAATTCTCTCTTTTCATTTTCATAGACTTCTATTCTCTGATCCTTTTTAGGTTGAAGACCACAAATTTACAGCACATCGCATCGTATTGGCGGCTTCCATTCCATACTTCCATGCAATGTTTACCACAGATATGGTGGAAAGCAAACAAGAAGAAATTACCATGTCTGGCATTGATCCAAGGTAAGTACTACCATGACATGAAATGATGCGGTGATGAAGAGGAACAGAGCTCAATGTTTTGCTATGTTCTTTTACATTATCATGTATCAGGGATTTGCTGAATTATAAAGTTTCATTTCCTTTTTAGTTCATTCCCTCACTCTCTTCTTATTGCCTTTTATGTTTTTTTTGTACATATGTGAATATATTTTGCAAACTTTAGTGCATTATCTGTCTTTGTATTTGTGAACAAAGTTTATTTTGTGTAAAACTAAATACTTGTAACTGAAACTTGAAAACGAGAAACAAAACAGGAGAAAGTGATAAAATACATTTGTTGAAATCACTCTTTTTTGTTCTCAAACTTCACGACGATTCCTTTTTTCAATGCACATTTAATTGACACATTTGGTGTTCACACAAAATGACACTTGTTTTTTGGTCAAAGTTTGCAGTTTACATTGTCTACAGGTGATTTGATAATAATCCAACTCATTCTGACTCTTCATAATTTTGTAGATGTGTTTAATATAGCACCTATTTTTATGCCTCATTTTCTCTTCAGTGCCTTGGAAGTCCTAGTGAACTTTTCATACAGTGGTCGTGTCATTATCAACACCCAGAATGTCCTATCTATACTTGTCTGTGCTAATTTCCTTCAACTCCAAGTCATAAAAGAAGCTTGTTGCAGTTTCCTCAAAGATCGGTATGTTACCTTATTTCTTCTCTTAAGGACGGATATCTCAATGTCAAAATCAATGGCTTAATTGCTTCATCTTATGTAAATTAAAACTATATTGATTGCTAGTATGTGGAGCGTTGTGGCTCAGTGGATTAGTCTCCGGACACAGGGTTGTGGGGGTTCAAATCCCAGCCATGGCTTAGTTTCCTTCAGCAAGAAATTAATCCACATTGTGCTGCACTCATCCCAGGTGAGGTGAATGGGTACCTGGCAGGAACTTATTCCTTGAAATGCCGAGCGCGTAAAAGCTGCTTCAGCTACAGCCAGGGTAATAATATCCAAGTCCTCTGGAAGCGCATAGAGACATTATTCATAATGTGTTATGCGCTATACAAGAACTGATTATTATTATTATGTAAGTTTATACCAGAGGGGTGTTTCACAAGGGTTACTGAAGTGTCACTGAAAATCATGCTCAAGTGCTGGTGCGCACATGATATTCAGCATATAATCTCAGATTAATAGGCAGTAGCACAAGTCCTCCGAGCACGATTTTATTAAAGTGATGGAGCATTTTATACTAGGCCCGTTTTGAAAGTCCATTTTTGATGCACGTGTACACGGCATGTTTTTCGGTCGTGTACACGTTGTAAACACTGTGAGAGCGAGTTATGTTTTCATGTCGACACGGACCCGCATCAACATGTCATAAAAAGGGGTCTATATAGCCTAAGTCACGGTTTTAAAGCTTACCTGAGAAGTTTGAAGTATCAATCCACAAAAATTGGTGCAAATTAAAAGTTTACTCAGCTTAGCAGCGCATTAAATTAATAAAGAATGCATAAGAAAATCAGTGCAGGGCCCTAGCTAGCGCCGACGCTCGTTGGATGCGCATTTTGTATACTGTACCGTACATGCATGCACAGATCGCTGCAGAATTAAGTGTAACTGAAGTTATCGATTGATTTTCATTATTTTGTTGCCAATTTGAGGAGCGTTTGTTTGTAGGCTTGTAGCACATGTGTACGAGCGTATAACACGTAAGTTGTAGCAATGATCGCTGTCGCAATTGGTGATTCTCAAATTGTGATTAAGCAACGCTTTTGAGCTTTCGAGACCGGAGCAGACCTATTTCGTGGTACAAAATCTCGAGTCTCCAGAATGAATGTGGATTAAATCGGCGATTTTGGAAGTGAACTCACTCTAGCTTAATTGAAATATATTGGCATATTAGTGATTAAAACATGTACAGTGTCTGAGAACTAAGATTTAATGTGAGGCTGTGAGCTTGTTCACTGACTTTGTAGTCCCATGCAAGCTTTATGCAGATGCTACCGTGTACACGGTGATGGAATTTAGTACACGTGCACTGACTTGACCGTGCATGTACACGTGTACCCGAAACGGGCCTATTTTATACTGCACGCAACTTGGAATGTAATATGTGGCTTTTATTTACACTTAAATCTTAGTGAAACACCTTGCTCATTTATATTGTATTAAGTTTCAAAATTAGTCATAATTTGAAAATTTAATCCATTATATGTAGTTCACTTCTTACTGCAGATGATGCTGGTGATGACATCATTGTTGATGATATATGATAAATCATAAAGAAACTGATGATTATTTATGAAAGATGACTTCAACAATGTCTTACAAATACATTTTTGAATCAGTGAAAAAAAATCATGGGGACTCTGCGATTATGCCCCTGAAAAGCTCAAAAGAGCCATGGAAAAAAAATAGAAGTCTGAAAAGCTATCTCTGCAATGTTATCAAATGGTACAGATTTAGGCAGTAGGTTGTGAAATGTAGCCCCCCACAAAAAAATTATTTTGTGCTTGTTTTGAATGATTGATGTGTTTGATTCTGTATTTCAGCTTGGACCCTTCCAACTGCCTTGGTATACGTCGGTTTGCAGACACCATGGTGTGTGGAGATTTATTCCAGGCTTCCACTAGTTTCCTTCATAAGCAGTTTGTAGATGTCTCATCCTCGGATGAGTTTATGATGCTGAGTAAGGCCGATTTCATTGAGATCCTAGAGATGGACGGGCTCAATGTCACAGGGGAGGAACAGGTAGGATGATAATTTAGTTATCAATGAAAATTGGTCTGTTTCATAATTAGAACCAAATCAGAATATGGCGATTTCACTGGGGCTAAGTAGGTATTCGTTCAATTGCATCTTCAGCCCACATGGACCAGATTCACACCAAATCTGGGTTTTGGATGTTTTTTCATCATGCTTGACTGGTGGAGAATGCTGAAATCCCCCATAAGTTAACTGTGACATCATTGGTTTGGTAATCTGTAGGAAGACTAGAGATTTTAGAGATTATAACCATATTTTGTGCCACTGGTTAACTGGAATGAATAAGGTATTGTGACAAGTACACTTGTATAAGGAATGTGGGAGGGGCTGTTACATTCAGTTACATCCTTTAGTTCCTCATGATGCTAAAGTCAAGACACAGAAAGTTTATTACCAATGAGTATATATAGAAATGTGGCCCATGAATTCTGTTATGGTGCATAAGGGATCGGAATGCTAAAACCGTCAATACAAGTTGAAACCATTTTCGGCTACCAGTTGTCCAACTTAAAACTTCAATAGTAATTAGTCAGTGCGTTTTCAAGCTGAAGTAAACATAATTGACTAAGAATGTAAATTCTTCTATTTTTTCTTTCCACAGGTGTTTGACGCTCTTATAGGATGGGTGAAACACGATGAGGAGGTTAGACAGGAATATATGCCAGAATTACTTGGTCTAGTAAGACTACCTCTGATACGGCCTCAGGTTCTTACAGATCATATATCAACGGAAGAGAGGGTCAAAGCTTGCCATAAATGCAGGTTGGTAGCTCTTAGGTTCATGTATCATATCAGTTCAGGGAATAATTTTCCTGGTATCGCATTGCAATTTGCTCCACATTTTTGAAAGACTGCTTTGTGTAAAGTCTTTAGTATAGCATAGTTCAGAGCTTTTCTCCTATGACAAAACATGCTATTCAAATTTGTAAAGCAAAATCATTGCCTGCAGTTTATATTCACTTGATCTACATTCAGTTGGTCTACTTCTAAGTCTAATACCACATGGGCTAAATGCACGAGGCCTACTATCAATTTGGTCTACATTACACTTGGTCTAATACCCACATAGTCCAATTCTTATTTTAATTATTTTTTACTTTGTCAAATGAAGTTTAGTTCATAAACAGTTCATCTAAAGACGTGGACAATGTGGGGTTAGATTAAGTGGATATAAGACACAATGAGGAGGCCAGTGGCCTCATCCACTGCAGACTAGACCAATACTAAATGGGTTTAAATACAATTATTAGACCAAATAGGTTAAACCGGTAGTAAACCAAGTAAGATTGAACCATGTGGGATGAGACGGAATGGAAAGTTGTTGAAGCGGATTATCCACTTCAGTAAAAAAAATGTGTGTGTGGAAAATTTAAACAATTGAATAGAGTTGATGAATACAGATTTTTTTTTTTTAGAAGGCAACGTTTCTGCAGATATACATATTTGTTCACACAATTTGTCTTTTCTAATTCATTTTTTGGGTTCATTCTGTTTAGCTCAGGAATTAAATGAATTCATATGAAAAGTGGTGGAAACTCATTCATTTATTTTGAGCATATTTTTAACATGGTGGCCTCCATGTCATCCCCTATGATCTTGGCCACCAAACATGCTTTTTGCAACAAAGACTGGCATGCACTCTTGAGAACTGTTGCATCTGTTTTTCCAATTGATTATGATTATCCTATATTTACACAAAAAGCCCAATTATGGTCTATTTTATAATTAATTGACATGAATGTTAAAATTTTACCTCTGTATTAATTCCTGCAATTCAGACCATGGCTGCTAATTTGATTTTACAATAATAGATAGTATTTGGTTTTCTATCAATCCATTGTAGAGACCTAGTAGATGAAGCTAAAGACTACCATTTAATGCCAGAAAGACGTTCTCTTCTTCAAAGTAAACGCACCAAACCTAGATGCTGCAATGACATCTCAGGTCTTATCTATGCAGTAGGAGGCCTAACACGCTCAGGTTTGTCAAGTTTCACATAAATAGTTGCAACATTCACTTTGAGAAATCATGGGCACGATTATGGCTGAATCAATACATTTCACATGACCGCGTAACTGCATAACTATTAAGCCATTTTGTCTACTGTTTGTGTTGGTGTGAATAGTAACAGGAACTGAAAGTTCTACAAATCGTTCTTTCAGAGTTAAAAAAGAAAGAAGAGAATACTCCTCATTTTCTTGGAATTTTTCTACTTCATCAAAATCATTTGTAAGAAATATACACAACTCTTAGACGGCATTTGATGGTGTCAAAGAAATCTTTGTATCTCTTGTATGGATTGATTTCTTTACTTATATTTTGATAGCTTTGAAAAAAGTCTTTCAGGTATGGATTTTTTTTCTTCTAATTTTGATTCGGGTGAACCAGGGGTGTGAGAGTTCAGATATTATCTGATTTCAGATTTTGTTTTGTTTTGATTTTCAGCTTACTTTTGGCTTTCCTCTGTACAAAAAGTATGGGAGCTCTTTCTACTTTTGACTTTTTCCAACACTCTTCAGCTTTTTTCAGATCTTTTTATTCGTGACCACTCACACCCCTGCCTAAAACACTGCCTGTCAAATTATTGTTGGTGTTGAAGGTGGAGGGTCACACGTTTCCAACTTTAATTAATCAATACTAAAGATTGCAAATGTCTCTTCGATGCGCACTAGGTGAATCCTTGAATGCAGTAGAAGTCTACGAACCTGTCAACGAGACCTGGAGTGTGACCAAGCAGATGACAACGAGACGTAGCCGGGTTGGCGTAACAGTATTATCGGGACGACTCTATGCTGTAGGAGGATATGATGGCCATTCTAGACTGAACACGGTAGAAGTCTTTGACCCTATCAGCAATGAATGGTGGGATGTAGCACCCATGAATCACAGGAGAAGGTAGATATAAACTTTTAGGCCCGTATTCTGAAGTCGGGTTTAACTTAAACTCAGGTTTAAAGTTGTGGTTTAAGTATGGAAAGCCAATTGCTACATAAATCACTAATTGTAAAGATATCATAATCAGCTCATTTGCCTCTCAAATCATTCACAATGGTCTAGGAAGTATAAATAGATGATTGTCTTCACCATCGATGAATCAGGAAAGAGCACAGTGAAAAATTAGAAACATACAACTTAATAAAAATTTTGACACTTTTGGCTTCCCATAATTTTAGCACAGAGTTAGACCATGGTCTAAGTTAAACCTGACTTCAGAATACGGGCCTTAGAGAACAAGTACATAGAATCATAGGAGATTTATTCATTTTATCATTGACTTATCATTGAATATGATTATTGTTTCATGTATTTATCTTACATTAAGCACCCTTGAATTAGCAGCATTAGAAAGCCGCATCTAATTATAGTACTTAAACATTTATCATTGAATAGAATTATTATTTCATGTAAATTAAGCCCCCATTGGAGTAGTAGCATTAGATGGCCATGATGTCTATTACCCTTATTACTTCATCATATAAATGGTCATTTTCAAACAAAAGTGGACATGGGGGTGAAAATTAAAACTTGCTAGAAATCATTAGGCTTCAATGTTTTTTGAAACTAGACATCTTAAAGTATATTTTTCCATTTCATTTACATAAAAATTATTAATTATGTCTTGAGATACAGTGAATTTTATGCAAGGGAAATTAAATGCTACAAAATGTTGATTTTTGCATTAAAATTCACATATTGCCTATCACAATATAAAATTTGTATTAGAAGCACATTTGTTGGCAAGATACAAGCTGTGAATTGTATCTAACTCCTAAAAACAAAGAAAAATTCTGTGAAGTGTTTTTCTGAAAAAAAATTGGGTTTCAAAGTTTTCAAAACTGGTTGTCGTGTCACTCACGTTTTAAATGCAAAAAGTTTTCTAGAGCTGTGTATTCTGAAAATTAATTTATCCCAGTACTGGAGCAAATACAGTTTATCTGTACCTTATTGTATATAAAGTAACTTGGTCCAATGTGTTAAGGTAAAGCTAAAATTAACTGTCAAAGTTGTGTCGTGTCACTCACAATGTCGTGTCACTCACGAAATGTCGTGTCACTCACAGTATTATATTGTGTATAAAAAAGGACATCCAATAATTTTTGAAGCGTTTTACCAGGGATACAGTCAGAATGTTGTTCCTGACATCATTTAGGCCTATTTTAGGCTAATAATTTCCTCCATCTTCCTAATTTTACTCCTTTTTATGGAAATATTGAATTTGACATTGAGTTCATCTATTTCCTTTCCTCTCCGTGGTTGCCTTGGTTTAAAAAATCCTGACAATTTTCCATTGGTGTGAAGACTCGGATCCTAATTCATATTTTGGTGAATGTACTGTGATTATGAATATAACAACATAATCAATCAACACAAAATTATGAATGTATCAAGAGAAAAACCACTATACTTTAGCAATGGACATACAATGCATAAAGGGTTGGTGATGGTGATGGTTCAAGTCATACCTAGGTATTACTCGAACATTCTCTGTCTCCATTTACAGAAATGAGCAGAAAGTTCACCTTTCTTTTGAGCAATGTTATTTCTTTGTTATACTCATAGCTAGAAAAGTCAGGGATCCTTTTTTGAAATTTGCAGAAATTTTAGTGGTAAAGTAGTGTACATGAGATATAAGAGATCACCATGAACACCAAACATTTTTTCAAATTTGGAAAAGTAAATATTTTTCTTTTCCTTCTGATTAATTAAATCAACCTTTTCATTTGACATAAAGCTTGTATTCCAGGAAATGAAATAAACAAATTTGCAAGATAACATAAACATTTCAGGTGAGAATGTACTGAGATTTGATAGAACATTTTGGATATTGCTTGAAGCAGCTACATGCCAAGTTCAAAATCATTATTTGTTCGGCCACCATTCATACCGCTAGTGATTAACTACATGTAGGGTCTGAACAGCAAATTACCGTAAGCGGGCCGATGTGTGTTCAGAGCAGATTTGCATTTACACATATTCATTACAACAAAATGATGCATGTTCATGTAGGTCCCAACAAGTCCAGAGACCGTATTTTGATTTGAGCAACTTTGATGGGTTGCCATGTACCAGTAGATCAATTTTTTTTTTTTGGGGGGGGTACCCTGATGAGATCAGATCTGGACCTCGAGGGGAAAAGCTATTGAGGTATAAAGGGAGCCTGGTTGGGATGCTGAATTGGATTTTAGTGTGACATCCAAGGGCTTAGAAAAGGAAAGGCTAATGACTTGTAGTTGTAATAGTAGCAGACTGCAAGAATCAGGTACTGACTGCGTCTTTCACCTTGTGGCTTTCCCTGGATTCCCGTGGTATGGTATATGATCAAATAATCAGCAATGAAAAGGCACTTACAAGATTCCAGCTAAAAGCATAGCTCTGAATTTTGGTACAGTGCCTACATGTACTGCCTTGGGAGGGTCCACATACAAGCAGTGTTCAGGAGAAAACCTATGCTTGTTGAGTTGAATTCCCAAGTTTCTCAAGGATTTGCTGATAGTCCATCTGAAGTGTGCAGCAACGTGATTGTGGTTTGGTACCAAAAAAGACATTGAAACTGCCATGTCCTATTTGGACAATGCCTAAAATATTAAAGGAGGATAATATTGTAATCCAATATTTCAAGAAAGAGGAGTCATACATGACATCATTGGCTACCAGACCATGCCAGATGATGTGAGTGACTATTGAGAATACCTTTCTTACAAGGAAAATTATTCCATCCGTTGTGGATGCTGAATTGTATAAACCCGTAAACTTTCATATACAGATAGGGAGAAAGAGTTAAAGTTTTGAATGATATCAGGCCACAAAAAGAATGTTTGAGTTGATGTCAATGCCAAGACCTCATAACACCTCCTTCAAGTGCCCCCTCTCCTCTAAAGAGGAGAGTGGTAGAAGCCCTAGTGTGACAATGTGGTATGGGGAATGTGAGTTGATGGGCAAATATGACCATACCCCAAGAATAAAACATCAGGATGACATATTCTGAACTTTAAAGAAAGCAGTTATTATGTAATCAAGCTTGTTTTTTGATTAATGGTATTTTACTCTTCTACATCATGCAAAAAATACTTTCAATGTTGAGATAAATGTTGTATTTTTGCACTTGTCGTGTCACTCACGTTTTGGATGTCGTGTCACTCACGGTATATAGGAGGGTACCATTTTCCATAGAGAAAGTTTGATTGATTTTGACTACATGTGTTAGATAGGTACACTATTTATGTCCATTTACTGGTACTCACAGTACTCCATGACAACTACTTGGGCACGAATCCAACCATATGTGTTAGTGGTCAGAAACCCATGTCCAAAATTTGTCGTGTCACTCACGCACCGTTTTTTAATCATATCTACTAAACGAATTGTTGAATTCAAATCAAACTCGTAGTGGCCCATGCCAGTCCTACATTGTATATAATATAGTAGTCATGATTGATTCATAACCTTTAAGTTTGAAGATATGAGCCCTTAAACTTGTCCGATTGTCGTGTCACTCACGTTTGAAAATGACCAAATGTAAATGATTATTTATTCAATAATATGAATCTAATTACTATTTTGTGTATTTGTCATATATTAAGTGCCCTTGGAGTAGCAGCATTAGATGGCCGCGTCTATGCCTGTGGTGGGTATGATGGGATATCTTCTCTCAGCTCTGTGGAATGTTATGACCCAGAAACTAACAAGTAAGTACATACAATACCCCATGTATCTTTGGATAGCTTATATTCATTCGGTCTATTTTTTGGATAGTCTAACAAGTCATAGGCTAAACTCATGGGCCTACTACCAATATGGTCTACAGCACACTTAGTCTAATACCTACTTGGTCCAAAGCCCAGTTGGTCTAATTTCTACTTTGTCTATTGTTTTTATCATGTCTAAAGAAAGTTTGGTCCATAAACAATTCATCTAACCATAAAGCCTAAGTGGTGAAAGACCGACTGGATATTGGACGAAATTGGTACAGCCGTAGTAGTAGTTGTAGAGAAGCAGAAGTAGTGTTGTTGTTATCATTGTTTTTAATATTACTATTATCATTATACTTTTGAACAGGTGGTATGTTGTTGCTGATATGACAAAGTCAAGGAGTGCTGCGGGTGTAGCTGTTCTCAGTGGTGAGATCTTTGCTGCCGGTGGACACGATGGTCTTCAAATATTTAGCACAGTAAGTTACCAGATTCCTTGTATCTTATCTTTGGGCTATTATGGGTAGAATTGCGATTAAACATCACTGAAAAAATCAAGCACAAGTTTTTAATACTGTACGTAAGTGCAATTTATTGGTTAAATGTCTAGATGCGATTGACACTAAATCGCATTGGATCGCAACTCTTTCTGTTTCTGCAACAGGCCTCTCGACAAATATATCATTAAATTGACTCAAATTGAATAAAGAGTTGCAAATTTAATTCCTGAAAGCTAAATTCAAAAGATATCCAATTGAATTTAAGCTTAACTTTCAGTTCTTCTGAGGCCTTGGACTAAATCCTAGGTAATGAGTCCTTCCCGAGATCGGAGATTTGCAACCAGGTATAACTGGGACACACATTGTTCACTTAAAATTTCTGTAAAGCGTCACACAATCAGCTCACATTTTTCATGAGTTTTATGATCTGTTATTTTCATTAACTGTAATTTTAAACAATTCTGTGAGAAAATTAACTCTAAAGAACCCAAACTTTGCTGCTAAAATTCATTTCGTCACAAAATAAAGCATTAGATTTGATTTCTTTTTACAAAATCTCATTTTGTTACAAACTATAGGTTATTCATTTGTGACAGAATGAAAGGGTCATTATGACTTATAGTAGAATCTTATCTCATTTCAACTAAACTCAATTATGTCTAAAGATTTGATCAACATCATTCATCATATGGATTGTGCCACATATGAGATATATTCAGTATGCACAAAATACATTTTGAACACGGGGGAGGGGGGGGGTCATCTGCTTAGTCATTACAAGATGTCCTGTTCCTCTTCCTCTGAGGTTTAACACAGTTTCTAGAAAATAGCCACAGGAAGTCAACAAGAAGTTATTAGAATTGTACAAAAGCCTTTCTATTGGGTCTGTGGAAATTGTGGTTCCTCTCAGAGTCTTTTCCAGGCTTAGGTAGGATCCGTCCGTTCTCATAACTAAACAACTGTTTAACAGATCAACCTCGAACTTGGTCTAAGTGTGGAATAAGGTGTGGCAATTTTCTGATTTTTGTTCATCAAGGTCAAAGGTCACAGAATTCATTATATACCCTGAAATATATCTTGTTCATGTGATAATTCAAGAATTCAGAGGGACAGTGATGTAGATGAATGTGATAATGTAGATTATTTGAATTTATCAAGTTAAATGTATAAACACGAGTGTATGAACATATTATTTTTGACATTGTTTTACAAGGTGGAGTGCTTCAATCGCTTCACTGGTCGCTGGACAGTGGTACAACCAATGCAGAGTAAGAGATGTCGTCTCGGAGTCACATCTTTCAATGGTAAACTCTACATCTGTGGCGGTTACGACGGCTCAAAGTTCCTCAACACCGTTGAAGTCTATGATCCTGTAGCAAACGCTTGGACCTATGCAGCACCCATGAACTCTCGAAGGAGTCGTGTGGCTCTCGTCGCCAATAGAGGGCGACTGTATGCAGTTGGAGGTTATGACGGACTTACGAATCTGAACACTGTAGAGATGTATGATCCTCAAAAGGATGTATGGACTTTTGTATCACCGATGCAGTCGCATGAAGGAGGCGTAGGTGTCGGTGTTATACCCCTTTCTGTGTGATTGTGCAATTTTCCTTGTCATCTCTTAACCTCAGACACTGAGCTCGTCATTCATTGAAAGGTGCCACTCAATAAGACATTCCTTGTTTCTATCTCTGTGGGAGTAAGCAAATTCCAAGCTTCAAAATGGTATGCCGTTTGCCATGACTTGATGGAGAAATTTCTTATGAAATACCTTGGAGGATGTGAGAAAGTCTGATGAGTATCTTTCAAGAATAATGGTGAAAATGAGTCTTAAATAGTGAGATCACTAGCGTGTATAAACATGTTATAGCCACAGCAAAAAGAAAAAAGAGGTAAATCAAATATCCTTATGATAAATTATGAAAGGATTCTTGAATTAAAGGGGTACTCCAGGCTTTAAAAAAATGATTTTAAGAGAGTCAAATCAGACGAACGAAAAACTGAAAATTGAAAGTTAAGCATTATTTCTGTAAAACTGTTATATTCATGTCATTATTCAATGAGTTACGTGTAGCTGATGATGCCATATCCCCAATTATTTTTATATGTGTTATGATATGAAATTGTGTTTAAATTTTGTCATTCAGGAATTTATGTATGAAAGATTGACCTCTGCTTTGATATGTAAGATCATCATTGCTGAAAATTTGTTACAAGGGAGATACGCTCTACACACATGCATGGAAATCCATGAATTATTATGATTCCAATCCATGTATTAAAATAAGAAAGGAAAGCACATGGCATCATCAGCTCACATGCACAGCTGTTTTCACAAAATGTTGCTAAACTTTAGAATTCAATCTTTTCTCTCCAGAATTTTATTACATTTTCAGTGTTTTGTTTATTTATGTTTGTTCTCTTTATTCAGACTTTATTATTTTCAGTCTGGAGTATCCCTTTAAGCCTAATTCTCCCGGGGGGGGGGGGGGGGGGCCATAATGCCCCCCCCTCAACAATTTTCGCGATATATCTGCTGCGCGAAATTTTTTCACCTCGCAGCTCACTGACTTTTTACATTCAAGTCTCGCGCAAATTTTGAGACCAAATTTGTGACGCCCGGGTACGCGGTTACGACATTACGCAACATTATGCAAGTGCATGTCAGACCCAAAATTGCTCATAAACGTGATTTCATGTACAAATCCAATGCAAATTGCGTATTTAGCCAAAATTCATAAATGTATCATTATTTCTACTTTTACTGATTAAACTTAATTAATTTTGCCTTGTTTATGATCAGAATTATGTCTGAAACAATTTCCATTGAAAAAACAATAAAAAACAAAAAGTAAAAAAACAGAAATACATAAGAAATTCATAAAACAATAAAATACATAAGAAATTTATTTCCAAACCAAAGTTTTTTTGAATTACGATTGTTAAGAATGCTACAAAGAAAATTTTTACCAAAAATTAGCATTCTAGGAGCTTTATTTAGTGAATTAGAGCAAAAAGTATGATTTATGCATAAATTAGCATAATTAATTCATATAAAATAAAATCTCATTATTTTGGAAAATTTTACCATACAGCCTTGTAGATTACATCGCACACTACCAGCGTGCAAATTTTTGCGTCGCTCGTGCGATCGGCGGCCGAGATCTTAAGGGGGGGCCATAATGGCCCCCCCCCCCCCCCCCCCGGAATGACAAGAATCAAAATACCCCGGGAGATTTAGGGTTAAGCTGAAAAGTTACATAACCTTTGAATGCATATCCTGTCATGATTTCAATTTTCAAATTCTAACACCTCTTTAGTGAATGGTCTGTTTCCTGCAAGTTATCTTCATGACTTTCTCTGAATTCCCAGCAGCTTATGAGGTATTTCTTTGTAGTATGCATATATGTCACATAAATTTTAACCCCTTTAAAAGGTAATTTTTAGACCACATCTTATGAGGTAATGTTATGTAGTATGTACTTTAGTGTAGCACATTACTTTTATCCCCTTAAAAGAACATTTTTAGACCATATCTTACCCTGAAATTAGCGGGGTGGATATGATTGTTCTTAGGATTTCATATTTTACCTTTCTAATCTGGCAATAAGATTTATAGTATACAGTAGATCAAATTTTTGTATAATTGGGTGCATGAATTCCACAGCACTAATATTAGACAAGTTTTATGCAAAAGTTGCTCCAATTCTGAAACACAGTTTTAAGTACAAGTTAAGTTTTATGTAATGAAGTATATTACTAAACTACTTCACAAATTTTTGGAGCAACATGATCTTTGTCTCTTTTAATTTAGCTACTCTAAATAAAATTTAGCATGGCTTGGGCTTTCTTAACTATTGTAATCAAATTCTGTAGTACATGTGCATTTACATATTTTTTTTACTTGACCAGTGTCACGATGGAATACATTCCAGTTGTGACGCACCCGGTGAATTATTGCGTAGCAAAAGCGAGACCGCTGTGTCACATTCTTATAAGTGTCGCGTTCTTTCATGCCCAAATAACATTCACTGAACTTTAGCGATGCTTCGTACATTTTAGGGAGCCTCAATGACCACCAAATGGTTCATTTATACCATTTCTAAAACATCCTATCAGTCAACTATTTATCATTATTCATCAATTTTTGAGTACTTACAATGTGGGGCTTGGTCAGAGCGTGGGATTTAATGATCAAAGCCTGAATGAGGTAGAAAACATGGCCCCCAAAATGCTCTATCAACTGGTGACAAAAAATCTCTTGAGATATGCAAAGTTAATTTGACCTGGATTATGATATTGTCTTGTAAACTTGTGCACTGTACACTCCAAACGTTGTAAAAAGGTATGCAGATGCCATTTTCCGAATGCCCATGCTCTAAAGATTTTCTGCTATTCGAAGATCGTGGCAGCTTGGCCCGGCCTCCCTCTGCTGCTTGAAGTGATATCTGAAGATGTTTGGGTCAATGTCGATGTAGCCAAAAGCGGCATGGCATATGTGTAATGTGAATGTGTGCAAGTGCTGTGCGACTGGCCACTGATTGACAACTGCATGCATATTACGTTGATGATATTTGTCATGAAGGAAGATGGTGGGAAGTATTGTCAAACAGCGCCGGGGATTGTGCACCTTATAACCAAGGTCAAGTTTGTGAAATATCATCATAACTTTGAAAGTGCAAGGACCTATTTCAGTGAAATTGCACATAAGTGTAATCAAGTGTCACTGGTCATGCATGTAACATACGGTCAAAGGTCATGTGGGTCAATGAACTCTTACCTTGTGGTATCAAAATCTTAAAGGCTAGTATAACATTTTGGTAAAGATTTAATGTAAAATGAATTTTACTCAAGTATCATCTAATATTCCATGTTACAAAAAGTAATTTTTTTTTCAACTGTTGATTCTTTGAGAAATTTAATTTTTTTTAATGCATCTAATGGCCTCTCCCTTTTGTGCACTTGCAATAACTTGTGATTTGGTTTCATAAAGTGACACATATTAGAAAATTTGCAGCCCATTCCATGCCTGAGAGTGTTTATGTATTTAAAAAAAAGGGGAAAAGTAAAAAATACCCAGATATTTCATGTTGACGGGGCAACCCTCAAAATCAGATCATTCATGTCACATATAATCAAGGTCAAAGGTCATTTGGGTCAATGAACTCTTACCTTGTTGTGGTATCAACATCAACATCTTAAAGGCTAGTATAACATTTTGGTAAAGATTCAATGTGAAATGAATTATACTTATGTATCATCTGATATTCCAATGGCAATACATAAGTATATTGGCCATTGATTTTTTTTTTTCAACTGTCGATTTTTGGAGAATTTTGAATTTTTTTTTAAAGGCATCTAATGCCCTCTCCCTTTTGGGCACTTGCAATAACTTGTGTTTTGGTTTCATAAAGTGACACATATTATATTATGAAAATTTGCAGCCCATTCCATGCCTGAAAAGTGTTTTTGTATTTAAAAAAAAGGGAAAGAAAAAATACCCAGATATTTCATGTTGATCGGGCACCCCTGAAAATCAGTTTCCCATGTTAAGTTTATGTATTCTTCTGCTAATCCTTTGTATGTTGCTTGGGGGTAATTCTTCATACATATCTTTTTTATTTTTCATGTCAGATATATATTGCCAAATCTCCATTTATAGTGAATTTGTGCTTTTATTTTTTGTATATATTTATAATAGAATGTTTGAACTAATTTACTCACATGTGTAGATTTTTTTCCTAGATAGGCAGCTTTTTCTAGGAGTCATTGCAAGGGGCCTGTTTTCATAAAGACAGACCACTCATAAATTTGCACTTTTGGTAACTACCATGGTAACAAGGCTTAGCTGCCAATCACAATAAGGATTTAATAGTTACCATAGTTGTAACCCTATATGAAATGGTCCCCTAGATTTATGTTGGTTAATGTGCAATTATTTCATGGTTCATCATACTTCATGTTCCTTTGGTAATATAAGAAATAAAGTGATAATGAAATTTTTAATGAATTTGTCTTTTGTGTGTGTTTTTATATGTGCATACATGGCCTGGATATCTCATATCTTTTCTTATGAATATATTTTTGGCATGGGGGTGGTATGAATATCTACTCTTTTTATTCATTCTTTTTATACATCATATGCACTCAAATTCTAAGAAATTGGGAGAGAGAGAGAGAAATAAAAGGGGAGGAAGAGAAAGAGAGACAATGTGCAACTAGGTAATGAAAATTACGTCTTCTCTTTATGACCTTCCCCCACAAAAAAGATGTTCCTAGCATTTTTTTTTATTGAAGTATGACTTGATAAATTTGATTATTTCACAAGTATATTCTTTCAAGTCTAGTTCTTAAATTTATTCTGAAAATGAAACTACAATGTTCTATTTCTGAGATTTGTTTATTCATGGGAAAATATGATAAAACAGTTTTTTTATATCTTTGTCATAATCCTTCAAATTATTTTTTGTTGTTTGATCCCACTACTCTTCTATTTCCATAATCGTTTTCTCCACACCATTCATCCTGCCGCTCTTTATTTCTTTCAATCGATAATTTTTTTTTGTAGCTCTAAGATGACACGCTTATTACAAATCCTCCAAATTTGCTGTTTGAAGTATTACCCAATCTAAGTTGGAATTCAGAGTTATATCAAAATTCCCCAAATTTAAGGATATATTCTTCAATACAGAACATGTTATTTGATTTTTTTTAAATTTAATTAAATGACGTTAGGTGTTTTCTCATTCTTTGAAAAGGAAGTTCTGGCCAATACATCTCCTAATATGATGTAGACCCAATCAATTTTTCTGTATGTACCTTTTAGGCCTATATTTTTCGGCAAAATAGAAAAGTTTTTCCATTTCCAACAGAAAAAAATAAAATGGCCGTATGCTACAATGAAATGAGCATATAAATATAAACTTATACAAACAATATGTGCGAGATAGGTATTTCATTGGTAAACAAAGCAAGATTATACACCCACTGGCAGAAAATTGTCTCTCTTTTTTTAACAGGAGGGATCCACAGAAAAGCAATAAATGCTCATAGTTTGTGGACCTCTCTTTCTTCCCAATCTTCCATGATTTAAATGAAAATGGGTGCTTTAAGCTATGCATTGTTATGTTCGATCATCATAATGCATAGTTCTTTAATATGGTATCATGATTTTGTCAAATATAAATGATATGATACTAATGATAGTCCCAGACTATCATAAGAGTCCATATCAATTTCATTTCTTATTTTGTGTACAGAAGAGGCGAGGTCGGACCACAAAAATAAAAGACACTCTGCTGCTTGAAGTGATATCTGAAGATGTTTGGGTCAATGTCGATGTAGCCAAAAGCGGCATGGCATATGTGTAATGTGAATGTGTGCAAGTGCTGTGCGACTGGCCACTGATTGACAACTGCATGCATATTACGTTGATGATATTTGTCATGAAGGAAGATGGTGGGAAGTATTGTCAAACAGCGCCGGGGATTGTGCACCTTATAACCAAGGTCAAGTTTGTGAAATATCATCATAACTTTGAAAGTGCAAGGACCTATTTCAGTGAAATTGCACATAAGTGTAATTAAGTGTCACTGGTCATGCATGTAACTTACGGTCAAAGGTCATGTGGGTCAATGAATCTTACCTTGTGGTATCAAAATCTTAAAGGCTAGTATAACATTTTGGTAAAGATTTAATGTAAAATGAATTTTACTCAAGTATCATCTAATATTCCATGTTACAAAAAGTAATTTTTTTTCAACTGTTGATTCTTTGAGAAATTTAATTTTTTTTAATGCATCTAATGCCCTCTCCCTTTTGTGCACTTGCAATAACTTGTGATTTGGTTTCATAAAGAGTCACATATTATATTATGAAAATTTGCAGCCCATTCCATGCCTGAGTGTTTTTGTATTTAAAAAAAAGGGGAAAAGTAAAAAATACCCAGATATTTCATGTTGACGGGGCAACCCTCAAAATCAGATCATTCATGTCACATATAATCAAGGTCAAAGGTCATTTGGGTCAATGAACTCTTACCTTGTTGTGGTATCAACATCAACATCTTAAAGGCTAGTATAACATTTTGGTAAAGATTCAATGTGAAATGAATTATACTTATGTATCATCTGATATTCCAATGGCAATACATAAGTATATTGGCCATTTATTTTTTTTTCAATTGTCGATCTTTGGAGAATTTTGAAAACAAAATTTTTTTAAAGGCATCTAATGCCCTCTCCCTTTTGGGCACTTGCAATAACTTGTGTTTTGGTTTCATAAAGTGACACATATTATATTATGAAAATTTGCAGCCCATTCCATGCCTGAAAAGTGTTTTTGTATTTAAAAAAAAGGGAAAGAAAAAATACCCAGATATTTCATGTTGATCGGGCACCCTGAAAATTAGTTTCCCATGTTAAGTTTATGTATTCTTCTGCTAATCCTTTGTATGTTACTTGGGGTAATTCTTCATACATATCTTTTTTTATTTTTCATGTCAGATATATATTGCCAAATCTCCATTTATAGTGAATTTGTGCTTTTATTTTTTGTATATATTTATAATAGAATGTTTGAACTAATTTACTCACATGTGTAGATTTTTTTCCTAGATAGGCAGCTTTTTCTAGGAGTCATTGCAAGGGGCCTGTTTTCATAAAGACAAACCACTCATAAATTTGCACTTTTGGTAACTACCATGGTAACAAGGCTTAGCTGCCAATCACAATAAGGATTTAATAGTTACCATAGTTGTAACCCTATATGAAATGGTCCCCTAGATTTATGTTGGTTAATGTGCAATTATTTCATGGTTCATCATACTTCATGTTCCTTTGGTAATATAAGAAATAAAGTGATAATGAAATTTTTAATGAATTTGTCTTTTGTGTGTGTTTTTATATGTGCATACATGGCCTGGATATCTCTGAAATCTTTTCTTATGAATATATTTTTGGCATGGGGGTGGTATGAATATCTACTCTTTTTATTCATTCTTTTTATACATCATATGCACTCAAATTCTAAGAAATTGGGAGAGAGAGAGAGAAATAAAAGGGGAGGAAGAGAAAGAGAGACAATGTGCAACTAGGTAATGAAAATTACGTCTTCTCTTTATGACCTTCCCCCACAAAAAAGATGTTCCTAGCATTTTTTTTTATTGAAGTATGACTTGATAAATTTGATTATTTCACAAGTATATTCTTTCAAGTCTAGTTCTTAAATTTATTCTGAAAATGAAACTACAATGTTCTAAGACTTTTTTAACCTCTTTTTCCTTTTTCAATTTCTGAGATTTGTTCATTCATGGGAAAATATGATAAAACAGTTTTTTTATATCTTTGTCATAATCCTTCAAATTATTTTTTGTTGTTTGATCCCACTACTCTTCTATTTCCATAATCGTTTTCTCCACACCATTCATCCTGCCGCTCTTTATTTCTTTCAATCGATAATTTTTTTTTGTAGCTCTAAGATGACACGCTTATTACAAATCCTCCAAATTTGCTGTTTGAAGTATTACCCAATCTAAGTTGGAATTCAGAGTTATATCAAAATTCCCCAAATTTAAGGATATATTCTTCAATACAGAACATGTTATTTGATTTTTTTTTAATTTGACGTTAGGTGTTTTCTCTCTCTTTTAAAAGGAAGTTCTGGCCAATACATCTAATATGATGTAGACCCAATCAATTTTTCTGTATGTACCTTTTAGGCCTAGATTTTTCGGCAAAATAGAAAAGTTTTCCATTTCCAACAGAAAAAAATGAAATGGCCGTATGCTACAATGAAATGAGCATATAAATATAAACATATACAAACAATATGTGCGAGATAGGTATTTCATTGGTAAACAAAAGCAAGATTATACACCCACTGGCAGAAAATTGTCTCTTTTTTTAACAGGAGGGATCCACAGAAAAGCAATAAATGCCCATAGTTTGTGGACCTCTCTTTCTTCCCAATCTTCCATGATCTAAATGAAAATGGGTGCTTTAAGCTATGCATTGTTATGTTCATCATAATGCATAGTTCTTTTAAATATGATGGTATCATGATTTTGTCAAATAAATGATATGATACTAATGATAGTCCCCGACTATCATAAGAGTCCATATCAATTTCATTTCTTATTTTGTGTACAGAAGAGGCGAGGTCGGACCACAGAAATAAAAGACACGCCCCCCTCCCCCCCCCCCCCCCCTCTTCGGCCGTCCCGGCCCCCTATCCCAGGCGCCCATACGATGTCCGCATATGCGCATGCGCAGATTGCTCACTTGATTCCTTGAAGATGTCGTCTTCCAGCGCATGTCTCGTTCTTGTCCTTTATTTGCTGTCGATGTTGCTGAGTGTTGCTCAACTTCAAATCATCGGAGAGGAAGAAGTCAAGGCTACGAAACCAAAGTATCTCACCAAGGATGAATATAATTCGTTAATTGAAACAGACGCCCGCTTCCTCGTAAATTTTGGTAAGCATGGAGGAGGGGATTGCACACGTAGCAGACGCCATCGTGTATTGATCACACACACACAGGAGGCCATTCCTATACCGGTGCATGCAATTGTTATGCACACATATTTATGCGTGGTTATCATAATTCTGTGATACAGTCATTGAAAAGAGTTCCTTAGTTCTGCGACAGCCTCCTAAAATCAAACGATATAAATTTGACTAGCCAACATTTTAAAAGAGGGAAATTTTTTTTAATGGGGTTGACTTTGAGTAAAAAATGGGGCATGGATTTTTTTATTTTTTTTTTTGGGGGGGGGTCGGTACCTCAAGCGAAGTTCGTGCAGGCTCCACTCCACTTCACTACTGCTACCGCTAGTGTAGTGGTAGTGAAGTGGAGCCTGCACGAACTTCGCTCGAGGTAGGGGGCGGTATCAAAGAAAATGAAAAAAATAAGTAAATTCCCCATGCAGCTATATAGGGCCTAGGCCCAGTCACTTGAATTGCACAGGAGCTAAAAGCCCTATCTTACAATTTACATTGAACTGTTTTTTATGATACTCTAGTCATCTTTAGCAGGCTTTAATTTAATCAAATCCCTGGCTGGGACATTAACTTGTTTAATTTAAAATCTGTGACTTTGTGAGCTAGAACTTTTGTAACTGAAAGTTCAATTTGTCTGGGACATAAGATATGGGGCAGAATAAGTGGCGGATCCAGGGGGGGGGGTATTTCCGGCCCGTACTTGCCTCCCCCTTCCTTTGAGAGATGCCGTTCATACATAAATGTGCCCCCCTCCCTTGCGCGAGTCACAGCAAATCTTTATAATGGGAATATGTCTTTCGTACACAAGTGATGACCTTTTTCTTTAGACTTTAGATTTTTTATTTCTATATATTATTTTTGGCTTGTCAAATTTTCCTTGGGACAAAAAGACCTTATTTTTTTGTGACAAATTTTTTTCCCTTTTCAGTTAAAATGCAGATCGACCTCAGAAATCTGTTTGACTGAGGAAAATTTGACTTAGAATAGAACTTCTTTTGCACAATCTGGTGACTTCTGGTCTAAAAAAATTACTTTATTGACTATAATGTGAGTCTAATAAAAAATAAATGGTCGACTTATGCAAATTTACTTGTAGTTGTATGATGAAATACTTTTGTCCACATTCTGAGTACATTTTGCCTGACATTCACTGAAATGATATAAGTTTGTAAAACTAATTTCTCATTTGTCAATAATATTATTTAGGGGCTTATCCAGGATTTTCCAAAAGGGGGCATGTTTTTCCGATGAAAATTTGATAAGCAAAAAAAAGTTTTCACCTAAAATTGGAGGTCATTTCGTTTTGACGAAAATTTGACAAAAAAAAAAAAAAATTGGGTCCTCACTTTCAAAGGGGAGGAGCCACCCGCAGGCACACTTGGATATTAAAAAACTGAGCGGTATATTTACAAGTTTTGATTATGGCTCTCAAAAGGATCCACCAGTGATATCATTATTAGTTACACCCTGCTTGCTCCCATATGGTGTCACAATTTTATTGCAAAATGAAATGCAAAGCCCTACATTTTGAGAGTGATTTTTGAAAGAAAGTCAGTCATGACATCACAATGATCACAGTAAAAAATCCAAATTTTGCCATTGAATTGATGCGCAAATTGCAGTGAGCAATCTCATATTACATGGTAGAAATCATCACCTGGCATGCGCATAACAACAAAAACAACATCTAAACAACAACAGCAAAACGCCATACAGGTAATATGGGCTCATATTACCTGTTTGATCTTTGTGACCAAGTGAAATAGGTAAATACGGGTCCAAGGGGGGGGGGTTAATATAAATGTATGATACGTATGTGCTGCGGTCAAAACCGCCATTTTCAGCCTAAATTTCTGTTCCAGACCATCAACCAATTTAGAAAGCCATTGAAATTCCTGTTTTTTCACCATTCCATGACCCTCTAAATTGTGATTTCTTGTTCCAGTACCCGCTCAGTCGGCTCAGAGCTCAGCGCAGCACAATAGCAAATTGCCATTAATTGTGTGAATTCAGTTGACAGCTCTGCACAGCGATTTGGAGAACGCTGATTGGTTCATCGCACATAAATTTCATGCATATTCATGTGACGCTCCGAAACATGTTTGATTTGTGCTGTTTCAGAGCATTGCATTTTTAGTAACTGTTGATCCTAGAGCCGTTCCTGGAACCCCCATTTTAAGACCAAAGCTGAGTTCCAGAGCCCCCTATTTTTGCTTTTGGTTCGGCACATCATTTTATAATTCGAGTACCCCCCCCCCCCCCCCCCCGATACGGCTTTGTCTCACAAACAAATTGACCAATCAGATTACAGAATTCAAGAAATATATGGCCCACTTAGAGATAATAACACAAATTCTAAGTCCCAGAATTTTACATGAATTTTCATGAAACAATATTGTTTCTCTTCATGAAATTGCCATCCACAATTGCTAAGTTTTTAACTGGTAAACATGGCAATTTTGAACGAGAAAAAGTTGGCATCCTCGAGGAACATCCCGGCCATGGTACTGTATTAATTTCCTTTGGCAAGAAATTTATCCACATCATGCTGCACTCAACCCAGTGAGGTAAATGGGTACCGGCAGGATGGAATTCCTTGAAAAGATGTTAGCACTGGAATTAGTAGCCTGGCTTACCTGGGTAATATATCCAATAGGAATGCCTTGAGCACCTTGGAAGTTTGATATACATGTATGTGCAATATATGAACACCCAATATTATATATTATCATTACTGGTATTATTTGTGTGGGCTTGCCTTTAATCTCTTGTTCACCTGACAACATAATGAAATGAAATAATTACCAATTCAAATGAAAAATTGTTTACTTGAATTTCGAAAGAAATCAAATGATTTAATATACCTGTCTTTGCATTGTTTTTATTTTGCAATTAATGTATTAAAACAACTAGGTAACTTCACAATATCTCCTTGTTTGCAGTGAGCCCTGGGTGTATCAAGTGCAATGAATTTGCCCCTGAATATGAAGAAGTGGCACGGTATTTTGCTACTGAAAAGGCAGATATGAACATCAGAGTGTTTATAGAAGGTGACCTTCAAGTCATTCGAAAGCAAGCTCTCAGAAGGCTTCCATCTCTATACTACGTCAGAGACAAGACTCCCATCTTGTACACCGGTGAGTTTCCTGTAAATTGAGTAGAATTCTTAGTACATTTTAATGTACAAATTAAATGAGGACTGTGATGATTATTATTATTATTATCATTATTATTATGATAAATATTATTATTATCAGTAGTAGTAGTAGTGGTAGTGGTAGTGGTAGTAGTAGTAGTAGTAGTAGTAGTAGTAGTAGTAGTAGTAGTAGTAGTAGAAGTAGTAGTAGTAGTAGTAGTAGTAGTAGTAGTAGTAATAGTAGTAGTAGTAGTAGTAGTAGTAGTAGTAGTAGTAGTAGTAGTAGTAGTAGTTAGTACTAGTAGTAAGTAGTAGTAGTATACAATTAATGCACATTTATGATGTGTTATGACGATGCAGCACACTCGAGGGTATTTACAATTATGCGAAAGCAAGAGGCGCTTGCGCCGAGTGCTTTTGCATAATATTGTGAATGCCCAAGAGTTGCTCGCATCGTCACTAACATCACGATTCTTAAAATGTGCATTAATTGTTTTATAAAACGGGTCGGCAAAATGAATTTTTCATGGAAATCTTGTTCAAATCCCTCCAACTTGTGTACGATCGCACAGACGAAGACATCACAAGACTGTCAATTATGACATCACAGGCGCAGCTACTATGCGCGCCTAAGTAAGCGCATCAAAATCCTAGCCAGTCTCTTTTACTGAACGCGTATCAGTTATATGTTGCACAAAAAATGCACAGTGCTGCGCGAAAAATGCACGACTAGAAGGTTGCGCATAATTAAAGCATGAACACGTGACTTGAATACGCACTCACCATTGGCTACATCCTTGAACCCGTTTATAATATTAATTATTAGTAGTATGATTATTATTTTTATAATTATTGTTGTTGTTATTGTTGATGATGTTGTTACAGTTATTATGATTGTCATTATTGTCCTTTGTTGTAGTTGTGTTTAATTTTATCAATCATGTTTTGTTAAATATATTTTGTCCTCAAAGAACAAAAAAACATTTGATTGACTCATGAATGATTTCATGTACAGTATAAGATGATCATTGCTGCAACTAGTTAAAGGAGATGTATCATATGTATGAAAATATAAAATATTTATGATTTCATGTTAACATAATAAACAGCAAAGTGGGGACATGATATCATCAGCCTACCTAATGCATATTCACGATCACGTGCATATAATTGCTTTCACAAAAAAATGGCTAATAATTTTATATTCAATTATTTTGTTATTTGTTACCAGATTTTTGTCTCACCTGCATAGCAGAGTGAGACTATAGGCGCCACTTTTCCGATGGCGGTGGCGGCGCGCGTCAACATCAAATTTGACCTAAGGTTAAGTTTTTGAAATGACATCATAACTTAGAAAGTATATGGACCTAGTTCATGAAACTTGGCCATAAGGTTAATCAAGTATTACTGAACATCCTTTGAGAGTTTCATGTCACATGACCAAGGTCAAAGGTCATTTAGGGTCAATGAACTTAGACCATGTTGGGGGAATCAATATCAAAATCTTAACCTGAGGTTAAGTTTTTGAAATGTCATCATAACTTAGAAAATGTATGGACCTAGTTCATTAAACTTGGACATAAGGTTAATCAAGTATCACCAAACATCCTGCATGAGTTTCACGTCATATGACCAAGATCAAAGGTCATTTAGGGTCAATGAACTTTGGCCGATTTGGGTGTATCTGTTGAATTACAATCAAAACTTTAAGAGTTTTTGGATCTGATTCATGAAACTTGGACATGATAGTAATCAAGTATCACTGAACATCCTGTGCAAGTTTCAGGTCACATGATCAAGGTCAAAGGTCATTTAGGGTCAATGAACTTTGGCCGAATGGGGGTATTTGTTGAATTACCATCATAACTTTGAAAGTATGTTGGTCTAGTTCTTAAAACTTGGACATAAGAGTAATCAAATATCACTGAACATCCTGTGCGCATTTTAGGTCACATGACCAGGGTCAAAGGTCAATGAACTTTGGCCATAATGGGGGTATCTGTTGAATTACCATCATAACTTTGCAAGTTTATTGATCTGACTTTTGAAACTTGGACATAAGAGTAATCAAGTATCACTGAATATCCTGTGCAAGTTTCAGGTCACATGACCAAGGTCAAAGGTCATGTGAGATCAATAAACTTTGGCCGCATTGGGGGTATTTGTTGAATTACCATCCTATCTCTGTAAGTGTATTGGTCTAATTCATAAAACATGGAAATAAGAGTAACCAAGTATCACTGAACATCTTGTGTGAGTTATAGTAGTTTTCAAAGTCAGCACTGCTGCTACGTTGAATCGCGTGATGCAGGTGAGATGGCCAGAGGCATTCCACTTGTTAATGAAAGGTTTTATAGCATTACGCTCCATGAATTTTTATTATTCATGTACAAATTACATGTAATTATTTTCAGCCTTGAGTAACCCTTTAAAATTACTTAAAAATTATTTTTCCCCATTTTACTGGTAGCTAAATCAATGATTTTGTATCAATATCATTTTTTGTGCATTAATGCATTTCTGAAAGCTTAATAAGCTTTGTTCATATTCAATCAGTTTGCGATCAGGTAGGCTATTATGCATACTTGCCAGCATGAAAGACTGCAAAAGTGGTAGGCTTGGTGTGAGAGCGGAGCGACCGAGAGATGGGAGCTACTGGGAGGGGGGGGCAAGCCCCCCTCCCAGGGCCAGAGACATTCAGAATTTTGAAAGAGCCTATTGTTGCATTTTCAAATGCTTTCAATTCTCAATTCAATGTGATTTACAATGACAGCCCCTGGCCACTAATTCAGGATGAGCCCACTTCTGGAATGCATTTTAAGGAAAATGAATCTTGTTATAAATTTGGTTAGACTATATCATAATAATCAGTCTTATAGTCGTTTATCAAGATACACATGAATATCTTCATTTTGAGTAATGCCCTCGGCTATACATCAGCCGTATCCCGCGGCACCTCCAACCACACCCACAAATTGGTGTCGACAAGTAGCGCAGTAGGCCTAAAATAGAAACACTTATAAGTATGATATCACTATCCGAAGTTTATAATTTTATGTTAATTAAGCTTGGGATCAAGCGATATCATACTCACTGTATCAGAATTTTTAGTAAAACCTGGTGAAAATATCTCTCGGCTATTAGATTTTTGAAAAAGTGGTAGATTCTATTGTAAGGAGAGTTAAAAAAGTGTTGGATGGTGAAAATGCTTTATTACAGCAGTAGACTACCGCTTAAAGCAGTAGAGTTGGCAACAATGATTATGTGGGCCAGTGTCTATGATGGAAAACATGTGTTATAGCAAAATCATTCAGTCTCCAATGGGTTTAAATGTGTAACTTGCCAGACAGATCACATTTTTTTGCATGTAAAGTTTGCTTATACAGGAAATCTGATAATTCAGATAATACATATTAGTAATCATGGGAGAAGTAGGCTACAGCAATGGGAAAATGTCAGCTGGCAGGCTGTCTTAGTGTGAGATCTATAGAAAGATATACAAAGGAAAGGTCTTTTGTTTGAACCCAATCTAAAGCAGACGGAAGGTCAATGGTTTAATAAATATGTGTTGAAATTTTTTTGCCCACGTGTAACTCTCTCAGTAGTCATCATAGATTATGTGTATTTGCCAACTGAAAAATTAAACACTCCAGTTCATTTTGCAGTGATGTATGGATGAAAAGGCACATTAGAAACTCATATTTCTCTGTTTGATTTTCAAATGTCAGAGATGAGAATAAGCATAGTTTAGTATTGAATGAATCTAATTCAACCAAAAAGAGAAAAATTAACAGAAAAATATGAATACGATGATCTTTTTTCTAGTGTTAATTCAAACATATATTTTATGTATGAGCTTCATTGATTAATGCCAATTAATTCATTTGTTGATCATTTTATGATAATGGTGTTGAAATGGTTCATATTATTTCCTCAAAGTATTTGTAAAGCAGCAATTTATCCTGGGTATGCTTTTTTTTTTAACCAAAATACCACCCAGGAATATGTTTCTGTGCACAATAAACATATATTCACTTGTTCTACTTGTCTGGTAGTTTTATACCCCATCCAGGCCAAAGTCATTTGGTCTACTCTCATTTTGGTCTAAATAATTGCTGTTTGGTCAACAGTGTGCACTACAGTTGGTCTAATATACCCACTTAGTCTAATTCTCATATGCCCAGTTTGATTGGTCTAATTCCCACTTTGTCGATTTGATTATTTAATACTTTGTCAAATGAAAATCTATTTCAATAGTGGTGTAGACCAAATAATTAGACAAAATAGGTAGAGCCTGAAGTCAGTGAAAAAAATGTGGGGCTTTGGTGATTTGCCCCTTTACTGCTCAATAGAGCCCTGGACCCTGGAAACCCCCATTCATTGCAATGTTAAAGCTTATTCAATGTTGCAGATTTAGGCAGTAGGTTGCAGATTTAGGCAGTAGGTTAAAAAAATGAAATGTAATTTTTTGCCTGCCTAAAGTTCTGTAGAGTAAAAAAAACCTTGTAAATGGGCTAAATTGCAATTTAAAAACAAATGGTATTGTGGACCAACTGATAGCAGAGAAAGTAGAATTAGAGACCATTCTTTAATGTATGGGGTGAAATCATGAGACCAATGGAATATATGAAGCAGGTCTAACCAATCAGCAATTTACCACATTTGATTAACTCTTAGTTTACATTCTCAGTGTGAATATTAATTGAATTTAATTCACTGTGTGTTGCTTTAATTGCAGAATATTAGTACTACCAGCACAAAAATTACAATGATTTGAAGCAATCAACTCATTTGTGACAATTAATATTGAAATAATGTGACTCATTTCATTATCAAATCATGGAAACTTGATGCGTAATATTCACATGAATAGGATTTGAATTATAAAGTGAGGGAAAATGTAGGGGAAATACATTGTGTGAACAGTATTTTTGCCGTATTTTTTCTCCATTTTAGCTACAAAAAGGCTGGCTAGTAGCTGTTTTCTATCAATGTCCATACTAAAATTCACAATACACTGTGTCCCAGGAAAAAAAAACAAGACTCGTTGACATTTTATCACCAAAAAGTGATTAAAAAATATATAGGATCACTCTGATCACTCTGAAACAGTCTTCACTTTCGTCTTTTACTATGATACAAACTTCATACATGATTCAGCATGAATGAGCAAAAATATGAAGATAGGATACACATATTTGATGGTATCTGAATTCAAATAGAAATCACATGAATTGAAATGTCCATACATTTATTGATCTGCTTTTTTAAACTCCAAACTAACCAAGCTGATGTAGAATTTAGGTTCTGTAAATATTAAAACGATGCTTGATATTTTTTCTTTAAAAAAATTGATTAAAGATGTTTTACACGCTGGATATCAGAATATTTCTCAACATGCTGTTTTGCTGACGATCAGTCTTGAGACTTTTGCTAACCTTGCTATTGCTATGGAAGGCAGTCAGTTAAAATTTGCATTAAAAATGGAAATGCAAGAAACATTATAGAACTTTGATATTCCTGGGTTATTTTCTTTGAGGTATCCTCTTGATGGAACTATTGAAACATGTGATGACTTTTTGATATCCTTGTTTCTACCAATTCACTGAGTGCATCAGATGAAACACAAGCTCTAGAGGTTTCCAATGATCTATCATACATTTATTTATTGTATTTGTAATCAAATTATGATCAAACATGGATAAGCCTTGTTTTGTTTGCATAGCAGTAGTAATACATTAATGTATTATAGACATAGGTATTAAGATAGGGATAAATGCAAAATCACCCACCCATGTATGGAATAGCTAAGTCACACATTCATCATTCTTTCATGATTTTATAGATATCTAACCCGGGGGGGGGGGGGAGGGGGGGGGCAGTCAAATATATTGCTGTGCACACGTGTGACCAAGAAATTTCCAAACACCCCCTAAACAAGTTTTTCTCTGTGTGCAAAATAACCCCCTAAACAAGTTTTTCGCAGGCTTTATTTACACATTATGGCCCCTAAACAAGACATCACCAAAATATAACCTCTGGGAAAAAGCTTGGGGGAAAAAAATACCCTAAGCACGTTTGGCTAGTCTTTAAAAAAAAATCTTTGGTCGAAAAAAGCATACCCTAAATACATTTGACCCCGCAATAGTCCATTGACCAGTCTTTCAAAGCCACCCCTTTTTCTTGAAAATTGGTGTTTTTGATACCCTTAACGAGACCACGCGCTGACCCCTTGCAAAACTGAAAAAACACCCCCTTTAAACGCGTTTTTTTTGTCCTGCGTACTGGCCCCCCAGGGATATCTAAAAAGTATCAATAGCTTGTAGACCAAGGGACTACGAACCAGTTATACTGGGTGAGTGAACTAGCTCTGAATGATGTACTGTGTAGTAATGTCCACTATTCTTTCAATTCAACGGTAAAGATATTTGAAAAAAAATGAAGCATGTCTGTTCCTTGATGATGGAATATCTTGTTTATCTTTCTCTCTCCAGGTAAAATGGATGCCTTTTCTATCATTCATTTTGTTGAGTTTACAGGAAGAAAAATCCATTTAACACTGACAGATGACAACTTTGAACACCAAACTCAAGCTGCTACCGGTTCAACTACTGGTCCATGGCTTATCCTCTTGTAAGTATCTTACCAGCTTTTGTCCCACAAAGGGGTAATCCAGGCTGAAAAAAATACTAGCTTTGAATAAAGATTTAATGAGCAAAATGCTGAAAATTTCATTGAAATCCAAAAAAGATAAAGAAGTCATTTAATTAAAAAGTATGCAATACTTTGTGAAAACAGTTATTTGCGTGCCATCATGGATAGGCCTATATGCAATATCTGGGCTGATGATGCCATGTCCCCACTTTCCTGTTTTCTATTGTACATGAAATGGTCATTATTTCACATTTTCTTACCTGCATAGTATAGCATGTCTCCCTTGTAATAAAATAGGTTCCAGCAAGATTACACAGGAAATCAATAGGGTAAATTGCCAATTCGTCCACTCACCACATGGTCTACTTTCATTTAGTCTAGTGTCTTTCCGTCCATCAACATTTCGTCTAACAACCATTTGGTCCATTATCCATTTGGTCCAATCATCACTTTGTCTAATCACCATTTTGTCTATGACCATTTTGTCTCATAACCAGTTGGTCTAATATCCCTTTCATTTTCATTCATTTTGCACAATTTAACACTTAGTCCAATTAGACAAAATGGTACATGTAGATGGACTAAATGGCTATTGGACCAACTGGTTATGAGACGGAATGGCATTAGACTAAGTGAAAGTACACCATGTGGTGAGTGGACAAACTGATGGTATTAAATGATAGTAGAGGAGATGGCAATTGGAAGAATTGGCATTAGACAAATTGTGAATAAAATTAACCATCAATAAACAATCATTTTATCCATTCTTAGAGGACAACATTTGAATAACATAATTCAGTGGACATGTAATATGATACAAAAAAGGGGGAAGATGATGTCACTGCATATTCATGCAAAACATCCAAAGAGCCAAAATCCAAAAAAATAATTTGAATTTCATTATATTTATCTTGTTCTATTTTTTATTATTTGTAAAAAATGTTTGTCATTATGTTATAAAAAGAAAAATGTAAAAAAGAAATGAAAAAAAAAAGATGGCATTGAATGAAAAAAACATAATTAGAGAGATAAATTTAAAAAGGCTGTTGGCATTCTATGAAACAAACAGTGGGTGAATTTCACTGACAACGGATATAAGCTACTGATTAGAAATCCTTGCTTCTGATTGGCTCTCAACAAATCATTCTTAAGTGAAAATCACAGGCTGGTTTGATTCTAGTTTGATTGATGAAGCGCTCCCATGAAAAACTTTTAAAAAGGTTTTCACCTGGTCTTTCTTGGAATCTCCCAGAACAACTTGAATAAGATGGACTTATACAAAAATTATCAATTTTGTTGATTTCAATTGAAACAAATTTTCACGTTGTCATGCACACATTGATTAAAGGTCAAGTCCACCCCAGAAAAATGTTGATTTGAACCAATAGAGAAAAAATCAAACAAGCATAACGCTGAAAATTCAGGCAGGCTGTCAAAGCAAACAGCCAATGTTGAAACAATGGATGCTTTCACATGTTCCGGGAGGAATAAAACTTTATTTTACATGACAATGAGGAGAAAATTTAAATATTTCATGGAATGAAATGCAAAAGAAATAGTAAGTGATTGATGTCATCAGTCCCCTCATTTGTATACTGACCAGGATGTGCATATCACTGTTTTGTGAAATCGAGTGAAATTTTAAAATGTCATAACTTTATTATTTTACATCCGATTTTCATGAAATTTTCAGCATTATGCTAGTTGGATTTTTCTCTTTTTACCCAATTTAACATTTTTGTTGGGGTGGACTTTTCCTTTAATGCACTATGTAAGAGTAAATTTGCTTTAACCATTTCTTTTCTTTTCTTCACATTCTTTACATATCAGCTGTAATGTCGAGAATCCTGACTGCTCTATTCTTTTGCCTATGTGGGAAAACGTTGCATACAAGTAAGTATTATGAATACTGCACATGTATAGTCTGGGAAATGATTATTGGACCCGATCCATGATACGTACAATGGCAGTATGGGTATGTGCTACCCATAATACCCCCCATTTCTCTAAATATCGGGAGAGGTAGGTATATTGTTTGTATTTTCCTCGGTCTCAATGCGCGTATTTACTTTGCATGCAGAGACGACGCAAAATATACCTTTGTATTTTCCCTGGTCTCACATCCGGGCATTTGTGGATGCGTATAAAGCCCGGGTATAAAGAGTTACGCTTCGTAAGGATCCGTGCACACAATATACGTCATAATAAAGACAACGCTGGATCCGAGTGCTTGCAAGTACGTCATAATGGTAAAGTGCAGAGCCTAGACCTATGTTAACATGACAAAATAGAACTCTATTTTTAAAAGAAATATCCTCATTATCATGATTTTTGCTCTAGATATCTGATTTGGATGATAATAGCAATATTGACTGGCTCTTCTTTCGGGAAACATCAAATATATTGCCCTTAAAAGACCCATATTGCCCTCGTCTAAAGACTCGGGCCAATATGATTCTTTTGCTGGCAATATATTTGATGTTTCCCTCAAGGCCAGTCAATGTTATATAAATATTTAAACTGTTTTTAATTGATACTTTTTCTAGACTGCATGGGATGATGGTTGTTGCAGTAATGGATGTTGCTACCAGCCCTCAGACTGCCAAACGATTCAAGCTGACACAAACTCCTTCAATGCAACTGTAAGTAGAACAAATTCTAATAAAAATAAGTGTGATATCAGCCGGTTAGTCGTCTAGGTTTGAAGTCTGGTTTAGTCCCCGACTACAGGGCAGGCCCAATTCATCCCTCACACAATGATCACCCTCACCCCTCCCCATCCCTCACTTTATTTGGTGCATCCTGATTGAGTCAGGAGGGGGAGTGGAGGGGACAAACCCCAATTCATTTCTAGACTAACTTAAGGAGGCGCGATAGCTCAGTCGGTAGAGCGGGGGATTGATATTGTGGTGACCCGAGTTCCATTCCCACTTGATGCCCTAGTGCCCTTTGGTAAGGCATTAATCCTCAGTACCAGGTCCTTCGGAGGGGACCTTAAGCCATCGGTACTCTGGTTGCTTGCTTACAAGCATTCATACTTTCTTAGCAATTAGGTAAAAAAAAATCACCAATCACCAACCTATTAGCCAGCATTATTGTTTGTCATTTTCTTTAGTTTTAACCATCCCACCGCTGCCACCATGTCATGGGGAAGTAAGGACCAACTTATTGTAAAAAGAAGGAAATATACTGAGCAACTTTGAGGTTATGTGAGTCTTTTATTCCGTTGCGGCCAAGAGGCCAACACAAGGGATGCACAAGTGACTGCCCGGAAAGCAGTAGATGGCAGGTTTGAATCCCACTGGTTCCAATTTTTTCTGACTTATGGTTTTCATTACAGATCGAGCATACTGATCTTAAACAAATGCCGAAAATTTGTTAACAAATTATAATTTCCTCCTATATTATTTACAAGGGATGCTCTTACACTTTTAACATCTACACCATAAAATCATCATATCAATTTTAACATACTGGGGCTCAATCAACCTGTTTTTCATCCGTCCACAGATTCAAGAATGGGAAGCGATACATCTACAACCTCCAGATGAGGGACGAAGAAACCATAGAGGCATTTGCGAAGAATGGCTACAAGCAGGTTTCAGCCATTGATGTGGTGCCGCCACCTTCACCATTGTAAGTTGATTACCACATCATCATCATCAATCCAAAGTTTTAGATCCTGTCTTTGAACGGGGGTGGTTGGATTTACCTCACACCTGCACCAATTGCCATTATCCCTTCCCTCCATCCTCTTTCCCCATCCCAACCCTCCATCCTGTTTCTGTTTCTGTTTGTGGTAACTCCCGTAGGAACTCGGTAGGACAGCATTTTTTTGCTGGTAAACGCCAAGCTGGTATATAACCAATTACCTTGGAAACATTTTACGTCTAGTTTAATCAGTCATAGTGGCTGACGTAATAGACGACAGATATCACTCTTGGGCCTTTTTATCAAAGTGGAGACAATGGCAGAGTTGGGATTCGAACTCACAACCTTGCGATTATGAGTCCAATGCTCTAACCACTGGACCACACGACCCTCAACCCAACCCTCCTCCTCCACCTCCTCTTGCCTCTTCCATATCCTCCTTGGCAATCCAGATGATAATATTAATTATTTTGACAGTTGATGATCCAAAGATTTTCAATCTTGATTTCAATTTCAAGTTTCAATTCTCATTTAAAATTCAATTTCATTTTACAAAAGAACAATACATTTCAGTTGCCTCCATATACACTAATGTGCAGGTGTTTATGTAGTTATTGTCTGTGTTCGTTTTGATTTGATGTAAATATGGTCATTTTTATGTTATGTAATATGTACAAAAAAACAAGGAAAATTGCAATGTCCAATATATTCACTTATTTAGACAATAAATACTACCTTATGAACATGATACTTTTATTAATAGCAAATCCAGGCCTGTGTAACTTTTTTATTACTCAGAGGTGATCCCAGTTATATGAATCTGCAGTATGCAGAGTCTGTTACGTATGTACGTGTGCTTGTGACGATACAAAATTACATGA
Organism: Lytechinus variegatus; assembly: GCF_018143015.1. Taxonomy (NCBI): domain Eukaryota; kingdom Metazoa; phylum Echinodermata; class Echinoidea; order Temnopleuroida; family Toxopneustidae; genus Lytechinus; species Lytechinus variegatus. Next base: position 59,216,522 of record NC_054742.1, on the reverse strand, counting down.
TTGAAAATGTACATACTTCAAAGAGAAAGATAGAGAGAGGCAGAGCAAGCATTAGGGGAGGGGCAGTTTGAGTGAGACTTAAGGGGGAGGAGGGGAATACATAAATAAAAAGTGTACTGGTACATCCTTAGAAATAAGATTAAGCAAGCAATTGAGAGGGAGGGAGAGACAGCTAAAGCAAGCATGTATCAAATTGAATCGGTGTTTTACCTTTATGTGATATACATTTATGTACAGCACTTGTGAAGACTTACAAATAAAACATTGCTTTCATTACTTTTAATGCCCTTCATTTCCTTGGAGAGCAATCAATAGATTTTAATCATTTTCTGTTATGAATATTGATTATTTTGTAGTTTGAATTTTTGTGTATGCCATTTTCATCCTACAAATATGAATGATTCCTTATTGGAATCATTGCATACAAAACTTCAGGTAATTATTGGTCATCCTTTGAGTTTTTGTTTCAATAGAATTTGTTATATTGAATATGAAACGTTTGAAAGTAGTGACATATGGTATGTTTAAATCAATTTTTTTTTATTTGAAGTTGGTTGATTACTGTACTTTCAAATGTTTCTTGCAGTGATACACTGACGGAAAACATCGCAGATCAGGTGAAGGTATGTATATCCTTAATGCATTCCTAAATTCCACTGCACTTTTTATCATCCAACTGCTATATTATTATAGTAAATAGTGGTAGTAAAATGTGAGTTGTGATTGGCTAGATTGGTACCACATGACCTCCCTTCAAAAAGTTATATTGTACATATGTACAATATAACTTTTTGATTTTCGGATAAAACCTGTGTTAAATGAATGAGGAGAATATTGATTAATGGCAAAGCGCATTTAGCCAGTCAATCCTCAAAATCTGCATTTGCTAAGTGCATGCAGTGCATTGAATCTTAAATTTTATGGTGACGTCACCTTTTCCTGACTTTACATTATGTACGTTACATTTTTTATGGTACGTGTGCACAGGACGAATGTTTGACATTTAGCCTCCCATTTGCTTGCATACAAGCTAAGTAGGCATTGTACCATTTACTATAATAAATAGCGAATGTTCTATCATACAATATTACCGGTCTATATGAACTCGAAATATAAAACTATTCCTCGTGCAGGTCTATTTCACCTCGGTGAAATAAACCTGCACTCCAGATAATTTTATATTTGTTGTACATATAATCCAGTATATTGAACAATAGATTGTTCACTATTTATATAATATGAGCAGTCCCTTATACAACAGTGGGGATGTTATATTCATTAAAGAATCTAATATTCACATTCCAGAAGTCACAGGTTCCATCCAATTTCCTGTTGAAGAGACAACAGTATACATATTTTACCTAAGCAAGTTAAAGATAAGGGTCATTTGATTGTAAGGTATATTTAGGACAAGTCCACCCCAACAAAAAACTTGATTTGAATAAAATAAGAAAAATTCAGCAAGCATAACACTGAAAATTTCATCAAAATCGGATGTAAAATAAGAAAGTTATGGCATTTTAAAGTTTCGCTTATTTTCAACAAAATAGTTATATGAACGAGCCAGTTACATCCAAATGAGAGAGTTGATGACATCATTCACTCACTATTTCTTTTGTATTTTATTATATGAAATATGAAATATTTTTATTTTCTCGTCAATGTCATGTGAAATGAAGTTTCATTCCTCCCTGAACATGTGGAATTCCATTATTTTAACATTTTGTGCTTCAGGCAATGAGGTCCTAATCATCAATTCGTAAAAATTGAAATATTGTATAATTCAAACAATAAAAAACAAAAGAAATAGTGAGTGACGTCATCGACTCTCTCATTTGGATGTAACTGGCTCGTTCATATAACTATTTTGTTGAAAATAAGCGAAACTTTGAAATGTCATAACTTTCTTATTTTACATCCGATTTTGATGAAATTTTCAGCATTGTGCTTGTCTGATTTTTCTCTATTGATTTAAATCAACATTTTTCTGAGGTGGACTTGACCTTTAAAGATGTTTGTGCCATGAAGTATACCTCATATTGCTCAGTTCTTCAGACCAGAAAAAAGGTGTGTGGTGATGGGATTTAGTAGAGGAAAATATTGAGTTTCATTAGAGAAATAGAAAAGAAAGAAAAGAAAGATGAGTGGGTGATATCTTAGCTTCCCTCATTTGCATATGGACGGGAAATACGGGAAACCTATGAAAAAAATGCCTGGAATCTTTGAATCTCGCCTTTTGAGGGAAAGTTTGCCCGGACGTCACGTTTGCTTTAATAAGAGACAAAGGAAACGTTTTAGTGCAGATTTCGTGAAAGTCAAAGTAGAGCAGGATAATGGATTTTTCCAATTTTGATTTTGTGATGGCACAAGTGAGTAGCTCCTCCTTATTTCATGGGATATAAATTCCAGGAATTAAAAGTAGTTTTAATGGTGTGCATTTAATGAACATCATTTCTCGTCCTTTGATATTCCTATTCATGAACCATTTTAAAGAAATTTAAAAATATTTTTTTATAAAACTATTTGGGGGAAAACATTTTATTGATAGTGAAACAGAAGAAACAATTCCCACTATTGTTGCAACTATTATATCATGCATTGTAGCTAAAGGATATTTATTTTTTGTGTGTGTGTGATTTGTCTCACCTATTAACTCGCATTCATATTATTGTTGGTACATACAGGTGGTCCTCTCTGATGAACATTCCTCTAAGCTTGTTTATATCGGCCTAGCTGTGGTCATTGTACTTGTAATCGTCTTCGTTCTCATCCGATGTCGATCATCTGAGGTTACACCCGAAAGAACAAAGAAAGGTGTATAATAATTCATGGATTGCCCCTGTTTTGTGACATTTTGCCTTATTTTATGTAGTATTTATTATAGCACTATTCCTTAGTATTTATAGATATTAATAATTTTCTAGTTATTTCTGGACAAGAATCTTAGATGAAGTAACTTCAGTGGCTGAGATTCACAAAAGAGGTTTAAACCTGGAGGGGTACAAAACCATGAAGTATGCAGATCTTGTGTGTTATTGCATTTAATACAGCATTTATTGAGTACCCTGAGAAGAAATTTATTATCAGAACTTTCTCAATGAACTCGCTGAATCAAGTGCAGTTATACATAAAATCTGCATAATTCACAGTTATGTACCCTCTGTTTCTTTTGTGAACTTAGGCCATGGTGATACATTATGATTCAATTATCATATCAGGATCCCATTTCATAAATACCTGTTGTAATGACACATGCACAATTTACTATTAGCCAGTCAAATCAAATGATTCCATTAGCTTTTAATTATTATTGTGATTTGTTGTTGTAACAAGTTTTATGAAACGGGGCCCCAGAATCATTGTCTGGATTTATTAGTTTACTGGACAGTGTCTTAGCCGAGTTCTGTTCATTATTGTAAAAATGGTTTCTTTTTAGTTTAGATAATTCTTTCATTTTGTCTTCCAATACATTTAGAGTACAGAACACAATATATTTATTGTAGAATATTTAGGTTTAATCCTGAGAAGGCTTGGGGAGGGGGAGAGGTAATCCACCCTGGCCCCTGTGGTATTTTAAGTGATATGGATGCATATTGCAAAGGGGTTGTATAACATTCCATAATACTTTTATCTTAAAATCTTTTTGTGCAGCTTTTGAGACCAACTTCAAAATTTTCTGGCATGCGATTCAGCCTTAATTCAGAAATGAATTACTCTTTCAGCTTTTACTGATAAAAATATGCTGATCATATTGATATAAAAAATTGTAACCAATGAATTTCATTGAAAAGGTACTAATTTTTTTTTATGTAAAGATATAAAGATGTGGGGATAACATACAAAATTTCAAAGGCAGCTAAGTATATACAATTGATTTTGAAACCAAATTATTTTTTAAAAGAACAATTTATGGAAATTTTTCAGTGTTTTGAAGCCCTAAATTATTGTGATGTGAGATTCATCGAGTAATTGAAATGTAGTTATTGTAGTAAACTTATGTAGATTATATTATAAATTATACGCATGCTGATTTTTTTACTCTTTCACATCAGAGATTCTCAGAGGAGAACAATGCCCCCCCCCCCCTCCCCCATGCCTCCTCGCCCCATTTAATGAGGGTTAGAAGCGTTTCTTGTTTATAATATTTTATTTAACAAAACTAGCTAGCACTCTTTTGTTATCTTAATTTGTTCTTTATTATTAATATTATTGTTATGATATTGACTGGTCTTGAGGTATATACCACATGTATATATAAAAAAAAAGCAGTTTCACGTTGCCCGATTCCTGACAAGGACAATATGGGTCCAGTGAGGGAAAAACATGTGCTATCTCCCCAAAATGTGTCGTAATTAAGTACAGAGGCGCAGTAGGAAAATGAAAAATTTCTCTAGAGAGTTTATGAATATTATGGTCACTAGCCGTACAGTTGGGCCAAGGCTGACCCACTGTGACATATTTTTGTGTTGAGTGATTAATTGGACAGACAAAATATGTGTTTTTATCACATCTCAAGAATGCCTTATTTAGATATAATCTGATATATATGTGCAATGAATAATTTACAAAGTGCCTTGAACAATGTAAAATAATCAGTATTGTATTTTGTACACTGGTTTGGTCTACACAAGCAATTGGTCTTCTACTCAGAGGCCCGTATTCTGAAGTCAGGTTTAACTTAGACCACAGTCTAACTCTGTACTAAAATTATGGAAAGCCAAGAAATGAAAATTAAGTTTATATTGTATATTTCTTATGTGTAATATTTTGTATCCTTTTGCTTTCATAATTAAGAAAATACTTCAGTTATCATTCCAAAACAATTATGAACAATTTGGGTGTCATATGAGTTAATAAACTGAATGTTTACTGTTAGGGATTTATGCTCCAGTTAGCTCTCCATACTTAAACCACAACTTTAAACCATGGTTTAATTTAAACCCGACTTCAGAAAACGGGCCAGAGAGTCTAGTGCCACATGAGCTAAACCCAGTCAGCCTACTTTCAATTTGGTCTAATCACTGATTGGCCTAAGCTGCACTTGGTCTAATACCCACTTAGTCTAATTCTCATTGAATCTAATGCCCAGTTGGTCTAATTTCCACCTTGTCTACTTATTATGTTTTTTTCTTTGTCAAATGAAATTTAGGTTCATAAACAGCAGATCTAATCAAATTAGACTAAGTGGTAAATAGGCGAAATAGCAATTAGAACAAGTGGTTAGTAAGGAACTGGTTGTATAAGAAGTAAGTTTAGACCATGTGAAATGAGACTAAATCGAAGGTGGATGAAACGGGGTGGTGTTTCTTAAAGCGTTAAGAGCGACTTTAAAAACGACTGGTGATCCTTTCTATTGGAAAATGACATGCACCATTGGCGATGGCTTAGCAGGTAAGAAAGGATCACCAGTCATACTTAAAGTCGCTCTTAACTTATGAACAGCTTTATGAAAGGCGCCCTCCCCCCCAAGGGTGTACAAGCAATGAGCAATTTACTGATACTATATGGTGACAGAGTTGAATACCCAAATAAAGCTTTTCATATGTAAATATGGATGAATAATGATAAGTTATAATTCCAAATCTCATTTGATTTTTTTCTTTGGGGATTTTGTGGTTAAATGGATGATTGGATGTATTCTCACAGCTATGATTTTGTTAACCCTATCTTTATGTAGACTACACTATAGGGAGCTGCCAGTGTCAACTCATTCACCAATTTAATAAAATAAATTCTGTCATTAAGTAATAAGATTGGGAAAGTAAGAAAATACAATGAATTTAAATGAATCTTTGCCATGAATATTGAAGAAGTTAGATTACAACCAGTATTCGATTGAAGGCTGGTCTAAATTCTAGTTTAGACTGAGGTTTAATTCTCAGAATACCACCCATAGGCCGGTATACTCATCGGGTCGGGTTTAACGCAGACCATGGTCCAAGTCAGTACTAACCTTATGGGGGAGCCAAAAACGTCAATTACAAATTACATTATTTGATTTTTATGTGAACTTGGCTCTTTTCTCATGCTCAAAAGGTGAAGAAAATTAATTTATTCATTATTTCCTGACAGTTATGAATGATTTGAGTGTCAGATGAGCAGATAAATTGATCTTGTACTGTGAGAGATTTTTGTCACAGTTAGCTGTCCACAGTTAATCTGCAAATTTATCCCCGAGTTCAAATTCAACGATTTCAGAATATGGGCCATAGTGTTTTATTTCATATTCATACCTGGGGAGCGTTTCATGAAAGGACTTGTCGGATATTTTAACCGACAGTTTCCCGAGTAACAGTGGTTCTCAGCCGATCAAAGTCACAAAAAGTTGTCAGATCTGACAAGTTGTCGGACGAGAATGTTGATGAAACGACCCCCTGTTATCACATTACTTGCCATATATTACTACCCTAATGTTTTTAAAACCTTATGACATTTTCTTCTGCTGAATAAAATCATGACTAAATGATAATGACAACTATTCTTCTTTATGTATTCATTGATTTGTGTGTTTTTTTTGATGAAGTAGCAGTGCTTGTACAAGATTTTCACCTTTTTTTGTTCTCTTGAATTCCTAGGGTTGTTTCACAAAGATTTAAAATCATCATACTGAAATTTTCCTATTGATTGTGTTATATAACGAATTGCCACATTGGTCAGATCATGCACTAGGGGCACACAGTGTAATGGGAGTAACTAACTGTTCAGTAATGTGAGAGATGGTGCGCAAGCATGACTGGAAGTTATGCTTTCATCTGTGCGAAACACCCACCTGGTATGAGTGTACAGGGGTCCATTTCATAAAACAAAATCATTATTGGTGCATTTTGGAGAGCGTTCTTTGTACTTAAAAGATTTATAATTATCTTTACGCAAACTTTTAAGGACGACAAAATAATATAATGCAATGCAATATTGTAATATTGATTCAATTTTAATCAATTACAATTCAAAACTATTCAATTTTACCCCGACATTTAATTTTATACATAGAAGGGGAAGAGAAAGAAAATACAACAGGCACATAAAATGAATGATTACAAAATATCAAAATATGATGTAGGCTTATAATCGTAAGGAGTTGCGAAACTATCAGGAATATAAAGGGGGATGATGCTTTATGCTATCACAAACACTAAAAAACACAAACTGCTAAACATACTTCAAACGAATCAGAATTTGCCAGTTAATTGCTGGGTGAAAGGACATGTAACTCGAATCAATCACGTTTTCTATCTTGGTCTAACCGGCGAATGCCAATCCTCATCACCTTCATGAGCACCTTCATCATGATATCATAGTTATCATAAGCAACATCATGGTCATCATTTTATCTCTTCTCAGAGATATGACAAAATCGGTATTATACCGATATTATACCGATATTATACCGATTTTGTCATATCTCTGAGAAAAGATAAAACATGGAGAAAAGACAATGTTCAGAATACTGCCCCAGATTCATTAGTCTAACATCCAATGTATTATTCAAGGTTTCACAGTAGACTAATTATTTGTGCTATTTTCATGACTTCCATCGTTATGATAGTCGTGATCATGTTACACTCAATTTCTCAGTCATATTTTCTTCAGCATTCATTGAAGTTTGCCTGGACTATTATCCCCCAGAATGACGAAAGACGACTCCTAGGTCCCATTTCATAAAGACTGGTTAATTTATATCTCTATAGTGATTTCAAGGTCAGCCAATTAACTTGAATGATTTCTGTAGCTTAATTTTGACGGCGCATGCGTACCTCCCTCAGACCTCAATATTCATACGCAATAATGGGTGACCGCGCCCTGGTAACAGCCGCGCCCCACACCCTGGTAACAACTGTTTGTAAACAAACTTCATTCTCTTTGCAACTTTGCGATCTTGAGAACCTCCTGCCAATTTTTTGACAGTTTTCGACCAATTTTGCTTGCTTTTTGAAGTCATTTTTGCCAATCGTCAGGTCAGTATCATATCTATCTTTAGGTATTTTCGATAACCTGAGCAAGTTTGGAGATAAAATGATGAATACTCGAAACAAAGTGAACCAAAGTGTGGCTTGGTAAAAATGTCAAATTTCTTGTTTTCTGTTAGTGTTACCGCCATGGATAGACTGTTTGTGTAAGGGTATTGAAGCAAAAACAATTGTGAATATTTGTGCTTTGTGATATTGTCTGATGTTACTTTTGATCTTTTTTATGAATATTGATCCCAAATTTCTTGAAAAATATTGTCTTGTCCGGAAGAAAACAACCGTCTAACTTTACATCGCGGATCTTTGTTAGATGTAGACATGTTAAGGCTTAGGTCCAAATGTAGTCAATTTTCAGGAGGTGTTAGGTATCCGTACAGGTTGTGTTTCCGGGCAATCAATATTAAACAGCCATTTGGACAGGTAATGATAAAAGAACAAAACTGAAGATTACAACCATTTATTTCATTTGTTTGTGTTATTAAAAGCCAAAAAGAAGACTTCAAACTTTTAAAGTGTCCGGACACCCTAACCCATCATAAATTATGTGATGTTGAGATTTTGAGAAATATATCCCGAAAAGAGAAGTATTTCTCTGAAGTTTTGAAAAAGTGGACATCACCCCCTGGCCCCACATCCCGAACGTTAATAGTAAAATACTAACATGTTACTGGTTTCGTCCGAAAGAGTGCAATTATTTCTCTGTCCATTCTCTACCCTCCTTCCAATTTGTCTCTCTTATTATTAGAACACAGTTCCTGTTTAGTTTGATCACGGGAAACATATTTTGGCGATGTATAGCAATCGACTTGTCCGTCCCCCTACCCCCTGGGGAGACCTCCCCGTACTGTGTCAGCTTCTCCTGCCATCAGATCACCGATGGTTAATTCCATGGATGTAAGCAATTCATAATTATCCAAGTAGAATATGTAAATGACATGAAATAAAAATGAAACAAAAACGAAATAGCCGACTTGTTCTGTGTGAAAGAATATTAGATAATCAATGACACCACAGTCTATAATGATAACTTAGTAAATCATTAATGACAATAAAACATTTTAATTTATAAATTGTCAGATAGTTTGGAAATGTAACATAAAACACATGATGTGTGAAGAATGTGATCTATGGATAAAGATTAAAATGAAGAAAAAAAATCAAAGAAAGACGTGTCCTCAAATTCTCCAAAAGAATGAAATAAATGAACGAACGAATGGTTACATAAATACATGAATGGAGAAATAAATAATAAATGAATGAATGAAGAAATAAAGAAACAGATTGACAGATAAATAAAATTGAATGAATAAACAAATAAGTAAACTAAAGCAAAAATCGATTATTAGATAACAAAGAATGAATGAATATAATACTACTAATAATAATAATGTATGCAGTCTGCACGGCACCATATCCGTTTCGAAAGAGATGATCAAGGCACACAAGTGAAGGGGGTAAAAAAAAATTACAAGTAACAGAAAATCATTGATAAAATGAGTTTTTATAGATAATAATTTAATTATGATAAGTAATTAATAAATCAATTAATGAAAGAATAATTAGATGAATAAAATAATGAATAAACAAAAATTAAAATAAATTTGAATCAAACCAAAATAAAAAATATATTTTTTATGATATTGGAATGGTAAATTATAGTGCAATATGATTCACGCTATTGAACTTTATACCAATGTTTTAAGGCCTTAAAATGTCATGAATTATCATTAAAAAAATAAATACATCAACTGTAAACAGGAGCTGTGTTGGTTTTACCAGGACCCAACTTTCTCCCCATCCGCCATCTCACCCATCACATCAGCTGGCAACATGTCGGGCAAGGCTTTCCAAGATCGGTTCCTGAACTCTGAGATCGAAGTCCAGGTCTTGAAGATGGAACTGGCAGAGGCCAGAAAGCAGAGAGACGCTGCTTTAAAGAATCTTCAAGTAAATACATTTATCTTCTAATTCTATATATGATTTAACATGGAGCGATGTTTAGATTTATGCTTTTAGCAATCTACATGAACTTCCTTTATATTTTCAATTTCTTCGAACAATTTACATTTTAGTATCCATCCAATGAGAAATTTTGATTGACATTTTTCGTTTCTTTCTATCTATTTTCCAAGGATTTGACTTGGGAGCCAGTTGAGAGCTCTTCTCCTGCCGACAGAGCTGCTACCCGAGGCTCTTGGTAAATATCAAATAAATACCATTTCAAACAATTGGTAAATGTCAAATAAATACCATTTCACACAATTAGAACTAATCCAAACAAAACGATATAAATATATGAAAATATTAAGTTATTTTCATTTATAAAGTATTATGTTTATATATATTGTAAGGCTTTAAATATTCTTTTTTTTTCCAACAAAATGTTGGGAGAAAAAGGCAGATAAAAATAATACACATAAAGGAACATTGATAGCTGGCAGACGTATGCAGATTTTGTTCATCACATGATAGGCCTATACTTAAACATTTAGATAATTGGATTAATGTCAAATCTGTAATTGTCGCCCAGGTATTCTGGAGACAACCCCCAATCATTGCCTTCAGCACCATTAGACCATGGAGTAGCACCCACCTCTACACCAAGCACAGCACCATACAACCAGTCAACACCAGACACAGCACCATACAATCCATCTACACCAGACACAGCACCTTACAACTTATCTACACCAGACACAGCACCATACAACCCATCTACACCAGACACAGCACCATACAATCCATCTACACCAGACGCAGCACACCATACAATCCATCTACACCAGACACAGCACCTTACAACTCATCTACACCAGACACAGCACCATACAACCCATTTACACCAGACACAGCATCATACAACCCACCGACACCAGACACAGCCCCCATTGACACCATACCATTACCACTTGCGTAAGCATAAGACTATAAATAAAAAAATTGAAATCAAATAAATTGTGTAAATCAAACCAAAGAACATTAATGAATTTATCACAGATTGCTCTGTAATATTTTTGTAATTACTAGACCCCAATGCAAAAATAAAAAAAGTTTTATTTAAATACAATCTAACAAAGTGCCATGTTTATCTTCCGACCTTAATCGTTTGGAAATCTTTTATTAAAAAAAACAAATATTTGAAAAATGTGAAATTAATACCATGGATGGAATGGATATTAATATTCATTCCGTTCTTCACGATTTATCATTAGACCATCAACACCTAGAGCAGCACTTGGTACCCCTCCAACGGTACCACTCTCTGCTCAATCCCCTGCAGTGGTTCACAATCAAACACCAAACACAGACTCACGGTAAGTAGTTGACAACAATGATAATTTTGATGTTTTTATTGTTTTGTGTACTGTACAGTGCGTCCCAGAAAAAACGAAACCGAGATTTAGCGATGATTTATCATGACTTAATCATAAATAAAATAGACAAATGACCTATCAATGTAAAGCTTAGAATCTCCTCTTTCATCTGGTATTACTAACATTATTTCTCATTCACGCATGAGTGAGCAAAAACAATTTGAAAAGGGGGTACCAAAAAGTCACTTGGCGGGCCGTATCTGTGTTTTAAAAAGAAAATCTCATTCTGAAAAAGTTCAATATGTGCTCTTTAATTTGATACCTCAATTACAGAAAATGGTCAAGAAACGACAAAGTTCTGGTTAGTTGAAATAAGGCTTGAATTTCAATAATTTCAGAAAATTAAGAGGTTTTACAGGCTAGCGTTCAAACTAACTCGACACTCCGTTTTGTTGACGATCAGCCATGCATGAAGTCTTTTGTTACCGTGCGATAGCTTCTGTGGGAAACCGGTGAAAACAAGTTTATTTAATGAAATTAGGGAAATACAACCATTATTTCGAGGGATCATAACTTTTTTAATTTTTGTCCATTTTCTGTGATTGAGGTATCAAAGAAAAGAGCAGATATTGAACTTTTTAGTCATGTGATTTTCTTTTTGAAATTCAGATACCCCCCGCCAAGTGAGTTTTTGGCATCCTCTCTTCGAATTGTCTTTACTCACTCATGCGTGAATGAGGAATAATCTAAGTAATACCAGATGAAAGAGGAGACTCTAAGCTTTTCATTGATAGGTCATTTGTCTATTTTATTTATGATTAAGTTATGATAAATCATCGCTAAATCTCGGTTTCGTTTTTTCTGGGACGCACTGTATATTTGTCTGCAGGCGTATTCAGACACAAGTTTTTGCTTCTAGGGAGTTACGCATATTTCTGTAAACATCATTATATTGTTTATGATAAACTGATTTTTCTATGAATTTATGTTTTACAGATGAAGAAAAATCATGTTATAACTAATGATAATAATTATTATAATAATATTAATGATGGTGATGATGATAATGATAATTGTCATGATAATAACCGTAATAGTAACAATAATAATATCAATGATAATAGTAATAATTATAATAATAATAATAATACAATCTGACATCAATAATAATTTGATATGGTTTTTTCTGTAGTGTATATCGGTCTCCAGGCGTATTCAGACACAAGTTTTTGCTTCTAGGGAGTTACGCATTCTTCTGTAAACATCATTATATTTATATTGTTTATGACAAACTGATTTTCTATGAACTTATGTTTATAAATAAAGGAAATTGTGAAACGGAAGAAAATAAATGTTTATAGTATGAAATAAAAACTTTAATCATTATTTTAGGACAGTACCCGTATAGCTTGGAGGATAATTGAGGATCTGTAGACTGAAAAGAATGCATGGGTTTTTTTTCCAGACCTACCTTGCGAAATAAAATGTTATATTCGCGTATGAAAAGAAACGATATCATTACTATATTCTTTTTTTTTGCAGAACTACATCAGTGAGAGTAGCTGTTGGTGCAGCCATCTCTCCTTCCAGCAGTTCAACTGCCTCTGCCCTTCTCCCGGCCTCTTCCTTCGTCCAGGGAATGGGCGATCTGAAGTCCTTCCTTCCAGGAGGTGGGGACGTCTTCTTGGGCAGCGGAGTAAACGGAACAGTCCATCTCTTCCGTCATCGTGTGACCGACTTCCCATCGCGTTGAAGACCTTCGAGCTTCCCAACGACGTTGCGGAGATGACTAAGAAGGTGATTGGTTCTTTATCTAAAACCCCATTAAACATGCAGTTAAGACTTTACATTAGACAGGGTCATTATCATGGGCGGAAATCCCTGGGGGACAGGGGGACGTGTCCCCCCTACTAAAAATATTAGGGGGGACACAATATCAAATGTCCCCCCTACTATTTTGGGTCTTTGGTGATGCTAAGAAATATATCACTCAAAATGGGAATAAAACGTGCGTTTTGGGACGAGATGAGCTTTTTTTTTTTGCTTGTCAAATATATTTTCGTCGAAATGGCCTTAAATTTTAGGTAATAGCCTTTTTTTGCTTGTCAAATTTTCCAGACCCTTGTCCCCCCTACCTTTTGGGAGAGATTTCCGCCCCTGGCATGGGCGGAAATCCCAGGGGGGTCGTGTCCCCCCCTACTATTTTGAGTAGGGGGGACACAATATCAAATGTCCCCCCTACTATTTTTGGTGATGCTAAGAAATATATCACTCAAAATGGGAATAAAATGTGCGTTTTGGGACGAGATTACCCTTTTTTTGCTTGTCAATTATATTTTCGTCGAAATGACCTTAAACTTTAGGTAATACCTTTTTTTTGCTTGTCAAATTTTCCAGACCCTTGTCCCCTCTACCTTTTGGGAGATTTCCGCCCCTGTAGGCAAGCACTGTATTTCAAGAGATTTCAAATCATTTCCCAAGGCCATTTGCACATTCTTAAAAAAAGGTATACGCCTATTATGAAAACACATTTGAAGTAATGACCCGTATTGGAAGACAGTTGCAAGTAAGCTATATATCTGCTTTAAGGTTGGAGAGGTCGGACGTGTTTAAAAGTGCTCTGACATTTTGTGCAATTTTACCGTGTTTCCTGACATTTTGTGAAAACGTTTTATATGGTTGCATCAGAAACTGGATAGTGAATATCAAGGATATACTCATTTTTCATTTGGATTACTTATTTGGATACTATCAAACATTTTTAACTTGAAATTTTGATCATTTTGGAGAAGAAAGTGTCAATAGACTTCTAAAACTAGCATCATTTACGCGTCATTGCCTAGCAACTCATCATTAAACGCATACTGGCTTGGATGGAACGCATCACTGGTATCTCTTTGCGCAACCATTCTTTGTGCGCTTAATTCTGATCGTTTCATGTAATTGTGACGTCACGATGTCTGGGAAGAGAAAGTCGTCGAAAAACAACTCTGGTGATAATGAAGAGACGAATGAAAACTATCTTCTATCACTGATCAAGAATGAGCTAGGGAAACTTTCCAATTCCTTGAATGCTAAGTTGACCGTCTTGGAGCAGTCGATCGGGATAAGCCCGTCAGTCATAAGGACCATAAGTCATAATACTAACTGGTCATAAGGACCGCTAGTCATAACGTGTAAAATCCTATACCCAAAAGCTCGCTAGTCATAATAGTCAAAAGGGGTCGCTAGTCATAAGGTCATAAGGACCATGGGTCATAAGGTCCGATTTTCATAATGCAAGATAAGGGTTGCTATTCATAATGGACCATAAGGGTAATTGATCATAAGGATCGCCAGTCATAATCAACAATGAGGGTCGGAATTCATAATACTAGATGAGGGTCGCTAGTCATAAAAAGGAAGAGGCTACATTGATCATAAGGGTCGCCAGTCATAATAGGGGATGAGGGTCGCCAGTCATAATGGTAGAAGGGGTTTGCCAGTCATAATAATGGATGAGGGTCGCCAGTCATAATAGGAGAAGGGGTTCGCCAGTCATAATGATAGATGAGGGTCGCCAGTCATAATAGTAGAAGGGGTTCGCTAGTCATAATGGTAGATAAGGGTCGCTATTCATAATAGTAGAAAGGGTTCGCCAGTCATAATGATAGATGAGGGTCGCCAGTCATAATAGTGGATGAGGGTCGCTATTCATAATAGTAGAAGGGGTTCGCCAGTCATAATAATGGATGAGGGTCGCTAGTCATAATGATAGATGAGGGTCGCCAGTCATAATAGTAGAAGGGGTTCGCCAGTCATAATAATGGATGAGGGTCGCCAGTCATAATAGTAGATGGGGTTCGCCAGTCATAATACTGGATGAGGGTCGCCAGTCATAATAGTAGAAGGGGTTCGCCAGTCATAATAATGGGAGAGGGTCGCTATTCATAATAATGGATGAGGGTCGCCAGTCATAATAGTGGAAGAGGGTCGCCAGTCATAATAGTAGAAGGGGTTCGCCAGTCATAATAATGGATGAGGGTCGTCAGTCATAATAATGGATGAGGGTCGCCAGTCATAACAATGGATGAGGGTCGCCAGTCATAATGGTAGAAGGGTTCGCCAGTCATAATAGTGGATGAAGGTCGCTATTCATAATAGAACAAAGGGTTCGCCAGTCATAATAATGGATGAGGGTCGCCAGTCATAATAGTAGAAGGGGTTCGCCAGTCATAATGGTAGATAAGGGTCGCTATTCATAATAGTAGAAAGGGTTCGCCAGTCATAATGATAGATGAGGGTCGCCAGTCATAATAGCAGAAGGGGTTCGCCAGTCATAATGGTAGATGAGGGTCGCTATTCATAATAGTAGAAAGGGTTCGCCAGTCATAATGATAGATGAGGGTCGCCAGTCATAATATTGGATGAGGGTCGCTATTCATAATAGTAGAAGGGGTTCGCCAGTCATAATAATGGATGAGGGTCGCTAGTCATAATAATAGATGAGGTTCGCCAGTCATAATAGTGGATGAGGGTCGCTATTCATAATAGTAGAAAGGGTTCGCCAGTCATAATGATAGATGAGGGTCGCCAGTCATAATAGTGGATGAGGGTCGCTATTCATAATAGTAGAAGGGGTTCGCCAGTCATAATGGTAGATAAGGGTCGCTATTCATAATAGTAGAAAGGGTTCGCCAGTCATAAGGATAGATGAGGGTCGCCAGTCATAATAGCAGAAGGGGTTCGCCAGTCATAATGGTAGATGAGGGTCGCTATTCATAATAGTAGAAAGGGTTCGCCAGTCATAATGATAGATGAGGGTCGCCAGTCATAATAGTGGATGAGGGTCGCTATTCATAATAGTAGAAGGGGTTCGCCAGTCATAATAATGGATGAGGGTCGCTAGTCATAATAATAGATGAGGGTCGCCAGTCATAATAGTAGAAGGGGTTCGCCAGTCATAATGGTAGATGAGGGTCCCTATTCATAATAGTAGAAAGGGTTCGCCAGTCATAATGATAGATGAGGGTCGCCAGTCATAATAGTAGAAGGGGTTCGCCAGTCATAATAATGGATGAGGGTCGCCAGTCATAATAGTAGATGGGGTTCGCCAGTCATAATACTGGATGAGGGTCGCCAGTCATAATAGTAGAAGGGTTCGCCAGTCATAATAATGGATGAGGGTCGCTATTCATAATAATGGATGAGGTCGCCAGTCATAATAGTGGAAGAGGGTCGCCAGTCATAATAGTAGAAGGGTTCGCCAGTCATAATAATGGATGAGGGTCGTCAGTCATAATAATGGATGAGGGTCGCCAGTCATAACAATGGATGAGGGTCGCCAGTCATAATGGTAGAAGGGGTTCGCCAGTCATAATAGTGGATGAAGGTCGCTATTCATAATAGAACAAAGGGTTCGCCAGTCATAATAATGGATGAGGGTCGCCAGTCATAATAGTAGAAGGGTTCGCCAGTCATAATGGTAGATAAGGGTCGCTATTCATAATAGTAGAAAGGGTTCGCCAGTCATAATGATAGATGAGGGTCGCCAGTCATAATAGCAGAAGGGTTCGCCAGTCATAATGGTAGATGAGGGTCGCTATTCATAATAGTAGAAAGGGTTCGCCAGTCATAATGATAGATGAGGGTCGCCAGTCATAATATTGGATGAGGGTCGCTATTCATAATAGTAGAAGGGGTTCGCCAGTCATAATAATGGATGAGGGTCGCTAGTCATAATAATAGATGAGGTTCGCCAGTCATAATAGTGGATGAGGGTCGCTATTCATAATAGTAGAAAGGGTTCGCCAGTCATAATGATAGATGAGGGTCGCCAGTCATAATAGTGGATGAGGGTCGCTATTCATAATAGTAGAAGGGGTTCGCCAGTCATAATGGTAGATAAGGGTCGCTATTCATAATAGTAGAAAGGGTTCGCCAGTCATAAGGATAGATGAGGGTCGCCAGTCATAATAGCAGAAGGGGTTCGCCAGTCATAATGGTAGATGAGGGTCGCTATTCATAATAGTAGAAAGGGTTCGCCAGTCATAATGATAGATGAGGGTCGCCAGTCATAATAGTGGATGAGGGTCGCTATTCATAATAGTAGAAGGGGTTCGCCAGTCATAATAATGGATGAGGGTCGCTAGTCATAATAATAGATGAGGGTCGCCAGTCATAATAGTAGAAGGGGTTCGCCAGTCATAATGGTAGATAAGGGTCGCTATTCATAATAGTAGAAAGGGTTCGCCAGTCATAATGATAGATGAGGGTCGCCAGTCATAATAGCAGAAGGGGTTCGCCAGTCATAATGGTAGATGAGGGTCGCTATTCATAATAGTAGAAAGGGTTCGCCAGTCATAATGATAGATGAGGGTCGCCAGTCATAATAGTGGATGAGGGTCGCTATTCATAATAGTAGAAGGGGTTCGCCAGTCATAATAATGGATGAGGGTCGCTAGTCATAATAATAGATGAGGTTCGCCAGTCATAATAATGGGTGAGGGTCGCTATTCATAATAATGGATGAGGGTCGCCAGTCATAATAGTGGAAGAGGGTCGCCAGTCATAATAGTAGAAGGGGTTCGCCAGTCATAATAGTGGATGAGGGTCGCCAGTCATAATAATGGATGAGGGTCGCCAGTCATAACAATGGATGAGGGTCGCCAGTCATAATGGTAGAAGGGGTCGCCAGTCATAATAGTGGATGAGGGTCGCTATTCATAATAGTAGCAGGGTTCGCCAGTCATAATGATAGATGAGGATCGCCAGTCATAATAGTAGAAGGGGTTCGCCAGTCATAATGGTAGATGAGGGTCCCTATTCATAATAGTAGAAAGGGTTCGCCAGTCATAATAATGGATGAGGGTCGCCAGTCATAATAGTAGAAGGGGTTCGCCAGTCATAATAATGGTGAGGGTCGCTATTCATAATAATGGATGAGGGTCGCCAGTCATAATAGTGGAAGAGGGTCGCTAGTCATAATAGTAGATAGGGTTCGCCAGCCATAATAATGGATGAGGGTCGCTATTCATAATTATGGATGAGGGTCGCCAGTCATAATAGTGGAAGAGGGTCGCCAGTCATAATAGTAGAAGGGTTCGCCAGTCATAATGATAGATGAGGGTCGCCAGTCATAATAGTGGATGAGGGTCGCTATTCATAATAGTAGAAGGGGTTCGCCAGTCATAACAATGGATGAGGGTCGCTAGTCATAATAATAGATGAGGTTCGCCAGTCATAATAGTGGATGAGGGTCGCTATTCATAATAGTAGCAGGGGTTCGCCAGTCATAATGATAGATGAGGGTCGCCAGTCATTATAGTAGAAGGGTTCGCCAGTCATAATGGTAGATGAGGGTCCCTATTCATAATAGTAGAAAGGGTTCGCCAGTCATAATGATAGATGAGGGTCGCCAGTCATAATAGTAGAAGGGGTTCGCCAGTCATAATAATGGATGAGGGTCGCCAGTCATAATAGTAGATGGGGTTCGCCAGTCATAATACTGGATGAGGGTCGCCAGTCATAATAGTAGAAGGGGTTCGCCAGTCATAATAATGGGTGAGGGTCGCTATTCATAATAGTTGATGGGGTTCGCCAGTCATAATAGTGGAAGAGGGTCGCCAGTCATAATAGTAGAAGGGGTTCGCCAGTCATAATAATGGATGAGGGTCGTCAGTCATAATAATGGATGAGGGTCGCCAGTCATAACAATGGATGAGGGTCGCCAGTCATAATGGTAAAGGGTTCGCCAGTCATAATAGTGGATGAAGGTCGCTATTCATAATAGAACAAAGGGTTCGCCAGTCATAATAATGGATGAGGGTCGCCAGTCATAATAGTAGAAGGGGTTCGCCAGTCATAATGGTAGATAAGGGTCGCTATTCATAATAGTAGAAAGGGTTCGCCAGTCATAATAATAGATGTGGGTCGCAAGTCATAATAATGGATGAGGGTCGCCAGATATAATAGGATTTATTTATTGGAAACATTTCTTAATAACTTTGGCGCAATCTCAAAATGTATCACTGCAAGGTAAAGACTCCCTGCAGATTATTCAAATCCAAACGTTAACATATATATATCTCAATTAATTATGATATCAAATTATTTGGGATAAGATGAGATAGGCCTATCCAGCCATAATGATTATGCATTCTCCTTTGGCGACTTGCTGTTTTGAAATTGACTGCGGTATGGTTTCGAATTGGGAGGGGGGGACTCGGGTTAGGTAAGTTCGAAATGTTTGTGTGTGTTTTGTGGGGGTTAACATTGTACTGGTTTATTGAAAAGGACGGCAAGGGGAGGGATTGAGCCTCTCATGGTCCCGGTTTCCTGGGTCAGTCAGAATATCAAGGAAAAGTAATATTACATTTCAAGATATTGAAGGTCAAGTCGCAAGAAAAATGTTGACTTAACGTTAAAATTTCTTATAGATTTATTTATTTAATCATTTATTAAAACATCTTTATACAGGATAAAATGTTCAAATAAAACACTGTTTTTCAACACGGTCCTGTTACATCAAGAATATGAAATAACAATAAAAATGCATACAAACTTAATTAAGTTAAAATACTGAATATGCTTAATTTAAAATAAAAGTTGCAAAAAATAGAGAGAGCAGGAAGAAAATAGTGTGGTTTAGTATATGGCAGAAGTAGAGAGAGAGAGAGAAAGAGAGAGAGAGAGGGGAAAGAAAGGAGTACAACAGCATAATACAGAATTAACTAGACAGTTAAGTATACAATAAAATATGGATAAAAGGTCAGTCTACTGTTAATTTAAAAATACTTGTTTTTGTACGACCTCTTGAAATGTAGGAGGTTAGAAATATTCTGGAGTTCATTTGACAAAGAGTTCCATGTCTTTATTGCACTAAATTTAAAGGATTGCTTGAAACTTTCAATATTTGGCTTATAGGTAATACAGCATTCAGTGAATCAGCATTACGTGTATCCATGTCTATCAGTAAATAGTTCAATATCATTACAGAGTCTAATAAGGGCAAGTCCATATATACATTGGTAGAAGCTAAAATACATAAAAAAATCCCTCCTTGTATCAAAAGATTGTCACAATTTCAGTTAAATCTGTACAACTAATAGAAAATCATATTTTTTCATTACAATACGTGCCGCTCGCCTTTGCAGTCTATTAAGTTCCCTGTTTTTCAATGAACAATTACCCCAAACGGAACGAGCATGATCTATACATGACTGATTATTTTTTTCAATAAAGTATTATGTAAGTCTGGTTTAAGAGTTTTACTTAAATGTCGTAAAGCATTTAACTTATTGATCTACATAGATGTTTGACATGAACATTTCATATGAGATTATTATAACTTCAACACCTAAATATCTTATAGAATTAACTTGTTTGAGTTGCCATTAAGCTTTATATAAAATTTTCCTTTGTTTTTTTAATAACGAGTTGAAATAAGCATAATACTTATTCTAGTAACATTGATCTTTAAACAATTGTTTATATACCACTTATCAATTTCATGTAAACATACCTGTAAATCGCATTGAATTGTTATGTAGTATTTTATGTAGTATGTATTTAAGTTCCTGTTATCCTTTCAGTCATTCACATTCACTTGTTTACAAACTCCCCCAATGTCATCTAAGAATCCAAAAACCCCAATGCCATTTAAATCCTAAACCTTGACCATTAATGACCAACCTCCAGTGATGTCAGCTAACTTCAAGGAAGAAGTAGGACTCACACTTCCAGCCCGAGTCACTTGCACAGAGCATCACCACACCCTTATACCAGAGAAAGTTTGATAGACAGTTACCTATAGACCAATCAGAACAAGTTAACATCCCCCACCTTGAATTGTTACACCCCAAAACTAATGATATAAATAAGACTGCTTGATTATTGAAGAATAGAATACAGAAGAATACTAGACCCACGCTCATCCAGATAGAGAATCGGAAATGTACACAATTACATAATCAGCAAAAATATTACAAACATGCAGCAGCACTGGCGTAAATCCCGGGGGATGGGGATATACCCCCCCCCCTTCAAGGAGGGGGAGATGGCCCGAACAAACACCCCCCACACACACACACATACACACACTTTCTACGAAAGAAATGAAAAAAGTATCACAAGAGATAATTGTTCTATTGGTGAAAATTCTTCCTAAAATACCGCTAAACAAATAAAACAATATTATTTAATCATAAAATGCAAATAAAGAGCCAGTTCACCATTTCCAAACGAAATACTTATGTCATTGAAGAGAACCCCCGGTTTCTTCAAATTCATCAATGTTGGGTCTTTGGGAAGGGATTAAGATGGAATGTCAAAAAAATTGAAACATATAATAAATCCATTAAACCATCATCATGATGGGATAAAAAAAGATAATATTGGAGGGGGTTGCCGTATGGACACACAGTGGCGTAACTAAGGGGGCATGGGGGGCAGGCCCCCCCCCTCCAATCAGCTGAACAAAAAAACAAACGGGGAAAATGAGAAAAGAGGGAGAATGGAAGAGAAACGTAGCGGTGAAGAGGAAAATATTATTCATTATAATGTTATATTATATGATAATTGTTACATTACATAAGAAACATTGTAATCATACCTTTATGAAACATAATTTGCCCAGGGCCTACGTCTTCATTGTTCCTGGTGCTCGCATTGTCTGTTTCACGAGATATATAATCCTGTTGTACTAAAACATCCCGTTTTCAAGTCAATATAAACCAAATATGTTTCCTAGCACTTGAGTTATCACTGTTTTATTTAGTGACATAGCTTCTTTTTCATGACTCAAAAAGTGATTGCCCCATGTTAAGGTCTTCGTATCTATGAAACATTTCCTTCCATTATTACGTTCGCTTTAGTGGATTGGTGAGATATGACAGCTCTTCATGAATTTCTAAAATCTGTCTTTAAAATATCCCTTCTCCTAATCTGAATAACAAAAAAATTCAGCTCTCGCTCGCATGATTTGGTTAATGAAATACGTATATGGTCCTAGTTAATTCCTACAAAGAAACCTTAGAATGCCCCACTATAGGTCTATATTATTTAAATTTTCAGCTCGCGCTTCGCGCTCGCAATATTTGTCAGATGCGTTTGATAATCAAAATTGCAATGACTGCAAAAAGTGTTTCATGTGTTCAGATGTAATTCTAATAAATCAGCAAGCGCTTAGCACTTGCATAAGATGACTATGGTGAGATATGCATACTCTAAGTGGATTCCTAAAATATATTTCTTAAAATCTCGCTGTTTGTGGTCTAATTGTGGTCAGTATAACCATGATAACTGGCAATCACTCAGTGATTCAAATATTTTGCTGGCGCCCCCCCCCCCATGCCGTGACCCACGGTACGCCACTGTGAAAGTTATCAAACCATTGTCCTCATCCACTATTATGACTGGCGACCCTCATCCATTATTATGACTGGCGAACCCTTTCTACTATTATGACTGGCGACCCTCATCCATTACTATGAATAGCGACCCTCATCCATTATTATGACTGGCGAACCCCTTCTACTATTATGACTGGCGACCCTCATCCATTATTATGACTGGCGAACCCCTTCTACTATTATGACTGGCGACCCTCATCCATTATTATGACTGGCGAACCCCTTCTACTATTATGACTGGCGACCCTCATCCACTATTATGACTGGCGATCCCCATCCATTATTATGAATAGCGACACTCATCCATTATTATGACTGGCGAACCTCATCCATTATTATGAATAGCGACCCTCATCCATTATTATGACTGGCGAACCCTTTCTACTATTATGACTGGCGACCCTCATCCATTACTATGAATAGCGACCCTCATCCATTATTATGACTGGCGAACCCCTTCTACTATTATGACTGGCGATCCCCATCTATTATTATGACTGGCGAACCCCTTCTACTATTATGACTGGCGACCCTCATCCACTATTATGACTGGCGATCCCCTTCTACTATTATGACTGGCGACCCTCATCCATTATTATGACTGGCGAACCCCTTCTATTATTATGACTGGCGAACCCCTTCTACTATTATGACTGGCGACCCTCATCCACTATTATGACTGGCGATCCCCTTCTACTATTATGACTGGCGACCCTCATCCATTATTATGACTGGCGAACCCCTTCTACTATTATGACTGGCGACCCTCATCCATTATTATGACTGGCGAACCCCTTCTACTATTATGACTGGCGACCCTCATCCACTATTATGACTGGCGATCCCCATCCATTATTATGAATAGCGACACTCATCCATTATTATGACTGGCGAACCTCATCCATTATTATGAATAGCGACCCTCATCCATTATTATGACTGGCGAACCCTTTCTACTATTATGACTGGCGACCCTCATCCATTACTATGAATAGCGACCCTCATCCATTATTATGACTGGCGAACCCCTTCTACTATTATGACTGGCGATCCCCATCTATTATTATGACTGGCGAACCCCTTCTACTATTATGACTGGCGACCCTCATCCACTATTATGACTGGCGATCCCCTTCTACTATTATGACTGGCGACCCTCATCCATTATTATGACTGGCGATCCCCATCCATTATTATGAATAGCGACCCTCATCCATTATTATGACTGGCGAACCCCTTCTACTATTATGACTGGCGATCCTCATCCATTACTATGAATAGCGACCCTCATCCATTATTATGACTGGCGAACCCCTTCTACTATTATGACTGGCGACCCTCATCCATTATTATGACTGGCGAACCCCTTCTACTATTGTGACTGGCGACCCTCATCCATTATTATGACTGGCGAACCCCTTCTACTATTATGACTGGCGACCCTCATCCACTATTATGACTGGCGATCCCCATCCATTATTATGAATAGCGACACTCATCCATTATTATGACTGGCGAACCTCATCCATTATTATGAATAGCGACCCTCATCCATTATTATGACTGGCGAACCCTTTCTACTATTATGACTGGCGACCCTCATCCATTACTATGAATAGCGACCCTCATCCATTATTATGACTGGCGAACCCTTTCTACTATTATGACTGGCGACCCTCATCCATTATTATGACTGGCGACCCTCATCCATTATTATGACTGGCGAACCCCTTCTACTATTATGACTGGCGACCCTCATCCATTATTATGACTGGCGAACCCCTTCTACTATTATGACTGGCGACCCTCATCCATTATTATGACTGGCGAACCCCTTCTACTATTATGACTGGCGACCCTAATCCATTATTATGACTGGCGAACCCCTTCTACTATTATGACTGGCGACCCTCATCCATTATTATGACTGGCGAACCCCTTCTACTATTATGACTGGCGACCCTCATCCATTATTATGACTGGCGAACCCTTCTGCTATTATGACTGGCGACCCTCATCCACTATTATGACTGGCGATCCCCATCCATTATTATGAATAGCGACCCTCATCCGTTATTATGACTGGCGACCCTTATCCATTATTATGAATAGCGACCCTCATCTATTATTATGACTGGCGAACCCCTTCTACTATTATGACTGGCGACCCTCATCCATTATTATGACTGGCGAACCCCTTCTACTATTATGACTGGTGACCCTCATCCACTATTATGACTGGCGTTCCCCATCCATTATTATGAATAGCGACCCTCATCCATTATTATGACTGGCGACCCTCATCCATTATTATGAATAGCGACCCTCATCCATTATTATGACTGGCGACCCTCATCCATTATTATGACTGGCGAACCCCTTCTACTATTATGACTGGCGACCCTCATCCATTATTATGACTGGCGAACCCCTTCTACTATTATGACTGGCGACCCTCATCCATTATTATGACTGGCGAACCCCTTCTACTATTATGAATGGCGACCCTCATCCACTATTATGACTGGTGATCCCCATCCATTATTATGAATAGCGACCCTCATCCATTATTATGACTGGCGAACCCCGTCTACTATTATGACTTGCGACCCTCATCCATTATTATGACTGGCGAACCCCTATACTATTATGACTGGCGACCCTCATCCATTACTATGAATAGCGACCCTCATCCATTATTATGACTGGCGAACCCCTTCTACTATTATGACTGGCGACCCTCATCCATTATTATGACTGGCGAACCCCTTCTACTATTATGACTGGCGACCCTCATCCACTATTATGACTGGCGACCCTCATCCATTATTATGACTGGCGACCCTCATCCACTATTATGACTGGCGACCCTCATCCATTATTATGACTGGCGACCCTCATCCATTATTATGACTGGCGAACCCCCTTCTACTATTATGACTGGCGACCCTCATCCACTATTATGACTGGCGATCCCCATCCATTATTATGAATAGCGACCCTCATCCATTATTATGACTGGCGAACCCCGTCTACTATTATGACTTGCGACCCTCATCCATTATTATGACTGGCGAACCCCTTCTACTATTATGACTGGCGACCCTCATCCATTATTATGACTGGCGAACCCCTTTACTATTATGACTGGCGACCCTCATCCATTATTATGACTGGCGAACCCTTCTACTATTATGACTGGCGACCCTCATCCATTATTATGACTGGCGAACCCCTTCTACTATTATGACTGGGGACCCTCATCCATTATTATGACTGGCGAACCCCTTCTACTATTATGACTGGCGACCCTCATCCATTATTATGACTGGCGAACCCCTTCTACTATTATGACTGGCGACCCTCATCCACTATTATGACTGGCGATCCCCATCCATTATTATGAATAACGACCCTCATCCGTTATTATGACTGGCGACCCTTATCCATTATTATGAATAGCGACCCTCATCTATTATTATGACTGGCGAACCCCTTCTACTATTATGACTGGCGACCCTCATCCATTATTATGACTGGCGAACCCCTTCTACTATTATGACTGGTGACCCTCATCCACTATTATGACTGGCGATCCCCATCCATTATTATGAATAGCGACCCTCATCCATTATTATGACTGGCGACCCTCATCCATTATTATGAATAGCGACCCTCATCCATTATTATGACTGGCGACCCTCATCCATTATTATGACTGGCGAACCCCTTCTACTATTATGACTGGCGACCCTCATCCATTATTATGACTGGCGAACCCCTTCTACTATTATGACTGGCGACCCTCATCCATTATTATGACTGGCGAACCCCTTCTACTATTATGACTGGCGACCCTCATCCACTATTATGACTGGCGATCCCCATCCATTATTATGAATAGCGACCCTCATCCATTATTATGACTGGCGAACCCCGTCTACTATTATGACTTGCGACCCTCATCCATTATTATGACTGGCGAACCCCTTCTACTATTATGACTGGCGACCCTCATCCATTACTATGAATAGCGACCCTCATCCATTATTATGACTGGCGAACCCCTTCTACTATTATGACTGGCGACCCTCATCCATTATTATGACTGGCGAACCCCTTCTACTATTATGACTGCGACCCTCATCCACTATTATGACTGGCGACCCTCATCCATTATTATGACTGGCGACCCTCATCCACTATTATGACTGGCGACCCTCATCCATTATTATGACTGGCGACCCTCATCCATTATTATGACTGGCGAACCCCTTCTACTATTATGACTGGCGACCCTCATCCACTATTATGACTGGCGATCCCCATCCATTATTATGAATAGCGACCCTCATCCATTATTATGACTGGCGAACCCCGTCTACTATTATGACTTGCGACCCTCATCCATTATTATGACTGGCGAACCCCTTCTACTATTATGACTGGCGACCCTCATCCATTACTATGAATAGCGACCCTCATCCATTATTATGACTGGCGAACCCCTTCTACTATTATGACTGGCGACCCTCATCCATTATTATGACTGGCGAACCCCTTCTACTATTATGACTGGCGACCCTCATCCACTATTATGACTGGCGACCCTCATCCATTATTATGATGACTCGAACCCCTTCTACTATTATGACTGGCGACCCTCATCCATTATTATGACTGGCGAACCCCTTCTACTATTATGACTGGCGACCCTCATCCATTATTATGACTGGCGAACCCCTTCTACTATTATGACTGGCGACCCTCATCCACTATTATGAATGGCGACCCTTATGATCAACGAACCTTTTTCCTCCTTATGACTGGCGACCCTCTTCCTTTATTATGACTAGCGACCCTCATGTTTATTATGAATGGCGAACCCCATCGTTGATTATGACTAGCGACCTCTATGAACAAAGCCCCTTATGAATAGCGACCCTTATGACTATTATGACTAGCGTCCTTATAACTAGCGGGTATTATGACCAGTGGTCCTTATGACTGGCGGGCGGACCCCGTCGATCGACAGTATACGAGAGGGACAAAGTAGTATTGTCAACTCGCTGTCGTTCCTCAACGAGAAATTTGAGGAAATGAAGTTGAAGGCCGAGAAGATAGAAAAGGAAAACAGAGAACTGAAGGAACAAAACATCTGTCTTCAGAAGAGATTCAATGAGTTGACCTTCCAGCTTAACGAACTTGACCAGTACCACAGAAGAGTCAACTTGGAGGTGGCAGGTGTACCAGAACGACAGGGCGAGGTTCCTGAAAGGATCGTACTTAATATCGCGAAACACATCAGCCCTGAGCTTGCAGCATCCGACTTCGATGTGGTTCATCGGCTGGGTTCCAAACGCCAAGCTGATAACAAAGCCCGCCCAATCATCGTGCGATTCACCACAAGACGAGCTCGGAACATCATGTACGATGGGAGAAGGAAGCTGAAGACTCTCTCCACAAAGGATCTTGGATACAACAGCGATGGCAAGATCTACCTCAATGAAAACTTGATCGCTTCCACTAAGGAGCTAATGAAAGATGTCAACAAGGCCCGCCGAGATGCCGATACAAGTTCCTGTGGACCCAGAATGGCCGAATCTATGTAAGGAAGGATGAGAAGTGTCAACCCATCATCATTCATTCCAGAGAGGACTTTTCTAAGCTGTAGAAGGACTATCCATGTTTTTCCATTTTCCAGTATTCTTTTTATTTCTTATGAAATTCAAGTCACAAAATTTTTCGCATCGATCAATACTTGTGTTATTTTCCGTGGTATATTTTGCATTCTTTCACTGCCCTTTCAATAATGTTTCAATACCAGACATTTCATGGAGGTCATTTTACTTATTTTTTGTGTGCAAATATTCTTCATCAACCGTTAATAATTGTATCAAATAATCTTTATTTTGTTAAATATTACAACTGCAGTATTTTTCAAACTCGAATTTGGGGTCATGACGGTATCAAATCTAAAAGATGCTTTATATGCTCAGCTTACAAAGATTTTGATTTAAAATGGCAATATATTCTATTTCATAATGGTGGATAATATGCGTGATTTCCCATTTTATCATCTGAATAATGATGATTTCTTATTACTAAATCATCCAAGTCAGGATAAAAGCAATATTATCTCAAATCATCATACTCCATTTGATAGATTTTCTACTGATATTCTTACAAATAATTTTGATGAACTTCATTTTGAATTCGATATTCATGATAAAGCATACAATCTTTCCTCTTCTCCATATTATACAGAAAATTCATTCAAAGACTATGCTAAATTGATTGGAGAAGATGATGTTTTTATTTTGCATTTGAATATAAGAAGCGCTAACCAAAACTTCGAGAAATTACGATTATTATTAGAAAATACACAATTTGCCAATCCCCCAATCATTGCTCTTATTGAAACTTGGTTCACGGAAACACCTAATTCCTTATGCACCATCCCGAATTATGATATTGTTATAAACAATAGGAAAAATAAAATTGGAGGTGGACTAGCATTATATATTCCGTCTTCATTTGATTATGCAATTAGACATGAATTTGAATATATGAATGATATCATCGAATCCTTATTTGTAGAAGTAAAACTTCAAAAAGATAAGAAAACTCTAATAGGTGTCATCTACAGACCTCCTCAAACTTCTTGTATAGAAGATTTTTTACTTGCTACTAATGAACTTTTGCAAAACGGAGAATTGATAATAACAATTGTATCATCACTGGTGATTTCAATATTAATCTCTTGACCAGTAATCACTCTGCAACAAACGATTTCCTTGAATTAATGTTAACTTCTACTTTTTTGCCGATTATTTCTAGACCAACACGTATTACTGATCATTCTGCTACGCTTATAGATAATATATTCTGTAACTCTCACCCTCTTCCGAAAGCTGGCATTGTAACGACAGACATATCCGATCATTTTCTTATTTTTACCCATATCCAAACAATGCAATCACTCGCAAAAATGGAAAAGAAATATAGGATCTGTCGCAACTTTAGTGACAAAAATATTGAACGCCTCCAAGAAGATTTAAGCTCTGTTGATTGGTCTGACGTTTATAACTCGAAAGAGAATGTCGATGACTCATTTGACATATTTTTGAAATGTTTCAATGATTGCTTAGATTCTTGTGTTCCTTTAAAGAAATATCGAAATTACGACTATAAACGTGTTCCAAAGCTACCATGGGTTTCAAAAATGATATTAAGGTCTATCAATCGGAAAAATAATCTGTATGTTTCTTATATATCAAATCCAAATGATGTTTCACGGAATAGATACACGTCTTATAAAAATACCTTAACAACTACTCTCCGAATAGCAAAAAAGAGGTTTTATTCAGAAAAATTACAATCATATAAAAACGACCTTAAAAATACATGGAAAACAATAAATGGGGCTCTAAACAAAATTAACAAATCTAGTGCTGTTAATAAATTATGTGTAGATGGAAATATGGTTGAAGATACTCATTCTATAGCAAATGAATTTAATTCATATTTCTCTCAAATTGGACCAAAGTTAGCTGGAAATATTATCCCTGTAGAAAATTCGTTTAAGGACTTTTTGGACAAACAAAATGATAATTCAATATTTCTTACTCCAGTTCATAGAGAAGAATTACTTGAGATTGTATTTAATTTGAAAGCAGGAAAGACACCCGGATATGATGGCATTACAAATAAAGTATTGAAAAACATTATACATTCTCTTGCTGATCCCCTGCTTCATATATTTAATTTATCATTGCAGCTTGGCCAGGTCCCAAAGAAGATGAAAATAGCTAAAGTTATACCCATTTTCAAGAAGGGGGACCAATTAATTACTAGTAATTATCGCCCAATATCTTTGTTAACTTCGTTCTCAAAAATTCTTGAAAGGATCATTTATAAAAGGACAGTTGCTTTCCTTAAGAAATATAGTATTATATGTGATAATCAATTTGGTTTTAGAGAAAAACATAATACAACTCATGCTATATTGACATTAATAAATAAAATATCTACTTCTTTTGATAATTCTGATCATACTGTAGGATTATTCCTTGACTTCTCAAAAGCATTTGACACAATAGATCATGAAATACTGTTATGTAAGCTATCAAATTACGGTATCAGAGGGACAGCTTTACAATGGTTTAGGAGTTATCTTACTGATAGAATTCAGTTTGTTACAGTAAATGAATCAGAATCTCCAACAAGGCCAGTTTCCTGTGGAATTCCACAAGGTAGTATTCTTGGCCCCTTGTTATTTATACTTTATGTTAATGATATGAAAAATTCATCTCATGTTCTCTCATTTATTCTCTTTGCTGATGATTCCAATATTTTCTATACACACCATGATCCACATGTACTTGTGAGCACTATGAATACAGAATTTAAAAAAGTAACAAACTGGATTAAAGCCAACAAATTGTCACTGAATCTGCAAAAAACTAATTATATGCTTTTTAGTCATTCATTGAAACATCTACCGCATCAAATACTTTTAGATAATACTGAAATCAAAGAAGTGCAAACAACAAAATTTTTAGGTCTTACTATTGATAACAAGCTTACGTGGAATGCTCATATCAACAATACTTGCAAAACTGTGTCAAGAAATATTGGAGTCATCAATAAGCTTAAATACGTTCTACCAGCACAGGCGCTATCCATGTTGTATTGTGCATTAATTCTACCATATCTTAATTATGGAATTCTGGCATGGGGTAATGCCTCTCAAACGAGACTAAATAAAGTCTTGCTACTTCAGAAAAAAGTACTGAGAATAATTTGCAATATGTCCTTTAGAGCTCATACGGATGAATTGTTTCGTCAGAAATGTATCCTTAAAATCAATGACCTGTACCGCTTGCAACTATTCCAATTTATGTATCAGCTAGATAGAAATAGTTTACCTAATGTCCTACAAAAGAAATTTATGAGAAACAATACTTTACATTCATATAATACGAGACAATCAAATGACTATCACTTACCTAAAAGTAAAACAGTATTTTCTAGCAAAACTGTATTTTTCACAGGACCAAAACTCTGGAATTCTCTGGACAGAGAAATGAAAGAGGCAGCTAATCTTATACGATTTAAATTACTCATCAAAAAATTTCTCCTGAATTCTTATTGATTCAATCTAATATTTGTGAACTTCATACTTATCCACGGTAGTATTGAATATTTTTTTAAAGTCAATATTTAATTTTGTATATAGTGTAAATACATTTGTGTTACAGTGTTTATATCTATATAATTTTATAGAATTTTGCTGATTATTTTACTCTATTTGTATCATATTACCCTTGTATAAAGTTTTGATAGGGGGTCTACATTTTACAAGCTCTGCTTTTTAGTAGGCCCCTCCACTTTTTTCATTTCATTGCTACGTTTCAATCCTGCATATGTTATGCATTTTTTTCATTGTAAACATGATTACGAAATGTACTTTGATGATTGTGGAATATGAATATATCAATAAATAAAAAAATAAAATAAATAAATAAAATATTTCTTATGAAGTATAAAGATCAAAAGCTGTGGCAAATGAACGAGCATATTTTTCAAAATGATTTGTCACTCAGTGCTGTATGCCTCAATATATGATTTATAAGGATTCAAATGCAACAGGTAATCCAGGATTTTGAAAAGTGTCATCTCTCTGCCTTTTCACTTTAATTCAACGGGTTATTTTCACATACAGTAATAAAATGAATACTTGCAAGATAATCAATTGACGTGAGGAAATTTCAATTGCATTACCCACAAGACATGCATTGAACAGCCTATTTTATATTTGGTAGGCCCCGATGTGAAATGAAATTATATATTTTGCATTTCCATACTTTGAACTGTCGCTATGTACGCTACCGGTACTTGTATAATCAAAATGAAATTTGAATTTTGAAAAGGAAAAAAAATGAAATCTTAACAAATTGATTAACGATATTTTAATAACTTTTGCTCAAGAAAGAATTACAATTAATACACATGACAAAGAACTATTTATGGAAGCTAACTAAACCTTAGATATTCGCAGGGAAATTGATTTTTTTTTATCTCTTGAAATGCAATGTTGAGGTAAGTATTGTAAATATTTTAATATATCATTTTACTTCAAAATTCTCATAGCTGTTTGATGTTACAGTTATGACTGGAATAGCATTCTTGAAAATATTAGGGTCCTGGTTGCATTAAGGATACTATTTTGACGACGTTCCAACCCAATGGTAATACCATGGTAACCATGCTCAATTGCCAATGAAAATCAAAGATTTCATAATACTTGTGGAAGTTATCATTGGATGATTTAAAAAAAAATGGGCAACCGGGTCCTGCCCACAAACAATTGCATTAAGAATGAAATTGCTCGTTCAAACGGAAGCAATTCTGCAATTATTCTTAAAAACAAAATGAAACAAACCTCATGGCTCACAATAAATGTAAATTTTAACATTGATTGATTAACAATGATCATTACATTTCCGTTTCAAGTATTAACTTGTACTAAGTCTGCAAACGCGTACTGAACCCGATTGAGACATCCTAATCAATAAGTAGGTCAGAATGTCTAACAAAAAAATCATCTTGTATAAAGTGCTCTTCAATGAATTAAGTCAAATTCGGGGCCTTTGCAAATTCAGACCAATTTCATCAAAAGAATGATTAACATGCCCCCCCCAAAAAAAAAAAAACACTATTCATTATCATTCTAAATTAATCAAATTCTGCATCATATCTGTATACAAGAATAGGGCTGATCAACAAGGATTGTTTTCATTTGAATTATTTCATTTTTATTTTAGAAATATGAAAAAAACATAATGACAGACAAAATAGTTCAGTGCTACTTGACTTATGCTAAAGACATACAATATAACTGTATGGCTCAGCAGTCATATCGCAGAAAAATATAGGATGGAGCAAGACCCAATGAGACTTACTGCAAAAGATTTTGGCCAACATTTACATTTTCACTATCTATTCATAGCAAGGAGATGGAACAATCGGTATATCAAAAACCGAAGGTAGTCCATCACGGTACAGAGCGGGGTGGGGCTCTGTACATAGGGGCAGAACCAGGGTATTCTTTTTAATCAGAGGAGGGTTGCAAAACGACATTAAGATTACTTTTTTCAGTTTGATTACAAGATACATAACTTTCTCTGTGTCTCTTTTCACTCTTTCATTCTCTTCTCTTTCTCTTTTTGATCTTCACCTATTAGGTTTCACTATACACTGTAAGAAATGAAGTGCTTATTGAGCACGTACAGTGCTTGTATAATGACTGCACTACGAGCGCTCACTTTATAGTTTAAATTTAAACTAGAAAATCAGCACTCGTAGTGCAGTCATATACAAGCACTGTAAGTGTTAAATTCCCGAAATTAGAACTTCGTTTTTTTACAGTGTAGTTAAAAAACATTGGGGGTTGCTATCACGGTGGGGTGATAGTATCACCCCCATTATGTGGTGCCACCCACTGTCTGTACATGATATCGAACATAATGATTTATCTAACAATGATTACTTATTTAGGCTAGGTGTTTTAATATGGGTCAGTGCTATAAAATTTACTAAATAATAACATTTCTCTTCTTTCTTTCTTTCTTTTTTACAAAGGCTTCAACAATTAACAGGCTATAAAGCAGGGGGGCGGTATTGTAATAAAATAAAAGTGAATCCAGGGTTGAGGATTAGTACATTGTGCGAGTGGGTGAGTGAGCGTGAATGGGGAAGGTCATTTGGATGAATCCATCTCCATTAGACACACACACTGCACGTATATTGTCCTTACGTAGGCCTACTCTTTCTGGCGGCAGCGCGTCTCAACTATCCTTGTCGCATCCTTAAATCTCGTCCTTCCCCCCGCATACTCGATGGATGCATGGGCGGTATATAAGTTAATAAGATCTGTTGTCACTCTGTTCTCAACTGCAGAGCAAACAGAGAACGGTGTCTTTTTATGATGAAGCTCTTGAATCTCATCCGGGCTTTCTCAATTCTCCTAGAAACAATGAGACAACCATTGATCATAATTACTTTACAGAACAGCTTGAATTGTCTCGATTATTACGAAGTTAATGTTCTGTGTGCATCTCGGGAGCTTAATTTTTTAAAATTAATCTTTAAATATGTTTATATTATGTTTATTATGTTTATATTCAGATTTTTTTTCCACAAACGACACCGAATTATATAATGTTTGATACGCATTTTTCCGGAAAATCATTGTGTCAAAATCAGGAAAATTACTTTCCACACAGTAAGTAAACAATAAGCAAAATACTGGATTTTATGTAAGTGTACATAATATATATATACACAATGGATGCTAATTGGCTTGTGCACAATCAACCCATCGACAAGATTATTTATTCAAAATTACTCGTGGGGCTTAAGACAGTGAAGGTAATGAGCCCTAAGCTATGAATTCGACTCATTAGTGATGATGGGATACACTAAGGGATAATTGTTTATGGTTTACGAGACGACTGCTAACATTTTACAATGAACAGATGAGTGTAGGCTGCACTAATTAGGTTATACCTTGGTCACATTTGTTCTACGGCGGCCGTACGGCGAGTCAAAACAGCCGTTTAACATTTTTTTGTACCAGCTACATATAGGTGGTTTGAATAAAAATGAATAAAACGACTGTTTTCCGCTCGCCGTACGGCCGCCGTAGAACAAATGTGTCCAAGGTATTAAAGGGTATGATATTCCCTAATCAGCTTACACACACCCACATATATAACAGCAGAAAGGTGAACGTGTATATACATGCGATGCTTGTGATTACCATGGCAACCAACGTGCTTGGATAAAGATGAATGCATTATGGAACCCTTTGCAGAGTACATCATCATGTTATGAATATCAAATATTGAGATGAAAACAGCAGGGATCTAGCTGATGTCGTACTCTTTTATAGAGAATGGGAGGATGAAAGAAGCATAATTGAGGGGCGGGAGAAATGAGAGAGAGGAAGTGAGAGAGACAGGAGGAGAGGAACTATAGAGCTTTTGTACCGGTGTGTGTGGTGGTGGGTGCGCTTATGCGTCTGTATAACTGTGGGGGGGGGGGGGGCTAGAGCTATTCTCTCGGTGGGTGCATGTGTGTGTGTGGGTGAGCGAGCTTGTATCTTTTTCTGTGTTCATTTAGCATTGATATCAAAGGGAGACGAGCGGGGACAAGTACCCGTAAGTTCCATTTCGCGCCCCCTTTAACATTACCATAAACTGGTGTGTATCCTTCCTTACGTCTTCCATTTTACTAATAACCTGCTTCATCATGGGAAAATAGACGAATGTCGCTATCACAGTGGCTGAAATAATATCTTACCTGTAAGAGAGAGCTATGATGAAAAATGGAACACCAAATCAAAGCTATTTTTAATCCATATCGGAGGTTATTTATTCTTCTTAACATACATGAAATAGCGGAGCGGCCACAGCCTGTCTCTCAAAAAACATGTTTTCGTCGTGGCATGGGAATTGTGTTCCATTTAAAAAAAAAGGAACCTGCTTTAAAGGCCACCTGTCCCCTGTTGTCATTTTCCTGTCCCCCCCCCCCCCCCCGCTCACTTTGTTGGCATTAATAGATTTTATCTCAACATTTCGGGGAAAAAATGATAAAGAAGGAAAAAAAGGAAACCAAATCTAGACTTAACAGCAGTGATTGCAACTAATATAAACTAAACCAGGCGAATGTATATGTGCAGTAACAATATCCTCCGAAGATGAACTCGATTTCAAGAATAACATCGTTCCTTCGTTTACTTACACTCGTTACCATGGCAAAAGAGTGCAATTATCCGTCTGGCTTAGCCTAAGTTTGAAATCAAGATGCCCGATGACCTTGATTACCTCAAGAAATTTTAAGGCTGGAGTCACAGTGGACAACAAAACCCATGTAGCTTTTCAATTCAAAGAAGTATGTCTACCTACGAAACAAAATGAAAAGTGCTAATGTATACTCTGTAAGCCCCATGGGTGATGCAGCCAGTTCCATGGGAAAACTGAAAAGCTGTCTGAGTTGAAAATAGATGACCGAGAATGTTATAATACATGGACATTAAGCACAGGATTAAATATGAATATCAAAGTCGTATAGCGTGTCTTGGAATATGGCTCAATTGCATAACAATTTCAATAATGTATAAGAATATACAGTTGGCAGTGTTAAAACTCACATTCTGTCACACTTTCGAGTAATAAAGACATTAATTGAAGATGACATGTGAATGTACAAAATACAATGTAAACTGTGAATGTACCAAGTCTTGGCCAAGAATTATATACCAAGGAATTCCCTGACAAGCCATTTTGACATGCATTCGAAAAAAATTGTGCTAATTCTGTTTAAATGCTTTGACAAATTATGATTTTCAAGTGTTTAAATTATACTATAAGATTGTATGTTGTAAGAATCATCGTGTCTTGGAAGGTGTATAGCTTTATTCACCTTTCGCATGTATATTTGAGAGGGACAATCTCCATATCTTAGGGCCTATATCAGTGGTGTAATGAGCTAAAATTTTTTAGGGGGCCAGACATTGCCTATGACCAAACATTTCTAAATAGCTGCGAGCAAGCACAAATTTTGATTGGCTTTTTTATTAAAAATTCATTTTTGTAAAAAATTTGGACATAATGTTGAGGAAATATTATATATTTCATAATTTGTGCGTTTCTATTCTATTATCTTCCTACTTTCAATAACGACAATAAAAATAACAGTAACGTCATATTCTACCCAGAGTAGCCACCTCAATTCCAAAAACTGTTCTCCCAGCGGTCTCTGCTTAACATGAGTATTACCCCGGCTTTAGCACGGCTACCTTGTTCGAGCATTCGAGGAATTTCTTCCTGCCGGAAATCCGGCATTGAACTCACCTTGTTCGTTTAAATTTTGGGGGTGTGTGGCCCCCAAGCATATAGAAAATATCCTCTATTATTCAATACTTTATCTATATATATTCATTTATTTGATGTATGAAAATCTTGTAGATAAAAATTGGTAGTGAGTGCCGAGTAGGGGATGCACGACTGGAAATTGAACCCCGGACTTCTCATGTAAAATAAGGCTCGTTACACCGATGCAACTGCATGTCCGTGTCATCATGATTATGGTATAAGCCTAATATGGAAGTTGTTTTTTTTTTTAGAGAGAGAGAGATCACTGTTTGTTTATAAGCAAAGCCAAGAAGATGGGGAAACCCAGTGACGTGTTGAGTGTGTGGTTAGAGACATGACTTCAACATCTACCCCTGACGAAATTCGTTACTTTGGAAACGCGACATCACTCCATACTTCTCCATCCAACATCTGATGCATCCACTGAAGGCCGGTGTGTGTGTTTATGTGTGTAAGATTTCATTGGTTTTGAAGCACGATAATTAAACGTTCACACAACTCCTCCACGTTCGCACCGTGTTGCGTGCTGGCAGAGAGGAGGGTTTACAAATTCGTAATTGGTTGCGTGTTGACAAGTCGATTACATGATTTTGGTGCATGGAGACGTGCATGCATGCAACAGGCTGGTGAAAGTTATAACGATTGCCAGTCATGAGACGGCGGATTTGTCTGTCGTTTTCATCAAGAATGCATAACTGATCATGATCACGTACGTGTCTTTATTTTATAGCAGTATAAATTTTACATGGAATGGTGCTGAGATTTTGTTTTACGACGGCAGTTCACTGTTGTCTTGGTAGCAAAACGTAGCTACCGGCTTAGCGATCGATGGATGAGGTTGAGGCGATTTTTTTTCCATCTCGGTTCAAACGGGAGATCTTTCGGACTACAGACGATCGCCAGGGCGTAGATACCCATTAATCAGGTGTGTATAGTTTCACTCGCTTTCTCATTATAATGCAAACTTGGAATAAAACCTGTAAGTCAATTCTTTATTGCTGTGACCAGTGCCACTTGTATGTACTTTTTGCTTTTTGCCCTATTTCTTTTTTTTACCCCCCCCCCTCTCTAGAAATAAATAAAACATCGGTCTGACACCAGGTAAATAATGAACTTCGTGAATTATAAGGGTATTTGTAAAAAAAAAATCATCATAATGACAACAATGAACCATTAGAAGCCTTAGAAACCTTTACCAGGATGCTCCCAAGAAAGTGGAGATGGTGCACTGTATTCTCTACATGCAAAGTGTGCATTTTTTTACACTTTTACTCCAAAAAAGGTAAAAATTCACTCTCGAAATATTGAAATATCATTCCATCGGGACTGGTCCCTCATCTCACTCTGAGAATAGTGTGATTAGAGACCAGGGCCCTGTTGTACAAAGAGTTACGATTGATCCGATCAATTGGTAACTCCATGGAAATCCGTCAGGATGGAAATCCATCAGTGTCATAATTTTTTCTACGAAAAATTTGCACAATGTCCTTTTTATGCAAAGAGATGCACAGTGAATTTTCAAGAAAACAATGAATGCGTGAATATACATCACAGCTAGAAAATATTTTGAACAAACATGCATAATAGATGTTGATGTTGCTGGCCGTCCATAGTTGCGATTGATCGGATCAATCGTAACTCTTTGTACAACAGGGCCCTGATTAGCTCCTTTGCATTTAGAGAGTATTTGCGGAACAGTGATGGATCCAATGACCAAGGGAGTGTTTCATCAACATTTCTATCCAACAAGTTGTCAGATCTGACTATTTTTTTCTTGATTTTGATTGAGTAACCTTGAAACTATATTGTAACTGTCAGATAAAATGGAAGTTGTCGGATAAAACGTCCGACAAGTCCTTTCATGAAACGCTCCCCAGGTAATATGAATTAAAGCGCATTTAGAAACTTAAGTACATTTACCCCTATTTAAATAAGCTATTATTGTCATTTTCATTATCATCATCATCATTGTTATTATTTCAAAAAGAAAGAACCATCTGGCGCGAAAGTATTACTTTACTCGAGTACAGGAAAGTATGAAGAAAGTTAAACTTTATACAAACTTTTAACATTGGGAAGACGTGCGTGTGTTTGTATGTGTGGGTTTGTGTATGTGTGAGTGGTATGGTGTGAGGATGGATGTTTGTGGCTGATTATTAAGTTAATTTGAGATAGTTTAGCTTGTTAATGTCAATGTGTTTAAATAGTCTTAAACTTATTGTCAGCCTATATTGTTTGTTACTGTTATTTTATGAAAACCAATGAAAACAGAAAAAAGGAAGTAGTCTATTCAATGAAAAATAAGAACAAATGCAATGAGTAAAAAAGGCAAGTTTAGTTGTTGACGTTTTAAGGCAATAGCACCAGAAGTCACTCTTATTGAAAGAGGTGATAAGTCTCAGAAGCTGTTAATGTTTTTCGGTCAATTAATTTTTTCGAAATGGGAATGTTAAGTATACATACAGTACGAGTATTAAAATCAAACGAAGATCACGAGATGGTGTTATACATGTACATGTAGGATTCCAAATGATTGGGAAATTTGAAGACATATAAATGAACTTTGAAATTTAATGTGTTGATGTAGAGGCAACCAGATTATAACATTTTATGATTTCGGGAATGATACACATTAAAGATACGCATTCTAATTCATGTTATAAATAAATAAATAATCATAATCAGAATAATTATTTATCAAGTCGGATCATCAAAACCCATGTACCGTACTCTTTATCCCCAAAAGACAAAATCCTCTTGCTCTTTATACCTTGAATATGATTTCAGGATCTGACGTCAAAGATTAAATGATACACATTCTAATTTAAAAGGATATATACTGTATATAATGTATGTTTGTGTGTGTGTGGGTGTGTGTGTGTGTATCAGAGTTTTCATTTATCAAGTCGGATCGTCAAAACCCATGTACTCTTATCTCTTAAAGGAGAATGAAACCTATAGAACAAGAAAGCTTGTGTGAAAACAGAAAAATCAAAGAAACAGATCAACGAAAGTTTGAGAAAAAAATTGACAAATAATGAGAAGGTTATGAGCATTTGAATATTGCGATCACTAATGCTATGGGGATCCTCACATTGGAAATGCGACAAAGATGTGTGATGCCACTTGTGAACAACTCTCCCCATTACTTTAGTATATATTTCACTTAAATTGCCTCTTTTATCACTTCTATCAGTAGATCATGTGTTCTTTCTATAGGAGGGCATGTAATACAGATATCTAAAGAATACATCATGGATAAAGAGTTTGTATCACCAATTAAGACTCCATAACTAGAGGACATGTAATTATAAGATCGAGAAACCCAGAGCAAATACTGGAAAAAAACAAAAAAAAATCTCACATCGAGTAGTATCTGAGTGGAATAACTTGCCAAATCAAGTAGTGAAGAGCACTTCCATAAACTCTTTCAAGTCAAATTTGAGAAATCTTGGGAGCTCAAAAAGGAAAAGTTTAACCCTGACCAATCCTTTACTTCCCCATGCTGTCATTAATACCTTTACCTGCTGAAACCACACATCGCCATAAAACCAATACCAGTATATCTTCCACTTTACTGACTGCAAGAACGAATTGGAAGGAGGAGAGGGGCAACCAAGTTTTATTGGTAAAACTTTACGCCCACAAAAATGTATGTAGGTATAAGAAAAAGCAAAAAGAGACAATTTGGGGGTATTTTATAGTCCATCAAAGGGAAAGTTGTTCACACGTGACATCACACATCCTTGTCGCATTGCCAATGGGAGGATCTCCATAGCATTAGTGATTGCAAATTTGAATGTTCATTACTTTCTCATTTATCTGATTTTTCTCAAGCTTTCATTGATCTGTTTCTTTAGTTTTTCTGTTTTCGACACAAGCCTACTTATTTTAAAGGTTTCATTCCCCTTTAAGGACAAATTCTTCTTGCTCTTTGGGTAATGACGAGTGATATTCTTGGAACCAAACTCGTCAGACGCTTACTATACCATGTATGGGTGTCGAGTTAAATAATAAGTGCAGCAAGTGGTGAAGTTTTCAAAAGAGCGGAATCCCTCAGGATAGTTTTCTTGCCCCAGTCCTGTTTTAAAACACCAACGATCAACCTTTTCTTCAAACACCAAATCTACGCTGAAGACGTCGACATTGAAGTTGAGAGCTGATGTGGACGGAGATTAATAGTTGTAGATTAAAAGAAAAATGTTCCAAATCATGTTTTTACTCAATTTCTCTTGCTGAGGACTGATGTACGTTAACTATCAAAGTTTGGTTTAGATTGCATCCCCTTGGGAGGAGTGATTTACTATCATGGCTGTCTTGGGTCTTACCATTTTAATATCTTCATTTTGGTTTGTTTTTATATATGTTTGTTTGCTGTATCCATTATGATTTTTGAAATCATTTTGGTTTGTTGAAGTCAAAGCATCAGAATCCTTATTGGAAAATGAAGTTTTCAAGAGGCTTGTACACAGCATGTTGCAGACAGCTTCTCCCAAATGTCGTGACAATAGCTCCACATTCTCACAGCTAATGACACTTCGTCAATGATTGGGTCATGTGTTACAAGTCTCTAAATAAATTATTCTGCAGTGAAATCGAAGGCGAGTACGGAGATTTCGCAATTACTTCGCGGACGCTTTCTGGAACGCAGAGAATTATAGTCAATAGCCCTTCATGATAAAGCAGTCTTTGTCGAAACTCAGTAAATCAAAACTACAGCAGTTTCATCCGTGACTGTGGATTAACGAATATTTACAAATATTCGTTAAATCTGAATCTAAAGGCGATCTGCTGTCCCAGCTCACCAATTTTCTAAAAAGATCCTTGAGCTGTTCATTGTGATTTGACGTGTATTTACATTGCACGCACTGTATAATGTTCTAGATATCGGATCCGTCCACATTGCATGCGAAAACTCGCTAATCTCGGCGAAACATCAACCCGTCTGAGCGAGTTCCAGTAAAAAAAATCCAATGCGTGATTATCAATCTTCTTTTCAGTGACTGCTTGGGAATGGTCAGAGC
Organism: Lytechinus variegatus; assembly: GCF_018143015.1. Taxonomy (NCBI): domain Eukaryota; kingdom Metazoa; phylum Echinodermata; class Echinoidea; order Temnopleuroida; family Toxopneustidae; genus Lytechinus; species Lytechinus variegatus. Next base: position 59,173,885 of record NC_054742.1, on the reverse strand, counting down.
AGGTGCCTCAATTTAGATTACAGATTATTTTGATGTTTTAGATCAGGCAGGCAATCGGTCTCGCGAACCGTAAGTCATGGAGTCTCTTGGTTATTGCTTAACACGCTTATGCAGGAAGAAAGAAATGGACGACACAAGTTATAAAGATGAATCAATAGAAAAGAAAATCATATTACTCAATACGATAATGATTCTAATCCTCTGATCTGACTAGGAGAAGTGTCCTTGTTTCACCAGGGACAATTCTTCTGAAAACAATTATTTAATCATGCAGGAAATTGAATTAATACATGAATCTTTGTCATGAAACCCTTTGTCATGGTACTTCATTTTAGGTAGTGATGAATTACCACCTAAAAACCAAGTATTGAACATTTTGCCCGAAAAGCAGTCTTTATATTTGATTTTTCTTTCCTCAAATAGTGTCATCAGAAGACTCACTAACCAAAACAACACAAACTTTCAACAAGTGATGGTTTTCTAGGACTGTGCATGTGATTAACACGTTTTGCTTAATAATTCAAAACTACCTTGGTGGTCAATACTTCCTTTTGTCATGGGAGGGCAGAACATCCCCCCCCCCAAGAAAAAAAGTTCGAACAGTAATGATTTTGTACGTAATCTTTGCTGTGAATATTGAAGAAGGAAGAAAGACCGAACATCCAAGAATGATTTTGTTAGTCTCTATGTAATAAATTGCCTTGTTTATGCTTACCTTATGAAGCAAATATTTGTCTGTTGTGGGATTACTTACTTTGACTACCAGTTAAGTGATTATGATTTTTTGTCAATTTGTTCAGATTCTATGTATTCATTGCTTTCATTGTCTGTATTGTATAAGTTTTCTTATGTTAATTGTGCACCTGAGTGTCATTACCGACAGATATGTTCACTATATAAATCTTAAATTACTGTATTATATTATTATGAAAACACCCATTGACTTTTCTTAAGAGCAGCTATACAACCTTTAACAGAAGATGGCCATATCGTTTTGCAAAAGAAAAAAAAAAGCTTCCACTTTGATTGCACGAAATCATGAATTATGGATTGCTTTATTGTAAAGACCGGATGGCCCTTAGATGCATATATTATTAATATCTTTGTTATCACGGAAACTTTGTAGTATACGCAGTAATCATCATGCGTCGCCTGATGAACGCTCTTGATGCAGGGATGCGTACATCTCCGAGATGCAATCTCATATCATCGTCACCTGTACTTTTTATACCATGTTCTGCCTTCTTCCGAACATCGAACTGAGATTAAATCCGAAGAACACCCTGAACTAAAATTGCAATCACACAATTATCATTTGCCAAAGAAACTCAAAATAGGCCTAAAAAGAGAGATCGCGTGTGTTATGATTCCGTCCATCGAATTATCCGATCTATATTCGGTCCCCGTGGAGATTGCAAATGACGCCATTGCGCTATATAAAAATATATGAAATGCACGTGCATAAATGGTTGCCATGGTAACTGAAATTTTGTATTATTACTCCCTCCAGGTCTCCAGTGTCCGCGGTGGACAAAGCATGTGTACATTAAAAATGGAGGCTCTTCAAGAAATTGTTGGTATACGTAATAGCATCTGTTCATGGACTGTTCTAGGGTTTACCGATCGAGCAGGCGTTTATATGTAATACAGCTTATTCTTGCGATGACATGGTTGATTAAATCATTTAATTACACGTAGATAACCCGTAAAGAAACAAAAAAGATGGGCGTTAACGATACCAAAAGTATTATCCCCAGTTATCTTTGTTGATTATCTTGATTAAATCCACCAAGGCAACAGTCTGTTGCCTGGGGATTTGTTGTCACGTTTGAAAGACTTTTTCCAATACTTCGCATGATATCAAATAAGAGGAGAAATAGTGATGTCGTCTTTTTTTGGGGGTGTAACTTGTTTTTACAATAGCGAAATTGCTTTGTACTCACAACTTCACTACAAAATGGGTCAAATTTACCCAACAAGTCTGAGTGAAAGTCACACTTAATGTAGTGCACTTTTATTCACTCGCTCCTACATAGGAGTGAAATATTTACCAGATATTTTTAAACGTATATACCTATTGAATTGATGGGGGTTTTCAAATTCAATTTTTTTATCTTCATTTTTTTATTTTTATTGTCGGAATCGACTTGGATATCAAGTATGTATATCTAATGAATTATGCTCGTGTTATTAGGCTTCCTAATAATAGGCTTACCCCCGCCTCTCCCTCTCACTCTCTATCTCACTTTCTCTCTTCTTTTAGTTTATTTCTATCATCATGTATAGTCTTCCGAAAATTAATATTTCCTATAATTTCTAAATTGACGTGTGTGTATGTATATATATATATAACATATATATATATATATATATATAATATATATATATATATATATATACATATATATTATACATTATAATATACATACATTTGATGTTTTGCATATGTATTAGCCCATGAACAGCCTTTTTTCACGACTGTTTCAGAAACGGATTTTAAATTCTCTTTTTTGTCACATCATGGGCACTGACGGAGAGTGTGACTTTACTTTTCATTTTTGAGAGCTATATGCTCCTTGTAAAATCCACGATTTTATTTTTACGGCATTTTCTAAACTATTTGTGATTATATATATACATATATATATATATATATCATATATACATATACATATATATATATATGTATATATAGTTGCGTGGCACATGTCGATCATTAGACCATTTTGTTCTTGTGTTGATAATTTCTGACCGAATAAACTATATACGCCCTGTACAGTTTATAATTTGATGTTTTCTAGGTAATACCACGTTCACCGTTATAATCAAATGTGTGTATTCATCTATACAGATACGAGAATGGCTTCTGGTCGTGCAAAGAGAAAGCGGCTTTATCATCAGACACCCCCATCCATCGACATTAGAATTAAAGGTAGGACATTCGGAAAGGTATCTTTTTTTTATAAATTATCCACTTATTCATTTCTTATGCAATCCTAGCCTCAAGGACTAGAACAAAAAGAAGTGTTAAAAACGAAGCAAACTTGTAATTTTTATGGGTGATTTTTATGGGCAAGTCGTGTGTGAAAAAGACTCAACTTATCGATTGTTGTATTTGTAACATTTCCCCTTTTCCCCCTTATTTCTACCTCATACTTTTCTTCATTTTATTTTTTTTTACTTTTTTGTTCTTTCTCTCTTCTTTTTCGTTTATCTCCTTTCTTTTCTTTCTCATTTATATTTTGTCCTTTTTCCCTCCTTCCTTATTTCTCTTGTCTTTTTTCCATTTCTTTTCCCGTCTTCTTTCTCCTCCCTGCTAATTGGATGGGGGATGGGCAGCTTCACCCCTTGGATGCGCTTGTGACTAAACAGACATGAACCCTACCTAATTACTATTTATTCAATTCCAACATTGTAAGTCAGGCATTCCGAATCCGGGGAGAGGTTTGGATAGTATTGTTGTAACCTTGCTTCTGCCTCGATCCATACGGCACGTACGGTATTGGACTTGTTGGATGGATAACGAACACAGGGTTTTGATTCCATGGCGACATCAAATTAGTATTACCCCTCTGTCGCTCAACCGGATCTTGCAGGCGGGCCAAGCGAAGGAAAACTTAGAATCAACGAATGACGAATGGGGTTGTAACCTTGATGTGTTTTGCTAATGGATTGGATGAGAACTTGAGACATGAATACTAAACGTGTCAATTGAAAGCTGCTTAAAATCTGGGGAAGAAACTATGCTTCATCCGCATGATCCGGGTCTTAAATATTCTATTCGAGGTTGGAATAAGAAATTGATGTAAAATGATAACAAAAGTATACTAGAATAAACAAAAAAAATAAAAGGACGAAAACCCATTAAAAGGAAGAACAAGGAAATGTTGACGAAAAGCAGATGGGTGATAAGAGAAAAAAGAGATTTGTTCAAATTGAAATATTCAAGTCATGTTATGTAAATTTCAGGCTTTTTGTTTTCGTATTTTTGGTTTATCTTTGTTAACGGATACTTTGTAAGAAAGTAATTATGTTGTAGCTGTTGATGTTTATCATCAACATGTATTTTGCAGAACCTTATCATTAACTGTCCTTATGAAAGACCAGCAGCAACTATTTTAGTCGCAAATGGGTCAACGCCCATATTTTCCTTGTAATGAATACTTTGAAATCCTTACCTTTCGGAAACCAAAACAACAACAGAAAAAAAGTAGTTAAAAATTTATATTATTTGAGGCGAGAACCAATACTAGAGAGAAAAATAATATAAGATGCACAAATACAAAATCCTCCAAGTGTGCAGTTGAAACAGGCATGAACGAATAAACCATGGAGCTTGCCCATGAATAAGCCACACTGACAGACCTTGGACGCTTGCAAACCCACATTCCCGACCCCACCCTCACGCCCACACACAAACTCACAACATTTATGATCCATACCCTGGATGAAGGATATATGAATGGGGAAAAGGACAAAGAAAGTGTATATATTACCTATATTTTTGTACTCTTCATTGTATTCTGATGTATTCAGATTTCTGAGAGACTTATGAAAATATTTTATCATAATATGATAAATCATGTTTATCACGCTTATGGGATGTGATATGAAAAAAAAACAGTTCCTCTCTTATGTTATGAGTGTTATGTATACTTTTAAAGTAAAGTCAAAATTCATGTGAATTATTTTTGTTTACTAAAAATCAATACCGATAAAAACACGGATATAACAATGACAATCGGCTTTTGGTGTGTATATATAAAATGTTGTTTAATAGAAATATGGTATGCTATAGACAGAAGAGATTCAAGTTTAAAGTTCTTTTTTGTAAGAGAAATGGACTCTGGAAAAATTACAGACAAAGAATTGAAGAAGTCAGATAAAAGATTACCGGAGAAAATGTTAAATGTATTGTGATTTTCAGTTGACTATGACATGTGTGATGAATTATGAATAAATCCCTCGTTTAGAGGTAAAAAAAAAAATTATCAATCATAAGTTGTTTCCTAAAAAATCTGACCAAAGAAATCCAACCACAATCTAAGTACAGCCTTTAAGCATCAATGCCAAGACCCATTTTCTCAAACAGATTAAAATAATGTTGAAATGTCCACATCTACCTAAGATGACTGTGTAGACCAACTTTGTTTGAGTTAAACGTCAACACACTAAGTCCAGGTGTGCATGCACATCGTATGCATTACTGATAGAATATTTCAGGTACAATCTTACACCTTAAGTGACTATTCCTATTTGCACACCGACGTGCCCGTTTTGACGCGAATACATGCAAAGTTTCCACATTTCAGTGTGCATTTATTTTGCGTTCAAAATGTGCAAATTTACATCTTCTCTAAAGGGTACAACTCTTTATAACAGAAAAAGATTGATAAGGTGCAAAATTCGCACGCAAATGGAGCCCAAAGTGATGCATTTGAATAATGCACATTGAATTTTTTACTCTTTACTATAGGTGCTTGGTGCCTGTCAATAGGATTACTATAGGAAACAGACAATAAGCTAGTTTGATAGACTAAAATATCAACATTGTATTATCATAATTAGATTAGATAAAAGAATAAAATAATTCTTTTGTGTATAGAATCGTGGATAATCTATACCATACGATTACAGAAATGAAATTGTGTTTGTACCTTATCCATCCCAATTACCCAACCAAGAACAAATTACCATGCTTGATCATTAATAAAAGCCATTGCTATAATACACTTCCTCCTCGTATAAGACTTCTAAAAGTCTTCTATAAATGTTGAGATGTTGCGCAGGTACTCTTAAAACCTCACTTATGTACCCTTCTACTACCCCCCCCCGTTCCCTCCTAGGTTGCTGGTCTGCACCTCCTTCATTTAATTTTTTTTATTCCGTACTTTGTATCACTTTGCTCATCTCAGCTTCCAAAATATCTTAAATGAATTATACATGAAGAAGGTCGATGTCAAACCCAACCTCTAATTTACTACTCATTATCATGTAAAGCATGGAAATTTGCTCTCTACAAAATAGATATAAGTTATTCAGAGTCGAGAGGAAATAATGACGATTCAGATTTGCAGCTGCATGATGATCGAGATAAGTGCTTTCCATAACGAAAAGAAGGTCACTGATCAACTAGATAAAAAGCCTGCTATACAGAAAAAACACCTTTAAGTATCGGATGTAATTACATTAAGCAATCCTTACTCTTTCAGACTCGATGGATAGTTATCAATATTTCCTTCTCACATCAAGGATTCACCATCAATGACCCACTTGAATCTGTATAATACGTATACTAAAAGACAAACCTGGGAGTAATTTCTTTTTGTTAAAGGACATCAAGGAATCTTAAATTGGGTATTTCGGTTCATTAATTGAATCACTAGGAGGGGCATGGGGTGACCACCCCCCCCCCCCCCCCCTCGCAATTTTTTTTCAAGTAATAAACAAGTGGAAAGAAAGGGGAATATAGGAAGGAAGAAGTAATACATCTAAGTTATGTGGCTTAATAATTTTCCAATAATCCAATTGAGCGAAAAAAAGTGTCAACTTACATAGTTATCTTGCATTCACTTCCACTCCATCAAAATGACCTGACGCTGGGTGGTATAAATAATGCAGCTTATGGCCTTTTGGATATCTAGGATGCATTGTTGGTAATAGATTGTTAGTAAGATATTGGATGGTTTGTAATATGATTGGGAGCCAGAGGGTGTGCCGTGAGGCAATATTTTATCACTTAATGACACGAATGAAGTGACCTCAATTGTTAATAATATTGAATTCATGATAGTGATGATACGAGAAGGGTACATTCTGAATAAGGTCGTGATAATGCACTTTTTAAGAGGAGGAGTCGGGCTTTTAATTAGTAGAATTACACTTTATTCTCAGGGGGGCAGGCGCTTGCTATAAACTTACAATCAAAGTCTACTTTTGGGGTTCCTTAAGCAACCATGAGTCTGGAAAATTTCAAATTTACTCCGTCCTGACTGCTAGTCTCTTTCAACGAGTAGTAAGAATCAATTTGATTTAGTTATAATTGATATATTAGTTATAAATTTTGCATCAGAATAGTGCTGTTGATTTTAAATATCTTTCCTGCTACACTCCCTTATGAATTTAAGTACTGGATGACAAACTAACCTTTCCTTGAAAGTGAAAAGAAAAACCATCTAAATTAATTTTTTCGATCAAATGGGTTAAAGAAATAGACCGAAATGGAGGTGTGATGTATACTAAAGACAAGCGCGACCAGGGGGACCGTACCCCCCTCCCTCCTTCCCCCTGGATCCGCCCAGTCGAGTCCAGGTCTATATCAGATGGTATAATTCTCAGACTAACACCATCATGGTTGAACTCACTTGGTCCCTGGTCTACTATTAAACTAATTAAAGTTTACTTCAACTATCAATGATTCACTTGGTCTAATACTCGCAAATAATGCTTTAAACTATTCAAACATTTGGCATTCAAATATCGTGAACATTCTAATTCTGGATTCCCATGATTTCATTCAATTTTCCTCTCCAAGAATTATCTGGAAAAGGTCTAGATTTTTAGGAGTTATATTTTGGTAATTGCTGGCAATATTGAAACATCATTTCCACTCCATAACTTGGGGGGGGGGGTAACGATGTTCATGTTCATGTTCATTCTTGAAATTTGGCCTAATCTGTATCGGTTACCATTTAAAGGGCCTACGAACCAGCAAACTTAAAAGCCCCACCAGACCTTAGGTCCTCAACTACTCATGCCTGACCAGATTCATTACCATAATGCAACATTCTGAACTCTGCAGTCATGTAATCTATGCCCACTAGAACGATAGATGGCTACTAAATGCATTCATAATTGCAATGACTATATTAAAAAAAAGCATAACAGACACTTTTCTTCTCAAATACATTTGAGTTTCCACACACAGATGAAATTATAGGCTACTCTATTATATTTTCTGTTTTACTAGAAGTTATCTTAAAATGTAGATAAGACTTGCAATTTACGGTCAGTGAGAGGTCACATAATTAATGTTGGTCGTTTCGCTTCCGCTTTAGGTTGATAATCTCTCATCGTTTTTTTTCTCCCATATAGTATGGAAATGTTTGAGGGTGTCAGCCCAAGTTGCAGCGAAAGGGGTGGCTTCTGCCACCGCTTACATCTTGATGTTGTTGGGATACCTGACTTACCTCAACCCCGTCCCATGGCTAGCTTCGACCATGAAATCCCTCTTCACAAGGCAACGTCCCCGACGAATGCTTACATACCACAACTACCAACCGGTTACATATAAACCGCCCTTTATTGAACGAGTTAAAAACACCTTGAAAAGTGGTGAGTTAACCCTGCAGACAGAAGACAGTGTTACACAGTGTGGTCACAGTGTCTTCGCATTGCCGACTGTGTAAATGTGTGAATCATTAATTTAAAATACTCGTACGTAATAGTGTGATTTGCACAGTGCATTCACAAGGTGTTCACATTGTGAACGATGTGACGATGTTCACATTGTTAAATGTTCAAAATTATTGTTAATCATTGTAGTTAAGACACTTCCACACTATGAACGCCTCTAGTGTGTGATTGTTTACAATTATGTTCACACAGTGGACAAAGTTTTGTGAACCACATTATGAAATTACTTAAGCTTAACAGTGTTAAGACTATTTCACACTGTGGATGCCTCTTTCTAAAGTGTGCGTGTGTGTGTGTATGTTTGCAATATATTCAAATACGTAAAAATTTGATCAGCACTGTTAGAATGAGAAAATGTAATCCACACTATTAAAATTCTCAAATTTAACAGTACGACTATGATTCCACACTGTGAACACACTCTGAGATGCCGTGCAGGACCTTGTGTTCTTTCCACGAACTGATAAACTATATAAGATCTTGATGTTTGCACCGTGTCTAGATATTTAACAGATAATTTATCGGCATATTTTCGACATTTTCTTCCATGAGAATTTAATAAGCAATAAAGGGACATAATCGACAAATAATACATTCCTGCGATCTAGTTTACAACAGCGCCACGAAATACTGTCGGAGAATAGCCTGCGAAACTTTCACAAATATATTCCTTCTGTATTTTCTTCTCTTCTTGTCATTAAAAAAAACCCCAAATCAGTCCCTTTATTCATCGCCATTTTCATCAAACCCATCCTCATCTATTTCGCAGAACAATCTCTTAAGAAAGAACTGATGAATTGGCTTGAAACGAAACTCCCTTCAAGTGTTGTTGTCAATGACTTCAGAGAGAGCTGGTCGAATGGCGTTTCCCTGTGTGCCTTGATGGAAGCAGTCGTGCCTTCTACATGTCCTCGCTATGATCTTCTGAAGCCAGAGAGTCGGGTCAACAATTGCAGACTTGGAATGACACTAATACGGAAAACCCTTGGTATTGAAGAGGTATGTCAGACAAGTTTTTTTTCGCTTTTGAAAAGTGTTTTAGAATGAATTCAGTAACATAATAAAGTAATATTGTCAAATGCTCTTCATGACAAAGACAAACCAAAATTGGTGAATCAAAACAACAATTTCTTCTTGGCATCTGGGGCCCGTTGCAGAAAGAGTTGCAATCGATCGCAACTCTAAAAACCACGCGCAACTTGATTTTCAACCAATCAACAGCGCGCATTTTGGACTTGCAATTGATTTTTTGACTTGCGTTTAAACGCAACTCTTTCTGCAACGGGCCCCAGGACGAACGAAATATTTGCAATTCTTCTTCGGCTCCGAAGCTGGGGAACTTATTGCTGTTCCGGTTCACCAATTTTCGACTAAGAAATCCCAGCTGTTGTCATTTTACGGGTATTTTCAATACATTTACTGTTTTATTGAACTCGTGTAACGTCCCGGTGCGAAAACTTATTATCATTTTGATATGAATGTAACTGCTAATTCAGATCTGGGTCCCGTCTTACAAAGAGTTATGATTGATCCAATCAATCTCAACTCAATCAATACCATAATGTTTTGTACAGAAAATTAGCTCAATCTTCACCCTGTAAGATGTAATTTGTAAACAAAGAAAATCACCCTGTAAGATGTAATGTGTAAGAGAATGATGAATGTATGAATGAAAACATAACACGCAGATAGTAGTGTTCCGCGTTTGATAAGGTTGTCTGTTACAGAAGCAGTCGAATGTGTTCATAATTTTTTCAGTCATAAATATTCATCATTTTGGCGTAATAATAATAATAATAGTAATAATGATAAACTGGAAGGTAATCTATTTATCTATCGTCATAGCCAATGGAACCCGAAGAGATGTCTCTGCCTTCCCGAGCGAGCGAGACCAAACTTCTTCGATACATCCAGACAATACGTTATGCCAGTATGATACCAGTCGAAACCCCTTATAACAAGAAAAGCCCCTGGAGCAAAGAAGGGGCTTGGCCCAAGAAAGCAACATTCAGTGAGCCGGTAGACGAGGAGAGAAAACAACTTATGGAAGCTGATAAGGTATTATTTTTGCATTCATTCTTTTTAGATGGAAAACGACAGGATAAAGATTTTGATTATGAATGAAAAATATTGTAAAGTGTTTAGCTCCTGCTCACCAGAATAACTTATCGCAATGATCGAGCATCGCAAAAAGAAATCTCTAAAGATTATCTTGGCAGGTTTGCATCATATGGTGGTTTATATAACGGAGAAGATGCTAGCGGTCCTTATTCCGAAAGATATTCATCATTCCCATGCTTCCTTTTGCTTGTTTTTCAATTTTCATTTTTATAATTCCACCATCCCACAGTCCCAGCTTTTCTAAGCTTACCACTTCTTAAACCCTAAACCCCTTAACGAATACTCTTAATTTTCGTAAATCGAATGATTTTAGAATCTTTATTATTGTAAAGACGTTTCATCTATCTTTCCAAAGGTTGATTGCACAGCAAGTGGCAGCGGCCTAGTTATTGCAAAGATTGGCAAACGTGCAAAGTTCAACGTGTACACGCCCAGATTCATCTCCAAAAGCCTCTATATTCACATCAAAGGTGAGTCGAATTGTGTTCTATCGATTCCAAATAGTTTTAGTAAATTGCTATCTGACCTTAAAATCTTTGTCGCATGTCAGTGCAACCGGAATAATGTTGAACAATGAAAAAACAGTAGGAGACATGTGAGATGCGTTATCTATCTTTCTGACACTTGTTTGATATCTTATTAACCTAGTTCGGCCTGAACTTACCTGTAAAGAATAAATCAGCACATGATTACTTTAGATGACTCTTGCCCTAGAAATAACAGATTGACGTAGAGATATCTTCTCTGATGTGATTAGATTCGCCGTATAATTTTTTATACTATTTTCACTATTTTGTTATCTGACCTTCTCTTTACCTTCTAGTTTTGAATAATTCATTCTTGATCCGATCACAGGTCCTTTGGGAGAAAGTGTAAGGCGGAAAATAATAAACCATCTCCCTGGAGGACGCCCCCATCGTGATGAACCGGATTCTTCCAACATGAGTTCAGCCTCGGTTGATGAAAGTCATACGTCATCGAGTGCGTCCTCGGCTTCAGGGGGTGTCATTCCCTGCGATTACCAGTGTGTCCGCGAGGGCCACTATGAAGTCAGCTACATTGCACAGTCTGAAGGAGCATATGAGATCACCGTCACGTGGGGTGGAGAGCAGATTCGCAACAGTCCGTTCACCGCGCAGTCATCAGTAGCAGTCAAGAGATCTCTCCCTGATACGGATCCATCAGACCCTTCCCGCGTTGTCTGCTTCATACATGAGAAAAAAGTTTCGGGTACCACTGGCGTAGAAGACAGTGAAGACCAACCGTCTGGAGGACCAACGGACGACAATCCTCTCCCTTCCCCGGACTCTTTCGAACAAGAATACGCGCCAAAATACAACGCACGAGCACGCAGAAGACAGTCCTTCTGTCGACAATCCCACGTCAGTACTCTCCGGGAGTCCTACGAGAGTGGAGGAAGTACTTCACCTTACGACAGTCGCTGCAGCAGTATGATCATGAGTAGCACGGAACGCAGTATGGATAGCGATGTCTTTTATCCGTATGGATCGGCGCGGGCTTCATCCTTCATCAGTTCTTCTCGTCGGGGACTGATTAGTTCCTCGTCATCCAGAAGTTCTATGATGAGCCATCGAAGCAGTTCCATTCTAAGCAGTGGTGGAGATAGACCTGGGACGGTCAGAACCAGACGAAAGGTTAGTCTCCCATATTGCACAAAATTTGTATATAATTTCCTAACCTAACCCTCTTCAATAAGTTCTACAACTGGAAAAAAATATTGCAATGGAAATATATATGTTTTCCAAGCATTTTTTCGTTGGTATTGATTTAAAAAATAAATATAATTTAAATATACTATTTAACATACGAAATTTTCATATTTTTTTTAGACGGTGCGCTTTGCGCTCAAAATTTTGTATTTTTGGGCGCCAAGAGCGCGCCGAAAATTTCGGACATTTTTGCCCCTCGCCGAAACATGGATTGACGCCCCAGTAATTATTGAGTATTGCTTCTTTATAATCCTTGTTGGTGTTTTATTGCAATTAGAATAATAGCACTATTAGATTCAAGTAAAAAGGGGGAATATTGCTAACTGATGTAAATCGTTCATGCTTAAATCATGGAATGGGTTAGATTTATCGCCTGATATTGTAAACAAAAGAATATTAAATGCAAAACAATTTAGTATAATCCCCGTATAATCACTTCAGAAATGGAGATTCAGATATTTTTGGAAGAGTTGTATTTACGATTAGGGACATAGAAATATCTTTGAGAAATAAAGTTAAGTAGTTAGCGTAACCCCCCCCCCCCCCCCCTTCTTTGCGGACGTGCAAATCAGGCGCTATGAAGACCATGGAGATATATACTAATTACGCAGACCAACTTTGCGACATGTCCGAAGTATATTTAACCTAAAGTCTTTCATTTTGTTTTACTTTTTTTCTCATTGAAATCAATTCATTATTGTCATGTTTTTTAAGGTCGGAATAGTGACGACCAAGAAACAGTAAAAAGCAAAAGTCGAAGCACAAAATAATACATTAGAAATTTATAAAACAATCACGTACATTTAAAAATTCATTCCATATCTTTTTTCGTAGCATATTTTGTTGAAAACGCTGGAAAAGGAAGTTCAGACAAGATATATAGTTAGGTCCATTTTCTTGAATCAGAGCAGTATTTTGATTAATTCGTAAATCATCGTAATCGATAAAATCCCACAATTTTGCGAAAACTTAACTATGCAATTTCGTAGATTACGCAATGCGCGTCTTATTCATGTTATTAGTGCCAATTTTCGTCGCGATCGCGCGGTCAACGACCAAGATCTTCAAAGGGGGAAAAGGTGCAAGTTGGGGTTTAAATGAAGTGTGATTTTTTCACAACTCAAAATAATATATGGCAAATTATATTTCTTGTTGGTAGGGTGATGGGACAAAATAAACTTTGCTAATTTCAACACCAGAATGTGTTTATTTACGCATTTTGTTTTTGACATTTTTTCTTCTTTTTTTATGTGTCATTTCTGGATAGATAATTAAGCGAACTATTCGAGGCGCCGGCGGTAAAGAAGAAATCCAGTATCCGAGCAGTGCTGACATGTCGTCTGTCTCGAATACTTCCTCCATCATGGGCATGTCAATGTCTGGCTTCTCGTCTGCAGGCAACACCAATGACCAATCGAGCGTGAGTGGAACCCCGTACGTTAGTGATGAGCGTTTGACCGGCGTGAGCAGCTCTGCGTCAAGCGCCCCATCTCCTACAGTTTTAGCTCCAGTTCCAACTTTAGCGATAACTACCAGAGAGATCCATACGTTTGCTGATCACATTGCCAAGGTGGTGATGGGATCAGCCATGTATGATCTTTCAAAGAAGTCCGTCCTTTCAGCAGGTATATCCCGAGGTAAAGCCACCTCGGAGGGACATAAGGACCCTGATAAACTATCCAAAGGTAGCTTTGACTCTGATGGCCATGGATTACCTTTTGGTCTTGAGTTGCAAAATTTGAACGATCCGTTGGTCAACGAAACTGTTGTCAATCAAAAGAAAACTGTCAAAACGCAAATGGGTGAATCGTTTTCTAATAGGGTTAAAACTGAGGAAAGTGGAGCCAGAAGTAAAGTTTCACAAAGTCCTATGTTTCTTGATGTAGCCGGAGCCATTGAGGATGTGTGCAACAAACCAGTTGAATCACAAATAACAATAGAATTTGAACCACAATTAGGAGCCGACTCCTCAAGAAATGCGAAGGAAAGCAGTTCTAACAGTTCTTCGACGACGGCATCAGCAGAGCGAGAACATGTTGACGAGGAGTCCGGCTATTCCACCTTTGAAGATACAATGAGGTCCTCTGATCGTGCCATGCATTTGCTTCGTCAGGTAAACAAAAAAGACAGTGATACGAATTCGATGCCAAGTAAACACCTCAGTGCTTTTGAACCTCGTGGCTTTCGACCAGTTGAGCCATCAGTGGACACCAAGCTCGACCAAAACAGTGTTCGTAGGGATTCCAGTGATCACATACATGCTCCGAAACCACAAAGGCAATCAAAGATTCGACGTAGGGCAGATAAGCAAACCCAATGCACGTCTGATGACATCAAGAAGGAAACTGGTTGGATCAGTAGGAGAAATGCCTTTACCAAACAAAAGCGAAGAGAGCAAAATGACCCATCTATGGAAAAAGTGAAACAGAAAAAGAAGATATCCTCTCAGCCCGCAACAGCAAGAACAAGCCTTGCTATGTCAGATACAGGTGAAGGACCTGAGCACGGGATATCATCCCCACGAAAGAGACTTGAACGTAGGACACCTTCAGTAGAAAATAGCACATCCCGTAATACTCGACAAACAACTCCTTCTCAAGCGAAGATCTGTTCTAGATCGGTTGCTAGACAGTCGACCTTTGACAGTGGTTATTCCGATGAAAACGGGCACATCTTTAGTCTTACAGGTCGCGACCGTTCAAATTCGTCATCAAAGAACAGAACAATACGAGTGAATAATGATATAACTGTTGCGAATGTTCATAGCTTGCCAACACCACAGCACATTGCGCCTGTTGGAGAAAGATTTGATATCGCTGGAACACCAAACTGCCACAAAGATCAGAATGATGAGATCAAAACAAGAGTTGTAAGGAAACAACTGCCAAGTGGATCGGAGAGTGCTCGTAATCAGCTGCTCTCTGAGAAGCCCCGCCTAGGAGTAGAGAATATGATTGAAGACGAAGAGATCATTGCCGTCACAAACAGGAGACCGAGTTTTAGCGCCATTAATTTTGATCTCTCGCACCTCCAACACGTGTTGGACTCGCAGGATCAAGAACAGACTCCCAATCTTTCACCAGGTCCAATAAGCAAAGAAACCCCGTCCGTTGAAAATTTTCTTTCTGAATCTGTGAATGGGAAATCCCTTGTGGAAACCGATCGTAGTAGCGTGAGCGGAGAGAAAAAGAATGACGAGAAAAACCAGGCGTCATCGTATGAGACGCCCATTGCCCATTCGACAAATCCTCCTTTACAAGGGAATTCGTATCTTACATTGGCGAATGAAAAGGACGTACCAGTGAGTAAGCTCTTGGAAACTCTGGAAAATGATCCAGACTTCACCATCAGAGAGTTTGTCCGAAAGTTCATGCCATCTCTTGGTGGGAATTTAGGGTTCGCGGATGATGTCCTTGGTAGGGATGCTGACAAGCTATATCCGACCATTGATGCGTTGGAACAGGAGATGGATTCGTCCTGGTCAGAACTGAAATCCAGTTTTCCATCAAGGGCAGGTGGGGACACGAACAGCAGAAAGAGCAGCAGAAGACATACCCCTCGTGTTGGAACGCCTTATAGCGCACACAGTTCATCAGATAGTTACCTTACCTCCATCCGACCATCCTACTGCCAGGCGATGGGGATGGGAATTCGTGAGGGCCTGGTAGGAGTCAAGAACAATTTCCAGGTATGTTCAGTTTTTTATTGGATGCATGTGATATCCATAAACAATCACGTTTCAATTTTGGGTTTGGGGATTATAGGAAACTATACCCTCCCGGCAGTCACCAAAGGACAACCACCCCATGAAAAAAAATTACCTTGCCAATTTACCAGAGAGCAACCCTCCCGAACAATTACCTTCAGGAGAATATTTCCATTAAGATATGGTCCAACATGGGGTCGATTGTCACATGGTTGACCTTATAATAAATTGTGTAATGTTTCCCTTATAATAACTTATGTAATATGTAATGAATCGTAATCCTTATGCCAAAGTTAGTATTTCAATCGGTTTAACTTATTTCGCAAACGTTTTGGATGAATGAATGTCTGACTATTTAGTTTTGCTTCGTAAAGAGGTTGCAATTAGATTCATAATTCGTATTGTATTTCCTATCAAAAATGAAACCAGAAAAGCTTTTTTTAAAAAGCTCTGAAATTGTGCATTATCGCATTCAATTATTCTTAATAGCATCACTCATCAATATTTTCAAGTAGGTGAAAAACAACACTTATCTCTTTCAGAATTTATGATTCGCAAAATTTTATGATATACTGTAGTAGGAATTGTCGATTTTAAGTTCATCTTCTCGTTTCATTATGTGTAAGTCATACGTTACTAATAGTGGTATTGATACTTCCACTAATAATAGTGATAATAATGATAGTAATGATAGTATTAATAGTAATGATGATAACAATGATTATAGTAGTAAATAATAAAAAGAAATGAAATGAGAATGATAATGATAATGAATTGTTCTTGTATGGATATGTTTGTGCAGGAATGTAGCTTAATTTGTCATTTTTTTTAATAACTCTTCACTCTATAGGTTGAGACTTCCAAAGCTGGTGAGGGTTCCCTTGCTGTTTTTATTCGAGGTCCTCGTCCTCATACCGTTAATGAGACGAGTGTGACCTTCACTGGAGATGACCTTTATGAGGTGGTCTACGAGGTCAATCTTGCTGGTTTCTACGTCATTTCGGTCAAATGGGCAGACAAGCACATACCCGACAGTCCTTTCATCGTCCAGATATCATTTTAAACTTACACTTCTAACAAAAAAATATTGAGTTAAAAGAATTCCCAAGTTTGCGTAAAGAAGGAGGATAGGCATGCTTATTGTGGAAAATGTTGGATAAAAGCATGTTTGGTTCAATGACACGCTACATTGTGCAAACTTTGCAGGAATTTGGTAATATTTTACCCGCATCCAGACATGCAGGCTCCTTCTGTACTAAATTGGGTAAAACTTTTTTGGGGGCAGTGATAGCAATTATTATTTAGGTTATTAATGGGTTCCGTGACATTTCCTCCGGCGACAGTTGATCCGCTGTAAATTCCACACTAAGGGAATTAATGACCAACTTCAACCCTGGATTTACCATTATCCCCTATCCAAACCCTAACATAAAACCCTTTTGCAACCCTAAACCCATATCTTAGACAAAATAAAGCCCGGAGGAATTGTCCTGGGAGCAAATGTCGTAACACCTATTTGTGCGAATCCATATAGTTTTTCGTAGAATTTGTGTCGAGATAAGTAAGAGGTACTGTTACCATTTACGCCTGCATATAACCATAACAGCGGAGCGAGACAATAGGCGCCGCTTTTCCGACGGCGGCGTCGTTAACATTGAAATCTTAACCCAGGTTAAGTTTTTAAAATGTCTCAATAACTTAGAAAGTATATGGACCAAGTTTATGAAACTAGGACATAAAGATTATCGATTATTACTAGACATCCTAATTGAGTTTCGGGTCACACGACTAAGATCAAAGGTCATTTAGGGTCAATGAACTTAGACCATGTTTGGGGATTAACATTGAAATCATAACCAAGGTTAAGTTTTGTAATGTCGTCATAACTTCGAGTTCATGGATCTAGTTCATGAATCTAAGACATTAGGATAACAGTGTATCACTAAACATCTTGCCTGAGTTTCAGGCCACATGATAAAGATTATTTAGGGTCAACGAACTTTGATCATGTTGGGGTATTTGTTGAATTGCCATCATAACTTTGAAAGTTTATGGATGTAGTTCATGAAATCTTGACACAAGAGCATGTACTACCGAACATCTTAGTTTCAGGTTATATACGTCAAAGGTCACTTAGGGTCAACAAACTTTGGTCATGTTGTGGTATTTACGGAATCGCCATCATAACTACCAAAGTTTACAGATCTAGATAGACAGAAGAGTAATCAAGTATAATTGAACATCCTGAACGAGTTTGAGGTCATATAACCAAACTGAAAATCATTCAAGATCAATGAATATAGTATCATCAGTATAAAAGATATTTTTTGTGAATAATTATTCAGCATTTGTTTTCAGAGTCAGCACTGCTGCTATATTAAATCGCGTAATGCAAGCGAGCAGAGGCATTCCACATTTTCCCCACAAATATTAATATTCGAAATTCTTATGCAGTCTACCTCATCCTTGTTGGTTGTTATCATTGAATATATTAGTTAATCAGAGTTAGTATCAGGCTGCATTTGGGTAATTGAAATAAATATTAAAGATAAACATTTGTGGTATATTTAAATGCCAAACTAGAATATCTACTCAGAGTGATCTTTCAAAAATCATACTTATTCAAGCAACTGAATTTTCTTTTGTTTATATTGTTCAAGCCTTAAAGATTTTCAAAAAAAGGAATATATATGCGTCATTATATTGTAAATGATATTTTTATATGGGTTTTTTTAAAAGATGTTGATAAGACCTTGAGTATCTTTAGGTAAAGAACGGCATGAAACGGAATACATTTTATTTGAAAATTTGCTGTATATATAACAATTGAGTCAGAAAAACTTTAAACCCAATAATCGCAAATTAAAAAGAAAGTCATAAACAACACAAACTATTATCCTGAAAGATAAAAGAATATCTTTTTCCCCCAAATAATATAACACATTATTTATTTACTATATTCTTACACTTGGATAATCAGGAGGATATTCTTATAGTATTATAAAGGCATGAATCAAAATAATGTTGCAGATGTCTATGAAGTCATAACCCTATATGAGCTTCAATTTAAATACCTTTTTCAGTTTTGAGAGCTAATATTAAAAAGTGTTTATCAATTTAAAAAAACGGTTGAATATTGAAACGGGAATGTGCAGCTAATACTAATTCAACTCCTTTAGGTCAATATTTTCTATGTGAACACTGAACACAAACACTGTCGAAGTATCCACAGTATGTTATTATCGTAACACCTTTTAATCTGAACAATCCTGGCCTGTGTGGGTTGGTTTTCGCTAAACGTACCTCATGCATAAAACTACCATTTGTACAAAATTCAGCTTTGCATCCAGGAACTCGATCGAGCAGTGTGAACACAATTTCACACTGTGAACACCTCTACATTATGAGTGTTTAGTGTGTTCACGTAGTGGACTACATGGGAATGTGTAATTCACACAGTGAAAACATGTTCGAATTTCTGTTAAGATAAAAAGTCACACTGGGGACACCTCTGCAGCACGAGTGTTTAGTGTGTTCACGTAGTAGACTGTGTCAAGATGTATTTCACACTGAAAACGTGTTAAAATTTAAAAGTTTGAGCACATTTTCACACTGGGGGCACATCTACAGTATGAGTGATCACTTTATGTTCTCCGATAGTAGACTATATGTTACATGCCATCACACTGTTGAAATAAGTGCGCAGATAATTCCTCACTGTGAACGCCTCTACTATGCCAGTGTACTGTTCACAGTGTGTTCACATCGACTACTAGTATGTGAAAATTTGATCCACTGAAAATGTTCGAATATACGTAAGTGTTGAGATGATTTCACATCGTGTTCCAAGTGTGGTACACATTACAGTTAATGTATGTTAGTCTCTTGCGAAATTTCACCTTATGGCGGCGCTATTCGATTTGTTCGGGAGCTGCCACACATGAACATGTTTCTTTGTTTGTTTTTTGCCACCGTCGATGTACGTACCCAAACAAACCGTTTTATTATTCACATTCTTGATATCAAGCAATGCCTTTCATAAACGACGCAAAATTCTTCATGTGATATATTTGAAATTTTAAAATGTTTTGTGTATATGGAATGCGAGCTTGAAATCAAGAAATAGAATGAAAGGAACAAATTGATTTTTTTTATTTTTACTTTATATAACTCTGGCTTTAAAGCAAAATACTGTTCCCAGCGCTTGGAGCAATTAAGGAATGATTATATCAGCATGCTCTTACGTAATCACTTCAGCACTCGATTTTGGAAACCCATTGGGTGATTTCAAGTTCAGTGTTGACCTTTTGGTGTTGGTGTTGGGTCAATTTTTACACGATTATAACACCAAACATAAAATGAGGATGGTCCCGAAAAGTCACTCACTAGTTGTTGAGATGTTAATAATGTGATCTGGATCAGTTTTACAAACTATGAATAAGTTTTGGAGCTAGGGGAAGCAATCGAAATTTCAACACTAACACCAAGGCCAACACCGAACTTGAAATCGCCCATTATGGAGGAATATAATGCTAAAACATGATTTAAAGACGGATTCCCTACTGAAACGAACACAGTGTGGAACACCGTGATACACAGCAAAAACTGTGGTGTTAACCGGTGTACATAGAGGACCACACCAGTTATTTTACACCGGTGTTAAATTGGTGTTAGCTTTACACCTATAGGTGTTATTACAACACCTTTTGTTCTTACATTTACACTCTTTGGTGTTATGTTTAATCTCTAGGGTGTAATTTTAACACCTCAGGGTGTGGTCCTCTATTAACACCAATTGGTGTCTATTTTTAACACCGCAGTTTTTACAGTGTATCACCTTCACAATGTTGAATTTTAAGCATTTCAAGAGTTTGAATCACATATCCACGTAGTTGACTATTATTATGTGAACACGCTGTGAACAGTCACTCTGTCAAGGTGTCCATAGTGTGAAAATGTCTTCACAGTGTTGAATTTTAAGCATTTCAAGAGTTTGAATCACATATCCACGTAGTTGACTATAATTGTGTGAACACGCTGTGAACAGTCTGTCTGTCAAGGTGTCCATAGTGTGAAAATGTCTTCACAGTGTTGAATTTTAAGCATTTCAAGAGTTTGAATCACATATCCACGTAGTTGACTATAATTGTGTGAACACGCTGTGAACAGTGTGTGTGTGTATTTGAGTTTTGTCAGACGTGTATCAATCAGATATGATTATTTACGTCTGGGACCGACCTTTAACGTCACCAGGGATCGAAGCTCTGCATCAATTTGTAACTTCCCCACATAGCTTGGATTACAGGCGCACGCCACAACGCCCAGTTGTGAACAGTCACTCTGTCACGCTGTGAACAGTCACTCTGTCAACGTGTCCACAGTGTGAAAATGTCTTCACACTGATGAATTTGAGAATTTTAACAGTGTAAATAGATTATTTTTACATGTAGTCCTCTTTGCGAACACAATGTGATCACACTCTGTGACACTATGTTCTTTCCATAATTTTTTTTATGACGAATGGATATAAAACAGTTGATTATTGAGAAATTACAAATCGAGCTGTAATGCAAGGATTTAAAAATAATTGACCTATTTCATTGTGGTTTGTCTTTTCGATAATATTCTGTACTTTATATCATCATGTGTAATCTTTAGAAGTTTATATACATATATATATATATATATATATATGTATATATATATATATATATATATATATATATATATATATATATATGTATGTATATATATATTTAACAAGGTATATTTCTTAGAATACCGGTGTTAATCAAGTTAAGGTGTGGATTAAGCATATATTCCCAAAATTTGTTATCGTTACATGCACAATGAATTCAATTGGAAAAATGAAAGGTGGAAATTAATCAAGATTCAGTAGTTTACTAATTTTTGTATCGAAATGTTATACTCTCTGTACTTGGATCAAGCACTAATAGTATAATTATTGTTCTACATGTATCTTTGATATTCTGGGAATGATCTGTTTGACTTATGATCTTAAACAGTTATTTGAATCATCACAAAGTCCCAATCTATTATGTACAGTTTTTCTTATTATTTTTATACATAATATAACATCAATCTTGTGTTAATGTAAGTTAATATTTCTGCTGACAAAAATGGTCTATATTTGTAATCTGAATTTGTAAACAAATTTCCCCTCTGTGGAAAATAAATTTGATTTAATCTGATTCAATATTTATTTATTCATTCATTTCTTTATTCATTTCTTTAGACGAGGTGGTATACCTAAAAACTACTTCTTGGGGGAACAATGTACATGGAACAATCATGAGAGATTGTATGGTAATGAAAAGGAAAAGTAGAATTCATTAGAAAAAAATGTTCTGTACAAGAAAAGTGAAATTGTAAATCAAACACGTTTTCCCCGTATATAAACGCATCATCCTTCCTTATTAAGAATTGCCTATATATGTTTCAGATTTTAGGTGTGGGCGAACTTTTGAACAATTCCGGAAAAAATGAAAAATTAGTCTGTGTCGCTTTCTCTTGAAGATGTTTTAGCATGTAGATAGAGATTTCATTTATCTAGAATTCTTTGTGAAAGAATGAAAATGAACATATATCCAGTGTTGCATGACGATCATTACGATTTAATAATGATTCATATTGTGTTATATATCATTGTGTTGATCTTGATTTCTTTCAACTGTAAGAAATCATGCATGTAACTAAAGAATAAATTTGAATTAATATTGTGAGAATTTTTCAATTAGGTATCACTCCGAAAGCACAAAACGTGATGGAAATCCATTATCAGGCTTTGATTGTGTGACGCCACTTGCAAAAATCTGTCCTTATTATGAAATAACATTTCTGATATCATTAAATAATGCAAATGTCTGACAATTCTCCATTTTCTGAAAAGAGCCCAATTTTCATGTAACACGACACCTTGGAATTTCTTCAAAACAACCGAGAGTGTCATCATAGAATTAATAATACCATTCACTGACGTATAGGTGAAGGGCTAGGAACCATGGACCCATAACAAATTTTAACCGTCCAAGAAAAAAAAATGGAAACGAAAAGGGTGAAGTGTGATATTATGTTCTGAATAGTTAAAAGCTACCACAAAATTTGGTCTTTATACTGAGGTCAAAACTTTTTGCTCGTTTGCTTCGCTCACTCAGAGCTCTTTATAACTTCTGCCATGGGTGGCGGAGCAGAGGATTATCCTTCGTTCACGGGGGACATCCGGGGTCCCGTCTTGCGAAGAGTTGCGATTGATCCAATCAATCGTAACTCTATGGAAATCCATCAGTGTCATAATTTTTTTTCTACAGGAAATTTGCAAAATGTCCTTTGTAAACAAAAAATTAAGGAGAACACACCAAATTGTCAAGATATCAATGAATTTATGGATGTACATTCATATCTAGAATTTTTTTAAACAAACATGCATTTTATATGTTGACTTTGCTGGTTTTCGATAGTTGTGATTTATCGGATCAATCGCAACTCTTTGGGCCCTTGTTGTGTCCTCTCCCCCCCCCCCCCCATAAAAGATAATCCTCTATTCCGTCTTAGAAATCCCGATGCAATCATGATTCAACCACCAGTCAATATAGTGTTTCTGAATCATTAAAAGTGTAATCTATAACCTCCTGTTCAATCGAAAAAAAATCATGTATGTAGGAATCTAAAAAATATGGCTTTTATATTGGCAATGATGTCCTGTGATTTTTAAGAACATTAATTTTCATCGAAAGGCATTACCAGAGTGTTAAAACAACATTTATTATCCTTCTTTTAAATCCCTTCACCCGTAATCTCTTAGTCATTTATGGGCATGAGGACAGCTTAAAGAACAATGGAAATAGAGGTGTCATTGATTTTTGCGGGCTTTTTAAAAAGTATTCTCCACAGTATTTCCTGTTGCAATTTCTCCGAGACGATTAATAGCTTCTTCTTTATCTTAAATTCAAGGGGCATTTTATTCATTACATTGAGAAGGACTCTTTTTTTAATCTAGGGAACATTTGTCCTGTGAAAAGGACATAAACAGGTTAAAAGGGGGAAAGGGGGCATTTGCAGCTTGATGCTTCGAAAAGTAGGAAATTATGGCCTGTCCGGGCCCCCGCTTATGTATTTATTTCTTTATAAAACAACATTGTAGGCAAAATACGATTTGTCTTTTTTAATTAGGGCCTTGTAATCTGCAGTAATCAATCAGTTTTGAGTTTAATTATACGCACTAGCTATATACAATAAAAATAAAGGCCTGTCATATTGAAAAAGGCAGTTCACCCTGACGAAAAATTTGTTGTACAAAATAGCAGAAAAAAATGATTTAAAAAACATTGGGGAAGGATTAAAGGAAATCCATCAAGATTAATAAAGTTATCATAATTTTAGTTTTTTTTATTTGTGACGTCATATAGGCCTAGAGCAGCTGCCCCATGATGCATAAATTTCATTTTTTTAATGGTTCACTATGACCCAATATTGCCTCTTTTCAAGATCGGGTGTGGAATAGATCGTCTGTTGATTAAAGTGAAAGTACAGTAAAACTCATTTTCATTTTTTTTAAAATGACGTCTCATTTTTTTCCAATTCACGATACATGAGAAGCTGCCCGCATATGACGTCACAAATCAAAAAATTAAAATTCTTATGAATTTTGAATTTTCAATGGATTTCCCTCAAACTTTCACCAATATTTTTTCCTGCTATATTTTTACACTAAAGGGGCTAAAGGGTAGACTTCGAATTGAGACAGATTTACTTTTTAATACACTCTACATGATGTCAGAGATGTCCTTTTTATAAAGTGCATAAGACCAAAGATACTAACAGTATATTTGCTAAGATCCGTTGAAGGGTTTATTTTTATTCTTATTGGTTAAACTATAAGCTACACATTTACGTACAGGGAGATGAAACAGAGATATGAAATCAGTGGCGCATACCCGGAAGCATTATCTTGGATGACGTCATCAGCACTATCCGTCGATTTCGATGGGATACCCATCCGACAGGGAATCCATGCAGGTCAACCCAGCCACGGGATCGGCCCAACCTAAGACAGTCCGACCCATATCCTAGACAACTCGACCCAGTCAACTAGGTTTAATTGTCCGGAGAGGATATTTCGATGCCTCAGATCGATGCTTAGGAATTTAGCATAAGAATATTTCTATATATACACGGTCATTGACGTGGCCCTGGGAAGCAGGGGTACTAAAGCCCCCACGGGATTTCCCTGGGGTTGCTGAGTGTGTTATTCACCAGCATAGGCTGCGGCCCTCCCCCTGGAAATCTCGTGTATATTAGTGAAAACCTTTTCTTTCTTTTTTTTTCCTTGCTTATGAAAAGTATAACAAGCACCCGTGTTTATAATCATTCCCAGCTCGGGCCTTGACGTGGAGGGGGTCCTTTTATAAAATTTCGATGTCCTGACAGATCAGAGTCACTGACCGGTCATGAGCAAGCCACTTCAAGTTTCCGTCTTTACTGGCGTATACAGATGGGGGAGGCTTGGAGCCCGAACCGCCCCCCCCCCCCCCCCCCCAAAAAAAAAGGAAAATGTGTAAAATATATTAATTTCCTGAATATGATGTCGAAATCTATTACAAAATTACAATTTTTTTTAAAAGTTCAACATTTTTTGGTCGCACATTTTACTTTCTTGCAGCTTTTCAGAAATTTTGCCACGCGATATGCCTTGTTTGGCCCCCTTGCTCATTACACCACTGGCTTACTCTAGCAAGAGCATTATAGAGCGTGGAGCGCCAGGGGCAGCACCGACATGCCTGACTGCCCGAGCAGCGTAATCATCTCGGAATTAAGGGGGGGTGGGAGCAAAAGTGTCCCGGACGGAACTTCGTGGTGTGCAAAGGGGAGAAAAAGGAAGGGATCGAAATGAAGAATAAGGCGTACATTATGTTTAGAGGATTTGTCGAAGACACTCCCTCTTCTAGTGAAAAAATAGGCCACAAATTTGTTTCCTCGAATGAATACTCTCACAATCACTACAATCGAATTGTGGTCAAAGAATTACCGGTATAGATGCTGTCGGAGTCATTATTTTTTAATGTCTATTCATAGCATCCTTTCGTGTCAGTAGAATGGCAGCCATCACACATGTTGATTATGCCTCTCAAACAAAAAAGGGGGATACGGGCCTAATGTGCCTCTCCTAATTGGGTCTGCCAGTGAATTTGCACAAACTTTTTTCTCCTGATTCCAGTTTTCATCCTGCACGTTCATAATTCAAATAAAAGTTAAAAAAAATCAGCTCCGTGGCACTACGCGGTCGCATCAATAAATTTCTGAGTGAAATAATGGAATTAACAGTCCTATTCATGGTTACAAAAGATGCATGGAACTAATGTCCAGCTATATACTGACCTATCATCTGAAGATATTGGTTGTTTGTCAGCTCGCGCATAGCATCGCGCTCGCATTGCCTTTTAGGTGATATCTTGCTCAATATGGACCTTAAAATATCAAATTTTGAAGTCAATATACAAAACATATGTCATCCGGGAAATTGAACTTTCATTATTTTGTTTTATTTACAAATTGGTTTTTTAAAAGTGTAAAAATTTATGTTTTATGGTCTCAATATTACCAATTCCTGCTTGCGCTGCGCGCTAACAAAATTAGATTTTTCAGTTACCTATTATTTTCCTGTATTCCATGAAGTTCTCAAAATTTCCCTATTTAGGTCAGATTGTAAAAAACGTATCAGCTAGCGCTGCACGCTTGCATTCGATTAGTAAGTTATGTATATCTCAATATTAATTCTAAAACAAACTATATCACCATTTGATGACAATTAATCATAAATTTCTGCTCGCGATTTGCGCTCGCATTGATAGATTTTAAACTCATGCATTTTATGCATAATTACAAAAGTGCTTTAAATGTCCAGTTTTCAGGCCATAATATTAATAGATTTGCGCTCTCATGCTTAGGAAGAGAAATAGGAAGATAGTCATCATTTTCTTATGATGACATAAATGTCCTTATATAGAATATCCCGGTCCTATGTCAAAACTCAAAGTAACAATAATTGAAAATATCAGCTCTGTTTTAACTGTTATCCTTTTTCACCTCACAATTTTTCCACAAAGTGCTTGCAATACAGAGCTTAAAGTGACCCCTTTTCAGATCTGAATATCATATATTTTAGCTCGCGCTTTGCGCTCGCTTTATTGATTTTCATGGTAAAAAAAGGTATTTAGAGTACCCAAATTCTAGGTCGATATCTCAAACACACAGATACGCAGCTTGTTCTCCATTTAAATAATTATCCAGTTTCAGATAACAATATAAAAAAATTGTCTGCTCGCGCTTTGTGCTCGCATTATTAATGTATGAAAATTTCCAATAGCTTAACCTTTTCATGATTTACAAAACATGAATAGAGTGTCCAGAATTTTTCCGCTCGCATCAATAATGTTCAGTTTTTGTCTTATCCTTTCCACGATTACAAAAAGTGCTTAAAATTTCCATTATTCAGGTAGAAATGTCAAAAATTTTCAGCTCGCGCTTCGCGCTCGCAATATTTGAATGTTGAAATATGTAACGTCTTCATGGCTAAGTTCAAGCAGTCCATAACAAATACGTTTTCGATCAGCTCAAAACGTATATAAAAATTTTCCGCTCGCGCTCTGCGCTCGCATTATTAATGTAAGGAAGATCCCCACTTCCTCATCCTTTTCATGATTTACAAAACTTGAATAGAGTGTCTCGTTCAGTAGGTCTAAATCACGAAATTTTTTGCTCACGCTTCGCGCTCGCACCAATCGTTTAGTTATATACCTATTCTGTTAAGTTACAAAAAGTGCTTAGAATTTCCATTCCTTAGGTAAAAATGTCAAAAAATTTCAGCTCGCGCTTCGCGCTCGCATTATTTGATTTTTAAAAATATGTAAAGTCTTCATGGCTAACTGCAAGCAAGTTCTTAACAGTACCTTTTCCATCAGTTCATTTCTGCTCGCGCTTCACGTTCGTAATAATTATTCACTTGCATACACATCTTTTTTCAGGATTGCCCAGAATGTTCAAAACTTTTAGAAAAAAGTACATAAGATTCCCCCCCCCCCAAAAAATGATTATGGTATTATATATTTATGTTTATTCATAAGAATAAAGCTAAGAAGTGACTTATAGGACTACCCTTTAAAGAAACCAAAAGTCCCGGCAAATATCATATTCGAGTGGCCGATCGGGGAAAATATGGCTGAAAAAAAAATTCGGGCCCCCCCCCCCCCCCTATTGGCGAAGGCTGGATCCGCCCCTGGGGTCATGATGAATCATCTCCAAAGGTAGTCAAATAGTTGGGAGATCGAGAAGGAGAAAAGAAGTCAAAACAGAAAATGGGAGAAAGATCAAGCAGACGACACCACCAGGTCAATTTGTCCAGGAATTCAGGTTGGACTGTCGTGGGTCGAGTTGTCGTATGGTCGGGTTGTCTGAACTCCTCGACAGGGTGTTCCCAAACGTAACATCAACAACATTATACACCCTCTCTATTCAAGAACTGTGGCGAACGACGAATGCCTATCATTTTGCACAGAGCAGGACGGGATTTTGCTTGTTTAAGGTTAAATAATGGCTAAAACATACGATTTTCTTTTCAAATTACTATTAATAGGAGACTCTGGGGTTGGGAAGACCTGTGTTTTATTCAGATTTTCAGAAGATGCTTTTAATTCAACGTTTATTTCAACGATAGGTGAGTAACTTATTCGAATCTTTCGTTGCGATAAATCAATCACGTTAACCATGTCAACGTTGTTGTAGGATAAAAGTTTTAAGAGTGTTCTCGCAAGAGTGGAAAGAGGGTAAAAATAAATTTGGTGTGGTGTGTCTGTGAGAAATGGGGAAGTGGGTCCATGGCCCATGGGAGATGAGCAATGCTGAGAGTGATGTATGGATGGTGATATTAAATCAAGTTAATAGGTGAACTGAATAATTATTGCCAGCTCCAGTTTTGTATTAAATTTAAAATAATGCAGAAGTCCACAAGAGATGTTGAGTATACTATTAGCAAGGAAGAAAGAGTGCCGGTGGACTGGTTGGTGAGGGCAAAGTGTGGGCATCTGCTTAGGAGCAGGAAAAATGATAAGGGAACTTGGGTTGGGGTGATTTAACCCCCAAAGTGCTCAAAAGAACCCCCGAATACGAAGTTTGGACTCACTGCCATACATAGACCCCGGCTCCATTTATAAAAAAATCTGGCTCAGAATGGTAAAAAAATATTGAATTTCAGGCATTTCATGTTATTGCCTCAAAATGAATTTTCTCTCATCAAAATCCCTCCTCTCTAATCCTTTGCAAGGTAATTTTTTTTGTTCAATCTGTGTAATTTTTGAAACACTTAATATAAGAATCAAGTTATCAACTGAAAATTATATGAAAAGATGTTCATGTTTCTTCTTAAGTTTAAGTTTAGGATTGCAACTTTTAGAAATCAATTTTTATATGTTAACTCTTTTGGAACAATGTTATTCCCTTTAGAAAAAGTGAATATTGGTAAGTACTTGACTTTTGACCTAGAGATCCCTGGTTTGCACCAGGGGGCCATTTCATAAAGCTGTTTGTGTTAAGGTAAGAGCGACTGGTGATCCTGTCTTACATGTATGCGCTAAACCTTCGCAAATGAATATACCATTTACCACAAGAAAGGATCACCAGTCATACTTAAAATCGAACTTCCGAACAGCTTTATGAAACACCCACCAGGCAACACAACTTTTTTTTCTTTTTTTTAATTTTCATATCATCTTTCATGAGTTGGTTTGCAAATAGTGCAATCAACAACTAAATTTTGGTAATTTTAACTAATTTTTTATAGTGTATTTCATTTGGGAAAACAATTTTCATGAAAATTGAGTTTGTAAATAGATTCCTGTCTTTCATGAGCAATATGTAGAGCTGTTAGTGCTTGGTACTTCATGTTAACATGGAATTACACAATTCCATAGTTGCCAATGCTCTACTGATTTGGCGGTAGTCTACCACTTTTCAAGCATTTTCACTACAAACCGCTTTTTTACTCTCCTTAGAATAGAATCTACTGATTTTTCAAAAATCTTATAATCTTACTAAACATATGCAACTCAATGCAAACTCCCAAACTATTTTAAAATGCATGTACCGGTATTGTAAATCATGATATCATACTTACCCATGGAGGGTACACCAGTTTGTATAATAGTACAGCAATGTGGATGTGATGGGAGGCGCTGCAATTGTTTAGTCGAGAGAGTTACTAGATATAGATCAAGAGTAGGCCAAAAATTATGTGCAATGTATCCTTTCATTATGTAAAAAATACCTCTAGACTTAGTTTATTTTGCATTCACTGAAAAAAAATGCCATCATGACAAATATGGTGTGGTCCTTTAATTGAGCATTTTGCCTACCTTGACATACAACCACTGGGCTTAAATCCCTGGGAATGTTTCATATTCTCTGCATCTGTTTTTTTTTCTTAAGATTGAGAGAGAGTGTGTGTGTGGAGTATATCTGCACAGGTATAATTTTGAGGTGATCAAATAAATGATTATTAAAAGTCCTTCTTTTTTGCGATCTTTTCCATTCATATGCATCATTGTGTAATTCTAATATTTTTTAAAAGCTTATATTGTGGTCTGTGATGGCCTATAAATAATTACAACCTTCTTCCCAATAATCCTGATCCCTTTTTTGTCCATTCTCATCTCACCTCAACTACTGGTAGTGAATAAAGGAATTTTCAGAACAAATCTTGAGTGTTTAATCCACATTTGCTAGATTTTATATACAGCATCTTTTTCTTTGTCTTCTGAAGTTTAATTTTGTTATTGATATGACCCTTATTTGTCTTTGTATAAAGTTATAAACATTATTTTAAACAACAGAAGCAACTTTTTCAAGGCTTTAAAGGACATGTTTACCCTAGCAAAAAGTTAATGATTTGAATGACAAGAGAAAAATACAAGCATAACACTGAAAATTTCATTAAAATTTGATGTAAAAGTGAGAAAGTTATGACTAGTTTTGCTTGATCTTACAAAACAGTTACCGATATGTTCACATCCTGGTAGGTATGCAAGTGAAGGTGCTGACATCACCCACTTGCTTTTTATTTCTCATTTTCTTATAAAAAACATAAATTTTGAGTGAAGCAAACTTTTATTCTTCCCTGAACATGAGGTATTAAATACCATTGATTTATGGTTCAGTCAAGTTGATCCTACTTGGTCAAAAAAGATGAAATATTTGAAACATTGTATATTGAGTTAGGGGTGTCATCAACTCTCTCATATGTGCTTGTCACTGTGTTGTGCATACATGTATGAATGTTTTATGAAAAATAAGGACAACTTAAAATGTCATTGTACATCCGATTTGATGAAATTTTCATCGTTATACTTGATTTTATATTTTTCTTTTGATTCAAATCATATTTTCTAGGGTGGACTTGACCTTTAAAAGATGTTTTGAGAAAATATTCAGGAAAATTTTCTCGCTCGCTCTGCATTGATATTAATTGTAGACGTGCAAAAAACCCATTTCATCCATTGACAAACATCTTGATAACAGATAACAGTCATCACCTAAAGTGATAAAATGAATGATGGTGGTATGATGTAATTATGTTATGTACCCACGTATATACATAACCCTTGATGTGGGATTCCCCTGACATTTTGAATTCTAAGGACAATACTGCTGTCATCCACCCCCCCCCCCCCACACTGTACCTCGATCGGATTGACCTCACTGCATGTGACTTACATTGACTTAAGTTGAATTCATGTAAGTTTGAAGCATTACAAAAAGCTTATATTGAAGGCCTAATGTGAATAGGCCTTCTTCAAAAAATTGTTAATACTATGATAAACAACTTTTTTAGACTGATGATATAATCCAACTAAATTTCCATAAATTCATTTTCCTTTTTTTGCTTGTCAGAAATGTACATGTCCTAACTTAATGGAGTTTAGATAATCATGTTTACTTTCACTTTGAATTAAGAATTACAAGTGCTTTAAAATGTATCAAATTGATTAGAAAAATTGCAAGGTCTCTCATTCTGGGAAAGGGCACCCCCCCCCCCCTTCCAGACTACCTACGGCTTTTGCAGTCTTCCATGTTGGCAAGTGTGGTATTCATTCAATTTTCTAGTGATCTTTTATAACATTCTTTTTCTTCACTATAGGTATTGATTTCAAGATTAGGACAATAGAATTAGACGGTAAAAAGATTAAGTTACAAATATGGTAAGTAGCAATTCTTATGTAGCAAAAATTCACCACAAGCACACAACACAAAACATTCATGTTTGTTCTACTAAAAAAGGAGAAGTGATAGAGATTAGAATAGAATGTATTGTTTTCTAAGATTACTAAGAAAGAATAGATCAACCTTAGTTGAGCCATTTAATGTGGAATTTAGGCTCTTGAATTGCACATTTTGCTCTGGTCTTATTGCTCTGACATGTAACTGATTTTTCATGTGTTTTGGGGGATAACTTTAGCTTTATTGCCAACATGTGATTGCTTTGTGTATTGGTGCATTCCCCTTCAAGACATTCAAAGTATATTGTGAGATTGAAAACCTTTCACAAACCTAGTGCACATAGAAATTAAATCTTAAACAAATAAGATGAGGCAAGGGGAGACATAAACAATGACCATTGTCAAATTGAGATTATCATCTTGATATACATTCAAGTAAATGTAGGTATATGAAAGCCTACCTGAGGGAGACAAAAAAGTGTCATTTATGAACTGGGGCCCGTTTGATAAAGGACTTACAACTGTTGCAACTTTGCCATAATGGCAACTAGCATAGCAGCAGGGCTCAGCAGCCAATCAAAATCAAGGTTACCATGGTAGTTGCCATAATGGCAAAGTTACAACAGTTGCAAGTTCTTTATGAAACGGGGCCCAGAATTTCTTTATGGACAGGTTCTTGTAATACATGTTTTAATTGTGATTCCTTTTCAAGAGATACAGAACTTGTGGTCTTTTAGACATATGGTTCTTCTATACAAGTAGTCATCTAGTTAGATTAGTTTTACATTGAAAAAAAAAATGATAGTGCATGGAAGGGGTAAGATTTAATTTGATTTTTGTTTTTACAGGGACACAGCAGGCCAGGAGAGGTTCAGAACAATCACAACAGCTTATTACAGGGGAGCAATGGTAAGGTGGACTTGAAAAACATCTTTTCTTTCTTTCTTTCTTTGTTAGCTTCTTGTACACTTTTCACTTTTCTGCCCGCACTGAATCCGACTCCAGGACCGTGTAACACGAAGATAATAGCGATTAATCACTAAATGAAATGGCCTATCAAGATCATCGTTGCATGTGCGTTTTGCTCAGTAGACTGACTAGGAACCAATCAGAATTGTTAGTACATGTAGTTCACCTTTGTGTTAACAGGGCCTATAGCGACCAAAGGTTTTACGTTATTTCCATTGACATATAGTCAGTTGGTTTGGAGTTGGGCTTCGTTTGTGTGACTAGCATTAAGCATATTTCAGTGACCCAGAAAATAGTCTTTAATTTTGCAACATAAAGACCTTTATTCTCAAGAGAGATTTTGATTGTACCATGGTACAATTTTGCTGCGCACACTAATAAAAATCCAACTGAATGCGCACTTCTTGCAAAGGTCATTATAAGGGAAGCGCGACAGTACAAGAAATCAGCATTAATCATGGTTTTGTTCCATGGTGCTACTCAAACCGCTTTCGAGAATATGGGGTCAGATGAAATGTTTTTCTTATGTATGAATCAGGAGTGGTTCAGAACAAATCACAAAACAGCGTATTACAAGGGAGCAATGGTAGGCTTATCTTTAATTCTTTCTCCCTTGGTGAGCTTCATTTACAGGGTTATATGACATATGCCTCTTTAATAGAAAATTGCTCCACCTGAAAGTGTTCTCTCAGATTTCTGCAACATATCATTAATTAAATCTTTACCTATGAGTGAGTAAAAATAAAAACTAGTTTATGGCTAAACAATGGCTTATTGATTTAATAAATGATTTATGAAGAATGAAATCATATACATCATATAATGAAAGAGTGGTTTATCTCAAATTATGAGATTTAAGTTCATGTTTGTGGGGAATCAAGCCATGCTTAGTAAATTCATTAAGTAGAAATCCTTGTTGAAAGGAACCATTGAGGAGTCTCTCTCTCTCTTAGAAATCTTAATTGGTATAGCATAATATTTGTGGTACCCACTTGAATCTCAGTTATCATTATCAGAGAATCATGTACAGTCACAATGTCCCATTTAATATCAGATCGGTTCATTCATGCATGGGCATATACTTGGTATACCTGAATGTTAACATAGATTTTTATTATGATACAAGAAAAGTGTACCTGTCTTTTATACTTCACCATGACCGATGCTCAATAAATTTTCAATCGTTTCAATCAAAGGTTTGTCAGTATTATAATTCAAAGTTATCATTAAGCATGAGAGGCTATATATTTCTATTTATTTTAAAGCATTTCTCGTTGCTTTCTTTCAGGGCATCATGCTTGTGTACGATATCACAAACCAGAAGTCATTTGACAACATCAGGAATTGGATACGAAATATCGAAGAGGTGAGGTGATCTTTGTATGCTTCCGCCCACTTTAGGCAGTTTCCAAGGGTGTTGGGCTTTCAGATTTTCCATCTGTACGTCCCATTTTCATTCCTGCGATAAAGAACATTCAGTGGATGATGTATTAAGCATATGTTCTGAGCAGCTTCAGAGGGAGAACTCTTTGAGGAATCTAATTCAAACTGGGCTTATGTGTACATTTTGAAGGGAAAGTAAATATAAGAAATTGAAATGATGTGAAATCAGTTTCGCCATGTTCATGAAGATGTGGAAACCCACATGAAAGCTGGTCATGAGAAGTAGTTCCATGTAACATTGACCGTAAAGCCCACATTGATTATCAATAGAATAGTAGTCCTATTTACCAAACTTCAACAACAAAGAGGCTGCATTTTGATAAAGTTAAGAGAAAATAAGGAATAAAAGCAGCACTTTGCTTATTCGTTTGAAGATGGCCAATTTGGAATATACACTTTTTGAGTTTATTTCAATCAGTACTTTCAAGATCGGCTTGCACAAAGTTGTTAAGCAAAGTCGTTAGTAATAGCAACTATGGAATTATTTTCCTTCTGATGTCATTAAAGATTCAAAGATTATTGGAGCGTTGTGGCCCAGTGGATTAGTCTTCTGACTTTGAAACAGAGGGTCGTGGGTTCGAATCCCAGCCATGGCGTAGTTTCCTTCAGCAAGAAATTTATCCACATTGTGCTGCACTCAACCCAGGTGAGGTGAATGGGTACCCGGCAGGATTAATACTTTGAATGCATGAGCGCTGAAAGGCAGCTCGAGCTAAAGCCCAGGTAAAAATAATAATAACGTGCCTCGGAATAGAATATTTCTAGATATAGATGGCACTATATAAATGCCTATTATTATTGTTATTATTATTAAAGAATCTAAAATATTTATATTTTCTTTACATTTTTCCGCAGCATGCGTCAGCTGATGTGGAGAAGATGATCCTAGGAAACAAATGTGACATGGACGACAGGAGATCAGTATCCAAGGAAAAGGAGAACAGGTAAGATAATCAAGAAGTTTACAGTACTCAGAAACTTCATTTGAATTATCATGACCATTTCTTCTGGTTTAATTTAAGAAAGAGAAATAGATGCTAATACATTGTCTGCTTTTAGATGTCCCTAGCCTGATACTCATTTTTCTAAACTTCAGCAAAAGTCAAAAATAAAAATTCAGGAGCAAGGCTTTTAATATGCAAAAAGAAATTTCAGTGTGTGACACCAAGCCTACATACTTTTCTGTTGGCTGGTGATTCCTCGCACTCTGGTGAAGTTCTTACTCATCTAATGGGAACGCCTCTGCTTTCCTTAGTAATCTCATTAGAAAATATCAACATATTTGAGATCTTCTTTTAATATTAAAGGACCTCATTTGGAAAATGTGTGTAATATCCAAAACATTTAGTGATAAAGCTTATGAGAAATTGTCATCAACTTTGTGGAACAATCATCCTCATATGCTATAAAAGATTAATGACTGATGATCTGTGTTTTTACCTTTTCACACATGTATAAAGTATTCATGTGGTATTATGTGTTCCCATGAGCTGAATATTATTGTTGTTATTATTATTATTATCATCATCATCATCATCATTAATTATTAATATGACAAGTAAATTTGTCTCACTTGCCTCTTTGAGAACTTATTTTGCAAATACTTAAAAAAAATGACTCGGTATTTCCAGACATTCAAAAGTAAATTTATTTCAATTTGTTGCATCAACCTGTGTCCTATGCTTCGGGCACTTAGATTATGACCCAATATAACGTTTTACTCTCAGATAGAATTAAGTGGCATGAATTGTTCCACTGTCGTAAGAAAGGGAAAATCGTTAATAATAATAATAATAATGATGATAACAATAATAATTATAATGATAATGGCATATTTACCCGGGGTAGCCACTTTAGTTCTGAAAACTGTTCTCCCAGCGGACCCTGCTATTATTACCAGAATCAGCTTACATCAGACGGATTTTGGTTTTCTAGAATCTATGATAATCAGTTCATCAGAGAGACACTATAATCATATGATAATATTTGTCTTTTTAACCAGTTGGCAATAGAGTATGGAATCAAGTTCATGGAAACCAGTGCTAAGGCTAGCATTAACGTTGAAGAGGTAAGTACCATTATGTTTTTAAGCCTATAGGATCTAGTGCACTGATATAAGTCAATCAAATTCAATACTGACTTCAAAAGTGATTATTCATTGAAAAGCAATTAGCTATCTTTCTAAAAAAAATTCTCAATATAAATATGTCCATGAAGGGAAATCGCAGAAAAAAATAAAAAAACATTTATCTTTAATTTTTTTTTTGGTGCCAATTGTTTGAATGCACAGTGCAATGTATTAGTAGCAGTGAAGTGCTACTGCGGCATGAAGCAGAAAATTGTTCATAGTGAGAGAATTGATTGGTCAAGTTTCAGTAGGTTAAACTTAAAAATATGATGGGGGGTGTTGTCCCTCCTGTTCTGAATTTTAGTTGAGGGAATGTAGTGAGGAGATTTTTTATTGATCTCTGCCCTGCACGTTCTTCCAGATATCAAAATTTAATCGGTGAAGATGTCAGCTTTTTGTTAGCTGATACAGATGAACATTAGTTATCCAAAGTTTTTAAATTCATTGTTGTGTTCCCCCTTTGATAGCTAGGAAATGAATAAAAAATGAAATTTTTTACAATATATTATACAATTCCACCTCTTCAGGCTTTACTATATATCTGATAATTGTTTATTTAAATAAATACACGAACATTCCATATTGACTGGATATTATAATTACACATGAAAACAAACACTCTTTACTGTTAGGTTTTTGTTTTAATAAGTAATGTTTCAAAACATACATGTATATTGTCATTTTATACATAATTTTATTCTTGTATATTTAATTTTGTAAACCCCGATTAGTGAGGAGAGCTTCATAACAGAAACTAGTTTTTCTTTTAGTCATCCTCAGGCACTAGTCGGTGGTAATTTCTCCTTCTTGTACTTATTCTTGATGTCTTTTGCCTGGAAATAAAATAAATTAAAATTAAATAAATTAGAATGTCTCCTCAATTTTTACATTGATTAATTTTCTAAATATTGGGTAGATTTATGGGATTCATCTACATGTACATGTATTTAAAAGATGAAGTTAGCAGCTCTGCATCATGAGTTTGAATTGCAATGTACTCAGTGTGTGATTCCTTGTTAGTATATGAACACTCACCCTATCTTTCTTCGTTCATTTCACCCCCAGGCTTTCGTAACTCTTGCCAGAGACATCAAGTCAAAGATGGACAGGAAAATGGATGCAACAGGTCAGCAAAAACTAGGAGGGGTCAAGGTCACGGAGAGAGAGACGCAAAAGAAGAGTGGCTGGAAATTGTGCACTTTATTGTGATGCATTTCCCTCCTTATGCATTTCCATGAACTGCTTTTAACAAAAAAAAAGACTATAAAGGTTTAGGAGCAATTCCAGCATTTTGGATGATTGCAATTGTAACCAAGGCAACGTCCTGAAACGCTGGAAACTCTTCATTCCTTTTGTTAATCCTTTTCTGCAAAATTGAAGATGCAAACAGGTGTGCGGAGAGATTCCAACTGTGCGGTTTCCACAAGGGGATTCTTTAACTTCTTACCCAATATAAAGTACAGGTAACTTTGGCTTTTAGGAAGGAAATATAACTAAGAGATCTTTTTGGCCCAAACTTCTTCTTCTGAAATATGCTTCATAGCATCTTTTTATAAATGTCAAGTCCACCCCCTCATTAAAGTTGGTTTGAACGAAAAGAGAAAAGTCAAACTGGCAATATTGCTGAAAATTTCAGCCACATTAGATGTAAAATAAATAAACTTATGACATTTTGAAATTTCGCTTATCTCAAAACAGTCGTATGCACAACACTGATATGTAAATGACAGTCGTAATGTTACTATGTTTTTCATTTTTTATTGCGTGGATCAAACAATACTGTATTTTTTACAGATTTGACAATTATGAGACGTTTCATCAAATTAATATAGGTTACAGCATCGACAATTCCACATGTCCAGGAAGGAACCAAACTTTGTGGCAATTGTAATGAGGAAGAAATAAAAAAAAAAATCTGTCATGTAATGAAATACAAGAAATAGTGAGTGGATGACAGAATCAGCTCCCTCATTAGCATACTGACCAGGATGAGCATATAACTTGTTTGTGAAAGTAGCCAAAATTTTGAAATTTTATCACTCTTTTATTTGACATCAAATTTTAATTGTTTGATTTTTTTTGCTTTTTATTCTAGTAAACTTTCTTGGGGTGGACTTGACCTTTAGATCCAATCTGTGCTTTTTGCCCTATGTTGTTTGATTGATTCAACTTTACTAAACTGAATGGGGTGTATTGTAAAATGCCAGAATTAACAAAAACGGCCAATGAGTAGGGAAAGAATTATATTACATTTCATTGCTTTATACTGCAGGAAATTATGATAAATGCTGCAACATATAAATATATATCCTTGCAGATTTAACTTTTAAGTATACAGCAAGTGAAATCAAATATGTAAGAATGATAAAAATCATTGGGTTTTTTATGATAAAAACAATTTTTTTTGTATTATTAGAAGTAGGTAGGCCTACATGTACCTCCCTACAGGCAACACAAATAAGATTAACAAAAAAAATTCCCCAGGAAAGAAAAACAAAAATGGATGGGCTTTGAGAAACTTTCTGGAAAATATGATATATTTCATTTCCCATTTAGACTTATACCACTTTTGTCCCCTCGCTCATAATCTAAGTATCATTTTTACATTTCTTTGTATTATAGATGAAATTTTGAATACTTGACATTTTGTTATATTTTCACTGGAAGAAGAATGATTTACATGTACATGTTCTTTCATATACTAATATAGGTTTAGATTTTCATGTAAAAAAGAAGGAATATATGACAAATTACTAAACCTGCTTAAATATTGCCCCTATTGGAAGATCACTCAGTGGATAACAGCAGTCAAAAATCACATATATTTTAGATATGACAAAAAAGGAAGTCCCTCTAATTAAAAAAGCCATAATATTTTAAAAGAAAAAATCGTAAAAGTGAGTTTTACCAAATCATGCATGAATGCTCAATTTTGTTATTTAAGTTCGCACAAGGCGTTTTTTTCCTGCCATATTATGAGGAAATATAAGCACTGCCTGCCGTTTATTTCATGCATTCTTCCCCAGTCGTTTCAAAAACCCTTTGCTTTTTAACAATATTTGACAACACTGGCAGGCAGCAAAATATGTTTTTATTATTTGGGAGATTGAGCAGTTCTAAATTTGGGAGCATGAAATGTTTTATAAATCACCCCAAAATCACTTCCATCTCAAAAAACAAATGTCAAGATTGGTGCCTGGTAGGGATCTCCCTTGTACCACTTTCATAGT
Organism: Lytechinus variegatus; assembly: GCF_018143015.1. NCBI lineage: Eukaryota > Metazoa > Echinodermata > Echinoidea > Temnopleuroida > Toxopneustidae > Lytechinus > Lytechinus variegatus. The sequence goes on along the minus strand of NC_054742.1, from coordinate 59,133,860 downwards.
GAAGGCAAAGTGGAGTTACTCCGCAGTAACTCCGGGTTGAGTTGATCCGCTTGTACTGCGGACTGACTTTAAACCCCCTTTCATATTGGCAAGCACCGCAGCGGTGTATCCGCAGTCGTTGCAATGGTTTCCAAGCGAGTTCGCGCCATACGTGTGGCGAGATCACAGCGATAAGCGCATACCGCATTTCCGGTGCGGAGTAACTCCGTTTGTAACCCTCTTCTCGAAGTGGGTTGAGTACTCCGCTTTGAATCCGGATTGAACTAATCTCAGAATTTTCATATGCCCTCCAAAGTGGAGTAACTCCTCCTGGACTCCGGACTAACTCCACTTCGGCTCTCACTATGAAAGGGGTATAAGACGACATGAAGGTGTTCAAACTTGTGCGGGCACCAACTTTAAAGTGGCTGATTTTAAGCTGGTTTTAATTTCAGACTCAAAGTGTTTGATAAAAGTTAGGATACTATTGAGGGATAGACACTAATCCAATCCTTCTTCATTCTTGGTAAAGATGACTACGCATTTTAATTGTACACCATTGTTTAAGGGGAACTTATTTTTGTGTTTTATTTGGTAAATATTTTGTGGATGCTGTTTTCCATGGATTGATCTTAAACCTTATATTCTTTGCTGTATGTTGCTCTCTTATTACTAATTTTTAATCACATTCCTTATTGGTTATAAACAAATTGATACTTATTCCTGGGCATTTTATAATACTTTGAATACCAGAAATAGTGATTAAAATATTGATTAATCAAACCTTATTCTTGAAATGGTATCACTTTTGGCTTACTATAGTATCCCTTAAATGACTGGGAAAGGGGGGGGGGGACACAAGCATTTTATGGAATTTGTACTAAACGTGCAAAGGAGATGCCATGGTTTTTCACAAGTTGTTTGGTGGTGGTTGTTTTGTTTTTCTATTAAGTCTTATGCATTTCTTAAGGCTGAATCTGTGATTTCCAATCAGGCAGTTCTCAACTTGTACAACATTCCTACGTGTACATCATGATACAAAATATCCTCAAAAATTCCTTCCAAATTTAATTTTAATCGAGTTTTGCATTTACCGAGTAAAGTCAATTGATATTACACTGTAAAATAAGAAATTCAAAAGCAAGATTCTGGAGAAAAGAAAGATTTTTTGGGGGGGTTTAATTCAATGAGAATTTTTCTTATTTATGCATGAATTCATAGTGTCATATGAACTGAAGATTGTTAAAACAAATTTTCAATTTGAAAAAGGAGTATTTTATCACAGCCGTTAATTGAATTATATTTTGTTTTTGTAATTAAATTTATTTGTCATCAGATTGATTTATGTTATAGGCCTACTATATTCCCAACAATCTTGTGTTATCACCTACATGTACTCTGAATGATCACCGAGGCATGATTTTGTTTTCAGGTTTGCATTGTCAAAAGTGATGAATATCTGATGAGATCTATGATATCAAGGTCAAAATTCAAGGGTTATAGAGGTCATATATACACCTGAAAATTGATCATTTTGTGATAACTAATAGGTGTTTGAGGGATTCAAATCAGACTTGGTTAATATTTGCATTTAAGAGTGAAGATCTGACGAGATTCGGGGTTTTATTGTCAAAGGTTTAAGGAACCAATTTCATATAAAATGAGTGAAATGTTCTTTGAGGGTTCCCCCCATCATTTATGGTTGCATTGAGAACCAAATGAGTCAATTGATATGATAAAAACTCATCCAAAATGGAGGAATATCCAGTGTAATTTGAAAGGCAGTTCGACACAAGCAAGGAACTCCTAATTTCATGGTTATACAGACCTGCATGTATCTCATTTCACATATTAATATTTTCAGTCTGCTACGATGAACAGTGCTTCCTTTCTCCCCCCCCCCCCCCTCCCTTTTTCTCTCTCTCTCTATGAATACATATAACTTTCTTCAGAGGCGAGTTTGAGTATCGAGCTATGTGTACACATTCAGTATTTCTTTTTTATTATTATTATGTTCTTATGTAATATTGCTTCCAATTAAAAAGTTGTTTTAAAGTTATTGCCTGTAAGATGTTGCCTCTAAATTGAAAAATTAGTTTATATTCAGATCATTCAAGGTTGAAAGGAGAATTAAACCATGGGAACAATCGCTTTTGTGAAAATAGAAAAATCAAAGAATAAGGTTTATGAAAGTTTGGGAAGTGTTTGACAAAGAATGTTGTAAACATTTGATTGTTGAGAACACCAATGCTATAGAGTTTCCCCAAATTGCCACGCATTAAACATGTGTTGTCACACATGAACAACTCTTCCCTTTGGACAACCTGTGGACAAACATATTTTATACATCTCTGTTTAGTTTTGTCTAACGATAGTACAAACTCTTTGTCCTAGGTATATTGTAGAAACCTCCATTGCATGTCCTCCTGTGAAAAGAACACCTGGGTTCCGTCACACAAAGATTAGCGATGAGTAGCTAATATGAAAGAACACTTCTGATTGGTTCCTGGTCAGTATCTCGCGTCAAATGCGCGTGTAACATTGATCTTGATTGGTCAGTTCATTTAGTGACTGATCATTAATCTTTGTGTTACGGAGCCCTGGGTACGTTTCATGGAAGTTGTCAGCTGTCTTTTTCCGACAGTTACCATAGTAACAGTCAGGGCTAGTGTTTCTCAGCCAATCAAAAGAAAGGATGTCACTTCCCTGGTGCTGACAACTTTCATGTAACGCCCCCCTGTTCCATCATGAAATATACTTATTAATGTATCGAGTATTGATTCATGAAGATGTTATTAGAAATATGTATGTCCTTAGACAAATGTTACCAATATTCTTGTCACTATTTGCAAACTCACGTTTGCAGGTACGTAGTTTGTGACTCAATATCAGTGATGAGAAAAGGGTATGTTAATTGTTGTAAATGAATAGGTCCTCTTTCATTAAATGCATGAACAAATTATGTAACATGAGTAACCGAGGCATTTCAATGATTTTCATGAAGTACAGTTTACTGTCGCCAATTTGTATTTTGTGCAAATGAGAAACAGCATGTATATGCTTTTTTGTGACATTTAAACTACCTACCATTATTATAGGTATGTAAGAAATCTACAACTTAATAATTGTGGCTTCAAATGTATCTTTAGTAAGACCTAACAGTAAATTGTTTGTTTGCCGTTACTGATTTGACCTTAGAAAATTTGCAGACTTTCATTTTTTTATTCAAATTTGACCCCAAGAAATAAATTTGCCTGTTTACCATAAATTCAGACCGTTTTTCTGGACTTTTCTATTTTTTCTACAAATGAAGTTGATAAAAATAAGTAAATTGTGTAGTAAAATATTTTCATATTTACAGCAGAAGACAATTGTGTTTTAGCAACCCTCAATATCCATAATAGATCTAGGAAATGTTTCATTTCATACAAAATAAATACGGCAAACAAACAATTTTGAGCATAAATGTGGATTTGATTTAGTTCACTGCCTGTCTATATATATCATGCATGTAATTATTATTTTTTTTCATGTTGATTATCTCCATGAAAAGGCCTGCAACTTCCTGATTGATGATGAAACTTTTTTTATTAAAAGAAAGTTGGTAGATTTTACTGAAATGCTCACAGTTGCCATTATTGATAACAAATAAATAACATCTCTTATGAATTGGAATAATTGGACACTGCACAAAAGAGCATTTACATCAGTGTCTAATAATACAAATAATACAATTCATCTTGGGTATTAGCTAGAGTGGCACACCCAAGGTATCTTTGGAACAGTTCTACCACCCAAAGACAAAGCAGAGGGGATTTGGACTATTTCAAAGGTTACAAATGGATGTAATCATTCTAATGCTGAACAAAATGATGTGTATGACATGTTTATGTTTTATAAGATAGTGATTTGGATTCTTGGGTATTTCATAAACCATCCTCATCTTGAAACAATGACTGGTCGATAGAACAAGTCATTACTACAATTCATTACCAAATCAAATGACTGGTCACATACGTATATCAGCCAATCATTTTGAAAAGATCCATATCACCATTTTATATTTTGAATTGTAAGAGTATATAATTTCCAAATAACTCATAATCATCCAAATGCAAAACGGGGTGATACCATTCTGTTATAATCATCATGTATCATAGTCTTTTGCTCATAAATTTACTTATTCGCATTATCAAATTGAGAGCTTGTCATTTTCATTGTAAGACATTGCACATGTATTGATGAACATAGTTACATGTATAATTGTCTTTCTTACAAATAAAAAAGATTACAACATATTTCTTTCATATTTTTTTCTACTCCGAATTTTTCATCATTTTTTGGCAAGAATTGGATTGGGGCTTGAGAATTGAGGATGCAAGAGCAAGCAATAAGTCATCGGAGACGAAGCTGACAAATTACTTGTAAATTGTGCATTGTTTTTGGACATGGGTTGCTTTTTGGTTACATGGCGTTGTGATATACAGCCATTGCAAATCACAACAATGTTTAAAGAGCTCAAATGCAAAAATACATGTGTGATATTATTTTATGATATGGTGCTGCGATTTGTTTTTTGTTTTGGTGTTGGTGGGAATTTTGTGTGCCTGTTTGCACTATTTTCATCCTATATTAATTTATTTATCAGATTATCTTGAGTTAGGCTGACAAAATAAATGCAAATTGGCAAAAATGTGAATGATTCATTTCAAAAAGTCGGATTGGAAAGGAGTGGAGTACTTTGAAAAATTTGTGAATAATTTAGTTGGTTAACCTTTCCCCTAATGCATTGAACCAAAGAATTATTCTACGAAGCATCTTAACATCTAGATTTTCTATTGACCATTTTGTTCTAAGCCAATCAGATGCAAGGATTTGGTAAATACCATGTAACAGTAGTCAGTGAAAATCACTATTGGGTTTCGTGAAATGCTCCCGTTATGAAGCAATAAGTATGTAGGATAGATAATTGATTGTTGTAAATCAATATTTGTGCTGAAGTAGATATCATTATCAGCCCTATAGGCCGACAGTGCCTGGGGGAATCACAATTTTCAGCATCATGTAGTCAGTGGCTGAGGTCTGGGGGGGGGCTTTATTTGATCAGTCAAATTGGCCCTCTCAAGCTGAGATCAGATTCATAGTCAAGTAGTTGTTTTTTTGCTTGATATCTTGTTTGAGAAAATCAAGAGTAAAAACATACTGGTCAGAGAGATACTTTTGAGTATAGTGCAGAGGTGTGAATTCAGGGAAGGATTATAGAAGAAATGTAACCTTTTTTTACTTTATGCAAATACTATGATGATGTGTGAGTTCTAAACCATACCAATGGGATTTGTAATATAGTGTCTGTGTGTGTGTTGTGTGCTTAGGCAATATCTACGGTAGATGTAAAAGTAGCCAAATAACATCGGCCCACATTGAGTTGTTCGCAGGCCAATTAACATCTCAGATGGCCAGCCTTTCTCTTAAGATCAAGTCCACCCCAGAAAAATGTTAATTTGAATGAATAGAAAAAAATCCAGCTAACATAACGCTGAAATTTTCATCAAAATCAGATGTAAAATTAGAAAGTTATGACATTTTATAGTTTCGCCTATTTTTCATAAAACAGTGATATGCACAATTCAGTGACATCCAAATGAGACAGTCGATTATGTCCTTCACTCACTATTTCTTTTGTTGTTTATTGTTTGAACTACACAATATTTCATTTTTTTTACATATTTGACAATAAGGACCAACTTGACTGAACCATATAGTATTAAGCAATGCTAATTCCACATGTTCAGGGAGGAATAAATTGTTGTCAGTGGCGGACCGTGACCCCGAGGAGACAAAGCATTGGGGGGCACGGCATTGTTCACAAACAATGCAGTGCCCCCCCCCCCAATGCTTTGTCTCCTCCGGGTCACGGTTCGCTACTGATTGTTGTTATACTTGACAATGAGAAGAAAATTTTTCATACAATAAAATACCAAAGAAATAGTGAGTGGATGACGTCATTGGTCTCTATTATGCTTGTTGGATTTTTCTCTTTTAATTAAAATCATCTTTTTGTTAGGGTGGACTTTTCTTTTAAACACTTCACAAAATATGTTTCAAAAATTTATGGATAGATGGACCTGTTCTGAATGAATTAAGCATTTGTTTTTATTATCATAAAATTTAAGACCTCTATAATTTTGGGGGGTATGCATCCCCCTCCTGGGCTTTATGCCCATTGATCCTCTTGATGATCATTAGAAGAAATTTAGTATATAGGCTGAAACCATTTAATACAAGAGAAAATTCAAATAGCCAGGAGTATTTAGAAATTAAAACAAATAAAATATGAAATCTTTTGTGAAGATGTATGATTGGTGAAGAGAATTACATGCAAGAGTGATAAGTGAAGTTAGTTCCGGAGTGAGTGTGCATACCGCAAGCCCTTGGGATCAGTGTTTTCCACTTTCTTTGCACTCTTTTCCTGCTTTAGGGGCTGTTGTTGTATTTTTGTGATATAATGAATCAGTTTTGAAGTGTCAAGGTGCATCGGCCTGGGGTGGGCTGGGTATGGGGGACTATTATTGGCTTGTTTCGCTGAAAAACTTTGTTTGAGCTAATAAACGGTGCTGCATCTCTTGTAGAGATGTTTATGCAAGAGAGCGATAACTAAAGTGAGTGAATGCACTTAGCCTTGGGATTTTTTTCTCACTTTCTTTGCATTCTTCTCCTGCCTTGGGGGTTGCTATTTATTTTGGGGGATAGTGAATCATTGGTGAGTGTCAAGGTGGATTGGGTATATGGGGCATGTATGGGGGACTCTCTGATGTTGTCTAGTTTTGCTGAGAAAATACGTTTACTGATTTGAAATAATAAATGGTGCTACCTCTATCAAATATTAGAAATGCATAAAAATAACAATATTAGGCTATATTTGTTATGAAGACTCCCGGGAAGACTCTTGGGAAGACTCTTAATTCTCTAAAAACCTTCAGCCCTGTCAGCAAATCAGGGGTCTATTTTTCCTTTTAAATTTTGCATTTTGACTGCACCGTATGTACTTGCAGTTTTTTTCTTCTTCACGTGGAACTGTGGACGTGTGTCGCTGAAATTCTGGATTGAAAAACGCTGTACTGGCTCATTTCATCATTATGGCAGACAACGAGGGAAATAATGAAGGGTAAGTATAGTCTGCGTTATGTCTCATCGTGAAAATTGTCTCTCTTTCTCCCTTTATTCGCTTATATTTACTTTGTCATTAATACTGAACAGCGCAATGTCAAAACAATGTCAATGGCCTGGATCGGATCGATGGGAGTGGCTCGCGGCCCGGTCATGCCGGTAGGCGTAGGCCCGGCCGGTAGGGTACCGCCGTTGCTAGTAAAGTAGTATACCGTATGGCGTATCGTAAAATTCGTATTGCCGGACACCTTTAATTCAATGTTTAAAAGGGGGGCACATTAAGAGACGACAAATTCAGGAAAAAATCGCACTAGCTATTTCAAATTAAAAATATGAAAATTAGGAATATGGCAAATCGATATATTTACCGGCCGATTTCTTCGTACCGCACTTGCCCAGTGCCAGTGGCGGATCCAGCTTTTTATAAAATAAACGGGGGGTTGGGGTGGTATGCGAGGGAGCGTAGCAACCGAGTCCAAGTGGACATTCCAATTGATGCAAGTTAAGAGCAGTCCAAGAAAAAAAAAATTGCATAAAGAAAAAACAAGTGTTATTGTTAATCCCTGTCATGCCTGTGGTTTGTCTGTCAACGGCGCCCTAGCCAATGTTGATACTTTGTTGAAGCCAGCAATATACACCACGTGGTCAAAAGGCAGGCTAGGGAGTGTTTCAAAAAGAGTTTTGTCAGTGATTTTGTTTGTGTAGTCTGTAGAGGGATGTTACAAGCTACATAGGAAACCCTCGCATGTGATTGGCGGAAAGCAAATTAGTTGTTGAAACCACTGAAAAAAACTCTTCATGAAATGCTCTCCGTCTCGATCGACTTCGTTGTTTACTGTAGCTGTGTACACTAGTGCATGGAGCTGAGCTGACATGCACCCCATGTATGTAGCGGTGGGGCCGAGGCCTTATGCAGTGGCTAGCGGAGCTCAGACAGTACCGGTAGTTAAGGGGCGATGTATTCATTTCGAGGTTAGATTATTGGATTCTGATTTCATTAAATACATGGAGAGAGCCAAAGAACTTATCGTTTTGGCTTAATTTTACTGTAAAAATACCCATAAACGACAATACAGAAGAGAATACCGGTATGATATTTTCAACTTTTGGTATGACGGTATTTTGGTATTGAAATTTCAACAGTGGTATCCATACCGGTATGACGTTCATATATCAAAAAAGCTTAATTATCGCACTTCGCACTGGCGACCAAGTTCCCCATACAACGATTCAATCAATCCATCGACCAGCAAATCAATCAATCAGTCAAATATCCATTCAATCAATCAATTAACAATTCAATCAATCTACTAATCAATTAAACAACCACCAGTTTTGACCATATAAAAACATGCAATAGAGATAAAATGTTCAGTTTTACTGAAGGCTTCTATAAGAAGCATTTTATATTCACTTTTTTTCTCTTTCCTTTTCCTTTTTCCTTTTCTTCATTTTTTTGTTTGCACATGAATAAAATTATATTATGAATGCACATTTAGACATAAACATGAAATAGTAACACAGGCTTGTATATCTTTTCAATCAACAACATGGCAAATACAATACTGAGGGTAAAAAAGATATTCAATTACAATAACAATGCTACAAAAATGATGGGAAGATAATAACAATATCAATAATGATAACAATTATGACAATTAAGATAAGCAATATTTAAAGTAATTATAACTATACAAATCATAATATGAGAACAATTGGTATTTATTGAAATATCTTAAACTTAAAACAAATAATAATTAATGAGACGATTCCATTTTGTTGGAGAGAATAGACTAAACTGTCACAAATATTGACATCAAACAAAACATGTCTCAAGAAAGACAACACTGCAAAATATAGTGAAATGTGAAAGGGAGACATTTGAAAAACTTTAACTCTCATTGCAGCATGGGCAGTCAGAGGACTTGGGTGCTCTGAACCAGTGACAGCAGTACCGCAGATGGACCCAGTGATTGCAATGGTCACACTTTACCCAATCAAGGATGAAGACATGGGCTCTGTCCACCTGTTTGGGCACACTTGCTTCACACACACAGCAGTTTGAAGATTCATCACCTTCCTCGAATTCGTCCTCACTTTGTGCGTCTTCGCGAAAGACGAGCTTCCATCATGTTTGTGATTAATCATTCATTCCAGATATGCCTGGGATTTCTGACTGGGCAGGGGTGACAGTGGGTGTAGCAAACTCCTTTGGACTTGCTGGCATTTGGTGTTTGTCCTTCTTGCATTTTCCTTTCTTTGAAGTTTGGATCTCTTCCGGAACTTGAGGAGCATCATCATCAGGATCAACTGCATATTCCTGAAGTATTTTGTGGTAGACATGTGTTTCCGTGATCGCTACCCCGGGAGACTTCCGCTTCCTTGTGATGGCAGAATCCTTGCTGGGGGAGTTGGTCGTCGATTGATTGGGAATGCAGCTACCTTTGCATGGGATGCAGTGTCCCTAGTCAGGCCTACCTCAGGCTCACTTGATGGATTGACAAGGCTGGCTGGACAAAACATTTCCTCTCCATTAATCTTGTCTGGATGGAATGGGTTAATTCCTGTTGCCGGGAATCCAGCGTGCAAGTTAAACTTGCTCGAGGTTCGAAGATAGGATTCTCCATTCAACTTGGTGAGGAGGTCCCTCGTGATCACCTTGCCAGGATGTTCGCGGCGATACCTACTACAGGTGACATTGTAGTGGGACTTAGCGGGCTAAATATACCTACATCCAAGGGCTGAAGAAAATGACTGGTATGTGCAGGGAGAAGAAACAATACGATGTCGTGTTCTCGTGTATATTTATCACGTTAATGGGTTCATATGATCTATGTCTGTCATAAATCAAGATGACCCTTTCTTCCTTTTCCCTTCTTGCATCCACAAAGGGAGTGAAGTGACTCTTGAAGAAGTCCTGAAATATCATTTAGTTACTCCACCCACTGTCGGTCATTTGCACTCTCGTCCCTAGAAGTGTACAGTCTTAGAACTTGTCCATGTTTTTCTTCCTTTTGAAGACGAGGAAAGGTGGGAGGCATTCCCCAGCTGCATTGCCGCAAGCTATCAAAGTTGTCAAGGAAGAACGTGGTGTAACAATGAAATGTGGCCTTGTTGGGTCTTCCTGGCCACAATCTTCACGGGCTTGTGTCCACAATTAAACTTGACTTCGTCAACGTTGAAGATCCTTTCTCCTTTGCCCTCCAAGCCTTTCTTTTTCTCAAGATTTCATACATCTAAAATTAAGTGTGTTAATTTGTTGTTTAAATTTTTTTGCAATTACTCTGTTCCTCTAGCTTGTAAAATGTTCATGTTAGATATTGTGATCATGAAAATCAATTTTCTTTAATGTATTTTGATTGAAATCTTTCCATTTTTGTCTTTCAACCCCATTAAGGAATGCACCAATTTCTAAGAAAGCCCAGAAGAAAGCCCAGAAAGAGGCAGAAAAAGCAGCTAAGAAGTCTGAAAGAAAAGCACAACAGGTAGGCGATCCTTCTTCTGTCTGTAGGGTGGATCCTCAGTCTCAGGACTTTTCCTTAGGGGAAACAAAATTGACAGAAAGTTGCGGATTTTCTCTTCAACTAAATGCTGATAATATATTGAGATCAATATACAGTGCATTTAAAAAAGTTGACACTTTATTAAATACTATAAATGATACAGATTAAAGTGCCCAAATATTGTACGTGTAAGCATTATTGTACTAAAAGTAAAACAAACGAAAAGTTTTTTAATCATTTAAAAATCACATTGTTGTTAAATGTTTAAGGGGATCACATACCCTCAAAATGTCTGTTTCTGCTTTTTCTTATGGTGATACAAACTCTTTATCAATGATGTAATCTTTAAAATCTGTATTACATGCCCTCCTATAGAAAGAACACATGATCTACTGATAGATGTGATAAAAGAGGCAATTTAAGTGAAATATATAATGGGGAGAGTTGTTAACAAGTGACATCATACATAGTACCGCATTGCCACTTTGAGGATCTCCATAGCATTAGTGACTGCAATATTCAAATGCTGATAACTTTCTTATTATTTGTCCGATTTTTCTCAAACTTTCATCGATCTGTTTCTTTGATTTTTCTGTTTTCACACACGCTGTCTTGTTCCAAAGATTTCATTTTCCTTTAAATTTATGAAAGCTAAAAAAAAAGCTATGGACAGTACATAGAGTTCATTTGGGACCTGGGATAAGCCAGGATCGTGATAAGAAAACTGAAATTCCACTGGAACAGAGCTGGGCCATTCTGGGAAAGGATATTTTTTTTTACTGATAACAACACTAAACATTTGCCCCCTAGTTATGAACCTTTTATTATTGAACATTTGAAGAAAGAAAAAACATTCTAAACAAAATTGACAGAAAGTTGTGGACTTTGTATGCAACTATATGCTGATATTATAATTAGATAAATATTCAGTGCATTTAAAAAAGCTGAAACTATATTGAATACTATAAAATGATATAGATTAATCATATTAAAATCATATTGTTGTAAAAATAGTTAATATAAATGTCATGGAAGCTATGAAAAGCTATGGACAGCAAATGGAGTTCATTTGGGACCTGGGACAAGCCTGGATCCTGATAAGAAAACTGAATTCCACTGGAACAGAGCTGGGCCATTCTAGGAAAAGATTTTTTTTTGCTGATAACGACACTAAACATTTGCCCCCTAGTTATGAACCTTTTATTATTGAACATTTGAAAAAAATCAAACATTCTAAAGTGATTAATTTGTACTTCACAATACTTCACTGTGATTTTGTATGCTCTCACTCCCTTTCTTAATTGCAGGCTGAAGCATCTAAAGCTGAAGAAGCTGACTTTGCTGAAAATTGTTATGGCAATTATCCTCTGATTCAGTCACAGAATAAGATAGGTATGTTTTTTTTCATATCATATTGTGTACACTACAGTAATTACATGTGTATTGCATTGAGATTAATTGCAGTGTTGCACTGTGATATTGACTTGCATACAAAACTGTACAGACTATATGGTAATCATGTGTAATTGCATACAGTGACTTTCTATTGAGCATGGTGGATATTAGTCTGACATCTGATTAATTCTGAATCTGGAAGAGGAATCTGATTTTTGTTTTTTATTATTATTCAGAGCTCTTGTTTATTAGATAATCTTAGTTTTTAAATAGATTTGCTGTCCATTTTTGTTGGGAGATCTGGTGGTTGTTTCATAAAGCTGTTCTTAAGTTAAGAGCAACTTTAAGAATGACTGGTGATCCTTTCTTACGATCAATGGTATACTTATTAGCAATGGTTTAGGCGTAAGAAAGGATCACCAGTCGTTCTTAAAGTCGCTCTTAACTTACGAACAGCTTTATGAAATGGCCCCCTGTATCATTATGGCCCACGAAATGGGCTACTCAACAAGACAGTTAATTATTAAAGATGAATTCCAGTTCTGGTAACGATCTCTAGAGACTTTTTTACAGAATCTAATATAATGACCACCCAAGTGTCTGTTTGTATGAATGAATGAGAATGCTGAGAAATAAACAAAATAAGCGTGGATTAGATCACTTCTGTCAGGTCTTTATTCCAGCAATAATAATACACTGTCCCACATGTGCCTAACTGTGTTGGCGATCTTTAGTGTGATCGTATTTCAGCTTAGATTTTATGATTTCACAAAGTTCAGTTTATGTAACTGTACCAGATCTAGATCCACGATGATATAGTCATACTTAACCTTGGTTTTATCGACTTTCTCACGAAATTAGTGTTTTACTGCAACTACTATCATTTAGGCTTAAAGTTGAAATGATAAAGTTAATAAACTGTAGTCTACCTGCTATTGTAAACAAAATAAGATTTTAAACTGTGATTTATTTCAGAGAGGAAAATCTATCGAGTTGAAGAACTCACCGCCGACAAAGTGAATCAAAAGGTGTGGATCAGGGCCCGCTTACACACTAGTAGGAGCAAAGGTATGGTATCTGTAAAAAATGATGTTGAGTGGCTATTGCAACTTGACAAATTGCTTTCAAGGGTTATCCTTACATTCTGCATGAAAATGTATGCTGTATTGCCCTAAGTCTGCACAGTGCCCCTTGTCTGTGCTTACTTGTATCTGCAAGATTCTAATCCAAGCAGACAAAATGACCATGATCTTTTCATCTGTAATAGATAGGAAGATTTTCATTCATAAATCAAGAGTCAAAATTTTGAAATGATTTTTCATAAATTTTAATAAATTCCATACATGTTAGGCATTTTTGTTGAAGGTCTTAAAGTCCTTTCCCCCTCAAATTGTGTACAATGGATAGGTGTGCAGACATGTGGCACCATTTGAGGAATTTCTTCCTACCGAGTACCATTATACGAATAAACCCTATCAGGCCAAAAAAAAATTATTGTTTTATTTTCGGGGCTACTTTTCACAACATACTGCCTAAATCTGCAACATTGGATAAGCTTTAATATTGCAACGAATGGGGATTTCCAGGGCACCCTTTTTTAGTTTCCAGAGCTCTTTTGAGCATTTTTGGAGCTAAATCTTCCCAACCCCCCTGTAATTCATTCCCTAAACCCTATATATCATTCTCATAGACTTGGGCCTCAGTACATTATAAAAGGTAAAGGTGCCTCCTGTCTGGCTTCATAGACCGAAACTCGTACTATTGACATGTCATGAAATCTGAAGCTGTGCATGGTATGTAATTATTTTTTAAATTTTATTTTCACAGGTAAACAGTGTTTCCTTGTGCTCCGACAACAGCAATTCAATTGTCAAGGTCTGCTTTGTGTCAGTGATAAAGTTAGCAAGCCTATGGTCAAATTTGCTGCCAAGTAAGTCATTATTCACTTGAAAAAATTATACACTATGGCTTGTTTCTGATTTCAGATTTAATTTAAACTCTTGATTAAAGCTGTGCTTAAAGTATTGAAAGCGAGAAGTGGCATAAACATCCAAACAGAAGAAATTCAATTTTGCAGCATACTTGGAACTTGATACTTCTCTGTTTGGGAATGATAGGTAAAACAGTTTTTGTCACAATTAAAGCATGGGTAAGAACACAGTAAACGTGCTTTCAAAATCTGACAAATGCAACTCAAGATTGCAAATATTCATATGCATTACATACATTTTATGCTAATAAATTCATCCAAGAATAACTCATAGAAGTTGACCGTTTATTCTTTATGCTCCTCTTTTGAATTGAGATAAGATTATCTTGTAAATAATGATATTAGGTATGATTTTTCTGATTTACTGTAAAACTGTGCATCCTTTTTCCATCATGTTTTTGTTCCATATTTAGTATTACAAAGGAATCCATCATTGATGTGGAGGGTGTGATATCTCCTGTACCTCAGCCAATTGAGAGCTGTACCCAGAAGGATGTAGAGCTTCATATTGAACAGGTGAATAATATAGTAACTATAATTTATACGTGTGTAGCACCATCTATCTGAAAATGCTTTATTCTGAGGAGCACTTTCATTATTACCCCGCTTTATGTTGAGCTGCCATTTCCAGCGTTGATATCCTGTTCTTTGTTCATGCAAATGAAGAGGTCATTATATACCATCTTGTGATAAGTGGAGAACCATTAGAATAATCAACATCTAACTTGGGTCATGTATGCATGTGAGTGACCATGATCTCTTAAGATACAGGATCACAAGGTCAAAGTTCACGGAGGTCATTTGAAAATTTTAGAAGTTAGATACAATATTGTTGCTCTGGCAGAGGAATACCTGTTTATTTTGATTACGTGCATATGAGTATCAAAGTTTATATTCACCATTAATAGACAAGAGAATCTATTAAATATTCTGTTCCTCTTCATATTGAAACTCTGCATAAATTTCATATAGTTCTTGCTTTTTTTTATTTTGTTTGAAGATCTTTGTGGTGAGTCCTGCTGAGCCCAGGCTGCCCCTCCAAATTGATGATGCTGCCAGGTCAGAAGCAAAGGAAGATGAAGATTCCTCGCATGTGACGGTCGGGCAAGATGTCCGCCTTGACAACCGTGTCCTGGATCTCAGGGTAAGGTGTGAAAATAAAATACAATCTTGGAAGTGAAATAGTAGGCTAAGATATGTTGTAATGTAAAATTATTTCTAATGTGCAAAATCCTTTTTATTCAGATAATGAAAAACAACTAGTTTGGCAGGAGTTTAGACCTATTTCTTGCCAGTTTTTCTTCCTTTTAGGGGCGGAAGAACCTTCTGAGTTTTTAGCTCACTCTAGTATTTTTTAATCAAGACATACAAGCATATCAGTTCCTGGTTGGTTTGGTATTCTTTGGCAGCATACTAGAACCCCGGGCTTTGCCTGGTTATGAGTTGTAATTGTTGTGTGATAATCATATATATGAGGAATGATCTCTTATTCTTCCAATAGCAATTTTGAGCTGGATATTTTGTCTTTTTTTATCAGACCACAACTAACCAGGCCATCTTTCGTCTTGAGGCTGGAGTAGTTCAAGAGTTCCGATCAGCGATGAAGAAAAGAGACTTTGTGGAACTCCAGATCCCGAAAATCATTTCAGGTAATATTAGCTGTGTAAAATAAGACTAAGAAGTGAATATGCATACAATATAATAATAGATACTAAGAGTATATTATGGAAATGATCCAGTGCATAGAGATATCCTACTTGCCCATTTTCCTGATAGAATCCAAATATTCTGATTTTTCAACTTTCAGGATACCCTAAAATCAAAATTCATATATTCAAAATTTTTAATGAATTATTCCCTATCAACATAAATTTCATGGAAGGAATTTGTGTAGATTTTGTAAAACACTTTTACGTTGGATATGCTTTATTTTCACCAAATTTTTGACGTATTTGAGATTTTTTTGTTATGATTATACATCATCTTGACCTGTAGCCCTGGTGACATGTTATTCTACAGCATGGATGCTCTAACTTTAGTATATTACACCCCAGAGCATGCATTATACAACAGATATTGCATTTATTCCTTTTCACTTTATACAGCTGTCACTAAGGGTGGAACAAATGTATTAACTGCGTTTTACTTTAACTTTTTAAGAAAAGTATATAATTATATAATATTGACTGGCCTTGAGGGTAACACCAAATATATTGCCCGCAAATAGAATCATATTGGCCCAAGTCTTTAGACGAGGGCAATATGGTTCTTTTTAGGGCAATATATTTGATGTTTCCCAAAAGAAGAGCCAGTCAGTATTTTCATTATTATCCAAATCAGACATCAAGAGCAATATCGTGAAAATTTAGATATTTTTCCCTTTAAGAAAGTGATTCTATTTTTTCACGTTGAGCAGACTTTGCCTCTAAACTAAACCAATATGATGTATTTGAAATGTTGCAGTATCCATATTGATTGACATTGTGATGTATATTGTACTGCACGGATCAATATGATGCGTATCTCTTTCTACGCGTCCATAGATGCCCGGATGTGAGACTAAGGAAAATACATAGGTATATTTTGTGTTGTCTCCGCATGCAAAGTCAGTATGCGCAGAAAGGCCAAAGAAAATACAAAGTATATACCTATCGCTTTCCAATATTCATGAAATCTAGGGCAATACGGTTTTGTAAATGACCAGCTCAAATGTCTGATATGGGTAATAATCCATTATATTTCACCCCAGAACATGCACTATAAAACAGATATTACATTTATTCCTTCTTACCCTTTATACAGCTGCCAGTGAGGGTGGAGCCAATGTATTCACTGTGTCTTACTTTAAGAACAATGCCTATCTTGCTCAGTCACCTCAACTCTACAAACAGATGGGAATAGCTGCTGATTTTGAGAGGGTCTTCACTATAGGAGCAGGTGAGATGAGTTTTTCCTTTTTTTATCTGTCTGATGTGTAATTACAAACCACATGCCCAAATATCTCATGCATCTTTTGGGACCAGGGGGTGTTTCACAAACAGGATCAAGTCTTTGTGAAACACCTCTAGGGGTGCATTTAAGAAAGGACATGTTTAACGTTTTATCTGACAAAGTATGTTTTATCCGACAGTTACATTAGGAACTGTACCTCTCAGCCAATCAAAATCAAAGAAAATTGTCTGATCTGACAAATTGTTAAACAACAAATGTTGATGAAATGCTCTCCAGAGGGGTGTTTCATTGAAAATTTATTGGCACAGACTCAATTGTCAGCTCTTACAGTCACCATAGTAACAGACAGGAGCCAGTCCTTCTCAACCAAAACCAACTATTTTCCCTGAAATTACCAGAGCTGACAATTTGGTCAAGTGTTGACAATTTCCAAGAAACACCCTCCTGACTCAAGATACTGGGAAATAAGTAAGTAATAGGATATTGCTATGGCTCTCTTTACTGTCATGTATCTGTATTAATTCAATTCAATTTAATTTGTGTTTATTAAATATGAAATATACATATAATACAATGCTGTAGCCCAAAATCTAGTAAAATATATACATTTAAAATGTCTATATTTGATAGGAAAGCAGCTGATTGGTTGAGATTTTAATATATGTATTTAGATTTCATGTGATAAAACCAGCCTGAGATTGAAATTGAAGATTCTGCATTGATTGCAAAGAAATTATGTACTGAGCTTACTAAAAAAAAAATGTGAAAATCTTATTGAGATCTGTAATTGAGATTTGGAATGTAGTTATTGCATAAGAATTAGTCTTAGCAGTAGTACAATGACCAAAAAAAAAAACACTTTGAGATATGAGACTCATTCAGAATAGAACAGAAATTAAAAATATATTTAGATACAAAGCGCTTTGAGATATGAAAGTAAAGCTGGTAAAAGAATTTCAAATAAAACTTAAGAAAATCTTGATTTTCTTTATATATGTATATATATATAAGAAAATCAAGACTTTTTTAATATTGGGGTATTTCATTTTTGTATTCTTCCTAAACAGTTTTCAGAGCAGAAGACTCTAACACCCATCGTCATCTCTGTGAGTTTGTCGGCATGGACATGGAGATGGCCTTCCAATATCACTATCATGAAGTAAGCTATAAAGAATATTAAGAAACTGAATTATTGTACACATCTGTAAATTCATGGTTGCTGTCGTTTGTATATAAAAAGTAGCAAGCTTTTTGTTTTTGTAAGTATTCCATGAAATACGACATGAATCACAATATGATTTAAGTAACTGCTTGAATCTGTATACACCAACTAGAGCTCTTAGGTCGGCCAGTGATCATCTTCGCCTCACATATTCATTAACTCGTACATTAGCCGGTGACAGAACTTTTACGGTGTCGGCTTCAAAATCCTAGAGCTACCTGCCACTAATAATTAGACGGTCTCCATCATTAGCAATTTTCATAAAGTCATTAGAAACTCATCTCTTTTGTACTTTGTAGTTTTTAAAATATTACATTTAATTAATTCATTGTAAGCACGTTGGGCCTAATGGGAAAAGCACAGTACAAATAATAAGTAATAGTAATAATAATGATTATTTTCACTATATTGCCTTATCATATGCTTTGCACATGCCACCGTAGAACATGGCATGTGATATTTAGAACACCAAAGAATACTAAGTTTGTAGATGATGTTTGAAGGTCAGGGTTCCCAGCCCATCAGGGATATCACAGAAAATTGTTTTACTTTTTTCCAGTCAAGGAAAAATCAGGGAATTTGATTATAAAATACCTACAATCAGGTAAAAATGCCTCAAATGAGGGAAATATCAGGGAATATTGATCAACCCAAAAGTGGAGAGCATGGTACTCAGACTCTGTTATATTTTTGCATATCAAGACAACATCCATTGAATGACTGGTTATGGTGGTACTAATTAGTTTTACATTATTGTTTTATACTGAAAATGCATGTAATTCACTGCAACAACTTAGAAAACATGAGAAACTGGTATTGGGTCTAAATAATTATCAGGGAATTTTCAAACTTCATCAGGAAAAAATCAGGGAATTTTGTTTTCTTGAAAAGTTGGGAACCCTGAAAGTGTGCATGTTGGTATGGACAATCACAGAAATGTTTTATAGCACACCAGATGGTGAGTCCTAAAAGGACTAACAAAAGTGGATAGAGGTATAAGTGAAATTGGGAGGCAAGAAAGTTGAAGATTGGAATGTACAGTATTTATTTTCTAAAATTAGTGTAGCCTTAAAAAAAAATTGCATTTTCAAAAAAGGAAAATTGAGGTCTCTATGAACTTAAGTTATACGTGAGATCCAAACCGTTATGGATATCTTTTATTCCTTTTCAACAGGCCCTGGATGTCATTGGGAATGTCTTCAACGATATTTTCCGGGGTCTTCGAGATAATTTCCAGACTGAAATTCAGACTGTGAGACGCCAGTTCCCTTCGGAGGACTTCAAGTTCCTTGATCCCCCTCTTCGTCTTGAGTGGCCTGAGGCCATCAAGATGCTGCGTGATGCAGGCGTTGAGATTGATGACCTGGAAGACCTCAGGTGTGTTTTAATTGAAGATAAATGCCAGTTGTAATCAGTGGTGGATCCAGATGGGGGCCCAAGGGACCCACGCTCCAACTATATTTTGAGAATTGCCCATTGAACATTAACATTATTAACAGAGCTAAATCTCAGGAATTTGGACTCTGCGCCCTATCTATTTTCAAATTTTCTCTTTGCACCCCTCTATTTCAAAACCCTGTATCTGCCACCAGTTGTAACATTCTAATTAAATGACAATCAAGCGTTTGCATATATGAATAAAATTATATTTCCAAATTGTTCTGGTAGAAAATTTGTAATTGCTGAGAAATTTGCAAAGGAAGCATGATATTGAAGCCAAGTGTCTGGGTCTTTATCCAAGCAATGTTAATACACAATATTGAAAGCAATACTCTAAAATGCCATTTTGCCACCAAAGGGTAGAACCCATTTTCAGCTTGTGAGTTGCACAAAAGGAAAATTAACAGTTGTATGTCTTTATATTCTACCGTTTGTGAAAACATGGATGAAAAATTGATTGTGTGATCACAGTGCCCCTATCCCATGTTAGAGAGTCTTTTCGGAGTATTGTGGCCCAGTGGATTAATTTCCAAACTTTGAAACAGAGGGTTGTGGGTTTGAATCCTCGCCTTGGTGTAACCTCCTTCAGCAAGATATTGGTACACCTTGTGCTGCACTCAACCCAGGTGAGGTATATGGGTACCTTGCTGGAGTTTATTCCTTGAAATGCTTGTGTGCTGTAAAAGGCTCGTCGGGCTATAGACAGGCCAATAATATCCATGTCACACAAGAATTGCATAGGTATGGTAAGTGTTACAAGATATGTGGGAGATGAGAACTGAATGTTATCATTTTTATAACTTACTGAAATTATTAATCTTATGGCTTGTAATTATTACTTGTTATTATCTGACAGCACCCCTAACGAGAAGTTTCTTGGGCGGCTTGTGAAGGAGAAGTATGACACAGATTTCTACATATTGGACAAGTTTCCACTCTGCATCCGACCTTTCTACACCATGCCTGATCCAAACAACCCGGTAAGTCATGTTGGAACTAGAAATGTTTTTATTTCATTTCATTTATTTCCATTTCCAACAATTACAATTAATATTTGATTTCATACATCTTGATATAATGAGCCATAAAACAAAGAGGAAATTTTATGTACAATATATAATCAAGATTTATCATACAAACAGGTTTGGAATGGAGGAGGTTGCTAAAAAGAAGCAGAGATTGTTGAGTCCAGTATCCTAATGAAATCTTATTTAGACAAAAAAAAAACGCAATGACAACAAGATGAGAACTTGAGCATAAAGCAGTTTAATGTATATTTAAAGAAATTTTTGTGTTTTTTAGAAGAAAATTGGAAAGAGAGTAATTAAAAGTTTTGATTAGGAAAAAGAAGGCAAGACCACCCCAATAAAAAATTATTTCATTGAAAAAAGATAAAATCAAACTAGCATAACACTGAAAATTTCATCAAAATTGGATGTAAAATAAGAAAGTTATGACATTTTAAAGTCTTGCTTAATTTCACAAAACAGTTATATGCACATCCTGGCTGCTATGCAAATCAGGAGACTATGACGTCATCCACTCACTATTTTTTTTTGCATTTTATTATACGAAATATTCCATTTTTCTCCTCATTGTCAAGTGATACAACGATTAATTCCTCCCTGAAGATGTGGAATTAGCATTGTTTAATACTATATGGTTCAGTCAAGTTGGTCCTTATCGTCAAATCAATAAAAAATGAAATATTGTATAATGCAAACAATAAAAAACAAAAGAAATAGTGAGTGATGGACATCATCGACTGACTCACCTAGTTGTGCATATCATTGTTTTGTGAAAAATTAGCGAAACTTGAAAATGTCATAACTTTCTTATTTTACATTCGATTTTGATGAAATTTTCAGCACTATTCTAGTTTGATTTTTCTATATTCAAATCAGCACTCTCCTTGGGTGGATTTGACCTTTAAAGATCTTTTGTTCTTTTTTTTCCATGGGCATATAATTTTTTTTGTGCCTATAAAAATGACAATTTTGTTGGCTTCACTATAATATGACCCTGCCATTCATGTTGACATTGATTTTATTTGTCATACATCAATTGCAGTATTATAGTTTGTGCAACTTTGTTAATTGTATTTTCCCATCAATTTCTATTTTTCAGCAATACTCCAACTCATATGACTGTTTCATGAGAGGAGAGGAGATCATGTCCGGTGCTCAGCGAATCCACGATTCAAAGTTCCTCCTGGAGAGAGCTAATCATCATAACATAGGTAGAGATTTCTTGATTTATTTGAATAATTATTTGAATAAATTGCACTGTCTGTCCATAATAGGTCTGGTATTGTACCTTTGTAGAGATAATCCTAATAGCATAATATCGTAGGACTGAATTGGGATATCTGTACAGTTTCTATAAGATTGTACGTACAAATCAAATATGTGATCTGCCACTTTAAACCCAACAGTAAGTCGCCTGAAGTAAATATTTAGATTTCTCATTACTTGAATACAGAAGTTACCGATCAAAAGATAAATTCATGGCATTCTTTTTTTCATTTCCAAATGCAGATATTGAGAAGATCAAGGCGTACATTGATGCCTTCCGATATGGAGCACCACCACATGCTGGTGGTGGGATAGGATTGGAACGTGTCACCATGTTGTACCTTGGTCTGGATAATATCAGAAAGACGTCACTCTTCCCTCGTGACCCTAAACGTCTTACACCATGAGAGGGCGTACTCTCTTTCTATGTGTGATTTTTAATTTCTTATTACCTTTGGTGAAAAGCACCATTTAGAAACAGATATCTTGTCTTTTCTAGGTAGTTATATTTTAATGAGTATGTGTAACATACAACTTAAATATTTGATGTCAAGCAAGTTCTCTCTCACATCTTTTGTCGTATTCTTATCTTTTATTCCCAACTTACATCCACACTAAACAAGAAGAAGGCCTTCATGATTTATTGATGATAATGTTTTTCCTTTGCAAATGCAGGATAATTTCTGTACAGGGTATTATGAGATTGTATACAAATAGCGCATGCCTCTGAGTGCATTGGGTCTAACTATAAATGCATGCTATAACTTCTGATTCATCGCTTTGGACAGTTCTGAAGTTATCAGATGTGCCAATGTGAACCGATGCACTAACAGAAGCCTTGCATTATTTGTTTAAATAAGATAAGATATAGATTCTTGTTGATCGATACATGAAGTGAAATCTACATGTAACATTAGGAACATTAGATTTTCTACCTACTATGCAGCATACTGGCATTGATCATGTCCCTTGAACATAGGCATAGGAAAACATGTAGGCATGCCGCTAGTATTCAGAAAATTCTTCCCATGTTATTTTCCCTCTCAACTCGATATTTTTGCATTTTAAGCAGGTACATGCATGTATGGGTTGTATGAATCTCTATTACCCATTATAAGATCTAATAAAATATTTTTTGTATAAGCCTATTGTTCATCCTTTCCTTATTGTACACTCCATTCATTTCCTGTCAAATTTCTTTTCCGATGGAATTCCTTTTTTTTCTTGTGTTCCACCTTTGGAAGGTATAAGGTTATCTCATTGTAACAAATATTTTGACAATATATTTTCTATTCATGTTTTCTTTATGATTGCTTTTAGCATGTACTTTAAACATTTTGAATTTGTTATGATCTTTATTTGCATATTTATGAGGGCTTGAGAGGTTTACCGGTACTTTTCGTGTTCCTTTTTCTCAGCTTTGTAAAATCATAATCCTGATCTTCCTGCCCTCACAAATTTTATGATAGAAGAAAAGCATATTATAAAGTAATTCTTAATATGTTTATTCTTTAAAAAAATGTCAAAATATGTGTTTGTTAGTAAAAAAAAAAAGCCATAATGCTTACCACATGTACCCTATGAATTTCTGTGCTGTTTTAGAGAATTCTTTATTCCCCTTTGAAAATTGTAATTTAAAAAAAATCTGGAAAATAAATGGTGAACCGAAGTTACTGGAACAGGCTGAATACATTTATGTCTTCAAATTAGTAATCCTTCTTGCCTTTACTTTATTGGTGAAGAAGAGGGATGTTTTATCCAATTTCAAAGATGTTCCATTTCCAAAATATTCTGACCATTGGTATTTACTGGTAGTCTTCATCATTTTGAAGCTTGACCCGGGGTTTATGCTTGTAACACTCAGCTGTGGAAAAATGAATGAAATAGTCTTTGCGGACCATCTTTTGATCTCACCAGTCAAATTTTTGCTACACTGTATTACAGATTCATTGGGTGATTTCAAGTTCAGTGTTGACCTTTAGGTGTTGGTGTTAGGTTAATTATTACACGAGTATAACATCAAACATAAAATGAAGATGGTCCTGAAAAGTCACTCACTAGTTGTTGAGATGTCAATATTGTGATCTTGATCAGTTTTGCGAACTCAGAAAAGGTTTTGGAGGGGAAGCAACCCAAATTGTGCTTCCAACACTAACATCAATGTTAATACCTGACAAATTCACCTGGAACCCCCACATAGTTTACCATGCTACCCAGTTTCAGTCAGTCAGTGTTGCTCACAATTCTTAAAGATGTTGTCCAGGGCCCTGTCTTACAATGAGTTACCGTTGGTCCAATCAACCACAACTATGGAAAGCCAGCAATTTCAACATCTAACATGCATGTTTGTTCAAAATACTCTCTAGATATGATTTATATCCATACATTCACTGTTTTCTTGACAATTCAGTGTGCTTCTCTTTGTTTTTAAAGGACATTGTGCAAATTTCCTAAAGAAAAAAATTATGACATTGATGGATTTCCATATGCTTGAGATTGATTGGATCAATCGTAAGTCTTTGTAAGACGGCCCAGGTTTGTGTTTGACAACTTGATTCTCAGGGATTCATCAGGTTTAAGCAAATTTCATGCAGTTATGTTGTTCTCATAGTAAGCCTATGTAACAATGTAAATACCTTAATGCAACACACAAACTTGAAAGTATGAGCATTATTGTACCGTAGCCTGTAGCATAATTTTTTTTTCTTATTAAGGTAAATAACTTGTAAGTGTCACAGGTATTCTTTTATCATAATTTTTATTAGGAGAAGTGGTAGTTGTATTAGTAGTACTAGTAATTACAATAGTATGCACTCTATCATGCTGGGTCAGTGGTAGTGTGCCTGCCTCATTAACACAAGGTTGTGGGTTCAGAGTCATACCAAAGACTTTAAAAAATGGGACATTTTGACTTCTTGTATTTAGGCACTCATCATCTAGATTGGAGAAGGGTAATAATAACATAAGTTTGTTATTAAGAGCACACAGGTAGAGCAGTTAAACTGAAGTGGCCACCTTAGGTAAATAAAGTGTTACTCATTTGTTTTGTTTTACTTAATTTTCCCTATTTAATTCAATATAATTATTTATCGGCGAGAATCACAGGTATTTTTTAACCATAATCATAGAGAAGGAGTAATTATGATGTATTTGACTACATGAATATTAACATTGATACATGATCATTGTTATTAATTTTTTTCTTCATTTACTTTACCTTTTGTAAAATAAGTACTCTGCATGAAAATTTATTTTGTGAAATGATAATTAAGTGTAGAAAGTGTATGAGCTCAGTTGTAATGAGTATAGTGGTAAAATGGCATATCTTAATAAAGATGATTTCATATGACCTCTTCTTTATTCTTTTGTAATTTATTTGCAAGACTAATGGATTCACTGGCTGTAAATTGAAATTGACACAAGTTGGCAAATGACTGGTAGCAAGCATGAATGGAGGTGTCATGACCCACTGGTCAAATGCACATGACGTCACTCAGGAGAGCGCTGAGTTCAATATCTGGCACAGCACTTCATGACCTAGCACAAGGCCTTTTGTCTATGTGACACTTGTTATCGTCAAGTCAATGAAAATGCTATTGGCTGTATTGAAATCGTTTGCACAGGTTAAAAAAAAGTGAATGTCAAATTGAGCAATTAAATTCTAGCCCACCTTTTTTATTAGTCTAGTGTAAATTGGATTTTGTAAGAAAGTGCATTGAATGGACTCTGTTTTAGTGGCAGGATTGTAGGGGCCCATGGGGGGAGCAGAACAATGTTATATTTTGTCCATTCTTGTGAAATGAATGGATCACAATTTCTGAAGTCTCCATTAATTAAGAGTTAATATTTACTCCCTGCTAAATCAAAAATACATTAGTTAGCATGAATACGTATTGTAGGTCAACCTATGGCTTTGATTTGAAAATATCAAATGCAGTCAATAGCTTGAGAAACAACAAATTTTATAGATTTAACAGTGTAACCATGGGCAAGAGTTTTGAAAATGAATGCAAAACATGAGAGAAATACAGCAGGGGTTTTTGAGCTCCAATTATTGTAGTGGGATAGACTGAAACTCTTTCCAAATGCAATTGTGTGTATAATACATTTGAAACATGTGTATGTTAACATCAGGATTTTTTTTTTCATCATGTGTATGGTCTGTTTGGCTGGGGAATGATGAAAAGTTTTGGAGGAATGAAAATTTGTCAAATAAAACAGACTTTAGCTTAGAGATCAGCCGATCTAGAAATTAAAGCTTTGAAGACTTTTTGAACAGCCTCCCTCCTCCCCCATTGGACATTTCTGGATCTGCTCCTGTATACCTGTATATAAAGGTGAAATATTTTGCATGTGACTATTTGAAAACAGTCACAAGTATCATGGATCATTCACTTTGGAAGAGAATGATAATACAATGAAAACATGTAAGTCTATATAAATACATCTACCCATATGTAATTCAATTATTGCTCATTTTCATATATTCAAAGCTATTTGAAATTTTTCACCAATTAAAGGGCGATTCCACTCCAACAAAAGTAGATTTAGATTGAAAAGAGAAAAGGCAAAAATTTTCATCAAAATCATATGGAAAATGATATTCAAAGTTTTTGTTTATTCTAATATTTTTTTGTGAAAATAAGCAGAAAATCATTTATCTGATTTCAATGGAATATTTAGCTTCATGCTAGTTTGATTTTTCTTTGATCCACTTTTTCAATTGAAGAAGTATAACTTTTTCGATCGTGTAGATTAGAAAAACTCATCTTGTGTGAAATTTTGCACTGATCCCAAGCAAACCAGTCTTATTTGTCTTATTACCCCTTCTCACTGTTCTTCTTACCACTTTTCTTTTACCACTTTTCTACTCCAAAGCAATTATTCAATCATTTTTATTCATGGATTGATTTTTAAATAATTTTTATCATTATTAATATTACGGTATCATTATTATTTTGTGATCGGACCTTTCGGCGACGCTATAAATGTTTTTTGTACTTTCGGAGCCCACGCATACGTCACACGTGCAGCATAGCAGCGCAGATCAGACAGCCGTACGACCCCGATCGATCGCCGGCCGCCCCAGCTCGACCGTCGAAGACCCTGGCGCTCATGCTATTAAAGCTAGCATCGCATCCGCTTTGCACACTCGCACTACTCGAGTTCAACGATTCAGAGCCAGAGGCAGCACCCACAAGTACATCCCGTCTTTTCTTGATCTTAGGTCTCTTCGTTTCGTTATTACTTTTGGTTCCACCATGTCTCCATCTTTTATTGAATACGGCTCGGAATGCAACTTTCCAATTCAAAATTTACCGTATGGAGTGTTTTCAACAGCCTCCAATGTAAGTTTTAGGGTTTTTTTTTTCAATGTTTGTTTTTTTACTTAGCAAATTACTAGCGCACTTAATTATTCAACCAGCAGACCAGTGACTAGTAAGATTTAACATATATTTATTTTTATTTTAAAAAAGTTTCAATTGATAATGTTCCTTATATTCTAATGAGTAAGTGTGCCAAAATCTGTTTAAAAAAGTCTGAAAGAAATTACGCCTTTTTTATTTGATTGTCTTTCTCTTTGGTTTAGAAAAAAAAGCCCGGCCAGTCATTTTCACGTCACTTCACTTCAGATTGAACAAAAAAGTGGTGCCCGAACCATGTCTGCTTACCCATTCACTGCTCGATTCAGGGTTTTTATCAGAAAAGCTTAATTTTGAGGCCGTCACATAAATGCTTGACATTCAGACATTATTTTTTTATCCATTTTGAATTTGAGTCAGATATTTTAATTAATGAATACGGTTCTAGGCCTATTTACATACATGTGTAAAGTTTGTGGTTGTTGCGTTTCTTCTTGAATCGTGCAGATAAGCATGTGCGCAGACAAGGGGACTGCACTGACTTGGGTTGGGCCTTTTAGGCCCTTTCCATTTTATAAATCATGTTCATTGTGTTCATAATTTTATTCATATTACCTTACATATCTCGCGACACCTTAGTCCAGGACCAGTATATAACTATTAATGTGTTTTTGTAGTATCTTGAAAGTTTGAAAACAAAATTTTATTGAAATATTGGTTTAAAGTTGAATGTTACTACTTGAAATTAATTGCCTTGACAGGCCTATTTTTACATATGTAGGTTTGTGGTCATTGTGTACAGAGTGACCAGATTTCACAAAATAAAATATGGAACAATCGACAAAGCATGATTTGAATGGGTAGTCATGTGAAGATTAATAAGAAACTTTATACTTCACCTGAAGAATGCAAAGAAACTACTCGATAAATTCAATCTTGTCCTTTGCATCTTTTTTATTGTTATAATACATAAAAAAGAAAATTTGAATTGTGATAAATTTGTTTTTGACATTGTTGTAATAAAAAACATTGGAAATACTCAAGCATTAAATAATCTTTCTTGAAAGATGAATATCATCAAACAGTTGTCAAAGTTACAAGTAATCTACAATGAAATAGTAGATGAATCTTAATATGGTCCATAATAAAATATACTTCAACATGTATTATGGGGGCATATTCACAATAATATTTTCACATGAAAGATGCCATTGATAATTCTTATCTCATTCTAAATGTATTGAAATGACAAATATTGATAAATGCAATGGTCACTTAGTGACTCTGATTTCTCCTTCCACTGGTCTGTGCTGAAGAATCACTGGTGGGCACTTGTCAAAATGAAAATGTCAGGACTCTCGACTTGTTTTATTAAAAACTGAATCATCAGACAATCAGAAACCCAAATTATAAGAGAAACAGTTAAATATCTCCAAATCCACACAAAAAATCCCAATTTGCCCAATTTTATAAACAACTCTCTCATCAAATGTTAAAAAGGTTATACCTTCAAACACCATTTCCAGAAGACCTTAAAGGTATTGTTTAACTTTATGTGCAGCCAATTTAAAAAATTCTCAAACCAAGATGAAACATGTGTACAAGTGCATGTATTAGAAGTAATAAACCCTGAAAACAACCATTATTGAGAATGAAAAGCTAAAACTACAAGGCAAACCCCGATTTTTTAAGTAGGCGTCTTATAGACACCTAAATGGTACGCATGAGTGTATGGGATGAGATATCATTAAGATGGTGTTTCTGGTCACTTTATATTTCAATATTATTTTGAAGCACTAAATAATTATTTTCGAACGCAATTTTTTCTGGGCTTCATTTTTGTAACATATCACAGACACAGGTGACAAGTGTAACCTAGCTCAGATTTTTTTAAAGTCAAACCAATGTTAACCAATCCCTTTAAGTGATGATACACAAGGAATGTTGCCTATGGAGGAAAGTATAATCTATGGGAACATCACTAGCAGGAAGTTTTTGGAACACATATTTTTCCATAAAAAATGTCCATGTGTAATGTTCAGTTTTTAAATGCAAATACAAGATCTCTGGGCATAATAGTTGATTGTTTTTGTTGTTCTGTCAGAACTACAATGGTTCTGTTTTATGCATTTTGATTTCACCTGAAGTTGAATAAAAAGAAAAATCTTGAAATAAAAGTTTTAATGCATTGTACTTTCGTTGTATCTTAAAGAAAAATGATTTGCTTGCCCAGATGTAATTATTTATCAATGCTACATAAAATTGCTACATACATGTAGGATTGTAGTACTGAGTCATGGGTTCTTTTCATTCCATTGAATTTGCTACAGTGAAAATTGGTCTGCTAGAAATTCCACACACTAATCAAATACTATTTTTATCCTTGGTTTAAAACACTATACCCTAACCGACACTTACATGTAACCCTAAACCTAACAAAACCCTATTGCAAACTTAACCTAATCCTACATGTACATCTTCAATAAAATAAAGCCGAGAGCAACTGTCATGTCACCCATTTGAAATCAATAATTGTCAGTTGGAGCCTATCTCCTGCTGGGTGTAGCTTAATGTATTAAATTGGTATTTTATATTTGAATAAATGACATGTTGATTGTCCTGTATTTTTAATGTGTAGGGCAAGCAAAGGATTGGTGTTGCAATTGGAGACATGATACTGGATCTATCTCAGATCAAGGATCTATTCAATGGACCTATCCTCTCAGAGTGCAACGATGTCTTTACAGAGGTAAGGAATTTTTTTATCGCTAGGAGGTGAAGGCACAAACAATGGTTACCGGTTATTGGTAAATCAAAACAGAAAATTCATTTTCTATTACAGATTTTCCATTATAGATCAAGTTGTAAATACAAATTTACAACTTGAAACACAAAATCTCTGTCCCTAAATGGGGAGTTGTAATAAACCTTTTAGTACAATTTCATATTAAGCCTATTAAAGTCCAAAAAACCAATGCAAGCATAATAGGATGTCACAAGAGAGTCCTCTTGCAATTGAAATCAATCAATTTGCAATCGATTGGGTTTCTTCCAATGCCACATAAGGTACCCAGACAAGGTTTCTTTATCTGTCCAGTCCACTGTATGTCATTGGTAATAATTGTAAAGTTTACTTGGAAGATTCTTGAAGCTTCACATTTGTGCAAGCCTGAATAATATTACCAGTATCCCATAACCAGCACATGCATTGAGAAAATTCATTCTCTTTAATGATGTGTCTGCCAAATCTCCATGCAGGCATGTGTACATGATGTAGCTACCTTCATGTGTTTTTGCTGGTAGTGGTACCTAAAATTTAGTGAAGCCTTCCGGTAAACATTTGAAATTTTGCCTGGTATCTGAATTGCTAGTAGAATTCCCCACAGAGATTCCAAGCTTTTTATTTTCATATTGCTAGTTTTTGGTGAAGATATATGTACTTCTCAATTCTCCTTTTGTCTCTCCTGCATAGAATCGATGATATCCCTGATCATTTGAAATATATTCCAGCAGGTTTTAAATTTCAATATTTTTAGCATATGACCACGCTCCTTTATAAGGCAAATGTAGGTTAAAAAATTAGAAAATCAAGTAAATATAAAAAATTTAAAAAAAGATAGATTTCACAATAAATTAGAATAAAATACATGCATGTAGATAGATTTCATCAACTAAATTTCATGCTGCAAATGAGCAAAATAAAAATAAGGGCACAACAATATTCAAGGCGAATCGGGAATTAAAGTGCACACCCCTGGTCTACTTCCAACTGCCCTTGATAATGTGCATTATTTGTTTTATTTAAAACTTCTGATCTAGGAAACCCTGAATAGCTTTATGGCTCTTGGAAGACCTGCATGGAAGGAAGCTAGAGCTACCATTCAACGTCTCCTGTCTGCCGATGAGCCTACACTCAGAGATAATGCTGATCTCAGGGAAAGGTAAACACCATTCATCTTTGAATAGATTTCTGTTTAATAAAAATAATAGTTTTTTTCATCATCAGCTTATTAACTCTTATTTTCTTACCTGGGCATACTTGCCAACCATTCCGATTTTGGCGGAATCATCCCGATTTTTTATTGCCAATTCCGCATTACGAATATCAACCCCATAATTCTGATTTTCATTAATTTTTACATTGATAATATTGAAAAAACGGCTGGAGCAAAGGTTAGACCAATCTGAAGCTTGTGGACACCTGGATATCGCGATATCCCAAATAGCATTATTTTTCCACTAACTGAACACACTCTTGTACGTAGTTTTTCACTTTGCCTATCTCACATGGCGCGCACATTGCAGAAGCGCGTGCAAACACAGCTAGAGCGACAACACATGCAAATACAATGCATGCTGCGACGTCGCGAGCGCGAGTATACCTCGCTGCTAACCCAGGGAGCTTCGGCCTGTGCCGGGTTACCGACGGGCCGGAGCTCCGTGGGTTACCGCGCTGCAAGTGCATACGTGTGCAAACGTAAGATCCAGCTCAACGATCGTCGGATTAATGGCCAAAGGATATAGTTTTCCATGGAATTTTAAAGCCAAAATTACAAATTTAGTGTGTGGAAACTGGATACCGTCGCCAATGCGTCGTTTGGATTGTGAATGTGAGTTGTGACTGTGATTCCGATCGTTATACAGACAGTGCATGGGTGCAGTGGGCAGTGACTGAGTACCGGTACCTAGCCCAGTCGCCGCCGCCCACCCGCTTCGCGGGTCGGAGCTCCCTGGGTTAGTGAGTACCGTACCGGTGCATTTGCAATTGCATAATTTAGCTTCTAAGTTCATGTGTAAGTTACATATGCATTTAGACTGTTAGTCTGTTTTCGTGAAATAAAGCCAAAATTATTTAGAAATACAAGGAGTATTCTGAGAAATATCCAGTTATTATTGTAATGGAAATACATGTTTTTGTTAAAAAATTTGGTACAATTTCATGAAATGAATCCTGTTGATTTTCCTGTTTCATGTTTCATTACACTGGGACAAAATTAAGATATTTTTCTTCTTTGTGGACAGGTTAAAAGCACTTCAAAAGTGAAGGAAACCCCCCATTTCATGTTCTAAAATTCCAAAAATTTCTAACCGTGGCAGGGGGGTACCCCCTCACCCTTCCCGCGCAAAATGTCACACGCTCGTTACTCTGCGTGAAAAATGGATTCCTCTTTTTTTTTCTAAAGTTGGCAAGTATGCCTGGGCCAAGTTACTCAAAGGTTAGCGATTAAATCTCTTGAATTTGAAAGAGCAATTTATATTGGTTCGTAGTCAGTCTACTGAGCAAAATGCACATGCAATGATTATCTTGATAGGTCATTTCGATTCATAGCGATTTATCGCTGACCTTTGTGTTAGGGAGCACAAGCTGATCCTAGTCTGCAGGCACAGACCCTCATTGGAACTTTGATCAACAAGTGTGCCTCCACGCAAAGACTAGCACATACAAAACTTGCTGTTCCATAGAGCGAGAGAGCCTTCAGTACACAAGGCATGAGTAGGCTGCACATTCAGACCGTTATTTCGAGTGAAGGGTTTGCCCAGCAGACTAGGCTGATCCCTTAGTCACACTAGCCTAATTGACTCCAGACAAAGCTATATTATTACCAATGGCTGACCATCAGTTCGTTTGGAGCCAATTTCTGCATCAACGTCTAACTTCTTCCATGTTCAATATACATGTACATGTAGCTTGTATTTATACATGCATATGCCATAGTACCCACTTAAGAAGTTGAGTAGATTTTATCATGAGGGAAAACTAAAATTTATTTTTCACCTGTAACTCTTTCAGGGCACTTGTTCTCCAGAGTGATGCTACAATGCACCTTCCTGCATCTATTGGAGATTACACAGATTTTTTCTCTTCTAAATACCATGCCACCAACACTGGCACTATGTTCAGGGGACCAGAAAATGCCCTCCAACCTAACTGGTAAGTACGCCATGTATGAAGTCTTTGATAATCAACATTTAGGAGCAAGGAAGTTTGATGTTTTGGGTCAGTCACCCTTTGGTTTGTACAGTTTCATGCAGAATTCAACCCCTGTAGTATCATGACTATGTATTTTTGCAAATTTTAAAGTTTTGGTCCTTAATTGAATGAAACATGAATCTAAAACCAAGCAAACTGTATATTAATAACAAGACAAGACAGTAGCATTTGTGTTAATATTATGATTGTGTTTATTCATGCATATAAATGACCAAATATGGTCTTATCAAGCAACTTTTCTTATTATGATACAATTCTGTGATCATTGAAGCTAAATTTGTTCATTCAGATTTTGTATTGAGAACATGAGGTGCCACAATCAAAATGGATTACAGTTATGTAATATCAGAGAGTTACTGCAGATTCCATTCCTTGTCAAAATACATGAAATTTGAAATGTCATAAGGGCAGAGACTCATTGCTTGGTTGCAAACTGTTATTTTGTTTGATTGCTCTTCATGTATCTTCACATTGCCAGGAAGCATCTCCCTGTCGCATACCACGGCCGTGCTTCATCTGTTGTAATTTCTGGTACTCCAGTACGTAGGCCTTGCGGACAGACTAAGCCAGATGGTAAGATAAACAGTTATAGTGGTTTCTAACTCCCTCTGATCTCAGCGTAATCGCCAGTGTATAATACGCATGGTTCAAACACCATGCGTGCGGAAATGGAGACCAAGTGGAACCATGCGTAAAATTTCAGCGACATGCGTGGAAAAATTAAATGGAAATATTCAGAAAAAATAATACACTCCATGAACTCATCTTAGTGATATCAACTTCATTTATCGGGTTGCACCGAAGTCCCACCAACTTAAGACCACTTGCAGGCCTACTACAGGTAGGAAATTGGCAAGGCGCCCAGCTAGCTCGCGGCTGCTATTGCGGGCATATGACGGCATGGTACGGTCGTTCCGTTGCCTATTCCCCCGTTTGCCCCGCACATCACACCGGCTATGCTCCATGGTGAAACGTCAGATCACAGACTCACACAAAACTTACATGTCGATCTACACGCCATTACGTTGTTTGGTGTTGGAACACACAGTCGTAAATCACTAGGAAGTGTCCGTGATATACATGTATTTTGCATTTGTGTATGTGCACGAAAGCCACACGCATGCGCTCAGCTAGCTCAGCCGAGGTGATATCTCCTTGGCTCAGCGAATTAAGTTGGATGACGCGTCTCGACTCTATTGACCAACTCCATTACATATCACATGACCCTCAATCATGAACGCTGTTTTGTTCCGAAGTTGAATGCATTTCGTGATTTCCCTTTTCTCGAAAATATTTACAATTCATAAGCTGGAAAGCTGCACTTCTCTTTCTTTGGACTGAACGGCAAGTATCTGTGCATTTATGTGCATTTGTGTGGGCTTAAAAATACGCCACAATGGGGCTTCCTTAGCGTCTCTATTTGATGAAAAGGCCGTCGCTTCCGCGCTCCGCGCCCACCCCCCAGGAGTGGCAGCACAAGTCCCCGACATGGGTGAATTTTTTTCTGGCGAGAACGCTGCTCTGATCTAAGCTTAATAATCTGCTTGTATTTTATGTTTATGTGCATTATTAACCAAATAGAGTGAGGTTTGTTTTAAAATAAAAAAAATATTAGGGAAACAAAACCAGTTTATCTTTTCTTCTTATGACTATAACACTGGCTTTAAACATTGCACCATTGGTATGATTGCAATATGCGCATTCTGTGTATACAGCTAAATTGGCATCATTAAGTGCTCTTCAACAGGTCATGATATATTTCACTCATTTCATTACTTGATGCCTGTTGTGAAACTCTGTTTTATGTAGCAAATTTCACGTATGTGCAGGTTTTGATTTGGTAACAAATCATTTCCTAGTCAATATTCTTTTTTAATTTGTTGAAGTCAAACAATATCATAATTTAGAAATAGAAATTAAAGAAATTGGCCCAGACCACTGTCTATTTGTACCAGTCACTCACTTATCAAAAACTGTTCGTCTTTGTTTTTTTTTTGGGGGGGGCCATAGGGTATTGCCCCATCTTCGCCATGATTCATATCAGTCTATTATGCAGGTATTTATGCCACACAATATTTTCTTTACAATATGTTATTCAATACTATACCTTTTTTTACAGACAAACCTCCTGCATTTACTTTTTGCAAGCTCATGGATTTTGAACTTGAAATGGTAAGATTTTTACTTGGGGGGGGGGGGCTAGAATAAGCATGAGAATTAGACTAAGTAGGTATTGGATCAAGTATAGTATAGACGAAGTGGGTATTGGATCAAGTATAGTGTAGACAAAGTGGGTATTGGATCAAGTGTAGTGTAGACGAAATGGGTATTGGATCAAGTGTAGTGTCGACGAAATGGGTATTGGATCAAGTGTAGTGTAGACAAAATGGGTATTGGATCAAGTGTAGTGTAGACGAAATGGGTATTGGATCAAGTGTAGTGTAGACGAAATGGGTATTGGATCAAGTGTAGTGTAGACGAAATGGGTATTGGATCAAGTGTAGTGTAGACAAAATGGGTATTGGATCAAGTATAGTGTAGACGAAATGGGTATTGGATCAAGTGTAGTGTAGACGAAATGGGTATTGGATCAAGTATAGTGTAGACAAAATGGGTATTGGATCAAGTGTAGTGTAGATGAAATGGGTATTGGATCAAGTATAGTGTAGACGAAATGGGTATTGGATCAAGTGTAGTGTAGACAAAATGGGTTTTGGATCAAGTATAGTGTAGACGAAATGGGTATTGGATCAAGTATAGTGTAGACGTAATAGCAATTTGACCAGATTGATAGCAGGCCAAATGACAGTCATTTTCTAGTCTCATGGCAAGTTGGATGTTTATCCCGTATTACAGAATATCAGTACCAAGGAATTTGCTTGTGTTGTTCAGCATTCAAATTTCTGGCTAGCACCATGAGTAGTCTGTATATGTATGGAGGATGGGTTAGCAATGCGAGTCCCCAGTTTTCCGCAAAATGGAAAACAGGAAAAAATTCTCACAATTTAGGAAGGACACATTATTTCACAGAAAATGTGATTTTCAGATCGAATTAAAGTGAAAATCATGAGTTTGCCAACCTTTATCTGCATGAAAACTGTTCTAAGATTTTCACTTTTACAATTGCTTTATTATATGCTTTGTACATAATCACTGAAGAACACAGAATAGCAAATTTTTGCTCTGTGGCATATGGAGGATTCAAGAACACAGTAAATGTATTGAAAATGCCCGTCAAATGACAAAGAACAGCTGGGAGGCCTTTATCGAAATTTGGTGAAATCGGAACATTAGTAGTAGTTTCGTCCTATGTTTCAGAGCTGACAAAAAAAATTGCGTTTTTGTCCAGAGTAAGGACCAAACTGCTGTTTTCAACAAATATAATGGTGGGCCCAAGTCTAACAATTTGAGTTAAGATTTAACATGAATTTCTTCTTATTTCACAAAATCTTTCAGTTGATAATGTTCCTTACATCATAATGAGTTAGTGTGCCAAATATCTCATAAAAATTTGAAAGAAATATATGATTTTCTTGGAAAAAACCTCGGGCAGTCATTTTCAGATTGAAAAAAAAATGGTACCCCATGTCTGCGCACTCATTCACTTTGCACACGATTCAGGGATTTTGATGACAAAAGGCTGCATTTTGAGACCGTCACATGAAATGCCCTGAATTCATTATTTTTCCACCATTTTGAGTCGGATTTTTTTATGAATACCTGTCTATGCATTGAATGTGCAAAGTTCGTGCTCGTTGCGTATATTCTTTTACTAGAATCGCGCAGATACGCGGGTGCGCAGACTTGGGAGACCGCGGAGACATGGGGAAACTGACCATACTTCTTGGTTGTTCTTTGTCATGAAGGACATTTAACCATACATTTTCTTTGTTCTTCAATTTTCCATACGTCACTGTCCAAAAACTCCTATTACTGGTATGTTTATGATACCAAAGAACTACAGAATTGGCATTTCAAGTAAGTGTCTAAAATATAACTTCTTCCTGGATGTGTTATGATATTTTTCTAGGCATTCTTTGTTGGACCAGGTAACAAGC
This sequence comes from Lytechinus variegatus, assembly GCF_018143015.1. Lineage (NCBI taxonomy): Eukaryota > Metazoa > Echinodermata > Echinoidea > Temnopleuroida > Toxopneustidae > Lytechinus > Lytechinus variegatus. The sequence continues at coordinate 59,096,505 of NC_054742.1, read as the reverse complement.
TTGGTGAACCGATTCCTGTTGGCAGCGCTCATGAACACATCTTTGGTATGGTCCTCATGAATGATTGGAGTGGTAAGAGCACATTTTATGTATTCATTCATCCATACATTCATCCATTCATTCATTCATTCATTTCAATAGGCAGGTATTCAATCTTATAATACATGTTTATTCTTGCATATCAGAAATTTCATGAAAGAAATATTTCTTCTGATTGCATACCATAGCGACAGTACAGTAAAAAGAAAAGATTACCAACGTAACAGAGTTGGGAATTGAGTCCAACAGAAATCCTGTGAAAATGTCTGTTTATTAAAATTATGGAAATACATTTATGTATAGAAATATTTAAAACATTAAAAACAATTGTTCATTGTAAAGGCATGAATTGAAATTAATTTTTTCATGATATTTCTTTTTATTTTGTATCATAACCTCAGCAAGAGATATCCAGAAATGGGAGTATGTTCCCTTGGGTCCTTTCTTGGGAAAGAACTTTGCAACAACCCTGTCTCCATGGATCGTCACTATTGATGCCTTGGAACCATTCATTGTAGCCAACAATCAACAGGTAAATATATCCTCTGATTCTTTCTCTGAAACTGCCATGTTGATGGTTTATATCATCAAACAATGGATGCAAGTTAGGTTCACGGTTTGCAGACCGATGTGTTGACTCAGTCGGTAGAGCGTCCATCTCACAACCGGGAGGTTAGGCGTTCAAACCCTGGCTGCGTCAGACCAAAAGACATGAAATGATGGGAGTTACTGCTACCCTCTTTGGTATTCAACATTTAAGGGATAGAGCCTCGTTGATCTGGTGCTGCACATTGGCTGCCGGGCCCACGATCAATTGGGCAAAATGAATTTTCAGTATATTTCTACTTCAAACAATAAAATAAGGGTTTTCATTTACCCCGGGAGATTGGTCAACCATGATATACTCGACACCATCGATTGATCACATTTTTGATCTTTCAAAATGATTTCAAATTCACTGCTACTTTGATCTACTGATTACTCCTTATTATCTATACTTGGGATATATTGAAAAGTTTAACATTTCTTGATATTGGGGCTTGATGGAAAATTGGTTGACTGACAAGTCTCTCATGATAATGGTGGGACGTATATTTCAAAATGCATGGATTAAGAAAGATACCTTCGATGTATATTTTTTTAAATGATCAGTTTATATATGTAATGCAGTTGATGGTGTCATTATTTCACTCATCTTCCAATATTTGTTCCCCCAATATCCATTCAGGATCCAGTGCCTCTTCCTTACCTCCGACATGATGACCCATTCAACTTTGACATTAACATAAGTGCTGCTATCAAGGGTAAGTATCCAATTTTACACCCAATTTGTCTACTTTCCATTATGAACCAGTTCCATGACATTTGCTCTGGCGACAGTTGCTCCACTGTAAATTCCACACGCTATTAGAATGTCAAACTTCAGCCCTGGATTCAACACTATTCCTTATCATAACTCTAAACACAACATAACATAAAACCCTATTGCAACCCTAACCCTATGTCTTAGACAAAATATTGCCCAAGTAATTGTTGCCAGAGCAAATGTTGTGTCACCTATGTCTCATCCCACATAGTTCATCTGTAGTTCATCTACTACCTGTCATCTACTTATCATTTTATAATAAACATTATCTTTTAGCCCATTTACTATTTTGTCATGTCTGAATATCCACTTAATCTATAAACCATTTAGTCGATATATCCATTGATATCAATATAAATCAAGCCTTAATCAAAGTTCGAGGTTTACATAAATTTGTGTTTGAGATGAGGTTCTCTTTTGACAGACATGGCATGCTTTCAATAAAAGTTTTAAAGTTTAAGAATCGTTGATATGTCACACAGCCATTAAAAATACTGAAGTAAATCATATCTTTTAAATACCCCTGACTGGGTTTTTGTCTCACCTGCATAACAGAGTGAGACTATAGGCGCCGCTTTTCCGACGGCGGCGGCGTCAACATCAAATCTTAACCTGAGGTTAAGTTTTTGAAATGACATCATAACTTAGAAAGTATATGGACCTAGTTCATGAAACTTGGCCATAAGGTTAATCAAGTATTACTGAACATCCTATTAGAGTTTCATGTCACATGACCAAGGTCAAAGGTCATTTAGGGTCAATGAACTTAGACCATGTTGGGGGAATCAACATCAAAATCTTAACCTGAAGTTAAGTTTTTGAAATGTCATCATAACTTAGAAAATATATGGACCTAGTTCATTAAACTTGGACATAAGGTTAATCAAGTATCACCAAACATCCTGTATGAGTTTCACGTCACATGACCAAGGTCAAAGGTCATTTAGGGTCAATGAACTTTGGCCGATTCGGGGGTATCTGTTGAATTACAATCAAAACTTTAAAAGTTTTTTGATCTCATTCATGAAACTTGGACATAATAGTAATCAAGTATCACTGAACATCCTGTGCGCATTTTAGGTCACATGACCAAGGTCAAAGGTCAATGAACTTTGGCCATAATGGGGGTATCTGTTGAATTACCATCATAACTTTGCAAGTTTATTGATCTGACTTTTGAAACTTGGACATAAGAGTGATCAAGTATCACTGAATATCCTGTGCAAGTTTCAGGTCACATGATCAAGGTCAAAGGTCATGTGAGGTCAATGAACTTTGGCCACATTGGGGTATATGTTGAATTACCATCCTATCTCTGTAAAGTGTATTGGTCTAGTTCATAAAATGTGGAAATAAGAGTAACCAAGTATCACTGAACATCTTGTGCGAGTTATAGTAGTTTTCAAAGTCAGCACTGCTGCTATGTTGAATCGCGTGATGCAGGTGAGACGGCCAGAGGCATTCCACTTGTTTTTTAGCAGACCTATACAGATTGATAAAATCCCATGTAGTTTATATTTCTCAAAATGACAGTAAGCTTCTCTGTTCCTTGGATGTATAGAGTTAAGAATAGACACCCCTAAGTAAAATGCTATTGAATAAATTGATACAGTATTTGCGTATCTTCAGTTAATGTCATTAATTAGTTATAAAACGAATGATTGTAGATCAGATCATGACATTTTTGTGATTATTTTGATATAGGTGCTGGAATGGAACAGCCTGCCGTTGTCTCTCAGTCAAACTTTAAGGTTAGTACATTGAAGAATTGTTTCGTCGACATTTGTTGTCAGATCCAACAGCTTTCTTTGATTCTGGTGGGTGTTTCATGAAAGTTGTCAGCACTGACTAAACTGTCAGTGCTGACTATTTCAGTGAAATCCTTGGTTTTGATTGGCTGAAAGGCATGGCCTCTGACTGTTACTGTGGTAACTGTCGGAGAAAGACAACTTGTCAGTGCTGACAACTTTCATGAAACGGCCCCTTGATTAGATAAAGAAGCGCTGGTACTGTGTTTTCTGTTTACTAAGTTAAACCCTGTTGGATAAAACATCCAAGCCCATTGCACAAATTTTACTCTTATGGTAAATTTGCTATTTATGGTAATTTTGCCTTGGTAACAATGCTCAACAGCTGATTAGAATCCAGGATTTCATGGAAGTTACCATTGGACGGCAAAGTTACCATAATAGTTACTTTCATGCAACGGGACACTGACAAGTCCTGAATTTGTCTGGGAGCTGTAGAGTAACTGTTCACATATGAAGATGGTAAATATTAAGAAAAGAAATTAATTTTTTTATTTTTAGGGGGCTATATTTCACAACCTTATGCTTAAAACTGCTACATCAGACAAGCATTAATGAAATTTCAGTGAATGTGGATTTGCCCTGAATGCCTTTGAATGTTTTCCCTGGTAACAGTGATGATTCAGGAAGATGTTTGTAATGAATTGAGCTGAATTTCACCATTTCATGCATGTTTAATTTGACAGCATATGTATTGGACCATGAAGCAGCAGCTAGCCCATCACACAGTGACTGGTTGCAATGCTCAACCAGGAGATCTCATGGGATCAGGAACGCTCAGTGGACCGGTAAGTTAACTTCACCTACTGTATTAGCCTCTTAGCCCTGGCGGCTGCTTCCCGAGCAAATTTCCTAATTCACAAAATAGGCCCGGCGCGAGCCAGGGCTTCTTGACATCTGAGCTGAATTATATATTCATGAGGAACGTCTTCCTAATGAATATACATGAGCCATGATATTACCAGTCACCTAGTAAACCAATGAAATGTCAAAGCTGTTTCATCCGGGGTTCGGAATACTACAGTAGTCCACTATTCTGTGGGGGATTCATTTAATTGCGGGACACTAAAGGGGATAAAACCAGCAAAATGCTACAAGTAGGGGTACTACTACTACAAGTACTGGCCGTAACAGACCCATAACCGCCCCGAAAGTTCCCTGGAGATACTAGTCAGCCGCTGGTCGGACTCTAGTCAAGTGGAAGCAACTCCACTCCAGCATTCCCTCACTGCACAGCGGAGATCGATAATCGACGCATAGTGGAATCGCATGAAATATTTCATTTTTTCCGTATCCTATGGGTAGATTAAAAAACATCTCATCCTTTCGGTGCAGATTTAATTTCATTGACTTTCAAATCCTTAAATTGGTAAATATTCAGCAATTTAGAGGCATATTTAATGCTCTTTGATATTTCGTCGTCACTCTTCGCCAAGAATCCACGGGTCGCCATTCAAGATGAGCTCATGAATATTTAATATGACGTCAAGAAAGTCGGTGAAATTCGGCTCAGATGTCAAGAGGCCCTTCTTCGCTATATCCCTTGCTTTGCCATGTTCACTCGGAAAGCAGCCGACTACTGTATGTGGTTTCTGGAGGCTATGTTTTTAGGCACTGTCCATCAGTCCTATTTTTATTCTCGTGATATTAATTAAAGAAGCATTGGACGGATCAACTTCAGCTTGGCTCATGTTTGTATATTGGGCTGGCAAAGAATTGACTAGATTTTGGGTTCATCAGGTCTTGGGGTCATACATTCATTGAATAGTATCTCATTTTTGTGAAAACTGAAGAACTTTTTTAGTTGTCAAATTCAAACTTGGCTCCTGTATGCATATTGGATGGACAACGATTTCTTCAGCAAGAAATTTACCTACATTGTGCTGCACTCGACCCATGTGAGGTGAATGGGTACCTGGTAGTTTTTATTCCCTGACATTTTAGCACAGATATGGCAGCTCAGCTAATATGATGCCAAGTATCAAAGCGCAATTGATAATATGCACATAGTAACTGTAGGGGAAGGCGAGATAAATGGACATTTCTTTTTCTTCCTTCAGACACCCGACAGCTATGGATGTATGCTAGAGCTCTGCTGGAAGGGAACCAAAGAAGTCGATCTCGGAAATGGCAACATAAGAAAGTTCCTCAAAGATGGTGATACAGTTATTCTTTCAGGTAATGATGATGATAGCGATGAAGGTTATCATTCATTCATGCATTTGCTCTAGGTTCAAGAAATTGAAGTTGTATTATGATTGTTCTATGTACACAGCTCTCTCAAAAAGTAGTTTGGATTTAATACTGAAGAGATCACCCTTGCTAAAGAAAGCTCCAATAAATAAAGAAATGACATTCTGAGACTTTTTTGTTTCCTTATTTGCAGGTTTTTGCCAGGGTGAGGGATACCGAGTTGGATTTGGCGAGTGTGTAGGCACCATCACTCCAGCTATGTCCCAATAACATCAGTCAGCTGAACTTCCATTGTCAATCTTAACTTCACAACCAGCATCAAAGCATTGTAATAACTTCTCTGCAACAAATCCATTAGTCTCGATTCGCCATACAAAGCCGAATCCAGGATTTTGAAATAGGAGTGCAAAGAGCAAATTTGACAATCGAGTGGGCACAGACTGCAATTTTCTAAGATTTAGGTGTATGTTTGGTGACACAACATTTGCTCCTGCGGCATTTACTCCAGTCTTGTTATTCCAGAGGGCATAGTATTAGGATTGCAATAGATTTTTTGGTTCAGAATAATGTAAAGATAAGGATTGGGGTTTATTTAGTTTTGGAGGTTAGGTTTTATGTTTTGCTTTACGTGTAGTATTTCCATTGGAGCAATTGTCGCTGGAGCAAATGTCTGGAATTGATGTTGATTCTCTAAATAGAGAAGGCATGCATCTATTGCTATAGCACACCTACCTAGATCTGCCACTTCCTTATGATGTATACATTTCTTTGTACACTGTATTTTCATTCCGTCTTAGCATTTACACTGCAAAGTCATCCTATACATTTGTTGGCATTTCCACAACATGTAATCTCCATTTTCAGAGTATTGCAGTTTGTAATAATCGGGTGTGATTTGCCATGTGTACATTTCTTTGCACTGTGTTTTTATTTTTTAAATGCCAGCTTTTCTGACCCGAAGATACACTAGTGAAATAATTCATGGGGTAACAAGCCTTTGCTCATGCATGGCCAACTATGTGGAATTCTTTTCTATAGAGTTTGAAAACCCAGCTATAAACGACCACCTTCATGGGTAACCTGAGGACATTTTGTGCTTTTTGAGAGACATCCATTTATGTATTCATTGTTCAAATTAAAACATCCTGTAATGTATTCTTTTTCCTTTCATTTTTCTGCTCATTCTAAATAAGGTAGAAAGTGTGCCGTATTAATTTCATACATTATTAACAAGAACGCTGCAAGGAAATTGGGACGTTGTATATATTTGGTCAGTGGAGTGTACTTTTGAATCCTAGTAAGCTTCCATTTTTCAAAATGCTTCAAGTTTATTTTTTTAATCCTTCTTTGCCTCAGAATAGTGTACTTGGCAGATAGCTGCATTATATATGTCAATAAATGCTGTGCTTGATGTTATTTTTTTTTTTTTAATATTTAAGGCACCTTAGTTATTCATTTTATAAGATTTTATTTATATTCCCCTAGCTTGTAGGTCATTATGAATATTTTTTGTTGCAAAAGTGTGCATAAGATTTTATTTATTTACAAATAAGACATGGGAACAAATATCAAATTTGAGAATTCATTTTTTTGTTTAGTATTGAACAATTGTATTTATTGTACTATAATCCCAAACTTGCAATATAATTGCAATGTAGTAGCCAAATGTCTATGGGATTGATGCAAGAAAATAATTGCAATCAGTTGGAAATTTCTGTTGCAATTTTCTAATTGCTAGATTAATTTAAGCTGTAACAAATCAGTTCATACTTGTTGCATGGAGCAGTATAACAATCATTTGCAAATTACCAATTCATTGTAAGACATGACTGATATGGGACCTCCAAATAGATATGCAATAAATTGCATTTTTCTTGCACTATACCACATGACTGATTAATAGTCTCAAAATCGTCTGTCAAAAGGGCTTTATTTAACAGATTGCAAAGCAAATATGATATCTCTTTTTAAAAAAATACACACTTTCAGCTGAAATATTTTCTGTGAAATATCTCTTTTGGTATATTCAGTATCTGTGGGCAGTGAAATATGAAAATTCCAATGCCATTACCATGCCTTGTAAATATGTACTACATTTCAGAAGGTTATCTTTAAAAAAGAAAGATCCTTGCAGGAAAAGTATTTTTTAAAATATAAAATCATGTGATGATTTCTTTGTTTATCCTTTTATAGAGTAATCTTTTTGTTTCTATCTTTGTTTCTTTGTTGACATATATGTTCTAGATAATCAAGAGTATAAATGTGAAGAGATTGCAATCATTGTGAATGTCATGAGGAAATGGCTGAAACTGGGTACCATATGGATTTTGATGTGTGGTTACTGATTAAATCATGAAATATACTATTATTTTGTTGTGAATTGTTTTTTTTTGTCATATGTGATTTGCGATGCAAAGGATTGATTGAATGACTGAAGGCAAGAGATAGTAAATTTCCAATTGCTCTACAACAGTTTTGTCTACTTAAATGTCATTTCATTCCACATGGTCCAATTGCTCTACAACAGTTTTGTCTACTTAAATGTCATTTCATTCTACATGGTCTAATCCTAGTTTTTCTACAATCACTTCATCTCCTGACTGGTTGGTATGATTGCAACTTTGCTCACTTATGATTTTATTTCCTCTATCAATTCCAGGGTCCGCCGAAGCGGGCGAGGGGGCTTCAGCCCCCCACTTTTTTCCAAAACCGTGTACAAAAACGTAAAAATTACCATATGATTGTGATTTTTTACATGGTCGGCCCCCCGCACCCACTTTGAAAACCGTTCCGCGGCCCCTGAATTCTGTTGAAATTGGTAGGGCAAATGGTCTAATTTTTATTAGACAAGTAAAAAATGATTAGTAGATGAAGTGGTAATTAGATCGATTGGCTGATAGACCAAAAGAGAATTAGACTAAGTGGTTATTAGACAAAGCGTAGTGTAGATGCTATTGATAATAGATCAAGTGGGTTTGAGCTTATGGAGCATTAGACTAACTGAGAAGTAGACCAGCTACTTGCAGACAATGCGAATAGAAAACCGAAAAGGTATTAATATATTTTATTTATATTGGTATATACATGGATATATTGACCAGCAGCACATAGGCTTCAGGGGTATATTTACAAATTGAAATATTTTCCGAAAACAAAGCACAAAATAAGTACCGTAAACAGAATTCTATTGATTAAATTGCATCAAGAATAAAAATCTTACAAGGTGCTTCATGATAGGAAAAGTAATAAGAAAGAGATTGAAATATATGGACAGGTAGGGTTAAATCACACAAAGTAAATATAATCACAATTGGAAGAGGAATAACAAAATAACCATTTAAAATTTTGCATTATTTTGATAAAGCAGTTCAATGCATGTCTTCATGAATATGCAGTAAGCAAGCTGATGATGTCATATCCCCTCTTTGTATTCTTTTGTATAGTAAACCTATGAGAACATATCAAAATCCAAGAATGAAAATTTCAGGATTGCACCTATTTAATATTTTATAATTGCTAAAACTTATTACACAGGAATACACACATGTCTAAAATTATTAAACAATGATTATTTCATTTAATAAAAATTTTAAAAAAGGGTGGGGATATAGAATTAGCCACTGAGACATATAGGCCGGAATTCACAAAGGTAAATATGCTATTCATGAGTCCATTGTTTTTATTCACGAGTCCACTCTTCAAACAGAGGACTCATGAATAAGATCAGCATTGGACATGTTTTATACACGCGCCTGATACACGCTAAATTAAGCGTAATTTATACAGGAAATCTGCATAAATCATGGACTCAACCGTGGGTTTTCAAAACCACCTTTGTGAATTCGGGCCATAGTGTAAATACATGATCTCATACTATTCAAGTGGGGAATGATGAAACAACAGTTCAAATTAAGAAAAAATGATAAAGAAAATGTTATTGTTTTCATCCATTCAATTTGGCAAGCTCCTCTGCTGGACTCATTTAACCTTTCTGATTTTTCATTAAGATCTGTAATCATATTCCATTATGTCTGATAGTTTACTATGTCGTGTTACGTCTGTACATTTTGAGACGGAAAAGATTTAATTACCCAGCCTCAGGCTCGAAAAAAAGTCTATTCGAGATTGATGGTATTATTTTCTCTTTGCGATTGGACGTTTCGGCGACACTAACTGATATCGCCGAGCGAGCAATTTTAATTTTGTGTAGATACCGTACCAAGAAGTTAAAAAAAACATGAATCTTACTCATACTAAACATGTATTAAGAACATTAGTCAGAGGGAGAAGTAGCTTGCAGACTTTATTGAGGTCGTATCATGCAGAAAAAGTTGCTACTATTGGGTCACCAGCTGATAAAACCTCGCCGCAATATCAGGTAAAGTTTATTAATAGTCCGATACACTCAATGCAGGGTTAGTTTAATGGAAGGTCGTGATCGACTTATCTCGCACAGCTCATGTATTTAGACTGCGATGTTGCGTATGTACTATTCGAATGCATATCCCACGAAAACGTGATATCATACATTCTTTTATACATCTAAGTAATCGCACACACTGGAGTACTAGGCAAAACTTGTAAAACCTATTTTATCATGATGGATGGTGTTCCCTCCACAACGAACAATTGTCCATAGACTGTTTGTTTTTTATTGGTAACTTTGAAGAAACAATCATAAATTTGCGAGAAAATAAAGTTTGCAAACTCAGAAGAAATCACAGATTTCTTCATTTTTATTGCATTTTCGGCTACCCCACTTCCTACATGTATGATGGTGGGCCCCAAGTCTGCGCACCTAACAATTTGAGTTCAGATTTAACATGATTTTTTTTGTTATTACACAAAATCTTTGAGTTGATAATGTTCATTATATTATTAAGAGTAAGTGTACCAAATTTCTCATTAAAAAATAAAAGAAAATATAGGATTTTCTTGAAAAAACTGCGGGCAGTCATTTTCAGATTGAAAAAAACAATGGTACCCCATGTCTGCGCACTCATTCACTTTGCACACGTTTCGGGGATTTTGATGACAAAGGCTGCATTTATGAGGCTGTCACATGAAATGCCCTGAATTCATTATTTTTCCACCATTTTGAGTCGGATTTTTTCATGAATACCTGTACCTGCCTATGTATTGCATTTGTAAAGTTCGTGCTCGTTGCGTATCTTCTTTAATTAGAATCGCGCAGATACGCGGGTGCGCAGACTTGGGAGACCGCGCAGACATGGGGGAACTGACCATACATGTAAATCTGAACAAATCTCTCTCTAGACAGGAATAACCGTCGTTTCTGGGGATTTATTCAACAATTTCTGACATTTTACTACAATCCCCATTTACCGACGGCAATGTGTCAGTACGAGCCTTCATGTGTAATCTGGTCCGACAATTCGGCGGACGGGTTTTGTCCAGATTTGTTACTTCTTTTAGATTCTAAATGACATTATATTATCTTGGACGAAGGTCCACTATTTTCGTTAGACTCTAATCTTTCTATTGATATCATATACATTTTATAATATTTTGAAAATATACGTTACCGATGAGTTATTCCCTGGGTTATTCCTTATTTTTTGACTTTCTGCCGGAGAGGAAAATATGGCAGCCGTCAACGAGTTGTGCTTTTATCAAGGCTTTCCGATTAAATTTTCGATATCTTGGCCAATCAATGCGAGCGACAAGTTCCGAACGCACGCATATCAATATGTCCAAGCGCAGCGCAAAGCAGCGGCACAAATCGCGATAGGTAGCGACTGGTAAATACGTCTGTAATGATGATGACGTCATCCAAGATGGCAACTTACCTTGACCAACGAAAGGATTGAAGATGACGATGTTTCGATCATCATTTCATAAGAATTAGCGGTAACTGAGGTCTAAGGTACGATATTTCTGAATTTTAAACATTTTTTCGTAAATATGGATGTGATTTCTTTTTCATAATATGACATTTTATGTACAAAAAAACGATCGGAAAATCGGGTTCCCGCTGTTCGATCTAACGTTACTGCTAAAATACGTTGTCTGTACGTACGGGCCTCCAAGCTTTTCAGTCTATGTATTGGTGAGTGAGCCAACGCAGTTCAGCGGAACAACCAAAATACAGAGACTGAAGCTTTTGGTCTAATCTATCTCATGCTTTGGAAATATTGCGCAGATAAATCAATTTTAAAGACGTGGTTTGTATTTCAGCAGTTTTTTTGGTGAGTGATAGTGCCTGTACTTCGATGAGTGTTACAGTGATTGACTGTGCTTATGACTGCGTTAGGTGTCAGTGTCACTGCTGGCAAGACATGAATTTGTGAAATGAATAATTTTCTGGCAAGTTTTACGTTAGCTCTCCAGCAGCAATGCATTGAATATTCCAAAAAATCAATCTTTTTTTTCTTTATTTTGAAGTTCCTGTTCTATTCGTGTAAGAATGCAAAAAATCATGACTTTTAAATTTTTAATTTCCCCAACTTGTCGTGAACACAATTATAAATCCTAGCTAGCACCACTAATTTTTGGATGTGTTTATCATGCCATTGCAGGAGAATTATGAACAGATGAAAGGACTTGTTAATCAACTGAAATCTACAGTATCGCAAATTGCACAGGGTGGAGGAGAGAGGAGTATAGCGCGACATGTTTCACAAGGAAAGATGCTCGTCAGAGAGCGAATAACAAATCTTTTAGACCCAGGGTAAGTTTTCTTGTAGGAGTAGTATATATGTTTGTAGTTTTCTTGGTAAATTGCCACTGGGTGTTCACCTACATTCCATTATGTCTCCTTCCGCTTGATTTAACCCTAGTTCAACTACAATCAGTTCTTCTAACTGTTTGGTCTAATTGTCATTTAGCTCATTCACTATGTTGTCTAATTTCCGCTTTATCCCATTTCATGTTATACCTACTTGTTCTAACACCACTTAGTCTATGCGATTCATACATAAAGTGTTCATGAAAGAAATTTTCATACGTGACCCGCAAATCGCAAACCAACAATAAGTCACCTGGGAAGGTTCTCTGTAACTTTTTGTGACCAGCCACCCCCAAATAATAAATCGCCAGGGAACAGTTCTCTGTAAATAGCCAAAATAGTAATTTGCTCTTCAAAAACCAATATTTGATAAGCTTATCAGAAAGAGCAATTCATCTTCATATTGTTCAAATTTCAAGTGTAAAAGTTTGATAGAAAACAAGATAAAAGAGTTATTTTGACAAGTTTTTGCAGAGAGCTTGGAAGTTTCATTGAGATTGTACAGTGTGTGCATTTTATGCTTGAGTGAACCCCAAAATTAAAACCTTGTTTTATCCTTATTGGTTTAAGCTGCCGCTTACTTTCTTCTGTATCCAATCCAGTAATTGTATGGTTTATTGACTAGGTTTGACAAGTTATATATCATCTTAAAGCTTGGGATGTGAAAATCTCAAAGTAACTTGTTGGGCAACTTATTGGTGGTTTTTTGGTGGCTGGTCAAATTTGTTCTTAAATGGTGAAATTAGCTTATCTGAAAGAGTATTTATCCTTCTTCATGCTGTTTAAATTTTAAGTTGTAAAATTAATAAAAGCCAACATACACAAGTTTCTTTGACTTCTTTGACATCAATTTTTCTGAACTTCTTGAAAGCTTCACCAAAGTTGTACAGCATGCTTAGGCCTATATCTCAAGCTTGAGAGAACCCCAAAATTCAAACCTTGTTTTCTTGTTTTCTCATTTTTTTAAGCTGTCACTGAATACCTTCTACATGTATTCACTTGTCTTGATTCTTGTGTGGGTTATTTTTGATCAATTTTGACCAGTTATATCTAGGCTTTAGATGTCCTTTTTCAAGCTCAAGAAAAAATTAAAGTTTCATGTTGAGAAACTAATTGTTGTGTTTTAGGTGGCAAGTCACATTTGACGAGGTGTAAAATGAAAAAAGACATATAATTGTATGGGTAGTGATCAAAAGCATTTCTTTATTTTACAATAATTGTTCAAATATTTACTTTTTTTACCACCACGTCTTTTGGTGTAAAACCACCTCTCGAGCATCGAATAGGCTGAAAATACAAGGATATGTTTTCTTTTCTAATGTTTATAGATTTTATATGCATAAAGGTGATTGCACTACAGGCCATTTTTTAACAAAAACTGAAAAAATTATCAAGTATGAGAAATGGCCCTAGATATGAAACAATTCTAAATTTTATTCTAACAGTTGAAAGAGTATTCAATGGTCACAAATATTTTGTGTGAGAAGAATGTCAAATAATACTTGAGTATAATTCTTGACCCTTAACCAAAGCTTTAGACCTGCGTTAAAGATAAATGCCGGTCATAACAATCTCAAAAAGTGTTTAAAAAATCATAAACCTTTAAAATGGCCACCATTCATTGCTAATTAATTATGCCAATTTATGTGTAAAATAAAAAAAAATGCACTTATTAACTTCATAATGCCCCTAAATTGCTAATTTTGGGTTCACAGACTATAGGAATCTGATCAAATGTATTTTTAAAAAATTTCATTATCACATTTATTTTCTTATGTATTTTATTGTTTTCTAAATTTCTTATACATGTTGTTTCTCTGTTTTTTTTTAAATTTTTATTGATTTTACAGTGGAAATTGTCGGGGACTTTATTTTGACCATGAACAGGATGATACATTCATGAATTTTGGCTAAAATCCTATTTGCATTGGATTTGTACACGAATTCACATTTTTGAGCAATTTTGGGTCTGCATGCACTTATGAAATGTATTTAATTTCGGAATCGCGTACACAGGGGGTGCGATTTTGGTCTCAAAAGTTGCACAAGACTTGAAAGTAAAAATTCAGCGAGCAACACGATAAAAAAAAATCGAATGGTGGATTTATTACGAAAAATGTCGAGGGGAGATTTTGTACCATGTTTTGTACTAGATCCTCGATGATATGGTGAATTTAACTTTGATTGTAAAGACTTACTCATTAGTGAAATTTTGTTTACTGCAAGTCCTGCAGCTAAAATGTATATTAATATATTTTGAAAGCTGTAGTAAAGCTACCTCATTTCTTGTTTATCCTCAGATCTCCATTCATGGAACTTTCTCAGTTAGCTGGCCATGAGTTGTATGGTGAAGAAGAGGTACCAGCAGGGGGCATTGTTACTGGTATTGGTAGAATATCAGGGTAAGTCTAAACCTATTGATTTCTTTGTATGCTTCTAGAGCATACCTTTCTCGTTTTAATACACAATCCCAAAATGAAAGGTCAACACTGCATAAGTTTCACTGGCAGTCATTGTAGTTCATTGTATTGGGAATAGTGTCCCTGTTAAAATCTATTCATGTCCTTCACTACAATTATTCAAAACAAGCTAAAAATCATATTTATTTTGTTCTGTATAAAAGCACATGGAGAGTAGAACTACATGTATATTCACTGTTATTATTGTTAAGTGATTTGAGGATGTTTGATAAAGAGTGCTATATAAATGCTAAAATGTATGTACACCAAGAGAAGGATGAAATCTTTTATTACTATCTAAAGGGTGTCTAAGGATAGCAAGCCACTTCGAACTTCATTTAATCCTACTTTCATGAATTCTTTTAATATGAAGGGTTGCCATTTGTCAACATCTACATGTATAATGATTTCTTGATGTCAGGAAGTATGATTAGATGAGAAATTGGCTTGTCATATACATAGTTAAATTCGTTTCAACTTTATCAAAAATATTTATCTGGTACCTAGAGATTCAACTGACAATACATGTACTGTTGGCAGAGTTGTTTAACATCTATCAATCCAAAAACCATGTCAAGAGAATTCATAGATACAAAGGTCAAATGCTATTAGAGCTTATCAGATGTGAATATGTTCTTGAATGAATTGATAAGTATTTTAGTTGATGTGTTTTGATAATTTTTTTGAAATTTATCACTTCAAAATACAAACAGTTTGAATTCAGAGTCCACAAATTGTGGGCAACAGTTTTCATTATTATGCAAATTGGTTTTCGTGTGATATTTTCAGAAATGGTGAACAGATTAGATCATTTTTAAGATAATGAAATGAAATAAAATAAATTTGATTGTATAATATGATAATACAAATAATAATGATCATGATGGTGATGATGATAATGATGATGATGATGATATGATAATAGGAATAAGAATGATAATAAAGTTTATATGATACTCGGGGTAGATCACAACAAAAATACTTTGATGAATTTACTGTCAGTTAGTCCAAACTTGGCCATAAAATTGCTTTCCTGAATTAATATACAGATTAGGGTCATGATAAAAGCGTGTGATATAGCTTACAAAATTTTATACTGTTCGTTTGCAAGTTTTTCAACTTATATTTCAGGGGCTTATTCTCCCTCACAATCATAATTTCTCTGAATGCAAAGAACAGATTGGTGGTGGTATTTAGAGTGGAATATAGCCTTTAAGCGTTAAAAGGGAATCCATTCAAATATTGATGATAAAATGCTTTGTGTGAAAGGAGAAACAGATAAACAGAATACAAGTGTATGTCTATAATTTTTTTTTAAACAGGACAGAATGTATGATTGTTGCTAATGATGCTACAGTGAAAGCTGGTACCTACTACCCAATCACGGTCAAGAAACATCTCAGAGCTCAGGAAATTGCCAAGGAAAATAATTTGCCCTGCATCTATCTTGGTAAATTGATTTCTTTTTTATTGATAGCTTGTATGTGAATATCCTATATTATTTTAATTCATCTGTAACTACAGTATATTGAAGAAGTCTTTAGGCACCCCCCCCCCCCATTTTCCATCCTCCAGCCTAGTCTTTTTTATGGTTTGATGTATAAGGTGGTAATGTCATTGTGTATGTGTGTATGTTTTTTGTATTTGTTTATTCATTTATTTTGCTTTACTTTGAATATGACATTGTATTGCTAGTAGGATATTGCCTTCCCACCCCCATTCTCCCTTGAAATAAGTGTTTAAGGAAGTAATAGACCTCTAGTGACAAAAAAAAACAATTTAGAAAACTTGAATCTGATCAATACATTCAGCTTCTTTGTAACATTTTTCCTGTTCTGGTGTTCCAATGAACCAAGCGACAGTACCATAATTCATGCTTACACATTCTATCTGAGCTAGTAAAACATTTGGTATTCTTTTATCTTATGCAGTGGACTCTGGTGGGGCTAATCTGCCAAGACAGGATGAAGTGTTTCCAGGGAAAGAACACTTTGGTAGAATCTTCTTTAACCAAGCCACTATGTCTGCTGCAGGAATACCACAGGTTCGTAAAGGATGTCGGTCATTTCACTCCTATCTTGATAAGTCTTCACTGGCTGCCCCTGAGGGAATATATTTTCTTCAAAATACTTCTTATGGTCTTACATATTGTCAGTGGAATTTCCCCCACTTACAAGAACTCTTTGATTCATAACTACAACTACACTGTACCAACCCTCATGAAACTTAGGATCCTCAATTTCTAATATTTTACAAGTTCTGGTTTCAAAGAAATAGTGGGAAAATGGCCTTTGATCTTGCAGGTCCGACCTTGTGGAGTTTTCTTCCACAGGGTTTGAAAACCAAGACATCAGCTATTACCTTCAGGGGAAACCTGAAGACATACCTATATGATGGTGCTTTCGACAGACAACCATCTGTACATTGAAGGTTATGCATGTGTCGTTCAAACTTGCTATTTACTCTTTTTTTCTCTCTCTTTCTGTATAATTATGCTCTGAACCACCTTTGGCATATAATTCAGAACGAAAGTGCGCTATACGAATTATATTTATTATTATTTGTGTACCACAGGCCTCTATCAACTAGTGGTTAGTGCCACCGATGACCATGGCCATAGGTAATCCTTACTCAATACGTTTTGGGTATTGCCCAACTCCCCCAAAAGGGGTCAAATAGGCATTTCTATGAGGCTCTTCATATGAAAAATGCCTTTATTTATTCAAATGACAGTGATCTGATTAGAATTATTGAATCATCTAATGCTGGTTAGTTTTTTTAATAGGCGTTCCTCTTGTTATTGTCATTTTTATAGATTTTATTGTATTTTTCTCTTTTGCTCCTCCTAATCCGTATGGCTATCACCTATAATAACTTGCCATTCTGCCCTTTTCCATATGATTTTATTGACTTTGTTGGAACATGGTTAAAAGTAATCCTTGACTGTATTTTTATTTTCACAGATTGCGATAGTTCTGGGTAGCTGTACCGCAGGTGGAGCATATGTTCCAGCCATGGCAGATGAGAGCATCATTGTCAGAAAACAGGGAACAATCTTTCTAGCTGGACCTCCTCTTGTAAGAATTCTGACTTGTTGTTTTGTCTGGGTGATTATCATGGCCCTAGGAAGTGGGGGTGCTAGGGAGAAGCACCACCAAGATTTTTCAGGGGGTGCTGCGTAGAGATTTTGGGGCAATAACCTTTTTTGCTTGTCAATTTCTTTTTCTTTCCAAAATCCATTTCAGCATTTTTGGGGGGGCTTCTGACTTTTTTTCTAAAAAACCTCCAGCACCCCCTATTTAAAGATTGTTCCCAGGGTCCTGGTGATTATTTGTGTTTACTCCGACTGTCTATCACGATAAAAATCATGGACTTGCAAAGATAAAACAAAAGAAATAATAGGTTATGAAATATTGGATGTATAGAAATCAGCGTACAATTGGGCGGGCAGGCATTTAGTCCATTGATAATATTGCAAACGACTTCCTTAGTTTTTAACCAACTATCATTAAAATTCAGTGCACATATTGGTCATGACACAAAGATGTGCAAGATTTTTTTTTCACATGTGTCAGAAGTTGTGTCACCATGGTAACAACATTGGTCTTGGGGTGAAAAGGGGCCAAACATGTTTTTCTCATCTTTTGGAAACTGTGTTGCCATGGTAATGTCATATTTCAGGAATAAATGTGTAAACATCTTGCATGGATCAAATAGCTCTTTCAGTTTACGACCTATACACATGAAATTTGGCACACACATAGGATTTGAGGAAAAGATGTACAAGAATCATCCAAATGTATTCGAAATTGTGTTGTCATGGTAAGCGCATGTTTAGACCAGAATCCAAGAAAAAGTTATTGCAGATCAAACTACTTCCTTAGTTTTTGTTGGTGCTCATGAAATTCACCACAAACATTAGACTTTGGATAAAGACATGCAACTTATTATGAAATGAATGGGGTTTTTTAAATTACTTTTAAATTAGAGTCAACACTGCAGCTAAATTGAACCATGTAATGCAGGCAAGACTGCCAGAGGCATTCCACTTGGTGGTAATAGTTTTTTTTGTAATTTGTGTTTTTCCTCTTCCCTATATGTATAGGTGCATGCTGCAACAGGTGAGATGGTATCCGCTGAAGATCTAGGGGGAGCCGACCTCCATTGCAGGTGAGACCCGTCTTACAAAGAGTTACGATTGATCCGATCAACCACAACCATGAAAAGCCAGCAACGTCAAGATCTAAAATGCATTTTTGTTCAAAATATTTTTGAGATATAATGTACAATCATACATTCATCCATGGCTTGAAAATTCAGTTTGCTTCTCTTTTCTTATATAGGACATTGTGCTAATTTCCTGGAGAAAAAAATCATGACATTGTTGGATTTCCATATAGTTAAGGTGAATCAGATCGATCGTAACTGTAAGACAGGAATCGGGTTTATCAATATGACTAGACTCAACTTTAATGACTGTTAATTACAAGTATTTTTGATTAAATTTTATGAAGAGCCCCAAAAATTGAAAATGTTGGTGTTTACTAATGAATTAATCAATCAAAATATTTTATATGCATACCTAAGCCTTATGAATTAAGATTTTGGGGGAAGAAATTTACTAAAATTTTGTAGATTACATTGTTAGTCTTGTGACTGCAAAAATTACTGAGTATCATTTCATTAAGTCAAAAGCTCAAAAATAGCCCAGCAGTAAGATTTTTTTTATGATTTGTTTTCACTTATACATTTTTGGGGTGCTGAGATGTATCAATATTTGAAAATACTTTACATTCATATTAATGATAATTATATGCAATCTGATATTTTTCACTTCGGTTCTTAAGCATTTTCAAGTACTGACAAAAGAAACATTTTGATGATCTGAAGAGGTGTAATTCTTGAGGCTGGTTAAAATTCAGACAATGACATTTTCAAATTTTATGGATTAGGTACATTTTATTTAGCGTATTGCACTTCAAATGATCAAATCACTCCTTCTAAAGAGCTTTTGTGTTTGGTATTGTATGCTGAATATATGCTTATTGCTATTATGTTGACAACAGACTAGCACAGGAATAGAGAAATTAATTTGAATAACCTTGCATTAGTCCATTGTCGGACCAACAAGCGCAAATTTAGCAATTTTTATCAAGCTTATCAAGTGTAACAATCACACATGCTTTACCAGCAATCATTTGAAGATATCAACTGCAGAAAATAAAGCATACCGATGCCAAAAAATTTAAAAACTTCATGGTAGATTGAAACCGTCTTTGTGAATTCCATCCAATGCCCTATATTCTGAAATTTGGCTTAACTATAAAAGCCATGGTTAATCTCGGCTAACATTATGGGAAGCTATGAGTCTCAAATATTTGGTTGAACTTTGATGCTTTACTGGGATACTGACAATGGTTAAATGGAGATAACTAACTATTGTAATCATCCTTTCAAGTATTAAAAGTATTTTATTGATTTGAATGTCAAATGTGATGATAAATTGATCTTCTAATTCTGGATATTGATGACACATGTAGCTTCCCATAATTAAATCATAACTTTAGGTTTAAGTTTAACCAAAGTTCATAATATGGGCAATATATTTGATTTAAGTAGTTTGGTACAGGCTGATTTGATTGGTTATTTATACACGTTATAAATCTATGTTTTTCAACCAGGTCGTCGGGTGTTACAGACCATTATGCGAACGACGAGAGTCATGCGCTTTATCTTGCCAGGAGAGCTGTGGCAAATTTGAACAGAAAAAAAGAAGTCAATGTGAGTAATGCTTGAAATTAATATTGTCTGTAAAATGATGTAAAAGGTCACTGCAATCCAATTTAAAGTTGATTCCCATTGACACACAGAGCTGCAACTTGCAAGTATCCAAATCTGCTTGCTATAATTTAAGATAATTTTTGAAAGAATGTGTTTTTTTTTTCAATATGCTAAAGCTCTGTTCTATGAAAAGTAAGCTCAGATCTCATTCCTACAATGACTTCATCTGTCAATTAGAGTCAGTGTCAATAATAATTTACCACTGACAATTGTATGTAACTTCCCTAATTTCAGTACATGCTAAAAATAAATTTCTATGCTTTTATATGATGCTTCTACATTGCTTTCTTCATGTCTGACATTGTACCTTTCATATCGAGACTGGGGTGGTCAATTCTGGCAAAGATACATAGCACTGTTTCTTTGTTAGGTCATGAATAATTGGCTGGTGATGCAGGAATGAGTTCTTGAGTTGCTTTGAAGATTAGTTCTTTTTCTTATTAAACTCAACCAACCATATTTAAACCTGTTTACTTTCTTTTAATCTTTTTATTCAAAATTTATCAAATGAATAAAAAAAACTTGCAAGAATGCAGCCTACTGGGGAGCTTACTTGACTTTGGTAGGTAAAGCATTAATCTCATGAATAAAAAAATCAGGTATAATTTGTCTGTTCTTTTTACTATAATTACATTGTAGCCAGTGTGTGAGTGAATTTGAGTTTTTAAAGTCATGTATCACTCAGATACACTTATTTATGTCTAAAGGCCTGGTCACACCGCCCAAGCGTTGTTTGAGCGGTCGTGGAGCAGCAGGGAGAGAGGGTCGAATTTCGTTCACAAAATTGGGGAAAAAATCGAAAACAAAAAAATAACAATTGAAATCGAAAATGGTGAACGGTAGCGAGTGGTGATGATTTTTTTTCTCTCCGCTCCATGACCGCTCCAACAACGCTCGGGCGGTGTGACCAGGCCTTAAGACCGTTACTGTCATGATCCAGAGATGTGACTAGGGCTTGAACCTCGAACCTCAGCATCAGTTTGTAACTACCCCATCGTAGCTTGGATTACAGGTGCGTGCCTCAATCCCCGGTCATGAATACAAGTCTTATTGCATCCTCATTGCAGATACCAGTGTTGAAGCCTAAGGAGCCCCTGTACTCCGCAGATGAATTGTATGGCATTGCATCAGTGGATTTCAGCAAGGTTTACGACATCAGGGAAGTGATTGCAAGAATTGTAGATGAGAGTGTCTTTGATGAGTTCAAGCAGCAATATGGAGACACCATAGTGACAGGTATTAATTATTCCGAATGCATGTTGTAAGAAAAGTTGTCCATCCTTAAATGATAGAGCGCTTAAGCTTTACTCGCGCAATTAGCTTTGAATATAAAAATTCATTGATTTAATTTACTAATTAACAGGGCCCTGTAAAACAAAGGTTTAAAGAGAAATTCCAGTAGTTGCAGTAAACACTGATTTCATGAGAAAGTCTGTAAAACCAGGCTTAATTGTCAGAATATCATCGAGGATCTAGATCTGGTACAGTTACATAAACTGAACTTTGTGAAATCTTGAAATCTACGCTGAAAAACGTTCACACTGAAGATCACCAACACAGATAGGCACACGTGGGACAGTGTATTATTATTGCTGGAATAAAGACCAGACGGAAGTGACCGAATCCGCGCTTATTTTGCTTATTTCTCAGCAATTACACAATTTCTCCCAGAATCCTTTGGCACATATTTTTTATTCATACAAACAGACACTTGGGTGGTCATTATATTAGATTCTGTTAAAAGTCATTTTGAGATTGTTAACAAAACTGGAATTTATCTTTAAGTAGCAATTTTTTTTTCCTAAATGAAATGGCTTATCAAGAGTATTGTTGCATGTGCATTTCTTATTTGATATTTTACTTTATTTTCATATTTCACATTATTATGAACATAATACAAAAACAACATAACAGAAGAATTA
Source organism: Lytechinus variegatus (assembly GCF_018143015.1). Lineage (NCBI taxonomy): Eukaryota > Metazoa > Echinodermata > Echinoidea > Temnopleuroida > Toxopneustidae > Lytechinus > Lytechinus variegatus. The sequence continues at coordinate 59,074,129 of NC_054742.1, read as the reverse complement.
ACATTGTGTACAAGTCAGACATGGCTCAGTAGACTGACAAGGAACAGATAAGGATTGTTCTTTCAAATTAGCAATCAATTGCTATCTGTTGTGTCATGGGCCTAGGAAAACTTGTATAAATCAATCTATCAAAGGCCATGAATCAGTGTTAACTTTACAATATGACTGATTTGTTCAAATAATTGATTGCTGAAGTTTGAGTACCTCACTTTGTTGGCATTATCGTGATATTAGGAACCACTGTTCACTTCATACAGCAGCGCTTTATTCAGTCACACGCACGGTTCCCTATTTCCACCTCCATTCACTTTGTACACAAGTGCGTGTACACAAATCTAAGAGTGGTTCCCAAAACCACGATTTGGCCACTTTGTTTTCACTTGAAAAATCTATGAAACTGGAGAGGAAAAAAATAATTCTTTGCTTTGTTTCATTTGTCAGGATTTGCCCACATCCACGGCTACCCTGTTGGTATTCTTGGTAATAATGGTGTTCTATATTCATCGAGTGCCCTCAAAGCAACGCATTTCATTGAGCTATGCTGTCAGAGAAAGATCCCTCTTCTCTTCCTCCAAAATATCACAGGTAAGCCATTCCGCTGATTGGTAGATTATGCCCCCCTCCCCCACCAAAAAATAAACTTAAACTTGATACTTGCTCATCGGTAATCCTTGTTAGAGTCCTTCCCTTGAAAAATGTTTGGTAGATGTATTGTATAGTTGAATCTATCCCTTATTTACTGTCTAATTTTGTAGGTATCATATCTACATAAATTTTCTTATATGGCAGATTGTATGCTAAGATTAACAACTCTAGTCCCATGCACGTAAATATTGACAACCAGTGTATAGAACAATTATCAATGTACTCATTTGCACCTTCGTTTTAGCTTTGACCACCCATGTACACTTATTGTATGGAAAAAATATTCCTGCTCGGTGCATATACATGTAAGAAGACTTCTACAATTGATTTGTTCCTGTCAGGTTTTATGGTTGGCAGAGAAGCAGAAGCCGGGGGTATAGCTAAGAACGGAGCTAAGATGGTTACAGCGGTAGCCTGTGCTAAGGTTCCTAAGATCACAGTCATTGTTGGGGGTTCCTTCGGGGCAGGAAACTATGGAATGTGCGGCAGAGCTTACAGGTAAATAGTAAACATAAATTGAATTCAGTTTTTTTCAATTTTTCGTAAGGATACAAATTACATAATATCAAGATGAAATGGGCATACATAATGAAGAGAGTACATATACAAATTTGTGGAAAGTTTATTTGAATGATACTTAAGTATTTTGGGGTGTTTTTTTTTGTTTTGAAGTAGTATTTATTAAAACATTCAGTTCAAAATCATACATACAATAGTATATTAACAAAACACACAAAGTCAAATAAACAATTATTCATAATACAAAAAAGAATTGTACAAAAAAAAATACAGAATATAACATTCGAGTCATCAGGAACAAAATAGTTATAACAAAATAATTTATAGTGACGCAATTGAACTGAATGAGTAAACAAAGTAAAGCCCTCCCATCCCAACTGCCCCCTCCCCCCACATCCCATCCAAGCCCAGGAAGCGCGACCTGCTTCCCTCCCCTCAACCCTACCCTCCATTTCAGTCTACTGTGTGCTTGAACTTTCTTAGCCTCAGCATCCCTAGAAAATAAACTTGTCCCATTTTCTGAAATGGTTTGTTAATAGACCTCTCTGTTCAGCTAGTTTTCTTTCTTCAAGTCTATCTTCTTGTATTTTTTCCTTAATATGGTTAAGGGTCGGTGGATCTTTTGTGATTCTACTATTTTTTAAAATCATATACTTTATGAGGATTATTATGTGATTTAATAATTGAGCCTCTCCTTTAGTTGACCCTTCCACGCCTACGTGTACACCTTTTTTATCTATATTTGTAATGATAGGGAGTTGAAGCATGTTCCCACATTCTTTCCATATAGTTTTTATTTTATCACATGAAAAGAATATATGATCATATGTTTCTTCTTCTTTACTGCAGAATGAACATAAATCATCTGTTGTCATTTTAAATAAATATTTTTTGTGTATAGTATATTGTGTAATATTTTAAATTGAAATTCTCTGAGTCTGCTGTTCAGAGTCGATTTTCGTGGTCTTAGAAATATATCAGATATATCTTTTTTTGTTATATTATATTTTTCCTCAAGTTTTTTAAATGCTTGGGGTATATCCGATTTCATACTTACAAGAATATCATATATTCTTTTTGATGTGATGTCTTGCAAGTCAAAAGTCCTGCCTTTTAATTGAAAATCCAAAATTAACTCACTATCTATAGAACTTTGACCCCCTATTTTCAGCGAGTCCTTCCAAAAGTATGGAATGTTATTAAAAATTTCGTGTATCTTTTCTATTTCAAAACGATCCAAACCCATTTTTTGAATGGTCGAGATAGACTTAATCTTCCCATCTTTATCTACAATATGATGGAGTTTATAAATTTTCTTTAAAAACTGCTTTTCATTATAATATGTTTGTCCTTTCAAACGGATGAACCTATTATTGAAAGTGATCTCATTTCTTTTATTCTTCTCTTCTTTAAGTAAAAACAATTTCTTATTGAATCATACATCTAACATCTCTGTATAAAATTCTGGCAGTTCAAATCCTATCAAATTCATTGTGAGGTTACTAAAAAAAAAATTCATAAATCTAAAGAGATAGCCAAGTTGTGATGACACTAACAGATATAAAGTCATTTATGATTATGAACAGAATATGTAAAACTGTGAATTTCATATTCTTTCTGAATTCATTTTTTGTTTCCACTTTCCGTATTGCGAAAAACTGGGCACTCTAGCTATGGAGCTAGCTCCTTGAAGCCTATATTTCTATTAAATATTTCATTTTCTTTTCTTGTTTTTTTTGTAGTCCCCGTTTCCTGTACATGTGGCCTAATGCTAGGATCTCGGTGATGGGGGGTAAACAAGCAGCCCTTGTTTTATCTCAAGTCATGGCTGCACAGAGGAAGAGAGAAGGTTTAGAGGTAAGTCCATTCAACTCAAACTGCTGCACACTCGTCCATGATTGAGCCACTAAAACAATGATTCAGCACCTCAGAATGATAAGCTCTCTCCATGCAATCCGTTGTCCTCATTTGCAAAATAGATGGGATTTAATGGCTTTCTTGAACTGGTCAACAGGTCAGCGGGTAGGAGATTCCATCGTCTTGCAGGGACGACATTCATGCATTTCATTATAAATATATGCACCATCAACGTCTGATCGTTTAAAAGGTTATTGATGTAACAAATTGCATATTTGCCCATTCAGATTTCGATTGATGACATACGTCTTATTCCTTAATTTAACATATTCGTAGGATTGCAGTTAGCATTACTACTTTTAAAACATGTTTCAACAAATAAAAATTCCAGTTAAATTCCTATATTGAATTTGGACAGGGGTCTTTTGTAAGAGTCAATTATTCAATTTCACTTCTCATCAAAATTAGCAAATTCAACTGAAATTTGAAAATTTGTGTATCACATGAAATGATATCAATTAATCTAATAATTATCAAGTTATGATCATTGAATATTTACAATTTATTTGGTTAAATCAAAGGCTATTGTCTTGTCTTAAATTTGATATATCATTTGGTTGATGTTAGATTTAATGGTTCATTCGAAATTAAAAATCAAACTTGAAATTTTGTAAAAATACACTTATTATACCACGAAGTATAGCAATGCAGTGAAAACAATTTACAAGCCATTTCTTTTATTTCTTTTTTCCTCTTATAGCTTAGTAAAGAAGAGGAGGAAGCGATTATGGCTCCAATCTTGGAGAAGTATGAGAAGGAAGGAAGCCCCTACTATTCAAGTGCGAGGTAACTATATCTTTATTGCCTGTTTTCTGAAGTCTAGTTTTCCTTGGACCATAGTCCATCTTTATGCTAAAAGTATGGAAAGCCAACGTTTCTTGATTTTGTTTACGTGTATGATTCTTACAAGTCTTTGATGTTCATTCCTCATGCTTTAATGGTGAAGAAAGCTGTTTCATTTATTACTTCCAGACAGTTAAGAATCATCTGAGTGTCTAATTGGCTGATGCATTGAAGCTGTAATGTTAGCGCATTGATAATTACAATAATCTGCTTTTATAGCGCTTAATACATCGGAATGGCGTCTCTGAGCGCTTTACAGATATACTATTACCCCAGTCATTGGATCCTGGCATGCCTGAATACAATGTATGCACCTTCTCCACTCCCTGGGGAGCATTCAAAACCAGAGTTCCAAGACTCAATTGCATTCAATCTCATTTGGCTGTCCATATTTCAACAATCCAAAGGGATTTAATTTTGAATCATCTGTCCATCCATCCTCTTTTTGTTCTCACATTGTTTTCATGATAAAAGTCAAACTTGCTTTGTGTATGCATTTTGGAGGGACATATATATAATTAGTTGGTGTGTGTGTAAAAATGTAAACCTAAAAATAGATTTTCTTCAGGGGAAAACATAAAATGGTGTTCTCTAAATATACATTTTGAAAGTCTGTCCATCCATCCTCTTTTTGTTCTCAGATTGGTTGAATGATAAAAGTCAAACTTGCTTTGTGTATGCATATTGGAGGGATGTATATAATTAGTTGGTATATGTGTACAAATATAAACCTAAAAATAGACTTTCTTCAGGGGGGAACATAAAATGATGTTCTCTAAATAAACATTTCTAAAATCGTCTGTGCATCCATCCTCTTTTTGTTCTCAGATTGGTTGAATGATTATGGTCAAACTTATGGGAGGTAAAGAATCATTTGGTTTATAAATGTGTTAAAATATGAATCTAAAAATACCTTTCCTGTCAGAGAAACAGATTTAAAATTGTGTCCTCTAAAAATGCATTTGTTTTCAATCTTTTCTTTGTTCAGGTTATGGGATGATGGTGTCATCGATCCAGCTGATACGAGGAAGGTCCTGGCCCTGAGTCTTAGTGCTTCACTCAATGCTAAAGTACCAGAAACGCCGTTTGGAGTATTCAGAATGTAGATCCTCATTTGAATTATCAATACCACATGGGAAAGATCTGGGGTTTTTTTTTGTAGTCCAGTGTAAGTAAGAGTTTCTCTCTGTCTGTGTTTTACAATCGGGGTTGGCTTATTTTGTATGAATTTGTTTAATACAAAGTGGTGAAACGATAAGTAATCATGTGATAGTAAGTTCAAAACAGTGTAACTGTATCAAGAGCGGAATTCTCGAATTGCAAGTTGGTCTTTACCCATTTTGGCTACTTTTCTGTCTGGTCTCCTACCTCATTGTCTGATCTTAGTTCATCTGTGACCAGTTCGTCTACTAGATAACAATGTGGACGAATTCTCATTTAGCCCATTAACCATTTTCTGTAATTTTCAGCTCCACTAAACACATTTCATCTAATATCCACTTGGTCTAAAAATTATGGTTGGATTAATTGTTTATTAATCAAATGCCCATTTGACAAACAAAAAGTAATAAGTACAGGAAGTGGAGTTTAGATTATCTGGGCTTTACACAACATGAGAATAAGATAGATTGGACGTAAACCAAGTGTAGTGACCAAATGGCAATTAAACCAAATGGAAAGTAGACCAAATGGGTTTAGCCCATGTGGTATAAGATAATCTGATAAGTAGACCAACTGCTTGCAAACCAAAATAAGATAATTCCTCCGTTAAGATGGTTTAATGTGGAAACCAATTTTGCTCCCCTTTGAAGTGACGTACACTGTATTGTGCACATTAGGCCCAAGTCCAGTCTACAGGCACAGACCCTGATCGAAACTTTGATCAACAAGTGTGTCTCCATGCAAAGACTAGCAAGGTGATGGTGATGGATCAATATCAAAATGCCTCGTATTCTGTTGTCATTTTTTGTTACCGGCTGTTTAGTAATGCTTTCCTGATGTAACAGCTTCTCATTATAGCACATCAAGTAAGTAACAACATGTGAACTTTATAATAGAATAGCAGGGTGATCCAAAATAGTCCGATTTGAGCATGTTAACTTCCATATTGTACTGTGAAAAGTGTGCATCACTAAAGTGCAATGACATTGAATTATATTGCAAATTTGGAACAAATGGCACTGCAGCCTATATATATATATTTGTATATATATGATGAGACATGTTCATATTTTCATGTTATAAAGAGCTGTCACTGAGATGATCTATTTCATGCTAGCCTTATTTTGGGGGAGCAAAACTAAGTGATCCTCATACGTCCAGCTTCCGTTATTCTCCGTGGGATAAAAAGAAGTTTTGCAAATTCTTTGATACTGTGGTTGATTGTTCATGGGAAATCAACATGTTTTTGTTTGGATGGTGAAGATCAACTACAGATTACAATTTATTGTTTTTGACCAGATTAGTCTAGTACATGTGGTATTAGGCTATCTGAGAAGCAGAGCAAGTACTTGTAGATGAATTGAATATAAAAATATTTCACATGAATGTGATCACATAAGGGTTATAAAATATCTCTGACATTTCAGCATCAGAAAGTAAATGCTGCTCCGACATTGGCAGTGGCGGACCGTGACCCGGAGGAGACAATTGATAAGAGGGGCACTGTATTTATTGTGAACAATGCTGTGCCCCTCCAATGCTTTGTCTCTTCAAGGTCACGGTCCGCCTCTGGACATTGTGATGTATAATTCAGGTTAGACTGTCGAGAGCATTACACTTGTGTCATTCATTTAATGTTTTTATATCTCATCTTCATGTTGATTTCTTTGAACATTGAAACAAGATGCCCCCAAATTGCGACATCACTCGTACGTGTTGATCCTGAGAGATTGGTCAACCACAGTGTACTTTCAACTCCATACATTAATCAAAGTGTTTCTCTTTCAAAGTGATTACAGACCACATTTAAACACACCAGTTTTCCTGGGATTTCACTTGTAGATCTATAAATTAATCATTATTATATGCTGTGCATGGAAGTCATCGTTCTGTTGAATATTTGTTCAATTGCTCAATTTTTTCACGCAGGCAATGCTATCTTGTATGTCATAAGAAAAGTGGTCGACCCACAATCCTCTCATAGTATTTAATGTTATATTGGTAATGCATGTATTATGAAACAACAAATTTGGATTCTCCTCATGTCTTTAAATGTAATTCCATCTATGGTATCTTAAAATGAGAAAGGAAAAATCCAATAAAAACCACCTTCCTTGTGTTTGTATTTATAACTTTATATCAAATGGTCATGGAAGAAGATAAGTGATTGCTGAGAAATTAGCAATATAATCATGACATTCCTGTCGGGTGATGGGTCCTTATTTCAAGCAATAATAATGCATGTATTCGCTTTTAATCTTTGTTGCCAATCTAAAGTGTGCTCGCTTTTCAGAATAGATTTCATTTTTTCACAGTTTATTTTGAGTAACTTTACTAGTTCAAGGACTACGGTGATATTGTAAAAATGGAGCCTACGTTTAGAGACTTATGAAATTATTGCTTGCTGCAGCTAATTGACATTGATACATCCATTTCATTTGAACCAAATTATGAACATTTAAAATGTTTATGTATTCAGATGATGTTTATTTCTATTGTAAATATTATTGGATCAATAAAACCATTGCTGAGATACAAGACCAAAAAATTGCAGAATTGCAGCACTGCTGATATTGAGGTTAGAGTGTGTAGTCTCCTTGAAATAGCTCATTCTTAAGATATATTATAAAACTCCCAACCATTTGATGCATCAAATTCAAACTTTACCTATAGATTCATATGGAACTAGTGATGATATGATTACATTTTATATCTCTGGGAATGTTTCACAAAGATACAAGTGTGACAAAGTGATGCTTATTAAAGTTCCAATGCAGATCTAACCCATAACCTCATTCATTAAAGAATGGGACCTGAACAATGCGGTGATGGATCAATGATAAATGATAACGGCTTGTTCACCCAGGGTAGCCACTTCGGTTCCAAAAACTGTTCTCCCAGCAGGCCCTTCTATTATAATTATATGTACACCACATTCAACTGGGAATTTTAATGTGATTTTTTTTTAGTCACACTGAATTCATTGTGAAACACCCCCCTCCCCCCCCCCCCTGTCACGGGTTATGCAGGCCATTGATTATATAGGTAGTTCCACAATCATTAGAGTGGACACAGTGCCCAAGCATTTAAATCTTTGCACTCTGAATTAATTTTGGGAGGATAATAATGACAATTGTTTCCATGTTATTTTCGTTAATTCAAGATTTCCATATTGCACAATTGATGCTTATTATTATTGTATCGATGATAGGCAAGAACGATTGCCTTTTATTAGCTTATCTAATTTGAAGCTAGGGGAGAATGATTATTGGTACGATTGCTGAATTTATTTTGACAAATGTGCAAGATTGCAACATCAGCATGCAAATGGTTAATGAGGAATTGTGGTCTTCCAAATAACTTAATGAATTGGGTTCTGTAACACATAGGGTAGTGATTTAATCGTACACTTGATTTTCATGATTACATATACATTGTAGTCGATATATTCTACGATGATAGCTAAGCTTTGTGTTATAGGCCCCTGAAATTAATGAAGTCATCTTTAATTATAAATACAATGGAACATCTACCTCTCTTAATTAATTGTATCTGCTAGATATGCATATTTCTGAAGTTTGACCTTGGCATCATTACCTTTATTGCGTATGATGATACAGTCCAACCTGATTTAGCAACCACCTTTATAGAAAGACAAATTGTCTATACTGGATTCCTTTGAATAATTTTCATCATTGAAACATGAATATCGAAACCTCTCCATACAGACCACCAGCCTATGATACCTTTTTTTTGTCTTCCTTGTGTGGTCTTTATATACAGGCTTCAATGTAAATGTGTAGATGTGTGATTATTTTTTTTCCTTTGATGATTGAGATTTATAAATTTCATGCAGATTAGTATTGAAATGGTAGTACCAATGGATTTCATCCAAAGGAAAAAAGGGAATTATATAACCAATATATTTGTGAAAGTGAAAGCAATTATATTATAAAGGGGGTAACAAATCTAGCGATTCTTTTTAACTTGTACATTTATTCAGGATCCCAAAATAAGTGTCTATATGTGGGAGCATTGTGGTCTAGTGATTCTGACTCGCCTTTCAAACAGAGGGTCGTGGGTTCGATTCCTAGCCATTGCGTGTTTTCCTTCAGCAAGAAATTTATCCAAACTGCACTGCACTCGACCCAGGTGTGGCAATGGGTACCCGACAGGATTAATTCCTTGAATGCACCAAGCAGCTTTAGCAGCTGGAGCTACAGCCTGAGTAATATATAGTGTGCCATAGAATAGCCAACTAGATTAATTAGCGCCTCATAAATGCTATATATTATTATGTACATGAAAAATAAATTGAGTTTGTATTTCATGAAATAGAGCATAATGGCTATTCTATGCATAAATAACCGATTCATAATTGTTTTATCCATTATGAAATGTATCTAAGCTCAATCAACTATAAATTCTGAATAAATATGATTTGAAGCAAGATAGTTATAGAATGTATCTCATACTTTCATTCCGTAATGATACTTTATACATAACATAGAATGGACTTGATGGGCTGATGATCTTGCATTCTTCCTCTTTATATCCCAGTATATGAAATATGAGATATTTCTGTAGGAACAGTGTACAATCATATCATGACTCCTAATGGAAAATATTATTTCTTTATCATTGTTACTGGTAGTTCATTGAAGAACTTCGCTATTTGCAAAGCTGTGGAAGTTGGAAATACATGGATTTGAAATTTCCTGTAATGAAATTTATGTCCAGGGTTGATATCATTAAATACAAGTGAAAGATTGTTAATATTGTACAGCACTTTGAACGTCTGTATGAAAAGTGCTATATGAATGTAAAGTATTACTATCACTGTTATTTATAACATGAGAAAATTGAAATATGTCGGTCATGTTTCACTATTAAATTGTTGAAAATATGAAAAATAAGATAATGTGTTCCTTTTCTTTTCTGGTTGGTGTGTGTGTGTGTGTATTGGGTAAACAACCAATATTTTGGACTTATGCCATATTATCGATCATAGCTCTTTCTCTGGTTGTAGAATACTATCCATGACATTACATCATGCTTTAATAACTCCCATATCAAACAACCCCTTTTCTAATCTATTATCACAGGTTCAATTCTAGTGAAGGTCAAGTAATAATAATAATATAGGTATATTTACCCAGGGAAGCCGCTTCAGTTCCGAAAATTGTTCTCCCAGCGGGCCCTGCTATTATTATTACCCCAGAAAAATGTTGATTTGAATCAGTATAGAAAAATCGAGCAAGTTTTACAATGAAAATTTCTTCAAACACTGAAGAAGGTTATGACAGTTTAAAGTTTTGCGTATTTTTTCGCAAAACAGTTTCATGCATAGATCAGTGACATGCAAATGGAAAGTCCATGGTGATCCTTACTATTTCTTTTGTTTTTATTGTTTGAATTTAACAATATAGCAATTTCGACAGATCTGACATAAAGGAACAACTTGACTACATGAAATGATGAATTAAGTTTGTTTCACATGACAATAAGGAATAAATCTGAATATTTCTTATGATAACATACAAAAGAAATAGAGAGTGGGTCGCGTCACTGGTCCCTGGTCATTTGCATACCAACCAGGATGCGCATGTATAATTCATATGTCAAAACTTTCTTATTTTGGCATCCAATTTTGATGATATTTTCAGTATAATGCTTGATGGATTTTTCTCTTTTTTCTTCACAACTTTTTGTTGTGGTGGCCTTGTCCTTTAAATTATCTTATTTATAGATACCGGTAATGGTTTAAGGTTATGTTCATATTATCTTTGTTCATTATCATTTTCACAATCATTATTTCTATTTTCTACATCTTCTACTTTTTTTGGGGGTATATCTTCCAGAAATTGAGGGACAATCAAATAAAATTCAATTTATTTGTTTAACCATCAAGTGCAAAAACAATACTAACAAATTGACAACTAAATACAATGATGGTAAGGACTGACGACCCCAAAGAAACAAAGCTTCATAAAAAGGGGACTGACAAAAAACCAAAATATACAATTATAAACAAAGTGACACGTATCTTTAATTATCATATAGGTCTAGGACTAAGTCTTAGATTACTTCTCTTTCTCGTTCAAATTATCATCATTTGATTTATTTCTACAACTCCTATCCGGATCCTCATTTTATTTTCATTGCTATCATCTTTCTTATGCTAGAGCTCGTATAGCGCGTAGCGAAAGATTGAACTTGAAGAGCGCCATCTTGTCCATCTTAACAACAGCGACAAAAAATTGCTTTACGAGAATCCCGAAAAATCACCATGAAATGAGGAAAAGGAGCAGATTTCGTGGCCAAATCCAATTGATTTGGCCGAAAACTTTACGGTCGAAGGTTCAGTTATTCATGTTTGTTTACTGAAATCATCATAGATACGTCTAACGTGCGAGAAATATGGAAAGTTTCCAATTATCGACGGATTTGACGGCGACTCGTACAAATGCAAACCCGAATTCCACGGATGTTGCTGCAGGGGCTAGCGTGTATAGCGTAGGCCTACGTACAGGTACGGGACCGGGCAGGCCTTCGCCTTCACGAACAACGACACTTGGCGATCGTGATCAGCTATTTAACATCAATCCAAGATTCACTGAATTACCCACACAGACCACTTTGGACGGAAATAACATGGAGAAGCTGAAGAAACTGGATACGGATTGTGAGGAGTCTGTGTCAAAAAGACTAGAGGCATCTCTGAGGTTTGTGCAATTGTTCAGATCGGGCTTCATTCAGCATGAAAAAATAATTTAACAAAAAATGTTGTCATCCCGGTTGTCATCTTGGCAACTTGGTTGTGACTTTCATGTGTTGGCATCTGTTCAGTCTTAAATGTTATAAGTTAGGGTAACAAAAGATCATGACATGGGTGAATTCTCAACTCAATAAAGTGGCTGTAACTATTACGGTACTCATTCATATGATTTAATAATTTGAAATTAAATCCATCTTTAAAAACGGACCCATCAATCAAAGTTCAATTCATGAAAAAAAAATTATCAGCATTTCTGCCTGGATACAAGATGTGTAGTGTATTTAGGCAAGCTAGAAAGTGGGAAGACTGATGAATCTGCCATTTCTTCAGATTTTTTAAAACATTTTCTGATTTTATTGTCCTACACAGATGGATGACAGCCACTGGGTTTGTAATGCCAATGGTGGAGCAAACAACCGCCGGTTAACTACTTATACAGCGTCTATGGAGAAAGGGTGCAATTTGCACCCTCCTTGATCCTAAATTTTGCTTTTTGACGGGAAAAGGAAGAAATAATAAAGATAAATGTATAATCATATCAAATAAAATTAGCTTACCACCTTTCTGAAATATATGCTGGAAAAAAGCAAATTTTGATGTCAAACAGATCAGGATTAGCCAGGTTCTTTGATCGCCGTCAGCAGCAGCTGAGCGAACGGACGTGCCGGCAGATTGGCTGGCACGTTCATACGCTCAGCTGTAGCTGTGCTTACTGCGATCGAGCGATTGAAGAATCTGACTGATCCTGATCTGTTTGTCATCAAAATTCGCTATTTTTCGGAAAGTTGGTAAGCTGAATGTATTTACTGTAATATGAATTTATCTTTAATATCTTCCCTTTAGTTTTACCCCATCAAAAAGCAAAATTTAGGAGTAATCCAGGAGGGTGCAAAAGCGCACCCTTTCTCCATAGACACTGTAGTGAAACGGCGGTTGTTGCTCCACTATTACGAGCCCAATGGCCGTCATCGGTCTATTGACAGAGGGGATGCCAGAGCCAGACGAAGTGTCAGCGGAGCATATCCATGTAGAAATACATGTAGACCTATTTATCTGTCTAGAGAGTGGGATGCCAATCTTTCTTAATTATGAATGAACCCTTGTACGAAGGCTTTGATTAATAAAAGTGCCGTGTACATATGACGAAATGGAGGCGTACACTATCTTGCCAAGTCAACTTAATTACTTTGACATTGCAAAATACCTTGCCAATTTGACTTATTTTAGATGTTCACATGGCAAGATACTTATTCGTTATGCTAATTAGTAGACCGGCCAAAACGATTTTTTATACTTTGGACGGCAAAATTTGTTAATGCTTGCTAATGCTTGGCGTCCCAGCTAAAAGTTTTGCAAAAATACCCAGGAATAGCGTACGGGCGGATGCCAAGCGCAATTTTGCGTGAAAGTGTCATTTTTAGCGTAAAATCTGAAAGACTGTCGAAAATCACGCATTTTGATATTTTGACGGATTATCATCATATTTTTTATTATCTTTGATATGAAATTATTTTCATTCAGAATTTCAAATTATAAGTCTACTAAATATGCATTTCAAATTTGAATATTACACACACACATATGGCACAGGGAAACATAAAACCGCGATTTCCTCGAAATAAAAGTTTGTGAAAACTATCAATAGTTTGAAGTTTTTTTACGCAACATAAATTATTCGATTTAAATGCGTTTATCCATCGAATGTATAGTAAATGTCCTAGTGCCACAAATATTAAAAGAATTTTCAAGTAAGATGGTAGATATCTCATTTTATGTTATCCGAAAGGAGACAATGTGCATTTTACCAGGTGCGCATTTTGAAAGAAAAATTGAAAATACCGTACATTATGTACATAATTACATGTATAAGTACATACTAAAGCGAGTTTATATTTACATGTATAAGTCCATAATAAAGCGAGTTTTTAATTGGATAGCACAATTTGTCAATTCCTTGCATCCCAGCTAAAAGTCTTTCGGAAATACTGAGGAATAGCGTACGGGCGGATGCCAAGTGCACTTTTGCGTGAAAGTATCATATTTTAGCGTAAAATCTGAAAGACTGTCGAAAATCACGCATTTTGATATTTTGACGGATTATCATCATATTTTTGATTATCTTTGATATGGAATTATTTTCATTCAAAGTTTCAAATTATAAGTCTACTAAATATGCATTTCAAATTTGAATATTACACACACATATATGGCAATATGAAATATAAAATCGTGATTTACTCAAAATAAAGGTTTGTAAAAATTATTAATGGTATAATGTTTGTGTTCCGCATCTCAATTTCGTCAAGATTTAGTGCTAACCGAATAAATACTTAATAATTGTTGTCATGTCACATATAGTGAAAACAAACACTGAAATAAGATGCAAGATATATATCATTTTATGTTATATATGCGAAATATAACAATGCACATTATTTTATCAGATGCGCATTTCTGATAAAAAAATAAACAGCGCACAATATTACATCGATATTGCACATCTTATATCAGTGCGATACTCGTCATGATATTATATAGGATTATGTTTGCTTTTGTAGAGTTCGATCTTCTTGCTATTTCCACGAATGAATTGGTGCTGAACTTAAATCTACCTGTGGCGATATTCAGAAATAGGTCTGATATTTAATTTGCCGTTATCATGGTAGCATTAATTTTACATGAATATCTATATCCAAAATCATAAAAAACATACATGTATGAATAAAGCGATTGAATTAGCATTTTTAAACCACTCTGTCAATTTTCAGTGTAATGCTTATTGGATTTTTTTTCTCTTTTCAATCAAATCAATTTTATGTTGTGGTGGACTTGTCCTTTAAAGTTCACATTTCAAATCTTAAAGCTCATTTCATCACAGTGTATTGCCATTTTGGGAAATGCCATCGCACGACCATTATGACAAACAAATCTAAAGGCTAATGACCAGCGTCCAGCGCCTATATTGTAATATATAGATGGTCGTACAACTGCATTTCCCAAAAGGGCATTGGTATGTCCAGGGCTGCCCAGGGTCGGACTGTCCGGCCCCCGTCTTAGACAAGGATATATAACAACATGGACCTGTGGTAATAGCAAATGCAAAAACTTTGATGAAGTAAAATGAATTGAATGAAAATTATAATTTGCAATGCAAAAGACCAAATAACATTTATTATTCATATTTTAACATAATAATTATAGCAGCAGGACATTGGAAACAACTGAAATTAATAATTATAAAAAAAAACGCCATCCATATAGCTCATCGAACCAAAATAACGTATGACCTTGATCATGTGAACTGAAATATGTGCAAAATGATCGATGATACTTAAATACCCTTATGTTCAAGTGTAATCTTTAACTGGATCAATAAAAATAAAAAGTTATGATGACATTTAAAAAAATATCCCATATGGCCAAAGTTCAGTGACTCTAAATGACTTTTGACCTTAATCATGTGATCTAAAACTTGTGCAAGACGATCAGTAATACATGAATATTAAAGTGTCATTAAAATTAAAGTGTCATTAATTTTTTTTTCTATACGTTCAAAGTTATAATGAAATTTTGAAAAATGTAACTTTGGTTAAGATTTCAAGGTTGATATGACGCTGTTATATCAAAACTACCGTCACCTCCACCGGAGAAGTGGCTCCTTTAATCCTGCTCTGCTATGCCGGCGAGACAAAAAATAGGTACTGCCGTGCAACGGCCATTTTTTTTAATATACTTTGATAATCAAATAACTGAAGTAAAATGTAGATTGACAGAGTGGTTTAAAAATGCTAATTCAATCGCTTTATTCATACATAATATGTTTTCTATGATTTTGGATATAGATATTCCTGTAAAATTAATGCTACCATGGTAACGGCAAATTAGATATCAGACCTATTTCTGAATATCGCCACAGGTAGATTTAAGTTCAGCACCAATTCATTCGTGGAAATAGCAAGAAGATCGAACTCTACAAAAGCAAACATAATCCTATATAATATCATGACGAGTATCGCACTGATATAAGATGTGCAATATCGATGTAATATTGTGCGCTGTTTATTTTTTTATCAGAAATGCGCATCTGATAAAATAATGTGCATTGTTATATTTCGCATATATAACATAAAATGATATATATCTTGCATCTTATTTCAGTGTTTGTTTTCACTATATGTGACATGACAACAATTATTAAGTATTTATTCGGTTAGCACTAAATCTTGACGAAATTGAGATGCGGAACACAAACATTATACCATTAATAATTTTTACAAACCTTTATTTTGAGTAAATCATGATTTTATATTTCATATTGCCATATATGTGTGTGTAATATTCAAATTTGAAATGCATATTTAGTAGACTTATAATTTGAAACTTTGAATGAAAATAATTCCATATCAAAGATAATCAAAAATATGATGATAATCCGTCAAAATATCAAAATGCGTGATTTTCGACAGTCTTTCAGATTTTACGCTAAAATATGATACTTTCACGCAAAAGTGCACTTGGCATCCGCCCGTACGCTATTCCTCAGTATTTCCGAAAGACTTTTAGCTGGGATGCAAGGAATTGACAAATTGTGCTATCCAATTAAAAACTCGCTTTATTATGGACTTATACATGTAAATATAAACTCGCTTTAGTACGTACTTATACATGTAATTATGTACATAATGTACGGTATTTTCAATTTTTCTTTCAAAATGCGCACCTGGTAAAATGCACATTGTCTCCTTTCGGATAACATAAAATGAGATATCTACCATCTTACTTGAAAATTCTTTTAATATTTGTGGCACTAGGACATTTACTATACATTCGATGGATAAACGCATTTAAATCGAATAATTTATGTTGCGTAAAAAAACTTCAAACTATTGATAGTTTTCACAAACTTTTATTTCGAGGAAATCGCGGTTTTATGTTTCCCTGTGCCATATGTGTGTGTGTAATATTCAAATTTGAAATGCATATTTAGTAGACTTATAATTTGAAATTCTGAATGAAAATAATTTCATATCAAAGATAATAAAAAATATGATGATAATCCGTCAAAATATCAAAATGCGTGATTTTCGACAGTCTTTCAGATTTTACGCTAAAAATGACACTTTCACGCAAAATTGCGCTTGGCATCCGCCCGTACGCTATTCCTGGGTATTTTTGTAGGACTATTAGCTGGGATGCCAAGCATTAACAAATTTTGCCGTCGAATCCTTATCTAGAGCACTTTTTGAGGTTTGGCCGGTCTACTATTATTCGTTATGCTGATTAGTTGAATATTAAAAAGTTTAATGCAAGATACATTATCTTCCTTAACTTGCGGTTAAAAAAGTTATTTCCTCATGGCTAGTTACATTGTAAGCTAAAGTTGTGTAATACATGTATGTATTTTGCCAAGAAGACAACTTTTTCAAGTAAATTTTGCAAGAATATGTATCCTGCAATAACTCGGAAAGAGTTCCTTTTGCGACAGCCACCCAAAGTGAAAAAGAAATATCGGTTAAGGTTAGGGTGACTGTCGCAAAAGGAACTCTTTCCCCACATAATGAGGTTATTTAAGTCGACTTGGCAAGACATGTACATGTATCTTGTTAAATCTTATCAAGTGTGACGCTTACATGTAATGTCACTCCCGAGTAATTAAAGGGAAAGTTCACCCTGAAGAAAACTTTGTTGTAAAAATAGCAGAAAAATAGTAAAAAATATTGGTGAAGGTTTGAGGAAAATCCATTACAGAGTAAGAAAGTAATTAGAGTTCGAAGTTTTGGCTTTGTGACGTCATGAACGAGCAGCTGCCCCATGTGTTACAATGTATGTCATATAAAATGCATGAATTTCAAATTTTGCATGGTTCCTGATGACTTAATTTTGTTTTCTATTCATGATTGGGTGTGAAATGATTTGTCTATTGATATGTACATGTACCAAAGGTACAGTGAAAACCATTTTCAATTTTCTGAGAAAATGACATTTCATTGATTTTTTACCATTCGCTATGTAGGAATGCTTGTATAATATGACGTCACAAATCAAATAATTGAAATTTTAATAATTATTTGATGAATTTCTCTCAAACCTTGGGCAATACTTTTATTATTTTTTTTCTGCTATTTTTACATTAAACTTTTTGTCAGGGTGAACTTCCCCTTTAAGAGTACATGGATGTCACCATTTGTCAACTGTTGCCATCTTTGTATTTTCACCACTCACCTGTCACACTGTCCAAAATGGTTCTAAATCTGGGGCCTGTTTCATAAAACTCGTTACAAATTTTTAAAAGCATTTCAAAGCTATTGAAATCTATCTGTTTGCTTGGCTGATAATAAGCTTATAAAGTTAATTAGAAATTCTGCATTTATATACCTAAGTCTTCATGAAATGTGACAAAATAGCCCTTATTGACCTGAAATTGCGCTTTATGCAAATTTTGGTCAAAAGTTGTGGGTTAACTATGGAAAGCTAATTGTGACAAAAATCTCTTGAAATGCAGGTTCAGTTTTTCGGCTCATTTGACATTTGAGTCATTCATCAAGAATTGGTTTTACATCCCCCATTACTGCATGAGAAAAGTGCAAAGTAAACATAAGAAACAATGTAAACATATTTTTGACATTTTCAGCTTCCCATTGTTTTAGAAAATAATAAGATCATGAACTTGACTTCAAAATATGGGCCGGTGAGATTTGATCCGGGGGAGGGGGGGGGCAATCACATGTATGATTGGACGGGGGTGTGAGGCTCAGGGCTTGAAACCCTTGCCCATTTCTAAGGGTCATTTGACCCTGAACAGGTACCCATGTAGAAATCAAAATACAGACCCATGCCTAAGGATTTTCTTTAAAATATAGACCCATTTTCCAGATTAATTCTGATACTCGTACTTTCGACCGGGACAACATGTAACATAGACATTTGCGGGGCTATTCCTGGGGATTCTTATTATTTTTTTTCAGAAACAGACCCATTTCTATTAAGGATTTGATAGTAGCATTCCTACAGTACAGGCTATCCATGTATTTTGAACTCACCCCAAGTGTGTTGAATCACAAATGCGTGTGTCATCACTTTTGCAAAAGTTCCTTAAAGATTTTCTTTCTTTTTAGGGCCTCTTCCCCCAATTTATTTTGTTTTTAATCCTGTATTCCCTTTCAGACATAGCTCAAAGGGAGTTCTTCATTTAATCATTCAAATTCATATTGACATGTGAATTAATGGAAACTTTGAATATATCCATAACTGACATTTTTTATCAGTGTAAGACTTTTAGCATTATATTTCTAACAAATCATTTAAGTAGTTAATGATTCTATGTTGTGTTTATTGTAAAAGAAGTGTATGTGGGGTGGGATGTAATTTATAAACCAGTCTAATGTTCACAATGAAGATGGGAAATACCTTTGTCATTCAGAAAACGTAGAAGAGCAACAACTACTGTTACTGTTACTTAGGAGACATGCAAATAACTGAACTTGACCCAAGAAGTCTGGAACATGTAATGTAGTGCTTTATAACAAGTTGGCTTCGCCACATTAAAATACAGATCATATAATTGAGGAAGATCAACCAGTAGAAACAGATAGAATGGAGGGGCAGCTAATGGTGGATTAAAGTCTTAGAGAAGTTTAGTTGCAGTAAACACTGATTTCATGAGAAAATCTGTAAAACAAGGCTTAATTGTCAGTATATCATCGAGGATCTACTGTAGATCTGGTACAGTTACATTAACTGAACTTGTGAAATCTTGAAATCTACGCTGAAAAATGTTCACACCGAAGATCCCCAACACAGATAAGCGCACGTGGGACAATGTGTAATTATTGCTTATACCCGAATCTTGTGCTTATTTGCTGATTTCTCAGCAATTACACAATTTCTTCCAGAATCCTTTGGCACATGCGTTTTATTTATAGAAACAGACACTTTGGTGGTCATTTCATTGGATTCTGTACAAACTCATTTTGATATTGTTACCAAAACTACATGTAGCATTTACCTTTAATTTAGTAAAGAAGAGAGATAAGTGGAGGGTGATAATGATTTGTAAGAGCATACACACCATCCAAAGATTTCGTGGCACCCACTCAGCATCAGTTCTCTTGTGATAAACGAGCTACAAATATTTTAACATGTCTGCAAATTAACCTAAAATCCGGAAAAAGATGCTATTCAATGTCATGAAGCCAACATGAATAAAAATGTTGGATCATTATGTGTACATAATAGGAATGTTGAACAAAAGTTTCACATGTGAAAATGTAATGAATGAGCAAATCTGAATAGGAAAATAATTACATGAGAAGCAAGTTTCGAGTCAAATGGAAATGGATGACAACGTTGATGTACATGTACATGTCATGTAACAATCAACATTGTATTAAACAAAGCTGAACTTAATAATAAAGCTGCAACTGAATGATTAATTAAAGTGAATAACTGAACATTGTATGGTCAGTTCCCCCATGTCTGCGCGGTCTCCCAAGTCTGCGCACCCGCGTATCTGCGCGATTCTAGTAAAAGAAGATACACAATGGGCACGAACTTTACACATGCAATACATAGGCAGGTATTCATTAAAAAATCCGACTCAAAATGGTGGAAAAACAATGAATTCAGGGCATTTCATGTGACGGCCTCAAAATGCAGCCTTTGTCATCAAAATCCCTGAATCGTGTGCAAAGTGAATGAGTGCGCAGACATGGGGTACCATTTTTTTTTCAATCTGAAAATGACTGCCCAAGGTTTTTTCAAGAAAATCTTATGTTTTCTTTCATTTTTTAATGAGAAATTTGGTACACTTACTCTTAATAATGTAAGGAACACTGTTAACCAAAATATGTTGTGAAATAAGAAGAAATTCATGTTAAATCTTAACTCAAATTGTTAGGTGCGCAGACTTGGGGCCCACCATCATAAAAATAATATGAGGCCAAAATCCAATCCAAGTCTCTACAGTACATGTACACTGTACATTTAGCATTACAACAGTCCATAGAGTTGCATGTAATATTTACTGCTCATCCCTGCCCCAACTACATGTCATGTACATGTACCATCATTTTTTCATTTTTTCAAGTAAAGTGATGCAACTTTTATACATGTAGGCTCATACTGTTAAACTTGACAGAGCTCATACTCGACCCTTATATGTCACTTCCATGTATTCTCATGAAAATTACTCCTCCATTCGAAAAAAAAATCACATTATAATATGAGATTTTAGTGTACATGTAATTCATGTAAGGACTTTCAAGGTTTCCTTGATTATTATTGATTTAATGACAAAATTAATAGAAATACACTGTGAAGAGGCATGTTAGGTTTATTTTCTACATGTACGTTTTAAAATGAGACCAAAATTAAATCACTATGAAGTCTCTCCTACATGTATAGGCTTTTTGTGTACGTCAGGGGTGGATCCAGGATTTTTCAGGGGGGGGGGGATTTTTTCGATGAAAATTTGACAAGCAAATTGCAGAAAATCTGAAGAGCAAGAAAAAAAAAAGATCCTCAGTTTCAAAAGATGGGGCACACTTGGTTTACAAATTTGGATTATGGTTCTCAAAGGAGGGGGGCAAGGGTGGCAGGCTGGCTGTGACCCCCCCCCCCCTAGCCATATTTCATTCTATCTAGTGTTGCAAATTCATACCCTTTTCATAAACCTATCTTCCAATTAGCCGCCTAAGAGTAATGCGGATAATTTAATAAAAATTGCGTTCACAAACTCTGAAAATAAGCCGCATTATTTTTACCAGTGCCCGTCCTGAAAAAGGCGGATAATCATCATGACAACTGGACACGCCCCCTCCGATGCGGTTGTGTTGGAAAAGGGTGACCTTGTGACCGCACCATGGCAATTATCCTCATTATTTGGAAATGCGTTCATAAACTCAAAAATCTTGTCCCAATGCTGCTATTATGCGGATAATAGCAGCATCAAAATAATGCGGATAACTCTGGTCCTCCTCCAATTTTACGACCAAATTATCCTGCTATTAGCCGCATAATTGGGTTTATGAAAGGGGTATCACATGCTCATGAATAAAATAGTATGCACTCATAATTACAGCTTTCAAACGACATTAATTTCATCATTTCTGACAATAGAGCTTAGTTTGACTGAGTTATAATGTACTTGGTAAATATTTTAAGTGAATGAAATGTATTACAAAACCACCCTTTTATGGGGGAGTTCAAAACACATGGCCACCTGCATGTTCATGTATGACATTTTCTGTAGCTTTCTACACGTAGTTTCTGTCAAGGTGTAATACTGTCAACTATTTTCATTGATCAGTACGGTAATGCCAATAATGTTGAATTTTAATCCTCTTTTATTTTCTTCACATAGTCCTGATTCAAAGCAGAAGATTGAGAGCCTATTGGTAAGTGAAATACAGTCAAATTTTATTAAAATCAAAATTAACATTAGTAATTAATAATATGTAATAATAATGCAATGTAATATTCATTAGGGGAAGGGGGGGGGGTAAGTTGTGACACTTTTTGCATTTTGCATGTTAGAATTGATATGACTAGTAATATTGTAGAAATAAGTACCTTGAATTTAAATTTGATTCTTGGGAAATGTTGTTCACCTATATATAACTTTCTACCCCCACACTGAAAGTCATCGTGACCTTTGAAAAAAACTGATGTCAAATGGCTCAACTTGCCCCTGACATGTATATGGGGTAAGTTGTGCCACCATCTGGGGTAAGTTGAGCCACAAAAACTACATGTATGTACAAAATGTATGTGGGAAGAACCAGGATGTCAATTTTTCATTTAAAGTCTTTTCACTTGCTAATTCTCAATAAATACTAACATCTTCTAAAAGCAAAAGAATTGTCATGTGAATTTGCTCCTTTCTGCCTGCATATCAATGGCTTTTTACGTTTTTAATTTTTTTTTTTATTATACATCACCATAAGTATTAACATGGCTCAACTAGCCCCATATTGATTTGGCTTAAATTACCCCAGTCCGAACTTATTTCGATATTTTCACATCCACACATTTCTTATGCATTCATCATGTAAAAAGCGATGACAAGAACGAGAATCCATGCCTGGACTAACAATATTGTTTGTATTTCTATAATATATTTAAAGACGTGTTCGTCGAAAACACTTATCTATTTCACACCCTTTTTTACTTTTTTGGCTGAAATTTGTATGCTTCCCTCTAAAAAAGTACTTTTTGTTCGAAGTTGGAAATAAAGTGGTTGGGTTAAGGGTTATGCAATGGGTCATCAATACATGACACCAACACAATGTCTGACCTATCCATTATTAGCCTGGGGGTGGTGGCTCAACTTGACCCTATGCTCAACTGACCCCGCCTTCCCCTACTTGCAAAATAATGGATGGAGGTTCTAACTTGCTATTTTCAAATCAGAATAGATAACGGGCATAATTTCTTTTTTTATATTTTTATGAAAATTACGGGTTTCTGAAAATCTGCTTCTGTATATAATTTGAGGACATCATTTCACTGATATGTTGCATAGATACACTGCAGCTCCGAGCACATCACCGACACATGTATGTGTTCATGTGCACATGACTTATCCAAGCAATCATATCCATGGCTTTGATGCCCCCATTGAGCGGCCTTGATGCACAAGCTCTCAATGGCCTTGGATATTTGTGCCCTCTTTTCTCCACCCCCCCCCCCCCCATAATGTGTGGTGAAGTGTGGAAATGTGTCCTTTGGGTTTAAAGGGGAAGTTCACCCTGACAAAAAGTTTATTGTAAAAATAGCAGAAAAAATAATAAAAAATATTGCCGGAGGTTTGAGAAAAATTCATCAAATAATTAAAAAGTTATTAGAATTTCAATTATTTGATTTGTGACGTCATATGCGAGCAGCATTCCTACATAGCGAATGGTAAAATATCAATGAAATGTCATTTTCTCAGAAAATTGAAAATGGTTTTCACTGTAACTTTTGTATATCAATAGACAAATCATTTCATACCCGATCATGAAAAAAAAAACAAATTAAGTCATCAGGAACCATACAAAATTTGAAATTCATACATTTTATATTACATAACACATGGGGCAGCTGCTCGTTTATGACGTCACAAATCCAAAATTTTGAACTCTAATAACTTTCTTACTCTTTAACGGATTTTCCTCAAACCTTCACCAATATTTTTTACTATTTTATCTGCTATTTTCACAACAAAGTTTTCTTCAGGGTGAACTTCCCCTTTAAGTGACCTTGACCTAAAAATACTCTACATGTACCTGTATGTATACAATGTAGGTTAATTCAGTTTTGTCTAAATTTATAAACAGAATATTTATGGTCAATGATGGAATGAAATCCAGATGTTTGGCTTGCTATAGAAGACACAGTTTCTGCGCAATTCATGGACTGCAAAGTGATGAAAACATGTATATGCCCTTGTTAACTTGAGGCCCACAACACCTTTAAGAAATATTTTGAGGCCCATATGATTAAGATGAGAAAAGGAAATTATCACAAAATATGACAGAAGAAAACACAAACCTGTAAGGCCTGGTCACACCGCCCGAGTGTTATTGGAGCGGTAGGGAGAGAGGGTCGAATTTCGCTTACAAGATTGGGTAAAAGATCGAGAAAAAAACAATCGAAATCGAAAATGGTGAGCGGTGATGATTTTTTTTCTCCACTCCACGACCGCTCCAACAACGCTCGGGCGGTGTGACCAGGCCTTTAGAATGTTCAAAAACAATAATCGGGGGGGGGGGCAATAAAAGCAGTCGTTATAAGCAGGTGGTCTTTAAGATCAGGAGCCCCATTTCATAAAGCTGTTTGTAAGTTACAAATAATTTTACGCATGACTGGTGACCCTTGTGCTATATGATATGACTTCATGTATGTATAAGAACATTCCAGTTTGTAAAGTTGTGCATAATTTACGAACAGCTTTATGAAACACCACCCAGGTTCCTATAAACATAAAGCTTTGTGTTCTAAGGCAAATTTCCACAATTTATTACATTGGATATTGTGTTTGATCAATCGTAAAATCAGCCTCATGATCAATCGCTAAAGCCTTACATGTAGGCCTATGTGTTGAGCCCAGGTTCATGTAATATACATTGTACAAATTTCAGGGAAACGACACTAGCAGTTTTTGCAAAGAGGTTGCCCTTATAAACTGGTGCTCTCTAAAGCAGGTTTGACTGTACATGTACATGTAAATGCTGTGCCTGCATGTATCTGTCTCCATATATTCAAGTAGATACATGTATTTCTGATTGATTGATTCTATATTATTTATAATTTATATTGATATATTAATTCAGTAAAAATATCTGAAATTGTTCATTTTTTCATTTACATGCATGATGTACATGTAAATTGATCTTACAATTACATTTAATCTGATTCAATTATGACAGATCAGCATTGAATCATTCAAGTACATGTATTAATTTGTTGTTGTCAAGCTCCAAGAGCTGAATGATTTCCAAAAGAAGACAAATATGTGTATCAAAAATGAAGGCCCACATGTTCAGGTAAACTGTATCATCTAAACAAGTGAATGGTGTGTAAATCAAGAGCAGAGAGAAGAAAATTCTAGAGGTCTGGGCCAGCATGGGAGGAAAGAGCTGAGGCTTGTTTCTTAAAACTTGTTATAATATTGAAAAAAATTGCAATAAGTGTTAAAAGCCACTTAACTCCTACATGTACTTGATTTGGTCATGTTAAATTAGAAACTGTGCATTTGTTACTATAGCAAGTGACAAGTCTTTATGAAACGGGACCATGTTCGTGAATTTTCTGGATATTTCACAAAACATGTTCTAACATGTTGATTGGGGAGTTCACTTGTGAAAAGAACAATTGTAAGTCGATGAATGTACATACATGTATGTCTTCTACTTACCGTCACTGTACATGTATAGTGATTCTACATGTATTTATTGTAACATGTACATGTACGTGTACCGAAACGAAGAAAATATGACTACTTAAATAGGGACAGTGATTTTCCGTTTCAAAAAAATGGCCTTTTCCGTTTCAGAAAATCTCAAATTCCGTTTCAGCATGTCAGAAAACGGAAATTCCGTTTCCCCATAGACTTTGTACACACGGAAAAGTGACAATTCCGTTTACACATTGAATAGCAAAATCACAGCGAGTACACTCGCACTGGCCAAAATTTGTATGTGCTACTGTACCGACAACACAATAAAATCCGTTCTAATCGGATCTATGCGGGTGCATTTAATAATTTTTTGATCACATTTAGCATGCATACATCCTCACCTTTCACATAATTAGCATTATTTTGCAGTGAAATTAAATTTCATCGATAATTTTGGGGTTTTTTGGACATCGTTATCGTCCGAGAACGACTTTCGCCAATCCGCCATCTTGGATTTTAAGACCACGATATCGTGCTGTTACATCTTCAAACGTAGAGGGCAGCAACACACGACCGTGCAGTTGAGCGATATGAAGCTCAAGCAACCTGGCCGGCCGGGTACGGCCGCGGGGTACAATCGAGTGTGCTGATGTCGCGAGCAGTTACGATGTGTGAATTGTCATGATTGTAGCGAAGTGAGATCGTGTTTTCTGGGGTTTTGTGGCCATTTAATACTCTCATTTTGTTGTTATTTTGGAGTAATTTCTGTTGCTATTCTGTGTATTTTGAGGGAAAATACGTTTTCCGTGATTTTCCGTTTGAAATGCCACTTTCCGTTTCAAAAGGCCTTTTCCGTGAATTCCGTCCGTTTTCCGCGATCGCGGAAAATCACTGTCCCTACTTAAAACTATTTGTGGGTTTACCGGTGCATGTAGATAGTCCGTGGCAGTATGAATGTACATGTACCATACACCTGTATATATGTATTGATGTAACACCAAGTTCCTCATGCATGCAACATAGGTTCTTTTACATGTACGTGTTCGCAGAATGTGTTCCGGATGCTCAACAATCAATTGGCACACAAAAACACATTGGAGAACACACTCCCATGTACATGCACATTGAACACATATTTTTTTCTTTTTTATAGCTTAAATGACTTCCACAAAGGAATCAACATGTATTTCCTACCAATACAAATTGAGACAATTTTTTTTGAGGTGCATGTAGATGAAGTAAGATTTGTTATGTTCAAGTTAAAGAGGTACATAAACACATCTAAGACTACTGTAAGTTTTGATTAGACGGTATTTCGACCTAGCCAAAATTTAACCCGGACATGGACATCAAATTGTCTACGGTTTAACTTCAGGGGCCTGTTTCATAATTTTGCCGTTATATGGCAACTTCATGTACATGTACCATGGTAATGGAGCTTAGCAGTCAATCTCAATCAAGGTTTCCATGGTAGTTACAAGAAAGAAAAAGGTTTTACATACTTTTAGTTTTTACTCTTTACCAAATAGGCCCTAGGAGTTCATTTTTAGTTGACCTAGCAATATCTACGTTGCATTCCCAATTTCCATCTTGTTTATTATTTAATCTCCCTTTCTCTTTCTCTGTCTGTCTCTTTGACTCTCTCTCTCTCTCGCTCTCTAGGCTGACATCAGGAAACTTGATGACAAGCAGAAGTTATTGCTTTATTTACAGCTTCCTTCAGGTACCCCTGAGCAGGACATTCACAAAAGGTATTCTAATCAAATCTTTTCTTCGATAACATGGAGTTCTAATCAAAGTTGTTCTTCTACACGACATGGAATTCTAATCAAAGTTTCATTTCTATGAATGATAAAGAGATTATTCCTTTGGCATTGTGACCAAGATGTTTGATGCCGTGTATTAACAACTTTCCCCTTTGTTGGGTAGAACCCACCCCCAATGAAAAATAATTGAAAAAATGAAATAGGTAAAGATTGTAAGTAAATGAATAAACACAAAATGAATGGATTTTAATGAATGAATTAACAAGTAAAAAATAAAGAATAAATATATAATAGATAATTAAACAAGCTTAATGAATAAATGGGTGAAATAAATGTAAAAATAAATGGGTAAATGAATGACTAAATGAAATCTCCTTTCCTTGTTTTAATGATAGTAGGCCTATAGTATTTATTCAAACCAAATCAAACACAAACAGTGGTACAAACTCAGAAGGATAGGTTTGGGATGAACTCTTTGTCCATGGTTCATTTTATGATTTGTATTACATGTTCTTTCATTTAAAAAAAATGCACCTGATCTTGAAAAAAATTTGCTTGATAAAAGTTAATGTGTACGTGAAATGTGTACAAAAGTAATGGGAAGATGTGTGACATCACACATCTTGGTCACATTGCCAATTGGAGGATCTCCATAGCATTAGTGATCTCAACTTTCAAATGTCTATAAATGATTTATTCTTCATCTGTTCTTAAACTTGAATTGATCCTTTTCTTCTATTTTTCTATTTGATATAATTCATGATCTAATATAGGCCTATATTTTTTTTAGGTTTGTCCATATGGGGAGTTGCAAGAAACTTAAATGTTTGATTGGAAATCAAGCATAAATTCTGTAGTGAAGCCATAAAAAATAAAATCCCCCCCCCAAAAAAAAAGAGCATTTAGTCAAAACAACTTTCCCTTGATTTTGGTGACTTAAACTTGATTTGGAATAAGATGTAAGTTTCTTGCAATGCCCTAATATACACAAAGACACGCAAGATAAGTTTTTGCCTAAAATCAATTTTTAGTGCGGTTTAAAAGATTGCATCATGGGGAAAATTACACGGGGGCTTGGGGTGAATTTTGCCCCTGAAATTCTCAAAAGAGCCATGGAAAACCCTGATTCATTGCCATGTTTAAACTTATCCAGCATTGTAGAATTAGGCAGGAAGCTTTGAAAAATAGTCCCTGAAACTATTTTTTTTTTGCCTGGATTACATTCATCTGCCTAACCAGATAAAATATCTCTCTTTCTTTAACAGCACATCGCCAATGATGAGTAGTTGCCGAGTTGACCAGGTGACTGCGTTAAACTGGGTTCGGAGTCACATTGAAGAGAGTCCCGATACATCCCTTCCTAAGCAGGAAGTCTATGAGGAATACAAGTAAGATATTTCCGTGTTAGCTTGATGTTTCATAAAGTTCATAACATAAACACACAAATGGAACAAGTTCTTGGATGCTAAGTCAGCTAGCCTGCATGTACATATGGATATGTCCTTTAGTACAAGAGAGGGTCTTCAGTAGTGTTTAAAGTTATGCGTGAACTGGCTTGTAAATTTGTCCATGAATTTGTGTCTAACTTACAAACAGCTTTATGAAACGACCCCAGAACTTCTTTCAACTATCAGGATTTTCCCATTCATGAGAGAGGAATCAAAATTGTCAGATGTTTGTTTTGTAAAAGTCTTGTTCAAGTGGTGTCTGAACGTTCTGGCCAAACAAAGTTTTACGAGTGTGAGCATCTGTGTGTTGATGGTTAATGATGTAACATCTTGCCATCCTCCTTAGTGACTTCAAAAAGGCCAATTTCCCCCCCCCCCCTGTTTACCCCTCTCTCCTGCAATAATTCTTGAAGGAAAGGCTTTTCCACACCTGAGGTTCAACAAATCTATTTGTATAAGAGTAAGAAAAATCCTATTCTAGTAGTTTACCTGCACACACTCAACCAATTATATCAGGAAGTTCGATTTCCGCCTCCCAAGCATGCCAAAAAATAGTAAGCAAATGATGATGGTTATGGTGGTGAAGATGGTGATGATGATGATGAGGAGGAGGAGGAGGAGGAGGGGAGGAGGAGGATGGTGATGATTATGATGATGATGTTAATAATATTTTGGTTATTCTGCCTACAGGACATTCTGTGAGAATGCCTACCAACGGCCTTTAAGCACTGCAGACTTTGGGAAGATAATCAAGGGAGTGTTTCCTGCTGTTCAAGCAAGACGTCTTGGCACCAGAGGCAACTCAAGATATCCTTTTGTCAGTTCTTATGTTAATTATAATAATGATGATGAATATTTGGTATTGCTAAAAATAAAAAGTACCTTAGCGCGTACAAAACATGATTATGCATTAACAATTGGTCATTCAAACTAAAATATTAATGAAGACAAGGGCAAGAATACTGGAAGCCACTCTCTGGGTAGCATCCAAAGTCTATGAAGCTGCTGTAGTAAAACGTTTATTGGCCGCTGAAAGTTTCGATGTGGTTTCTACTTATCTGTTCATAAATGTGAACATTACTTAGCGCTTTATAGTCAAGATTCATGTTTTTGTCATGTTGTGTGTGTTAGAAGGGATATGACTCCATAAGTTTGTACACAGAAAAAGTGCGTAATTTTCTGCTTTTCAGATTCTGAAGTTTTTCTCACCTGCATAGCAGAGTGAGACTATAGGCACCGCTTATACCGCGTCAACACCAAATCTTAACTGAAGGTCAAGTTTTTGAAATGACAGTATAACTTAAAAAGTATATGGACCTAGTTCATGAAACTTGGCCATAAGGTTAATCAAGTATTACTGAACATCCTGCCTGAGTTTCATGTCACATGACCAAGGTCAAAGGTCATTTAGGGTCAATGAACTTAGACCAGGTTGGGGAATCAACATCAAATTCTTAACCAAAGGTCAAGTTTTTTAAATGTCATCATAACTTAGAAAATGTATGGACCTAGTTCATGAAACTTGGACATAAGGTTAATCAAGTATCACTGAACATCCTGCATGAGTTTCACGTCACATGACCAAGGTCAAAGGTCATTTAGGGTCAATGAACTTTGACCAAATTGGGGGTATCTGTTGAATTACCATCATAACTTTGAAATTTTATGGATCTGATTCATGAAACTTGGACATAATAATAATCAAGTATCACTGAACATCCTGTGCGAGTTTCAGGTCACATGATCAAGGTCAAAGGTCTTGTAAGGTAATGTAATGTGTTAATTTCACTTTTGGGTTCAGTCTGTGTCTTTAAGCCTAGTAACCATGTGATATTGTGTAATGTGGTGTAAGTACTTAAGTAATAAATAGAATTGTAAAAGAATGATATGGGTCGTACTGATGGAGAAGGGAAATGATATGACCTAAATGTTGATTGTGTATTTCCTTGACTTCGAATGCACATATTGCTATAGTGGTATGAGAAAGAAACTTGAACTGACATCTCCATCGCTCCCTCTGCTCGATGCTCCTGTTGTTAATCGAGGGGTGAGTCAAAAATATATCTTATCTTTTGTTTTGTTGGTATTACATACTTGCATGGATCCAACCGGATTAGACAATAATTTTGAGGGGCTGACTATTGTGAACAATTGATACCAGCCCTGAAATGAAATTGAATCCAACAACGACATATAAAACACATACATTTTAGAGCAGAATATACAAACAATTGCTACTGTATTACTGCGCCTGCTATTACTACTACTACTACTACTACTACTACTACTACTACTACTACTACTACTACTACTACTACTATTACTACTATTACTACTACTATTACTACTACACTACACTACTACTACTACTACTTCTACTACTACTACTGCTAATACTACTTGTACTACTACTACTACTGCTATTACTGCTTCTACTACTACTACTACTACTACTACTACTGCTGCTGCTGCTATTATTACTACTTTTGCTGCTGCTGCTGCAACTACTCCTAATACTTCTACTACTATTACTACTACTACTACCACTACAATGAGGGTGACTACTACTACTACCTCTACTGCAAGTACTGTGTCTGCTAAAGCTACTACAGCTTTATTCAACTTGACAGCCTTATATTTCTCCAGAATTGTGAATAACAATTTCTCTGTTATTCAGATCTTAATTTGGAAAAGACTTCTGTTCCAATCACAGAGTATGGTTCTCCTTATTTGTAGAAGGTGCATTGTACATCACTTTTGTTCGATTTTTCTCTTTCGATTAAAATAAACAATTTTCTGGGGTGGACTTGACCTTTAATATTGAATGTAGAAGTTCGGCCTGAAGTCTATCAAATTCTCAGAAAATATCAATTTTTCCTTAATCAGTTTCTATTTGTAAAACCTAATGATAACTAATTGGTGTGGATACATACAATGTGTTTGTGCTTTTTCCATTAAGAAGTTATTCAAAGTAGTGGTGATCTCTATGTAAACTTGTATTTCACTATCTATTTTCAATGTTTTTGTTTTATTCTGCAGGTGGATTGTCTATACACAACATGCCCAGGCTGTCCCAAGTCCTTGCTTCAAGGAGAGGATGATCATCTGCAGAAGGCGGCATCACAGGTTATTTGTGAATGGGCATCAGGGATCACCAACAAGACCTTCAACAACAGCCTGCAGGTAGCACAGCATCTGACAAATAATAACTTAGTAACCAAGTGTTCTAAGTCCATCCTCATTGTCCAAAAGCACATGGGTGAAGTTCCTAGATCTGATCTTACACCAGAGATGAGACATCGAGAGACCAACTTCCACTTGAAGCAGACACTGCAGTACCGACAAGAAATCCGCAAAAAACAGGCAGAGGAGAACCAACAGAAACAGCATTCAAGTCCAGTCGTCAGGAAACATGTTACTACTGAGGAAAACATCTCCCCGCAAGCCACATGCACGGACAAAGCTACGCAATTAGAACAGAGAGACATGCCAGCTTTGACGGAAAGCTCAGCTGGAAACTCCTTAACATCGTCGGAGAGTGGTGAGAGCAGTACTAATCCGGAGAATAATTTGTCTTCAAGTAATGCTGTTGGGGAAGGTGCCAATACTGCATCCAAAGAAAGCCCAAGCAAGAGACGCTTTGCTCCAATACAACCAAAGACACCGGTCCGAGACACCAGTGCACCAATGGTACTAATAAATCCATCTGCTAAGAATGTGAATGGACAGCCAATGCAACTTGTTTTCATGAACGGACAGAAAGTCATTCCTGTGCAGGGTATATCAAAACTTACAAATCCTCAGCAAATGAATGTGTTGTTGCAGCCTGGACAGAATGTATTTCAGAGTTCTGTTCAGCCTGTTCCAGCTGTGGGTAATCAAACACCTGTTAATGTTGTAAATAGTCCAGTAGTAGGCAATGCCATCCTTGGCAGTCCGGTGTTACCAGCAAATAGTATTCAGAGTTCAATCAAGAGTGGACAATATGTTGTTGTAGGAAATACAATTAGACAATTGCCTAGAGGTCTCCAGACTGTCAGTAATGCAAATTCTGCAATAATTCCAAATCAGGGAGAGCCTGTTGCTGCCAACCAGGTCGCAGTGCTAGCTCAGCCCACTCCTCAATCACATGTTGTGGTGTCTGGCAGTAGTGTTACTTGTCAGAAGACTGGCCTGTCATCTCAGGGAATTTTATTTAACACGGGTACCAGCAGCGGGAGATCGCACAACTTCTTAGACAGGACTGCACCACCTTCAGCACCAACATTGACCAGTCCTGTCAACATGACGACACAAGCCTCACAGCTTGCTTCCCCAGCTAACATCATTGTTCGGAGTGCACAGTCACAGTCGGTCGCTACAAGCGATAGCTCAATGTTGAAAACATCTGTTACATATGCAACCCACCCCATGAAAATACCTCCTGTAGCTGTGATAGGTTCCGATGCATTCCAGGGTGATCAAATCTTTTCTAGTGCATCTCAGAGTGACGTTGAGCCAAATTTGATGACTCCCTCTCATGCTGCTGTAATTAATTCAACACTCTTTACCAACAAGCTAGAGAAAGTTACTTCACCGGGAAGAATTTCTAAAACTTGCAGTGCTATTCATTCAGACGTGGGAGGTGGTGTCGGAAGCTCCAAGGGCGGTGTCTTGCACAGCGCTGGAAGCAAGACTGTTGCAAGCTTACTGAAAAGTGCTCAGGCAAGCTCATCATTAGCATCTTCAGTTGCATTGTCAAAGTTGTCTGTACCCAGTGTTGACCCCTCAACAAACTTGGTATTGGCACAAGTACAGAATCTATCAAGGAAACCGGATGGGAGTAATCTGCAGCATTATGTGATTCAAGCAGCAACAGATGAAGATGTTCCTCTAGCTAGTGAGAGTACTTCCATGGCACCAGGAAGCACTTACCCAATTATTATGAACTCTCAGAAGCTTTCATCTGTGCCACAAGGATCCACCCTGACAGACATTCTCACAGATCATGGGAACATTAAAAAACAGGCAAACAAAAGTAGTTTGACTCTTCAAACTCTCACAGTGGAAGATGCCAATGTACTAAACCAGCTGGCAACACAACCGTCTGTGTCACTGTTAACTGACAAGGATCAGAG
The DNA here is from genome assembly GCF_018143015.1 of Lytechinus variegatus. Classification (NCBI taxonomy): domain Eukaryota; kingdom Metazoa; phylum Echinodermata; class Echinoidea; order Temnopleuroida; family Toxopneustidae; genus Lytechinus; species Lytechinus variegatus. The sequence continues at coordinate 59,040,056 of NC_054742.1, read as the reverse complement.
TAACAGCACAATGCTGATGGTTTCAGGCATGTCTGCTGCCACCATGCTTCCACATAAATCCAAGTCTCACAACACACAGCTGATACAGCAGTTACAACAGTCCACGCTTGCTGTTCGAACAAGTCAACCCCAGCAAACCAATGTCACTTTATCCTTGCCCTCGACAAAGCATATAAAGGTGCAACATTTGGCGCAGATTCCATCATCACAGCCAAAGATTCTTGAGAGGTTGTTAGCCTCGGATAATCAGTCATATATCAACCCACTTCAGAATGAGATACGTAGTGCACGATCCGTACCAACTACTCCAATAGCAGAGTTACGATCTCCACCACCACACATGATGATGCGGGCCCAGAGCGCAGCTATTCCTGTGCAACAGGGGGTAGACAGCGTACCACCTAGTCCTGTTGACGGGAACTCATTTGCATTCACTCCAATAAACATAATCGAGCTTGACGGTGGAGAAAGTCCTCATAAACCAAAGCATAAACCCAAACCCACCCATCCTACTGTGAGGAGTGCTCTGTCGGCTTCTACCAGCAGCGATACGCAAGAAGGTAAAAATAAAGGTAAACGATCTCAGCAGTCTGAGTTTTTGACGCCTAACCGCAAACGTCGTCTCTCGAGTAATTCAAAGAGGGTCGCTGCTGCAAGCCCAAGTGCTGTTCAGCCACAGAATCAGGTCTATCAGAGTGTAACATTACCATCCCCAAGTCACGTTGCCAAACAGCAACCTAGGTATTATATGAAAACCAATCAACATGAAGTTACTCAGGGTTCTAATGTTGACATTGGAGGCTCTTCTCAATACTGTAGAGGAAGCGTACAGAACCAGCAGGCTATGTACATCAGAAGGCGGAATCCTTCTGGTCCTTCTTGTTCTAGTTTAAACATGCAGATGTCCGGAGATGCAGACACAGAACTGTTAAACCTCATGAACAATGTTAATCCCAACAACTTACAAGCTATGTTGAATAAGAAAGCTTTACAGAACCGCAGTCAGTCTGTTCCTTTGCCAGAGCAACCTTTGAATCGTTTTCCCAAGTTCCAGCTCCCGACGCAGCCAGAACTTACTACCAGTCAGAACCCAGTGTTAAGCAATCAGGTGCACATCATACCTGTGGATTTAGAAGATCAAGTGAGGCAGCTTCAGCCTTCCAGTGGCTTCACTGCTAAACGCAATCTCACTCAAGATCTGCTCAACCTAGAAGTGACGGAAGAAGATTTTGCTCCTGAAGCCCTCTTGAATACTGAAATCAACGCGGGACCTAATCTTCAACCAAGTCAAAATCTCAGCGAAACCACCTGGTCCAGTGAACAAGTTGAAGCCTCGGTGGCAGCTGATTCTAATGTCAACTCCCAGCTAACCGACTTTCAAATGATTGCTGATCAACAGAATGGGAATTCTGCTCACGAAACTCTTCTCCCTAATCAGACATTTAATGATGCATCTAATAGCACATCTTCATCCATTAGTGATGGCATGATTATGGAAGAGTTCTCCGATAAAATGTTTCAAGATATTGAAGATCAGAACTTTGATCTGCCTCAAACTCCTTGGCAAATGGGCACGAGTGGTACCTCTATGTCAACACTAGAGTGTGGTATGTAATTTTATGTGTAAATATCTTTGTTTGATTGAGTGTTTCTTCAGTAAAGGTACCACTAGTGTCAGAGTTTAGCCAATATTTCATTAATATTTTACCATTCTAATTATAAAGTGAATAGGAGTATCATGCAATTGTGTTCTTTAAAAAAATGACTGAGGATATATAAGTAAGGTGATTTTTCACATCTTTTTAAACCTGGTTATTTAAAGCATTACCACTTGTGGTTGTTATGCCGTACGTCGAATTCCATCAGATGGATAAACTTTGATCATGTATGCCTATGGGAAGAAGGAAGATCTGGGCCCCATCTTACAAAGAGTTACGATTGATCCAATCAATCATAACTATAAAAAGCCATCAACTTCAACTAAAACATGTTTTTGTTCAAATTGTTTACTAGTTACGATGTATATTCATGCATTTGTTTTCTTGACATTTCAGTATGCTCCTAATTTTTGACAAGAGGATATTGTGCAAATTTCATTTATGAAAAATTATGGTTCTGATGGATTTCAATAGAGTCGAGTTTGAACCGATCAGTCACAACTCTTTGTAATATGGGACCCTTAATTGTTCTGGGCACATTGAGAAGAAAGAAACAGAGGTCATCGTCATTTGAATTATTTGTTCTCACGATAACTAAAGGAATGTTTTCAGACCTTTCAACCATTCTGAATGAGGAGGAAAGAATCTTAATTTTGATCATTCAGAGCTCTTGTTTAGACAGGATTTTCCTATTTTTTAATTTGCTTTACTTTGCACTCCTATTGGGAAAAAAATCCCTATTTTTGAGCAAAAACATCACTATCTCTCTGTCAGGAAGGTAAGAGTGCTGCATACGATGGATCATTTTCTAACGAGAATCATCTATGCATATTGGAGACTTAAGCCTGAGTCGAATCGATTTTAAAATCGGTGTTCGATCGATGTCATCGAACACCGGTGCAGATTTTGCAAAATCGGTGCATCGAAAAAAAAAAAATACGTCGGCCGGCCGATTCGTTTGGTTTACACAATCAATCATCAAAATATCAGTAATGTCCAACTTTACTACTACTTACTTGATTTCTATTGCCCCCAAAATGAAACCGAATGAGTAATTATGATGCTATTCACCATTAATTTGAAGTTTATTTCGATCATAGTTCGAGTCTTACTCGTCTGCTCGTGCCGAGATAATTTATGCACGATGAATTCATGAATGGAAGTCATGGCCACCGGAAATTGACGCGATCAACGTAAAATAAATCTTGCTTTCATGAACAATATTAAAATCATGACCATAGAACATTATTTAATTGTAATATTTAACAATAATTTGCATATGATAATCATTAATATGAATTTAGAGCTTGATGTGAAACGTTTGTATTTCGTTTCAATTTTCAATGGCGGACATCTCATGACGATCGACTTGACTTGAGTCGAGCTAGTGCACTTGTCTAAAAAAAATAATCATCACGTCAGGATTGATTCTCGAACATTGTCTACATGCAAAAACTCTGTTCAAGTTCGTAATATCACCATATAATAACATTTAACATGACAAAACAGAGAAAATTGCGTTTGATATTTTTTCCTATCAATTTGAAGCTAGTTTGTGCCCAACTTTGGGCTCTGATTTCATGAATGGGAAAATATGTCATACGTCATCAAACACGCATGCGCATTGTGCTTATTTTCTCGGAGCTTGGAGGAGACGTCCAGAGATGGAATAACAATAGAAATAATCCCAGTATTATGTCTTCCATATGAACATAACATACTTTGCTGACATCGTCAATATTCTTAGTATGACCATAAAATCTTGTTAAATCGTAATAATTTAGATGAATTTAGGGCTCGATTCGAAACATTCGTATTTATTTTGATCGCATGCTCAATTGCGTCTAAAGAAAATGGATTGTCATTATCAGGATTAATTCTCGAACATCGTCATAACTCATATTCCACAATCTTTCCTCACAATCGTTATATCAGCATTGAATAGCAATTCAAATGACCATCCAGAGAAAATCACGTACTTATTCCCATAAATTTATTTGGAGCTCATTTTGGATCCAACTACACAATCTCAGGCAAGTTACAGCGCTCTCCGTTGATTGCACTTGTTTGCTGGCGCTGACGCCAAGCACGCCTGTCGTTTCGGGAGAGTGAGTGTACGGAGCTGCGGACGGGGCTGGTGAATGGACTGCGAATGCTAGTCGACCGAAAATCATTCGGATCGACTCTGCGTGATTCATGTCTTTATTATTGTTTCATTTTGAACTTATATGTTGTCATCTGCAAATATCATTGTTGAAGATATTTTGGGAAGAATTCTGCTTTGGTCCCCGGCCTTTTTTGTGTGTTTTGTGATCATGGAAAATACAAACGAACTTTGCTCTGTCATCTGCTTGTGCAACGCTCACCCGGCCAACGCCAGCGCATACCGTCAGTGCGTATATGCAAAGCGCATCGCATCGACGCAAAAACAAGACTAAATTTTCCCCGCCTTCAATATTCGATGCATCGATGTTCGATCGAATTAGAGCTGTCGAACACCGGTTTTCAAAATAATCGATATGACTCCCGCTCGTAATTGGAGTGATGATCTAATGAAAGCTAGGTCATGGGGACAGAGATCCTGTTCCTGCAAATAATGTATAACTTTCAAGAATCAACTTGCAATCAAGTTGCACATGTATGCATAATGGATTGAAAATGATCAGGGCTCCGTAACACAAAGGTTTGCGATGAACTACAAATAGGAAAGAACTGCACTGATCGGTACCTGGTCAGTATTTTTAACCTAATGCGCATGAAACATTGATATTGATTGGTCAGTTCATTAAGTGATTGATCGATTTGAGGGGCACATGGCCAAAATGGCACACCTGTAAGAACACAAATGTCAATAGTAACATGAATTGATGCATGAATCTTTAGACATTGTTTAGTGAAAAATTCATTAATTTTTTAGGTTATTCATTTAGTTTCTAATCATGTGAGAATCATGGCCTCAGTTCATAAACTCAGAGGGCCCTTTGAGACACTTGTTCGAAACCTTTTAGAATGGCATTCTCCTGTTTCATCTTACCAGGGGGATGGAGGGAGGATTTTGCATTTATGGTTCTCCTATGAACACATTGTCTTTTGTTTAGCTAGGTTACAATGGGAGGATCCTCGAAGCATTTTCGATCACTTTTATATTTATTGTCTTTTACCCTAGTTACTGCAGACTTTGTTTTACCATAATGATATGGTGAGACATTGGTCTGCATTTTTATGGAAAAATGAAAATGGCATATTTTTGCTCTTTCAATATACATGTATGGCTGATGTATACCGATGCTTTGCCCTAAAAGATGTACCCTGGGCTGAAAATAATTTATATCTGATTAAAAAGAGTGAAGTTCAGCGATCAAAACACTGACAAATTCCATATTTAGCAATATATTGTCACGCGCCTTCATGACTATGCATGCAATAGATTGGCCGATGATGTCATGTCCCCACTTTTTATTTTCTTATGTTATTAAATGAAATCTTGATTTCATATTTTCATACTTTTTTGTATGATATGTCTCCCTTTACACATTTTATAGTCATCAAATTTTTGTCTCGCCTGCATAGCAGAGAGAGACTATAGGAACTTTTCCAACAGCGGCGGCGTCGTTAACATTGAAATTTTAACCAAGGTTAAGTTTTTGAAATGTTGTCATAACTTACTTAGGGGTATTTGTGGATTTGTCATCATAACTTACAAATTTTGGCTGTGTTGAGGGTATTTGATGAATTGGCATCATATCTATTTTTATCATATGAATGTTTTCTTTTGTGAATGATTATTCAGTAGCTGTTTTCTAAGTCAGCACTGCTGCTATATCGAATTGCGTAATTCAGTTGAGACTGCCAGAGGCGTTCCACTTGATTCATTCTTGGAGGACAAAATTTCATTCATTCTGTCAAAATCGTGTTATTTTCGGCCTAGAGTACTCCTTTTATGGCAGAGCATATTTTCCCAGACCATTCTTGCCAATTATCAATGCATTCATATAAGAGTAATAACTAGTTCTATACCCCAGTTGATGATAATTATTCTTCATGATAGATGATGATGAATTTGAAAGATGTTGTAATGTATTACAAGTAAATGAATGAAATAAGAATGAATTCACTACATTGCAACGAACATAAAAGTTCCCCCACGTACTCAAAGTAAATAGAAATGTCATCTCCTTGATGTAAACTAACATTTTTTTTCTTTTTAATAATTATTCTCTGAAGTTGTTCAAAGTCAGTTATGCAATTTATGCATAGAATACTTTTACTATCACTTGCACTTATTTCAAGATATTATCTTTATATAATTCTTGACAAATATTCTTCTTGAAGACTTGCAAAGGTTAATTTTTCCTATTTATTTATTTGTGAAATTTCTCTTGAATTTTCTGATGTGTTTCTATTGTGTTTTTTTTATGAACTTCATGACAGACCATTGAACAGCTATAGTTACCCCAAGTTTTTTAATATGCAGATCAAATTGACAAAAAAAATCACCTTATCATGAATTTTAAAACAGGAACCAATTGAAATTGTAGATCAAAACAATGTCCTATCTTGGGGGGGACAACATAAAAATGTTGCATGGTGTCACAATGCTTTACTGAATGTTGCATAATATGGTTACATTATGAAAAGAAAAGAGCCATTCATTACACTGTGTGATAGAAGAATGGCAGTGAGGACCAAATTAAAGTCCTGGGGGTGTTTCACAAAGAAATTGACTTAAATTTCCAGCTGCGCATGGTATGAAAAGCATCACTGCATTGGTTAATATGAGTGAGTGTGTGTTGGATATCATGTGCGCTTAGGAATTTAAGCGTGACTCACACTTGACTCTTAATTCACACTGAACTCTTTGTGAAACATACTCCAGGTGGGTTTTCATAAAGATGTTTATAGTTCAGTTACAAATGAATTTACGCTTAACTGGTGCCCCTTTCATGATTTCCCTATGTAGCTAACTTAGCACTGAAGAACATGTTCCAATTGTGCGCCCACCGAGTGTGTGTTTCATAAAGCTGTTTGTAAGTTAAGAGCGACTGGTGAACCTTTCTTACACGCTAAATAATCACCAATAAACATTTAATAGTGAATATCATTTACCACAAGAAAGGATCACCAGCCGTTCTTTAAGTAGCTCTTAACTTACGAACAGTTTAATGATACGGCCACCTGGTACAGATAAGATTTGAGATTTGTCATCCAGTTTTTTTAACGATTAAGAATAGCCTGCAGCAAGCCAGTTCAGAGATAATTCAAGCATGTTTAAATGAATGTCTTCTGTACCAAAAATCTAAAACCCACTGAAATGAAATTCTGTGAGGATTTCTTGACATGGCAACACTCAATGATATACACACTGGATTCCATACACCATTGTATGACATGACACCTTCGTGTGTTCTGGATCTGAGCAAAACAACTAAAAACAAATGCAAATCTATTAGTAAATATGTCAAAACAGAACCAATTTCATTACATGTATTTATTGGATTAAATGATGTGGCCCTCCTCTCCTTATTTTGGGATGGTTTTGGGGGGACGGGGGCAGAAAAAAAATGGTGCAATATTCCCTGAAATATAAATGCATTTTACTTGACTGCAGATGAGTCGGGCACTGATCTCACCTATGAAATTGTTGTTAATTAACAACCAGATTTTAAATTTTGTTTGACAGAATTAATAGTTCTCTTATCAATTAAAAGTAAAATGAAACGATCTGGCTTAATTACTAAGATTTTGGTGTTGATATGTCATGAAGCTAAATTCTATTTTGTTTAATTTTATAGTAAAAATATGAAATATTCATGATAATCTTATTCTTTAAAACTGAAATCACCACTTGTTTTCCCCTGTGAAACTGGTGCCTTTGAACATTGCACACCAAATGCAACTTTTAAGCTGTAGTTTCTTAATGCTTTTTTTTTTAAATGTGCAGCTTCTTGAATAAAATTACCCGTTGGAACTATTCTTAAGCTTCTTGGATAGAGAGAGATAACCATACATATGCATCATGTAGTAAATTATTGATTTGTCTGCAACTGCTTAGTCTGCTTTGCATTTTGTCTCATCCCATATGGTCTACTCCAAGGTCATCTACAACCAGTTCATCTATTACAACTTGGTCTAATTGCCATTTAGCCCGGTCATCATTTGGTCTAATTTCCAGTAAGGCTATAACCAAGTTTGTCTAATATCCACTTGGTCTAACACCGTAACAGCATGATTTCCTTCAGCAAGAAATTTATCTACATTGTGCTGCACTCAACCCAGGTGAGTTGAATGAGTACCTGGCAGGATTGAATGTACTGAGTGCTGAAAGGCAGCTCGAGCTAAAGCCGGGCAATAATAATAATGCGCCTCGGAACAGATTATTTATGGATAGATGGCGCAATATAAATGCCTATTATTATTAACACCAGTTAGTCTATGTGATTATTTGACAAAGTGCAAAATGATTAGTAGACAATGTGGATATTAGACCAATTTTAGGGTAGACCAAACAGCAATTTCTAGTATACCAAAATTGATATGGACCGGGTGGGTGTCCCGTAAAGGCAAAGCTGTTCGTAAGCTACGAGTGATTTTACGAAGGACTGGTGATCTTGTGGTAAATTATGTGCACCAAAGTTTTGTTGGTGTTGATAAAGTTCCTAGGAAAGGATCACCAGTCGTTCGTAGCCTACGAACAGCTTCATGAACACCCACCAGATTGGTGAAGCCTATGTGTTGTTAGACTATCTGTGAAGTAGACAGATTGATTATTAACCCAGAGTGTGCATGTCGTGGAGGATAATGGAACTTGGGGAGACATACATTTGTGACTTGGGCAAAGCTAATATATCTAGAAATTAATCAATCTGGTACAGGTTGAAATAAATCTGATTTGATATTAACTGGTACAATAGAGAAGAGATAAATGAAGTATTCAATACGCATCATCTGTATGATGCTAATGTTGATCGGGGTATGCAGAAGTGTGTTTTAAGTGAAGTTGCTCACACATTTTTTTTTAATGGTATTGTATAAAATCTGTTTTGAAATTGCACATTTTGATCAAGTTCACTTGAGAAGGAGAACAATAGTAGTATATAGTATTCTAGAATTGTGATACAATAGAGTTTGCAGAGAGCTGTAATATACGAATGGTTATTTTCTGTAATTACAAAGTTTTTAAAAATGTCTGCGTTGTGTTGAATCGAGACACAATTTGTTTCTACTAGCACTGGTCGTACACTACATGTAAATTATTCACAGATTTGCACATGAGGTTTTAAAGAGAGAGAGAGAGAGAAAAAGTACACTAATATACTTTATATGTGTAGTTTTATCAATTCATGTTCTTCCCTTCCGGCTATTTGTCATGATATTTTTATAATAAGGATTGATTCAGTTTTTGCATCTTCATATTTGCTTAGTTCTTTGAACTGAGCGCCATTAAAAAAAAATAGTCCTATTTTGGCATACCCCACCCCAGTGATGTATATTACTTGCCATTAGTCTCTACTAGGCAATTGTAACCTGAAATAAATGAATTTGTAGAAAATGAATTTCTATTTTGTATCAAAATCAAAATTAAGTGTATCTCACTTGATTCTATGCTTTGCAATATTGCATTGTATTTTTATGTCTTCAATTCACAATGATGATATTTAATCTATCTCAAACCATGGTGTATGCAGTTTTCATCCTCAATTAGCATCCAAGAATTAATGTGCTTTTCCACAGGAAGCTAAATTTACCTTGTTATTGAGTCCACAGTTTGTGTAAATTAATAATGAACTATGGACTCATCTGTGCTGAAGAAACCCGAGTTTCAAGCGTCCTTTTTGCCCGCTGTGACAAAAGTGTGCATTCGTTATTGGATGCTGTTTCAGCGTACCTGCTTTAAGCTTAAGCCAAAAAAAATTTGTATTAAAAAATCTGCATTATTTGAAACCACTGATTCAAAACAACCTTTGTGAGATTAGGCCTATATGTTCCTTCTGGGTGTTTCATAAAGCGGTTCTTAAGTTGTGAGCGACTTTACGAATGACTGGTGATCATTTTTTGTGGTACTTGATATGCTTTGGATGTCCATTGGCGTTGATTTAGTTTCCAAGAAAGGGTCACCAGTCATTCTTAAAATTGCTTGTAACTCAAAAAGAGTTTTATGAAACCCCCACATGTTTCTCCTAACCAGCAGATGACCTGAGCAATCTTTGACTGAAAATTTGAATATTTTATTTTCATGCAACAATTGAACATACAACTTAAAATGAATTAACAATATTTCATGGTAATAACAAGAGTCGTTGCATGGGAGGGGACTGTCATAAGCACAACGGCTTGAAAAGGATGCCCCTCAAGAAAAAGACAGCCCTGAAAATTCATGTATAGTACATATACAAAATCAAGGGCCAAAAGTAAAAACATCAAAAATGTCACAAAAACATTTTAAAAATACTACTGATGATAATCTGCCATCCATGTACTGTTCATAGTACTTTGCTTTTCTTACAGAGAAATACAAAAAAAGTGAAAGTATACCCTGTACAATAGTTTTAAAGAGAAATTCCAGTAATTGCAGTAAACACTGATTTCATGAGAAAGTCTGTAAAACAAGGCTTAATTGTCAGTATATCATCGAGGATCTAGATCTGGTACAGTTGCATTAACTGAACTTTGTGAAATTTTGAAATCTACGCTGAAAAATGTTCACACCCAAGATCCCCAACACAAATAAGCGCACGTGGGACAATGTACAATTATTGCTTAGAGCGTCGGGCCCGACGCTCTACCCGAATCCTGTGCTTATTTGCTGATTTCTCAGCAATTACACAATTTCTTCCAGAATCCTTTTGCACATGCGTTTTATTTATACAAACAGACACTTTGGTGGTCATTTCATTGGATTCTGTACGAACTCATTTTGATATCGTTACCAAAACTAGCATTTACCTTTAAAGAGAAGGAACATGAGACTACAATTTGAATGCATAATTAGAAAAATAATGATAAATAAATATTTGCAAGTGACTTCATGATAACAATTTGTGTCATGGACATGAAGGGTATGCAAATATGACTGTTAACTCTCAGATGGTACACAGATTAAAGAAGAAATAAGCAAATATGAAGATGTTTGGAATTATAAAGTTAGTAAATGACAAAATAGGATCACATGTTCCTGTTTGCGTGGTGTTGTAATTATTTTGTGCAAACGATTTTTATTGAGTGGTACCCTGAGCTATCCGAAGCTGTTTTATTATCGTGTGAGCTTTTTTTTTCATGCATACCCTTCTTTTTATTTATGAAACGTCGATGGAAATATATATTCAGTTTTATGTTCATTTGATAGGATTCAGGAATTTTTAAACAAGAACAGCCTACAAATGTTTTCAACCGTTAAGAACTTCAAGCTGGTCTAAAGTTTTGGTAAAGATTCATTAATGTCCAATTATGTCATATTTATAATTGTAGTGTAATTGATCCAAGTGTGTTGGATTGGTAATTTAAACATTCGAATCTTCTAAACATGTAGTGACTGTTATTTTACTTTCATTGACTCTTTGTGAAAATTTGAAATTGACCATTAAATCTGATATAGCGCCATCACTGTGTAATATTGTATTTTTCTTCATAAGGGTCCTTTGAATACCCCCCCATACAATGGTTGGGAAATGGCTTTGTACAAGAAAAACGAATTACTGAGGATTTTCGTTTTCTTTGACTTCAGACAGTTCACTTGTAAATTTTAGACATCTTAATTGTAAATTTGTCAGATATTGTTTGGATATCACATTTCTAAAATATATGTATGAGAATTGCTAAAAATTATTACAGGCTCTGATTCTTGGATTTATTACAGGACAGTACACACTGGCCTGTATTGTGAAGTTCAGTTTTACTTTAGGCCATGGCCTAACTCGGGGCTAAAGTTATGGGAAGCCGAAAATGTCAAAATCTTGTTAAAGGTCAAGTTCATCCTAGAAATATGTTGATTTGAATAAATAGAGAAAAATCAAACAAGCATATCGCTGAAAATTTCATCAAAATCAGATGTAAAATGAGAAAGGCATGACATTTAAAGTTTCACATTTTTCACAAAACAGTGATCTGCACAACTCAGTGATATGCAAATGAGACAGTTGATGATGTCACTCACTATGTCTTTTGTTTTTTATTGTTCGAATTATACAATATTCCAATTTTTACGAATTTGACGATTAGGACCTCCTTGCCTGAAGCACAAAATGTTAAAATAATGGAATTTCACGTGGTCAGGGAGGAATGAAACTTCATTTCACATGACAATGACGATAAAATCAAAATATTTCATATTTCAAACAATAAAAAACAAAAGAAATAATGAGTGAATGACATCATCGACTCTCATTTGGATGTAGCTGGCTCGTTCATATAACTGTTTTTGTGAAATGAAGCGAAAGTTTGAAATGTCATACATTTCTTATTTTACATTCGATTTTGATGAAATTTTCAGTGTTATGCTTGTTGAAATTTTCTCTTTTTATTCAAATCAAGTTTTTGTTGGGGTGGACTTGTCCTTTAATATTATAATATATTTATCATGCTCACTGTGCTCTTTTATTATGCTTTAATGGCAAAGAAAACTGATTCATTTCTATTCCCAGACAGTAATGGATGAAATGAGTAACAGATGAGCTGATAATGTCACTATCAACTTTCCACCAGAGTTTGAATTAAACCCTTGTTCAGAGTACTGTCCGGCCATTGTGACCCATTTTCTACTCCTGAAAAACAAATCGTGACTGGGCTGATGAAACTTTGTATCTTAAAATGTAAAAAAATTGAGGGTAGCTTAAAAATGGCTGTGTTTTAAAAATATAGCAATGGTGGCAGTCTCGTATTGTATGAAAACAGATTCCTAATACCTGTGAAGAACTCTTTCAAGGCATACGAAAGTTGCTACCGATGTTATATAAATCTATAAAATCCAGCTTATTCTGAGCTGTCGTCAAAATAATGTTGAAATGCGAGATTCAAGGTTTTATCAGCCCTGTCACGAAATGTAGTTAAAGCCGAATTGGAATTTAATTGTTTTTAATGGAAAGCATGGTGGGTAATGACAGTATGCCTATAATATTGGGCTTGCAATGAAATTTAAAGGGGAATCCAACCCAAATAAAAAGTTGTTTTTATAAGAAAAAGAAAAATCAGACAAGTTGATAGGTGAAAGTTTGAACAATATTGGACAAATAACAAGAAAGTTATGAATTTTTAAAAGTTGTAAATATTGGTAATCACTATACCTATGGAGACTTCAAATTGGCTGCTTATGTGATGTCATAGTGATGTAAGGCAAGGACTACTCTTCCATGTACTTCAATACATATTATGGCTAAAATGTCATTTTCCCCAAAAGTTTTATTTCAAATTGTATTTTTCTTTCATGAGGACATTAAAACAATATACTACCTGGGTTATATTTAGATTACTGCCCCAGGGGAATGGGTAATTAGGAGAAAACCACAAATCCCTGATAATAAAGTACATGGCCTATGGGAAAGTTGTCCTTGCCCCTTGTCATAATTTACTTACCCAGTTGCCAATTTGATATCTACATGGTATTAGTGATCTCAATTTTAAAGCAGCTATAACTTTCTTATTGCTTGTCCGATTTCTTTCAAACTTTCACCATTCTGTTTAATTCATTTTTCTCCTTCCCAACACAAGATTCTATGGCCAAGGCTGGATTCCCCTTTAAGCCTAATCTCAAATTCCCCCTAGAAGGAAATACATGTTTTACTTGGATTTTTTTTTTATGAAAAGCATGGTTATAATGACAGACCATTTTTTACTTGCAACAAGATGTGATGTTTATTGATCTTGCCTGTGTGTGAGTTCAATTTTTATTAGGTACTTCCCATTTTTTCAAAGGGTATTGACCAAAAGTGGATATTTATTTCAAATTGAAAAGGAAAACCAGAGGAGAAAGGTGAGATTTAGAACAAAATTAGACAAACAGTAAAATAGTTGTGAATTTTTCTAGGTTGTAGAAAGACATAATCACTTTAATATGTATACTTCAAATTGGCCTCATAGGTGATGTCATCGTGATCTGTAGGGAAGGGACAACTTGCACTTTTGCTTCAATTCACAAAATAGCTTAAATGTCTTCTCTTTTTTTCCAAAAGTTATACTCGGAATAGTACTTTCTTTCTTGTGGATGTGGAACAAAATGGTATATTTTTGTAATGGCCCAGAGGGAAAGAGGAAAATCACAAATTTGTGATTAAAGTACATGACATATCAGTTTTTAATTCAATATTTACAAAGGGTTTTAGGGATCTCATTTTTTTAAAACATTCAAATTCCTTCTTTTTTTTTCAAACTCCACATTTTGTTTCTCATATATTTCTAACAAAAATTCATTTTATCATGAATGTTTGATTCACCTTTAAACACCCTGCTATTAGTAATATCGGCAGAAGATTTTAATATGTATGTAGTAGCTTTCTCTAAGGTTTGTGTGTGTCATATTTATTGTAAAAATAGGACCAAGTTATAGACAATTTTTCAATGATTGATGGGAATTACACATCTTTGTATTCTGTGATAAATCAGATGTAGATGAGTGTATTGAGATGTTATTGTTTACTAGATTGAAACCCTCGATCCAAACTCTGGCAGCCATGTTGGGGATCTTAAAATACAGGGTTGCCTCTTTTCACACTTCAGTCTGAATTCAGACTTTTTTCAACTGTTTTTTTGTTTTTAACAATAGATGTAGAAAAGGGGGTCATTCTATATTTTTAGACTTTTCAATCAATTTCAAGTAACACCATTGAGTGTACCCCCCCCCCCTGCCTGGGAATCAGGTGGGTGTTCCATGACAGTTGTCAGCACTGACTAAATTATCAGTACTGACAATTTCAGTGAAATCCTTGGTTTTGATTGCATGAAAGACACTGGCCTCTGACTGTTACTATGATAACTGTCAGAGAAAAACAACCTGTCAGTGCTGTCAACTTTCATGAAACGATCCCCTGCTTTTCTTTGCCAAATCATCCACATTTGGTCCAGCGGCCCATTTCATAAAGAGTTACAACTACTGTAAGTTTGTTGTTATGGTGATACCATGGTAACAGAGCTGAGCAGCAGTCAATCACATTTCTGGTTACCCCATAGTAGCTGAGTGTTAATATGGCAAAGTGACAAAGGATGTAGGTGTAATTCTTTATGACACAGGCCCAAGATTTTACTGGGGTCAAATTGAAACACCCCCTCCCTTCGCCCCCCCCCCTTCGCAGCTTTGAGAGAACTTTCTTTCATATAATTATTATTATTATAATAATACCCCCATCACTATCAAGCACGATTTCTAGAAGCTCTCTGTATGCCCTAAAGCCACGTGATGATGGAATTAAATTTAAAAGACAATTATTTTGCATGTATAGATCTTTTTTTTCATTTCAGCTAGTATTTTTCTGTAAGGAAAATACTCGTCATATTTCCATGTAATATTAATTAAAAGAAAAAATCAAATTTATAATCAAGAAAACAAACCAATTAAAACCAATTTATTCTACGTACAAACGCCTGTAATCTCGGTTACACTTCGTATTTCCGAAGCTTCGTAATTCCGAAGGTTCTTTATTCCGAAGGTTCGTAATTCCGAAACACGTAAATTGCCTATACCTCGATGTTCGTTAATCCGAAAACGAAAAAGGGTTCGTTAATCCGAACATTTGTGGCGTAATTCCGACGATTCGTTATTCCGAAGGTTCGATAATCCGAAAACGAAATAAGGTTCGTTGTTCCGAAGGTTCGTTAATCCGAAAACGAAATAAGGTTCGTTGTTCCGAAGGTTCGTTAATCCGAAAACGAAAAAAGGTTCGTTATTCCGAAGGTTCGTTGATCCGAAAACGAAATAAGGTTCGTTTTTCCGAAGGTTCGTTAATCCGAAAAAGAAATAAGGTTCGTTTTCCGAAGGTTCGTTAATCCGAAAACGAAATAAGGTTCGTTAATCCGAAAACAAAATAAGGTTCGTTAATCCGAAAACAAAATAAGGTTCGTTAATCCGAAAACAAAATAAGGTTCGTTAATCCGAAAACAAAATAAGGTTCGTTAATCCGAAAAATGAAAACCGGGAAAGCAGAGGCAGAGGCAAGGGGAGGGGGGCGGGGGACACTGTTGCCGTTCAATTATCATATGAGGATGGGAAGGCAAGGGCGGTCGAACGAATTTTCGTTGGGGGTAAAGCCAAAAAATGAAACTCATACGTCAAAATTGGGACTGTGGTGATATTTTCACCTTAAGATTATCATCTGCTTGAAGTCATTGTCTGTTTGATAGTGATTAAGTAGAGAATAACTTTTTTGAAGTGACTTCTTATTATGGCAAAATGTATATTTAGGCTTTATTTTTCGGGAGAGAGTATAATGAGCGAGCGGCTTGGTAAAAAAAATTCAAAGGTGAAGTTGTATAACGTTTTTTGTGGTCAGATATTCTTAAAATGGCATTATTGCGAGGTGTTGCGAGCGTGAATCACAAGCTAAACTTTAGGTTATTTCAATAAAAAATGAAAATTATTTTTTAAAAATCCGAGCAGATTTCTGCTGTCATTAAAAAGATGTGCATCTAACTAAAGAATTAACACGAGCGCAAAACGCGAGCTTAAACATACTCGTCTTACACATGCAAAGTTTTATCTTTTTTAAGTATGCCTTCTATTTTATCATGCACATCATTATGCGTACGTTTGAGTGCATGTGTTTACATTGTAAGTGCATCATGTGACACGACTGTATCTCATTCTTTTGATGAAATTTTAGGGCAATTCTTTAAATTAGATGTGAACGCTAACCCTGGACGGTATGGGCTTCGCTCTGTTCTGGTTGGGCATTGCCCCCATTATCCTGCGCTATATGGGTTATTATACATAATTGCATGCCCTTACCCTGTTCATATTTAAATTTCCTCATATTCTCTTTCTTAACCCTGCATGTATAGTAATAGTAAAGTGAATGCCTTTTTCTTGTGAAATAGCGTTATACTCTCTCTGGCGATGCACTTAATCATGGTTAATGCTTTGTTACATGTTATTCGGAAATGTTCAATGTTTTATAGTGTTTTTAAGCCAACTGTTAAGTAAACAAACACCAAGTACAATTGCAAGACAATGTATTTTCTTTACTGCATGCCTTAACCTTGTTCATTTTCTCAAGTATAATGACATCATTCTCAGTGCACGTTTTAAAAACGTGACTCTATTTGAATTATTATCTATTTAAAAGAATTTACATTGTCTTTTATTTCGCTTCTTCTAAACATGTTTTGAAGGATCTTAGAATGTGAACACCTGGTCTTGACTGGTATGGTAATTTCTCGGTTTTGGTTGACCGATAATGTTTTAATTGCATATTTTTGCACGGAACATTAAAGCGCCATCGACAAACTATATAAGAATATATTATCTATTTGAAAGACTTTACATTGTCCTTTATTCCGCTTCTTCTAAACATGTTTTGAATGATTTTAGAATGTGAACATCTGGTCTTGACTGGTATGGTAATTTCTCGGTTTTGGTTGACCGATAATGTTTTAATTGCATATTTTTGCACAGGCATTGCTCGGCTTTTATCCGACAATACACATATTACCTAATATCAAATGCTCGGACATTGCCTCGATTGAGCGATGCTCCTGTTATCCAGTGCATGATACTTTGATACATGTTTTCACTTGTATGTATTTATTCTTTGCATGCCTTTACCTCGTTCATTTTCTCAAATACAATGACGACATTCTCAGGGCACGCATTAACGATAATTTTAGTTCAGTTTTGAAAACCGGACTGATTGGTATGGGAATCGTTCAGTATTGGTTGGACGTAACCTCATTAATCATGATGCCTTATAATGCTTTAATTGCATGTTTTCTGATTCTTTTCATTGTTAAGCAATTTCCCGCGCTCTTAAAGTATTTTAACATTAAAGCGCCATCGACAAACTCTCTCTATATAAGAATATATTATCTATTTGAAAGACTTTACATTGTCCTTTATTCCGCTTCTTCTAAACATGTTTTGAAGGTTGGACGATGCTCATTAATCATGATGCTTTATAATGCTTTAATCGCATGTTTTCTGATTCTTTTCATTGTTAAGCAATTTCCCGCGCTCTTAAAAGTATTTTAACATTAAAGCGCCATCGACAAACTCTCTATTATCTATCTGAAAGACTTTACATTGTCCTTTATTCCGCTTCTTCTAAACATGTTTTGAAGGATTTTAGAATTTGAACATCTGGTCTTGACTGGTATTGTATTTTTTCGATTTTGGTTGAGCGATAATATGTTTTAATTGCATATTTTTGGTTAGCATGGGCATTGTTCGGCTTTGGTCTAATACTCCTATTATCATGATTATCTAATGGTCAGGCTTTGATGTCTGTTTCAAACTGTTTGAGTATCTTGTTTGAATGCCATTAACCGCATTCGTAATCAAAATAACAACAATGCTGATTTTTTAGACTGCTTCTATTAAGGGTATCTGTTTATACGTAAATACCTGACCCTTGTTGGTATGGATATCGTTCCGTTTTGGGTGGCGAAATAATAACTCACAAGTATTTTGAATGCGTTAATGCAGGTTTTAGGAACTATTTGTTATTGAGTAATTTCCCGCGTGTTTTAAACGATTTCAAAATTGAACATCCATCGCCAAACTAAACTAATATATCTTGAACACATGACTCTTGTTGGATGAAATTTGCAAGTTACGAATTGTTTCGCCTTTATGCATTTATTGCGATTCTTTGTTATGCATTGCTCTGATGTATATATATATATATGTGTGTATATGTATATGTATATATATGTATATGTGTGTATATATATATGTATATGTATGTATGTGCATGTATATGCATGTATATATGTTTTTTTTTTAAAGTAATTTTCTTGTTTGCATGTCTATACCAAAATTAGCAACAATGACAATCTATTTTCAATTGTACGATACAAAAATTATGGGCGCCTCTTTTCATGTTCTGTTTTCATGTCCACGATATTGATTTTGCTTATATGCTTAATCTTGTTATTTGCCCACCTGTATGGAGTATCATTATATTTCATCACTTGCATTTCTTATTATACTGATCTTTTCTTTGGGCATCTCTCCAGTAATTATCAACGATGTATCTTCACTGTCTTTGCTCTCTGACGCGTTCGTCCGCTCTGCCTACGAAGATTTCTGCTAAATCATGTAAATGCTTCCCTCTCTCGAAGCTTTATGAATTCGTTATTTGTTTGTACATGTATGTGTTTTCGTTTCTCTGTATGTCTGTTACTTATTTGTTCCCACACAGGACCTTTTATCTTAATTACTCTTCTTTTATTAACTCAATGCCGAAAGTAGTAGTGAATGTTGGGAGGCTAAGTGTACTTCAGTGAATACCTTAATTGATATGCCGTTTTATTCTTTGAGTAATGATGACCTCTCCATTAATTTAAATACGCCTAGTAATTCAAATGGCTACCCTCAGGTTAATTCGGTGTACAACCACTTTGTAGCAAACAACATTAATGCATCATCAGAACTTCTTGATTTCCACACTGATCATGATTTAATTCGCAATACTTCATCAGAATACATCACTGAACTTCAATTCAAAAACACTACTAGACAATTCTCCAAAGATATTTTTTCTTTATTACATTTAAACATAAGAAGCATAAATAAACACTTCGAAGAGTTCCAACTGCTATTAGACAATAATTCATCTAGAAATTCATTTTCCATTATTGGACTTACAGAAACTTGGTTAACTGATGAATCCAATATTCCATTTTCACTAGATCAATATGATTTTGTTTTTAATAACAGGAAAGATAGACATGGCGGTGGTGTTGCATTATATGTTTCCCACAATTACGAATACAAAATTCACAACGAAATCAC
Organism: Lytechinus variegatus; assembly: GCF_018143015.1. NCBI lineage: Eukaryota > Metazoa > Echinodermata > Echinoidea > Temnopleuroida > Toxopneustidae > Lytechinus > Lytechinus variegatus. Next base: position 59,020,469 of record NC_054742.1, on the reverse strand, counting down.
TAATATGAATGAATATGTAGAGTCACTTTTTATCGAAATCAATGTCCCAAATTCCAAAAATATAATCATAGGTGTTATATATAGACCACCAAATTCTAATCATAATGATTTTATACTTTACCTTTCTAACTTGGTTAGAAATCCATTGTTGGTGAACAAACATGTTTTTATTTTAGGGGATTTCAATATCGATATATTGAAGCATGACAGTAACAAAACTGCCCATGAATTTCTTGAAACATTTTTGACATCTTCATATTTGCCATTAATATCAAAACCCACTCGCATTGCCGATCGCTCTGCAACACTTATTGATAACATATTTTGTAACGTCATGCCGACTCCTGATTCTGAAATAATATTATCTGATCTGACTGATCACTTTCCTATTATGTCACATTTTACCCTTAAGCACTCATGTATTAATCCTTCCAAGCCATCAAGGCGGAGACCTACTCCAGAGAATCTCGCAAGACTGGGTGTTTCGTTAGAGTCTGTTGACTGGTCACCTATTTATAACAATAATGATGTAAACATATGCTTCAATAACTTTCTGAATATTTTTATTAGTGAATTAGATAAGCATATTCCAAAAGTAAAAGATAGACAAACTAACTACAAAAAATCACCAAGACTTCCTTGGATATCTAAAGCACTTTTGCGTTCAATCAACAGAAAAAATAATTTATATTATAATTCCAAACTTAAAGGCACTCTTCAGGCAAAAACTAAATACACCACATATAAGAATACTTTAACCAAAACAATACGTTTGGCAAAGAAAAGATATTTTACTGATCAAATAATTCTGTATAAACACGACATTCAAAATACATGGAAAGTTCTTAAACAAGCTATGAATTTATCCAATAACAAGTCCGATATAACTGAAATAAGGTCTAACGGTGATATCATTGGAGATCCTGATGATATAGCTAATATTTTTAATGACTATTTTTCATCTATAGGAACTAACCTAGCTAGAGACATCCCCCCTTCAACAAAACACTTTTATGATTACCTAGGTACACCTAATTCTAGTTCAATATTTTTCACTCCCGTAGTTAAAAAAGATATTACTGATATTGTATCTAATTTGAATAATAAAAAAAGTCCTGGTTATGATGATGTCAATAACTTTATTTTAAAAGGTATAATATCTGAAATTGTCGATCCTTTGACATATATTTTTAACATTTCTCTAACCTCCGGTCAAGTCCCTGATCGCATGAAAATTGCCAAGGTCATTCCATTATACAAAAAGGGTGACAAGTTAAGTGTCAGTAATTATCGCCCAATTTCTTTATTATCATCCTTGTCAAAAATTTTAGAAAAAGTGGTTTATAGCAAAACAATTGATTTTTTAAATCTCACAATATTTTTTCTAACTTTCAGTTTGGATTTAGAGAAAAACACAACACAGAACATGCATTACTGAATTTCGTTGATAAAGTGGCTCACGCTTTTGATAATTGCTCACATCTAGTCGGCATTTTTCTGGACTTCTCCAAGGCCTTCGACACCATTAACCATGATATCTTATTACATAAACTTTCTCATTATGGTGTGCGCGGGAAGGCCTTGGAGTGGTTCAGAAGCTACTTATCCGACAGACGTCAATTTGTATCTTTGAATGGTCATGCATCCAATATGCAGTACATTAATTGTGGAGTCCCGCAAGGCAGTCTGTTAGGCCCTTTATGATATTATTTATATTAATGACTTTTGTAAATCATCTGATATCCTTTCGTTCATTCTTTTTGCAGACGATTCTAATATATTTTATTCCCATAAAAATCCATATACCTTAGTAAATACTGTTAATAATGAACTTTTAAAAGTCACACAATGGATAAGATCCAACAAATTGTCTCTTAATTTACTTAAAACTAAATATATGCTATTTAGCAATTCCATTGATACACTTCCCATGGACATTGTTTTAGACGAAACTAATTTAGAAAGTGTCACATTCATTAAATTTCTCGGTGTTACCGTTGATAATAAGCTTTCCTGGAAATACCACATAGATTGTATATGTAAGATTATTTCGCGAAATATTGGCATCATCAATAAACTGAAATATCATTTTTCGTCGTCATCACTTTTAATGCTATATTCTTCCCTGATCTTGCCTTACTTGAATTATGGGATACTTGCCTGGGGCAGCACATCAAACCATTTTAGATAGACTGTTATTACTGCAAAAGAAGTCCCTTCGTGTTATTCATAATTCAGCTTTTCGTTCACACACTGACCCACTATTTTTTGATAGCAAATTGCTGAAGATAAGCGACCTATATTTATTTCATTTAGGACAATTTATGTTTAATTTTGACAAAAACACACTTCCGCGTGTATTTGATTCTATGTTTCCTCTTAATCGTTCTTTTCATAATTACCCTACTCGGCAATCTGACGAATTTCATTTACCCCCTTTTAGAACTTTATTAGCAAAGAGTACATTTATGTTCGATGGCCCTAGATTTTGGAACTCCCTCGATAATAACATAAAAAACAGCCCTTCCATATATTCTTTTAAAAGAAAACTTAAAAACGTTTTACTTAAATCCTACCGAGGTCTTCAGTTCTAATTCCGGCTCGTTATCATCTCCTCTCAGACTTAAAGTTATTTTTGTTAGTCTATCATTTTGTTTTATCCTCTCTTTTCGGTCGAAATTTGTCCTGATTCTATTTTACGTTTATTTCTCCTTTTGTCGTCCTGTTTTTTTGTTTTTTGTTTTTTTGTTTTTTTTTTCTATTATTTTTTCGTTTTGTCTTGTTCTGTGAGTTATCCTGTTCTTTTTAATCTATTCAGTAAATCTCCGTAGGCAAATAGCAACCATTGCGTCTCCCTCTCTCCCTCTCTCCTCTATTCTCTTTAGGGGGATTCACATTATACAAGCTATGCTTTTTAGTGAATCCCCCATTTCCACAGATACTTTTTTTCTATCCTAACTATATATTATTTGTCTATAAAATATTTTGTATTATATTTTTATATGTTAGTTATGATTATTATTAATGTATTGTAAATATTTGTTATAATCTATGAAAATGATTTGTATCAATATTTGTTATTTCTGTTGGAAATAAAACTGAATCTGAATCTGAATCTGAATACTGACCAGAAAAGGAACCTGTTAAAGAAAGCATTTAGTGACCTCTTTAGGATGCATATTTCACCAATCGAATGAGAGTGCGAAGCGCAAGCTGAAATTTTTCAATATTCCAGCCTGAAAACTTAACTTAACTTGTATACTTTAAAAAGAGTATTTTATTTCGAAAAAACATGAAAAACGGCATATTTATTTTTGAAAAAGGAACTTTCCCATTTTGGAAAATATTAATTCCCTGTTCTTTATTCCATTTTTTTATGCCCCCTGCCTCCCTCCCGGCGGATCCAACTTTCGTCAAATAGAGGGGGGTAGCCATATTTTCCTTGATCGGCAGTTTAAAGTTGATTTTTGTTTGTTTCTTTGAAAGGGTAGTCCTAACAGTCAATAATTATCCTTATAAAATAAAGTAAATATGTAATAACATGATAAACCCTTTTTAAATAATGCGAGCGCGAGCTATATTTTTGTTAATATGACGGGCAATATGTTTGTGATCTTCAAAGCGAGATGTCTATGTAACTAAATTTAGATAATAACTGCTAGCAAGAAGCACGAACAGAATTTTTAAATATATGAGCTCTGATCTGATCTAAAGGGGATTTTAAGAACTTTTTGCAGTTAGCCATGAAGACGATGCGTGTTTTAGCCAATGGCGGCGGAACGTTTTTTTTTTTTGGGGGGGGGGCAAAGTAAAAGTAAAACAAAGGGGGCCAATAGGGGCAATTTGGTGCAAACGGATATTTTCACCATTAGATTATCATCTGTGTAAAGAGGTTGTGTGTTTTTGTAGTAACTAAATTGAGCTCAATTTTTTAAGTGATCACTAAACATGCTAAAGTTATATATTTACGTTTCATTTCTGCGAGCGTAGAGAGCAAGCGGTTTGGGGGAAAAAGTCAAATCTGAAGATGTAAAATTCACCTTTTGGTCAATACTGTGAAAAGGGCATCCTTGTGAGATGTTGCGAGCGAATCACGTGCTCAAACTTTTGGAAATTTCATGTGGGCTTAGAATGATGATATTGATATAGATATCATTTACCCAGGGAAGCCACTTCAGTTCTGAAAACTATTCTCCCAGCTATTATTATTTTTTTTTACAAAAATGCTATAGAATGTCCAGTTTTCCGGTTGGAAAATCGGAAAAATTTGGCTCACGTTTCTCGCTCGCATCAAGTATGTTTATTGAGGAACTCATTCTATTCCTGGTTACAAAGAAGAAGTATGAAATGTCCAGTTTTCAGGTTGGAAAATCAAAAATTTTAAGCTTGCGGTTCGCGCTCTCATTATATAGTAGTTCGTGAGATATATTTCTATTCATGAGTCACTAAATGCAGTCCTTAAAAGATTACTTTCTGAAGCCTGTTGCATAAAACTTTTTACCTGAGAAAACTCTGGTAAAAACTGAAAACTAAGGTTAGTCTGATTTCCGCCAATTACTTTAGCACAGGGCAAAAACTCCTGTAAAAACAACCTGAGTTTTCTCAGGTAAAAGTTTCATGCAACGGGCCCCAGGTCAGTATATAAACAAATTACAACTCGCCCTCGCATTAATTCTTTAGAAAGATACACATCTTTCTCACGATTACAAAAAATGCTCCGAATGCTCACTTCACGTCTTGTTACATGAAATGTCTACTAGTTTCAGCTTGCGATTCGCGCTTTCAACATCTCACAAGGATCATTATTAGTATTATTTTTAATTTTATTACCAGCAGAAGCTGTTATTAAAAATGACATCCCCTCCAATACAAATCCTATTATCTAGAGGTTGCTCGCACGCTTCCAACACACTTGATCGTTATCGTTATTATTATCATTGCATAATATCGTGTAATCTTGTAATGACAACATCGTTTTTGTTACCAAAATGAATTATTTTCATTTTCGGAAATACGAACCTTATTTAATTTTCGGACTAACGAACCTTATTTCGTTTTCGGATTAACGAACCTTATTTAGTTTTCGGATTAACGAACCTTATTTCGTTTTCGGATTAACGAACCTTATTTCGTTTTCGGATTAACGAACCTTCGGAATTACGAACCTTATTTCGTTTTCGGATTAACGAACCTTCGGAATTACGAACCTTATTTTGTTTTCGGATAAACGAACCTTCGGAATTACGAATCTTACTTCGTTTTCGGATTAACGAACCTTCGGAATTACGAACCTTATTTCGTTTTCGGATTGACGAACCTTCGGAATTACGAACCTTCGGAATTACGAACCTTCGGAAATACGAACCTTCGGAATAACCGAACCTTCGGAATTACGAAGCTTCGGAATTACGAATGTATGCGTCTGTAGGTAATCTCAACCCTGCTCACATGACGTCAAACCATTCAGGCCGATTGGAACAGATGTGGATCCATGGTGATTAAAGGGTCCCCCCCAAAGAAAAAAAAAAGTTAAACAAATAAAGGAGAGAGAAGAGAAGGAGAAGAAATGAAAGAGAGAGGAGACAGAAACGAGAGAGAAAGAGGAGGAAATGGAGGGGAAAGGAGGAAACGGAAAGAGAGAAAAAGCGAGAAAAGATGAAATAGGGGAGGAAAGAGAATTGAAAGGTAGAGAGGAAAGAAAGAGAAAGAAAATACAGCAAAGGAAGAAAAGAAAGTAATAAAGGGATTGAGGAAAGAGAAAATTAGAAGAAAGAGAGAAGTAAAAAGGTGCAAAAAGAGGGAAAGTTAATTAATGGAAAGAGGGAGATAAAGAAACTTACGAAGAAGTGACAGAGAAAGCAGGGGCGGATCCAGCCTTCGCTAATAGGGGGGGGGGGGCAGAATTTTTCAGCCACATTTTCCCCGATCGGCCGCTCGAACTTAATTTTTGTTTGTTTGAAGGGGTAGTCCTCTTAAATCAAGGATTTTTTAGGTTTTTTCGTAATATAAAGGGTTTTTTCTCTTATATTAAGGACGTTTTAATCTTATATTAAGGACCTTTGCCTCCTTATATTGAGGACATTTCATCATTATATTGAGGATGTTTATCTCTTAAATCAAGGATGTTTTCTCTTATTTTGAGGATGTTACTTCCTTATATTAAGGATGTTTTTCTCTAAAATTAAGGATGTTTTCTCTTATATTAAGGACGTTTCTTCCTTGAATTAAGGATGTTTTCTTCTCTTATATTAAGGATTTTTTTCTCTTATATTGAGGACTTTTTAATCTTAAATTACGGATTTTTTTCTCTTATATTAAGAATTTTTTCTCTCATGTTAAGGATGTTAAATTCACGACCTTTACCTCCTATATGGAGGACATTTCTTCCATATATTGGGGCTGTTTTTCTCTTAAATTAAAGATCTTTACCTCCTTATATTGAGAATATTTCTTCCTTATTTTGAGGATGCTTTTCTCTTATATTAAGGACATTTCTTCGTGTTTTAAAGGTTGTGTTTTCTTCTATATTAAGGATTTTTTTCCTCTTATGTTAAGGACGTTTTAATCTTAAATAAAGGACCTTTACCTCCTTATATTGAGAACATTTCTTCCTTATATTGAGGATGTTTTTCTCTTAAATTAAGGATGTTCTTTCCTTATATCAAGGATGTTTTCTCTTATATTAAGGACGTTTTAATCTTATATTAAGGACCTTTACATCCTTATATTGAGGATATTTCTTCCTTATATTGAAAACGTTTTTATCTTATATTAAGGTCCCTTACCTCCTTACATTGAGGACATTTCGTCCTTATATTGAGAACGTTTTTATCTTATATTAAGGACCCTTACATCCTTATATTAAGGACATTTCTTCCTTATATTGAGAACATTTTACCTTATATTAAGGATGTTTTCTCTTAAATTAAGGAGGTTTTAATCTGATATTAAGGACCTTTACCTCCTTATATTGAGGATATTTCGTCCTTATATTGAGAATTTTTTTACCTTATATTAAGGACCCTTACATCTTCATATTAAGAACATTTCTTCCTTATATTGAGAACATTTTTATCTTATATTAAGGATTTATTGTCTTATAGTAAGGACGTTTTAATCTTATATTAAGGACCTTTACCTCCTTATATTGAGGATATTTCGTCCTTATATTGAGAAATTTTTTACCTTATATTAAGGACCCTTACATCTTCATATTAAGAACATTTCTTCCTTATATTGAGAACATTTTTATCTTATATTAAGGATTTATTGTCTTATAGTAAGGACGTTTTAATCTTATATTAAGGACCTTTACCTCCCTATATCGAGGATATTTCTTCCTTATATTGGGAACGTTTTTATCTTACATTAAGGACCTTTACCTCCTTACATTGAAGACATTTCGTCCTTATATTGAGAACGTTTTCATCTTATATTGAGGACCCTTACATCCTTATATTAAGGACATTTTTTCCTTATATTAAGGACGTTCTTATCTTAAATTAAGGATGTTTTCTCTTTTCTTCCTTATATTGAAAACGTTTTTATCTTATGTTAAGGACCTATACCTCCTTACATTGAGGACATATCGTCCTTATATTGAGAACGTTTTTATCTTATATCAAGGACCCTTACATCCTTATATTAAGGACATTTCTTCCTTAAAGACCCTTACATCCTTATATTAAGGACATTTCTTCCTTAAAGACCCTTACATCCTTATATTAAGGACATTTCTTTCTTATATTGAGAAAATTTTCACCTTATATTAAGTATGTTTTCTCTTATTTTAAAGACGTTTTAATATTATATTAAGGACCCTTACATCCTTATATTAAGGACATTTCTTCCTTATATTGAGAACATTTTTATCTTATATTAAGGATGTTTTCTCTTATATTAAAGACGTTTTAATCTTATATTAAGGACCTTTACCTCCTTACATTGAGGACATTTCTTCCTTATACTTAGAACGTTTTCATCTTATATTGAGGACCCTTACATCCTTATATTAAGGACATTTTTTCCTTATATTGAGAATGCTTTTCTCTTAAATTAAGGATGTTTTCTCTTAAATTAAGGACGTTTTAATCTTAAATTAAGGATGTTTTCTCTTATATTGAGGACATTTCTTCCTTATATTGAAAACGTTTTTGTCTTATGTTAAGGACCTTTACCTCCTTACATTGAGGATATTTCGTCCTAATATTGAGAACGTTTTTACCTTATATTAAGGACCCTTACATTCTTATATTAAGGACATTTCTTCCTTATATTGAGAACATTTTCATCTGATATTAAGGATGTTTTGTCTTATATTTAGGACGTTTTAATCTTAAATTAAGGACCTTTACCTCCTTATATTGAGGAAATTTCTTCCATATGTTGAAAACTTTTTATCTTATATTAAGGACCTTTACCTCCCTATATTGGGGACATTTCGTCCTTATATTGAGAGCATTTTTATCTGATATTAAGGATGTTTTCTCTTGTATTAAGGACGTTTTAATCTTAAATTAAGGATGTTTTCTCTTGAATTAAGGACGTTTTAATCTTAAATTAAGGACATTTACCTCCTTATATTAAGGACATTTTTCCTATATTGAGAACATATTCATCTTATATTAAGGATGTTTTCTCTATATTTAGGACGTTTTAATCTTAAATTAAGGACCCTTACCTCCTTATATTGAGGAAATTTTTATCTTATATCAAGGATGTTTTGTCTTATAGTAAGGACGTTTTAATCTTAAATTAAGGATGTTTTCTCTTAAATTAAGGACGTTTTAATCTTATATTAAGGACCTTTACCTCCCTATATTGAGGATATTTCTTCCTTATATTGAAAACATTTTTATCTTATGTTAAGGACCTTTACATCCTTACATTGAGGATATTTCGTCCTTATATTGAGAACGTTTTTACCTTACATTAAGGACCCTTGCATCCTTATATTAAGGACATTTCTTCCTTATACTGAGAACATTTCTTCTTATATTGTGAACGTTTTTATCTTATATTAAGGATCTTTACCTCCTTATATTGAGAACATTTCTGCCTTATATTGAGAACGTTTCCTACTTATATTAAGGATGTTTTTCTCTTAAATTAAGGATTTTTAAATCTTAAATTAAGGACATTTACCTCCTTATATTAAGGACATTTTCCCCTATATTGAGAACATTTTTATCTTATAGTAATGATGTTTTCTCTTATATTTAGGACGTTTTTATCTTAAATAAAGGACATTTACCTCCTTATATTGAGGACATCTGTTCCATATTGAGAACGTTTTTTTCTTATATTAAGGACCTTTACCTCCTTATATTGAGAACATTTCTTCCTTATATTGAGGATGTTTTTCTCTTAAATTAAGGATGTTTTCTCTTGTATTGAGGATATTACTTCCTTATGTTGAGGACGTTTCTCCTTATTTTGAAGATGTTTTCTCTTAGATTAAGGACGTTTTAATCTTAAATTAAGGACCTTTACCTCCTTATATTGAGGAAATTTCTTCCATATGTTGAAAACTTTTTATCTTATATTAAGGACCTTTACCTCCCTATATTGGGGACATTTCGTCCTTATATTGAGAGCATTTTTATCTGATATTAAGGATGTTTTCTCTTGTATTAAGGACGTTTTAATCTTAAATTAAGGATGTTTTCTCTTGAATTAAGGACGTTTTAATCTTAAATTAAGGACATTTACCTCCTTCTATTAAGGACATTTTTCCCTATATTGAGAACATATTCATCTTATATTAAGGATGTTTTCTCTTATATTTAGGACGTTTTAATCTTAAATAAAGGACATTAACCTCCTTATATTGAGGACATCTATTCCATATTGAGAAGGTTTTTATCTTATATTAAGGACCTTTACCTCCTTATATTGAGAACATTTCTTCCTTATATTTAGGACGTTTTAATCTTAAATTAAGGACCCTTACCTCCTTATATTGAGGAAATTTTTATCTTATATCAAGGATGTTTTGTCTTATAGTAAGGACGTTTTAATCTTAAATTAAGGATGTTTTCTCTTAAATTAAGGACGTTTTAATCTTATATTAAGAACCTTTACCTCCCTATATTGAGGATATTTTTCCTTATATTGAAAACGTTTTTATCTTATGTTAAGGACCTTTACATCCTTACATTGAGGATATTTCGTCCTTATATTGAGAACGTTTTTACCTTACATTAAGGACCCTTGCATCCTTATATTAAGGACATTTCTTCCTTATATTGAGAACATTTTTATCTTATATTAATGATGTTTTCTCTTATATTTAGGACGTTTTTATCTTAAATAAAGGACATTTACCTCCTTATATTGAGGACATCTGTTCCATATTGAGAACGTTTTTTTCTTATATTAAGGACCTTTACCTCCTTATATTGAGAACATTTCTTCCTTATATTGAGGATGTTTTTCTCTTAAATTAAGGATGTTTTCTCTTGTATTGAGGATATTACTTCCTTATGTTGAGGACGTTTCCTCCTTATTTTAAAGATGTTTTCTCTTAGATTAAGGATGTTTTAATCTTATATTAAGGACTTTTACCTCCTTATAGTGAGGACATTTCGCCCTTATATTGAGATGGTTTTTACCTTGTAATTTGGACCCTTACATCCTTATATCAAGGACATTTCTTCCTTATTTTTAAAACATTTTTATCTTATATTAAGGATGTTTTCTCTTATATTTAGGACGTTTATATCTTAAATTAAAGACCTTTACCTCCTTATATTGAGGATATTTCTTCCATATATTGAAAATCTCCTTATATTGAGGTCATTTCTTCCATATATTGAAAACGTGTTTATCTTATATTAAGGACCCTTACATCCTTATATTAAGGACATTTCTTCCTTATATTGAGAACATTTTTATCTTATATCAAGGATGTTTTCTCTATATTAAGAACGTTTTAATATTAAATTAAGGATGCTTTCTCTTATATTGAGGACATTTCTTCCTTATATTGAGAACATTTTTATCGTATATCAAGGATGTTTTCTCTTAGATTAAGGACGTTTCAATCTTATATTAAGGACTTTTACCTCCTTATATTGAGGACCTTTCACCCTTATATTGAGATGGTTTTTACCTTATATTTTGGACCCTTACATCCTTATATCAAGGACATTTCTTCCTTATATTGAGAACATTTTTATCTTATATTAAGGATGTTTTCTCTTGTATTAAGGACGTTTTAATCTTAAATTAAGGAAGTTTTCTCTTGAATTAAGGACGTTTTAATCTTAAATTAAGGATGTTTTCTCTTATATTGAGGATGTTTTCTCTTACTTCTTTATATTGAGGACGTTTCTTCATTATATTGAGGATGTTTTTCTCTTAGATTAAGGATGTTTTCTCTTACTTCATTATATTGAGGGCGTTTTTTCGTTATACTGAGGATGTTTTCTCTTACTTCTTTATATTGATGACGTTTCTTCGTTATACTGAGGATATTTTTCTCTTAAATTAAGGATGTTTTGTCTCATATTAAGGACGTTTTAATCTAAATTAAGGACTTTAAATTCCTTATATTGAGAACATTTCCTCCTTATATGATGTTTTTCTCTTCAATTATATTGAGAACATTTTTATCTTATATCAAGGATGTTTTCTCTTATATTAAGGACGTTTAATCTTAAATTAAGGATGTTTTCTCTTATATTGAGGACATTACTTCCTTATATTGAGAACATGTTTATCTTATATTAAGGATGTTTTGTCTTATATTAAGAACGTTTTAATCTTAAATTAAAGACATTTGCATCCTTATATTAGGGACATTTCTTCCTTATATTGAGAATATTTCCTCCTTATATTGAGATCGTTTCCTGCTTTGTTATATGAGGAAGAAATGTCCTCAATATAGGAGAAAACATCATTAATTTAAGAGAATAGCGTCCTTAATATAAGATAAAAATGTTCTCAATATAAGGAAGAAATGTCCTCAATATAAGGAGTTAAATGCTCTCAATTTAAGTTTAAAACGTCCTTAAAATAAGATAAAAACGTTCTGAATATAAGGAGGTAAAGTCCTTAATGTAAGATAAAAACGTTCTCAATATAAGGAGGTAAGGGTCCTTAATATAAGAGAAAAAAAATCCTTAATTTATGAAAAAAATCATCCTTAATATAAGGCGGAAACATTCTCAATATAAGGAAGAAATGTCCTCAATATAAGAGAAAACATCCTTAATTTGAGAGAAAAATATCCTTGATACTGGACATTATTTTAAAGCACTTTTGTAATTGTGAATAAGATGCACTAGTTATATCTTTCAACAATCAATGCGAGCGGAAATCGCGAGCCGAAATTTATGATAAACTGTCATCGAATGGGGATGTTAAGTAGTTTGTTTTAGATTAATATTGAGATATACATAACTCACCATTCAAAATGCGAGCGAGCTGACCTGAATAGGGATATTTGATAACTATATTTAATACAGGAAAATATTAGGTAAATTACCTGACAAATCAAATTTTGCAAGCGCGCAGCGCAAGCAGAAAATGCTAATTCAGACCATAAAACAGAAATTTAAAAGAGCAGTTTTTATAAATCAATTTGTAAATCAATCAAAATAATGAGAGTTCGATTTCAGAACTGAAATATATTTTGTATATTGACTTCAAAATTTGATATTTTAAGCTCCATATTGAGCAAGATATATAAATCACCTAAAAGGCGTTGCGATTGGGAAGCGCGAGCGAAAATTTTACATCCCGACATGAAAGATTAAAAAAAAAAATCAATTTTTCCAAGTCTTCCCCTCAATTTATTTTATTCACTCGTCTTCCTCCTCTTATGTTTGTCCTTTTATTCTCCTCTCTTTTCCCTTCTTTTTCTTTTTTTTTCTTTCCTTCCCTTTTTCCTCCGCCAATGGGGGGCGGGCACCTCGCCCCCCCCCTGGATCCGCCTATGGGAAAGGGAAAAGAAAAGTAGGAAAAGGAATTCAGTTCTAAATGGATAGCCTCTTCCCATTAATTCAAATTGGCATAAAGAGCAGGGCTCGCTAAGGTTGTCTTCAGTAATCTTTCAAACGGTCATTAAGACTTCTCTTCATTTTAGTAGGCTTATATTAAAAAATGAGAGAGGACAATAGCAAATTAGCTAGCTCTTCGCGTTTCGCATTAACTAAAATTATTAAGATATGCATCCTGATTACAAAAAGCGCTTTAAATGACTCGTTTTGGGGTCTGGAGGGTTTTTTTCAGCTAGCGCTGTGTGCACGCATTATGCATAGTAAGATGCATATGACCCGTATTCTGAACTCGGGTTTAAATTAAACCCTGGTTTAAAGTTGTGGCTTAACTATGGAGAGCCATTTGAGGCACAAATCCCTAACAGAACACATCCAATTTATTTACTCATATGAAGCCAAAATTGTCTGGGAATGATTACTGAAGTATTTGGAAGTATTTTTCTTCACAATGAAAGCAAAAGGAAACAGAATAGTAAATATAAGAAATATACAATATAAGCAGAATTTTCGAGTTTTTGGCTTCCCATTATTTTAGACCAGACTTAGACCATGATTTAAGTTAAACCTGACTTCAGAATACGAGCCTATGGCCCGTATTCTGAAGTCGGGTTTAACTTAAACTCAGGTTTAAAGTTGTGGTTTAAGTATGGACAGCCAATTGTTACATAATCACTAACAGTAGAGATATCATACTTCAGCTCATTCGGCTCTTAAATCATTCATAATTGTGTAGAAAGTATAAATAGATGATTGTCTTCATCATCAATGAATCAGGAAGAGCACAGTAAACATAAGAAACATGCAACTTAATAAAAATTTTGATACTTTTGGCTTCCCATACTTAAATTTTACCACAACTTTAAACCTGATTTAAAGTTAAACCCGACTTCAAAATACGGGCCATAGGGTCTATTTTCCTTCAAAAAGTTCTTAAACGCCTTTTTTCTTATGACTGTATTTCAAATATTTCGATTCGCGTTTCGCGCTTGCATTATTGTTTAAGTTAGATACCTGACATGATCACGAAAAGTGCTAGAAGTGCACTGTTTGATTATTAAACATATTCAACTCGCTCTATGTGCTCTCATTAATTAGTTAGATATGTAGCCGCTTCATGAGTCACTGTAATCAGTTCTTAAAATACCTGGTCAGAAAAATCTAAGCGTGCGCTGCCGCACAGCCTGCACTTGAATTATTGTAACGCGAGCAGGGGCGGCGGAACGTATTTTCATTTGGAGGGGGGGGGGGCAAAGTAAAAAATTGGCACTTATATGTCAAAATGGGCATTTTGGCGTAAACGGATATTTTCACCACGAGATTATCATCTGCGAGGAGTAGTTGTAGGTTTGGTAGTAATTAAATTGAGCAAGGCCTTTGTGAAGTGATTTCTGATTACTAAAGCATATATTTAGGATTAATTTTTTCTCGAGAGAGAGCGGTTAAGAAATTTTTTCAAATCTGAAGAAGTATAATTCACTTTTTGGTCAATTATGGCGCTAATTACTGTTAAAAGGGCGTCTTTGAGAGGAGTTGCGAGCGCTAATCGTGAGCTCAAACTTTTGGACATAAATTTTCATGCAATAAGACATGAAAATTAAACGTTCCAAGCAAGTTTTGTAATCATGAAAAAGATGAACTTTGTACATAACTTAAGAATTAAGGTGAGCACGAAGCGCGAGTTGAAATTTTTAATATGCTGACCAGGACAGGAAATAGGGATAGGATATTCCAACCTTAAAACTGAAAATTCTAAGCATTTTTTTTTGAGTAATCAGGAAAGGAATGAGAACCTTAATAATAAACAATTATTCATGCGAGAGCCAAACGCGAGTAAAAAATGTGTGATATTTTCATTTTTTTAAGGGCATTTTCTGTTTTGAAAGACATTTTCCATTTTGAAAAAGGGAATATATTCCTACGGGAAAATTTTGAGGGCAAGTGCCCCCCCCCCCTCCCCTGGTCCCGCTGACCCTGAATTCGAGATAAGTATTTTGTTAATGATTACAGAGTGTGGCCAAATTTGCCCCCCCCCCCACGAAATCCTGCATTAGCAGTCCCTACTATTTCCAACCTAGCAAATTTAATTCAAAATCGTCGACGTCATCATCGATATGACTTGAGGTAGATTTGGACTTTACTCCAACTACAAGACTTGTGGCAAAGGAAAATTCTGATTTTAGTCCCGGGATTTTAGTAGGCCTATTCCTAGAATGATACCGAACATCAAACAAACTAATTTGACTTCTTCGAACATTCATCAAAAAAATGTATTTTTTCAAAGTCGCGTCCCGGAGTCGCGTTCAGTCGGAGTATTGATCGTGTAGACGTAGTTTGCGGGGGTTTCCGACTGAATCTCAAGGGGTCGCGATGGCAATCAAACTTTCAACCAATGAGATAGTAGTATTTGATTACGTCAGTGATGAAATAACGCGCGCCATCTCGCGGTACGGGAAGAATCACACGACAAGATGAAGTTTAACAATTCCGAATTTGACCGTCAAAACTCATGGCTCCCCTGGCTCAAACAAATCTTGTAAGTATGGTCAGAGAATAGATGTCTTTCAGCTTGATGTTCGTCGGCTGGTGTTGAAGGAAATGAAGAAGGCCTTGCCCTTGGCGTTAAATGTTCCGGTAGGTAGACACTATAACTTTTTGTTTTACAACTTTGTCTTCACTCTGACTTTGCTGCTCTATGGCTACGCTTATGCTTGGACAGATATTGACATGGTAAGCGGCCGCCGGGCCGGGCGAGCCAGCCAATGCAACGCTGAGCAGAGTTCGGCTAGCTATGGTGCCGGTGGTGGCTGCAGCCATATGCCATATGCTCCAGCTTTGTACTTGTAGCTACCTCAGCTCAGGCGACAGGGTGACCAGATTTCACAAAATGAAATACGGGACAATCAACAAAAAAAGATCAACAAAGTGAAGTCAAAGAAGGCTACTGAGTGTCAGACTTGTGAAAAATAGAAAGAATTGGAAGGGAGGGTGAACGAAAGGAGAGAAAGAAAAAACATGATATGAGAAAAAAGAAAAAAAAGAAAGAAGGGGAAAATGAAGGAAAAAATAAAGAATAAAAGAAAGTTAAAATAAAAAAGGATGAAAGAACCAAGAGAGAAAAAATGTTGCTGTCATTCTTTGAACTGAATATAGAAAGAAACAAAGGAAAGATGAATGAATGTATGAAAGACAAAATAGAGGAGAGAAAGAAGAAAAAGTAAGAAAAAGGGAGGAGGAAAGAAAGAAAAATGTTTCTTTCATTCTTTGAAAGAAAGAATAAAAACAGGAAGGGAGGGAGGGAAAGATGGAAAGAATAAGGGAAAAGTAAATGAAAAAAAGGAAAGAGAGGAGGAATTATGAAGGGAGGAGACTCGGGAGAGAATGAAAAAAAATAATGGAAGGAGAGAAAGAATGAAAAGAAAAGGGAGAGGAAGGGAGAAAAAGTTTAAGGAAAGAAAGAATGAAGGAAATTAAAAAAGGATAAAGAAGGCAGGTAAGAGAAGAAGAAAAAAAAGAAAAATGAACAGAGAGAGAGAGAGAAAGGATCAGGAAAGACAGATAGGAAATAAAGATAGATGGAACAAAAAAGGGCAAGCAGGAAGGATAGAAGGATGCCAAAAAAGAAAGAAAGAGGGAAAAGTTCAAACTTAAAGCAAACAAAACACATCTAGCAAAAATCATAATGATATTTGGGGTTTTTAAAATATATTCTTAAAATTTTGAATAAAACATATGTTTTAGAAATGAATAAAATTTCAAAGGGAAACATTGTCAACTTAACAATTAGATGAAACATTGGGCATCATACACAACAAGACTCAAAATGGAAACAACTAGATCTAGTTATGAAAATTCAATAACTAAGAAGTAACTGTTTATCATAATGTCATTTGCACCATTGTGAATCTGCTCTGATCCTACATGCCTAGTAGCCTGCCACACACAGGCAGGAGGCCAGTTCGTTTGCAATATATTGGGTAACTAGAAAATCATCGCAGAACTTGCAAAAGTTTAGTTTTCGACTTTATTATTGTCTTTACTTCGTCATCTGTTGGTTATTTGATGAAAATTTGTCACTTTTAAATGTATTGACTACATTTTGTTCAATATTCTGAAATACGGGACAAATAGACATCCCGGAAAAGGTTTGTAGGGACAAAGGAGCAAAATACGGGACGATCCTGGGAAATACAGGACGTCTCATCACCCTGTCAGGCGATGGTCCTATAGACACTTCACTACCGCTTCCCTCCGCTATACACCTAAATACTGCTCTCAAATATAAAAAAAACAGTGACAAACTGTAACTTATTGGTAAAAAAGGAAACAAGTCATGTGGGGGGAGGGGGTGCACTCAGTATATAATGTGTACATGTGTGGTGGATATGTGCCGCAGAGGGATCCCCATTTTTACAATCAAATTTCAAGAAAAACGAGATAATCCGTTCCAAAGCTTTGTAGATTTTTTGTTATTCCATTCCGGCCGCAACAGTTTTCGAAACTGAAGTGGCTACCCTGGGTAAATGTGCCGTCGTCGTTATTATTATACATATCCGTTTAGTGGCACCGTCCTTAAAATGTCTGTATTAGGTCAATATACTCAATTTTTTTTGCTGGTGCCCCCCCCCCATTGCCCTGACCCATGGCATGCCACTGAACTGTCACCAAAGCACTAATGCCAATGTAAGCATGGACTGGAAATGTTTTATATTCAGGCCTTAAAAGCGGCAATCCTTCGTAGTCATTGAAAAAACTCACTAAAATAATTTTAAAAAATCAATTAGTACAAGGAAATATATTTGGTGTATATTTATGGACTTGAAAATGGGATAATTTAGTACCATTTAATCTCCTTGAACAGGATTATTTATCACATTAAACATACAATGCAAGCACCAGTATTGACTAACATTTATAAGCAAACAAATTATGTTTCATAAAGTTATGAAAAAAAATTATGTAATGAAATTTAATATGATATAACATACTTTGTACTTTTCTCTCTCCAGTTTTTTTTCTTTCACTGCGCCTCGGGCACCCTGCCGAGTGGATTTGGCGCATTACAGATTCCATTATTATCATTATAATATAGGTCGATAATAAGTTCTTCTTTGACCCCTCTTTCTCTCCCTTTTCATTTTTATTATTTTTTTCTCCAGACTATGGGGGGGGATCTGAATTGGCGTTCATTCTCTGTGTAGCATTAATTGGTCTGATTGTCTTTAAAGTTTTGCATTTTAGAATAGTTTGTCCTAAAGGTCCTACACATGAGAGTATTAAGGTCTATATAGATTTGATATTACGAGTCGTCTTATACAATGAGTAGGCCTCTATCGTGGTGCTAATAGCGACACAAAGGAAACACTATCCTTTCCTTCAAATTTGAATGGTTGGGATGAGAAAGTCTATAATTGGAGCCCTCGAATAACACTCTGAATAGATAGCTTTTGCAACATTTTAACATCCATTCTTTGTTCCCCCCCTTGTTTTTTTTTTGGGGGGGGGGTGTTTGGAGGTTTCTTAATCAGGAGGATTAAGAGGACTCATTGCTTGATGGCAATAGCTCATTGTACACAATAGTGTAGTACACAACCAACTTGGACCAACTCTCATCTGAGAGGACACCAAAATTATTATTATTCCTTATAACTATGGCAGTGGGTGCTGGCCTAGACACCACATGCATTAGATCAACATCACTACCACCACCAATCTCAACATGAGTAGACCGAGTCACCCTAACGTTGTCACATGGAGAAGGTTTTTCACTCATGATATATTACTTGAGTTACCATAGATGAAAACAGACTCATCACTGAATATAATGAGGTGCCTTGATGGTCTAATGGAGATGTCCTTTGCTTCCATAAATGGGGCACCAGCAATAACATTTCTCAAGGCATCATCCTCTACTTAACCAAACCATCAAAATACAACTCTAGGCCACCACGAAACAGTGTAAAATCAGTGAGGCCAATAATATCATTCTTACATCATATTTAGATTTTTCAATGTAATCGTCTTCAATCATCATCTCATCAATTAATATCTCCAATCCCAATATCTCTGCCATTGATTCACTGATTAAATTCACCTCACATGCACTCTTAATCTCTACTTTCTGCTCATAGTTATAATCATAACCACTAATGACATGAAAATGTCGAGATGAAATACATGAAATGGAGCACTGCTCCATATTAGCACTACTTCTACTGTGAACCGCCACGTGCACGCTCTCTTGCGAGGCGGTGCCCTTGGCCGCGGACAAAACGCCCTCATGTATCTTCGAGCAACTATTCATACTGCACATGAATATAAGTTGAAGGGACTACACAATTTGCAAAGGAAACCCCACCTATCACCATTAGGCTAACAGAACGCCTGGCCCCAAATTTTAGAGTAAGAATTATCAGACTGTTGTAATGTAAGCAAAACACATTGGGCCTTCAGTTCAGACCACAAGCTGCCACCACGCCAGTCTTATTAAAGCAAAGAAAGATAATTTACCAGATGGAGTAAGGGTTGTGAGTTGTGTTTATTTACAACACGGCCAAGCGAGCAAATACCGATTATCCGCGCAGCTTACATGTAGCGACAGTACAAACACCATGGTGCAGATTTCCCATGTCCTGTGGGGAGCTGGATCCATAAATTTTTCCTGTCCTGTAAACACTCCAGCGCTTGCCGTTGTTCAGGCCTGAGGGTAAAGTCCGAATACCTCCTTGGCTACAGCATCCATCTTTTTTCATTTTGTTTTGAAACAGTTACTTTTTAATTTCAATATATTCATAATCAAACATCATACATGTATCACAAACATTACAAGACGAAATAAATATTGCAAATATTCATTAAAGGTAACATTTGATCACACTTTACTGAAAACTACATAGTAAAATAAGGCTAATAATTATTACATAACATTGTTTAATAATACACATACTCCTTCGACTGCCACTCGTTTGGGTGCCGGTTTGGAGGGAGTCTTTTGTCTGTCCGAGCAGGATTGCCTTTTCTGATCCATCTTTTTCCTTTTTTCTTAACACCAAAGAATGAAAAGAATACTTCAAAAAGAAGTACACACTCGTCCATTACACGGTTTTTGGCCAAAAACCGTCAGATTAGGTTGAGCAAAATTAGAAACGATTCATCAGCGTCGAGGGCGCTCCTAAAGGATGAAAGTTGCATTTTGAATGTCATAAGTTAATATTACGGTAATTATCATTTTCTCAATATTTTATATAATTCAGTAGGCCTAAAAAAGAAATCAATAACCTTTGATTTCAATATTGGAAAGATGGTGAAAATTGCAGATTTCCCATGTCCTGTGGGGAGCTGAACCCATAAGTCTCTCCTATCCTGTAAACACTCCAGCGCTTGCCGTTGTTCAGGCCTGAGGGTAAAGTCTGCCCCGAATATCTCCTTGGCTTCAGCATCCATCATTTTTTTTGTTTTGAAACAAATTTGTTTTAAATTTCGAATATATTCATAATCAAACATATATCATACACATATCACAAACATTACAAGACAAAATAAATATTGAAAATAAAATTTGATCACACTTACTGAAAATTACATAATAAAATAAGACTAATAATTATTACATAACATTGTTAAATACATGTACAAAAGTAATGATAAAAATGAAATATACGCATCCATTCGTTACTCTAAATCAACCTGTTCCCATTTCTGGAGATGTATTACTAAGGTATACCTCTCTTGTGCAATCTTATACTCTTCACTATATTTTCTACAATGCTTTATTATGATTCTAACATGTGGAAAAACAGCTTCATGCCTTGCAGAATCAATCTTTTTTAAGTATTAAAATTACTGTATTCTAATATTTTATCCTATTTGAATTTTCATCAATCCCTAACAAAGTGTCTTCCATGGAGAGATTCTGCAATTTAACCTTAAACCTTAATTTATGTCCAGTATTTCTCCAATATGCTTGAACATTCAGGCAACTTTTAAATAAGTGATCATGTTGTCGGCGGATAACTTGCGCGGTTCGAAAGTTGTCTGCTACCTGTGATCATCGTTCTTGTTCTTTTGTCTTTGTTGCCGATCTCATTATTCCTATGCCTTGGAGGCAAAGGTTAAGATTTAACATTATATGTTCAGGATGGTTTCTGGTATATCTACATCTGAGAAATGTCAGAAATGTGACCTCTAAGAGTTTACAACGTCCTCCGTAATCACCACGATGTTGTAGAGAAGAGGACTATCATCGAGAACATCAAATAATACTGATCCAAAACATGACTTTGACATGTTTTGGATCAGTGATGCATCAAATCCAGGATCTTCGTTGTTGAGGTTATTGGCCATTTCATGAATCTGTTGTGCGTTAGCAGCAGAGAACATCAAAGTGTTTCTTCTTCAGCTGTAGTCGCTGGAATACTGATCAAATAAGCTCTATTGTGGGCTGTAGGCCTATGGCCTCTTCTATTTCTGTGACCAAGTAAGGATGTTTGTGTGAGAGTTCAATTGCTTAGGGAATATTGGCACCTTTCAGTTCTTGCTCTTTTGTCTATGTCACCGATCTCATCACACCAATGCCTTGAAGGCCAAAGTTAAGATTGAACATTATTCGTTCAGGATGGTTCCTGGTAATCTACATCTGAGCGATGTCATATCATAGTGAGCTTGTAAATAATGTGACCTCTAAGAGTTTACAATGGCCTCCGTAATCACCGCGATGTAGTAGAGAAGAGGACTATCATCAAGAACATCAAATAATACTGATCCAAAACATGGCTTTGACATGTTTTGGATCAGTGATACATCAAAACCAGGATCTACCTTCTTAGGGTTATTTGCCATTTCATTTATCTGTTGTGCGTTAGCAGCAAAGAACACCTCAAAGTGTTTCTTCTTCAGCTGTAGTCGCTGGAATACTGATCCAATTAAGCTCTTTTGTGGGCTGTATGGCCTCTTCTATTTCTGTGAACAATTCAGTATGTTTGTTTGACAGTTCACATATTTTCTTAAGGAATATCGGCACCTTTCATGTCTTGTTAGTGTATTGGTTGCCGGATCTCATCACACCAATGCCTTGGAGGCCAAAGTTAAGATTGACCATTATATTTTCATGAAGGTTTCTGGTATATCTACATCTGAGCAATGTCAGATAGTTGTGTGTCTATGTCCGTAAATAATTTTACCTCCATTTTTACAATGGCCTCCGTATTCACCACGATGTCGTAGAGAAGTTGACTATCATTGTAAACAAAACATAATAGTGCGTCTAATTATGTTAATGATGCAACCTCTAAGTGTTTACTTCATTTCATAAAACCTATACCGGTAATCAATTTTGAGAAATTCTGTTCTTGTATGGCGTATCACACAATCCTACTTTGGATCTTGGCTGTAGTCGGGCGTTATACAGCGCACAAGCATTTCATGGAATTCATTCCTGCTAGGTACTCTTTTACCTCACTTCAGCCGAGTGTGGCAAATGCAGATATATTTGTAAAATCTCTAATCAATTTTGAGAAATTGTAGGTAAAATTGTAAAATCTCTCTTACATGATAAAAAAGCTATTTCTTAATCAGCTCCTGGTCATTTTCAACTCTACATGTATGTTCTATTTGCAGCTTGTCAATAGTTCCTAAAACATCCCCTCGGATGCACTGTTCACAAGGTATCATTGTGAATGAGAAGTTTGAGGAGGAACTACTATTCAATTTTCTTTAAATTCATTCATGTCTTTTAAAATTGATTTAAAAAAAATCTCTTTAAATCAGCCACTTGTCAATTTTGAGTCTCTAATCTATCTCTATGCATCTTTTCATGAGTTCCTAACATCCCCTGGGATAATGACAGTATTTACAAGGTATCATGATGAATGATGAGAAGTTTGAGGAAACAGTTACTTCTACCTATCCGCCTACTGCTTAAAAGCTGTGCACAGAGGATGTACAACACTGGTTAAATGGATAGGTGTTAACAGGTAAGGATTAGTGGGGCAATAACCATAAAGCAATGTAATATTAATTTTGGTTGATTCATAAAAGATTTTAATATAATATGAGGGATTGTAGACCTATAAAATTTCTATAAATTCATTCATGTCTTTTAAAATTGATTAAAAAAAATCAGCAACTTGTCAATTTTGACTCTTTAATCTATCTGTATGCAGCTTTTCATGAGTCCTAACATCATCCGAGATACACACTTTACAGGTATCATGATGAATGATGAGAAGATAGTCGAGGGAGCTACTACTACCACTCTACCTACTGGTTGCAACCTGTGCACAGAGGATACGTAGGTCACACTCGCACTCACATAGCTACTAGATTTTCAGTGGATATTTAACAGGTGAGGATTTTTTAGGATCCATTTGTAAGAAAAGAAGGGACGGGCCATCAGGATCTTAAACAAACACAATGCAAACATAAATAATGAACCTGGCTATTTTTTTTTTTTTTAATAGGGGCAGGCCATCAGGATTTACACAAACACAATACAAAACATCAATATTTGAACCTGTCTATTTAATTCTTTTAAGGCTTTCAGCTATCCAATGCAGCGTTTTGACATGTTTTAGCCGTGACTTAACGGGAAAAAAATGGTCAACCCGTTAAAAAGAATCAGTCATTATAGTACAACCGGTGGCAGTGAGGATGGTGACTGCAATATTTATATGTTGACTAGCCTTGAGGGAAACATCAAATATAATGCCCACAACAGAATCATATTGGCCCAAGTGTTTAGACGAGGGCAATATGGTTGTTTTAAGGGCAATATATTTGATGTTCCCCGAAAGAAGAGTCCGTCAATATTTTTATCATCCAAATCAGACATCTAGAGCAAAGATCATGAGAATGGGCATATTTCTTTTAAGAATAGGACTCTGTTGTGTCAAATGTTTACATCAGGGCTAGGCTCTGCATTTGACTTTTGTGACGTACTTGTTATTATAAGATCATGTCCCTAGGGATGCATATCCAGTGCGTTGTCTTTATTATGACGTATATTGTTGCACGGATCATAATAAAGCATATCTCTACGCGTCCTCAAATGCGGATGTGAGACCAGAGAAAATAGGTATATTTTGCCTTGTCTCTGCATGCACACCATACGTGCAAAGGGACCAAGTAAAATAGAAATAACATACCTATCCCTTCTCATTATTCAGAAAATCTAGGGCAATACAGTTATGCAAATGACCAGCTCAGATGTCTGATTCAGGTAGTAATTGATATTAGCTATGTGTGAATAGGATACCCAATCAACAAGAAAGACGCTCTCGCTTGGGTCCTGATGATGATGCTACCAATGATGACTGGAGCAGCAGTTTGAAGTTGAAAATTGAGGACACAGGGAAAAAAGGGAACTTCCCCCTTTGAAAAAGGGCACTGTCTTAAAGAAAAGGAAATATAAAAAAAACCTATCTACCCCTCTCTAAGTGACAGAATGCATAAGTGTTCACATGTTCAGTTGGTGATGGAGACGATGATAGTATTAGTATTTTAAAGTAAGACTTGGTGATGTCTGATGACAATACTGATTTTGATCGTAAAACACTACATATCTGTACATTTAGTTTAAAATTCCTCTCAAATTTCAGATTCTCAAGGCGACTGAGCATGTGCAATGACCTGATGAAATCTGGCCAGACCAGTCAGATGTAGCCTACCCTGGAATTAATGGTGAAAGGAACCTTCCGAGACTGTCTCCAACCTGGAGCCCATTTCATAAAGAGTTGTAAAAGCTACTGTAACTTTGCCATTATGGCCACTACCATGGTAACATGGCTTAACAGCCAATCACAGTCAAGTTTAACATGGTACATGTAGTTGCATTAATGACAAAGGTACAATAGTTGCAACTCTATATGAAATGGGCCCAAGGTCTAGTCACAGCCGTACATCATCCTAATCTGTGCAGTCTGGCCCCAGCAGAAGATTTGGTTCCTCTGATGGTTTGATTTGCTGTCCTCAACGAGCCCCTGGTCTAGTCACAGACCTACATCATCCTAATCTGCATAGTCTGGCCCCAGCGAAAGCCTTGGTTCCTCTGATGGTTTGATTTGCTGTCCTCAACGCTGCCCCAGGTCTCACCACAACTCTATGTCATCCTAATCTACATAGTTTGGCCCCAGTGGAAGCCCTGGTTCCTCTGATGGTTTGACTTGCTGTCCTCAATGCTGCCCCAGGTCTTGTCACAACCCTACTTCATCCTAATCTACGCAGTCTGGCCTAAGCCGAAGTTTGTCTGGTTATGCGACTTGCTGTCCTTAACGTGGCCCCAAGTCTAGTCACAGCCCTCCAATACCCTAATCTGCACAATCTGGCCCTAGCTGAATCCCTGGTTCCTCAGATGGTGTGATTTGCTGTCCTCAACAAGCCCCTGGTCGAGTCACAGACCTACATCATCCTAATCTATGCTGTCTGGCCCAAGCTGGAGCCCTGGTTCATCTGATGGTTTGACTTGCTGTCTTTATCAGTCAAGTAATTTTTTTGTCAGCTTCTGGGAGCATTTCATAAAGAGTTTCGTTTTAGTGATTTACACTAATATTACATCTGTTGGTGAAAATCACAGACAAAAATCTTTATGAAATTCTACCCAGATAATTTAATTTCCATGTTTCATAAAATATTATATCTGTGTTAAATAGATACCAACAAATACAGTTCAAAACATAAAGTTAAATAATAATGCTTTTAAATGATCTAAGGATGGCCTGAGGCACATGCATAGCTTGTAAGTTATAGACCCATACAGCCATGCATTTTGAAGTTGCAGCGTCACCCAAATGAAACAGACCTATCAATATAAGAATATCAACTCTATGCACAAAAGTATACTTGTTATAAAAGGAAATTCAATAAGGAGTTGAAATAATGGCATTAAAATGAGGTCAGACAAAATTATTCTATCTTATTCTTGAGGACCCCCTCCCCCATATGCTTTATTACTTTTATTTTTTTGCCTACTATGTACTATTGTATTTGTTAATATATCTATATTCATGAAAACCCCTTTCAGATAACCCAAAGGGATTAGTTCATTTCATCAGGGAAATATATAAATGTATTATATCCAACAATGCTCACTGTCATTGATTGAAATCTTAACCAAGGTAAAGTTTTAGAAATGCCATATATATATGTGTGGACTTATTTCATCAAACTTAAACATAAGGGTAGTCAAGAATCACTGATTATCCTGCATGAGTTTCAGGTCACATGATCATTGTCAAAGGGTCAATGAACTAAGTATTATATGAATGGTGGCTTTTGTGAATAATTTGGTTTCCATGTCAGCACTGCTGCAGTAATGATCACGTAATACAGGCGAGAGTTTCAAAGACATTCCACCTTTTTAAAAATAGGGGTAGTTGGTTGAAAGTGATATGGAACTTTAAAGAGAGAAAAGTATAATGTAGGAATATAAAAGATTTTACAAAAATGTGTGGTTTGTTTGTTTATTTGGTATGTTGCCATGGAATTAGGAAATTCTTCTCTCTTCAGGAAAAGATGGATAAGAACAGCTCTCAGCCTCATGATGTCACAGACCTTGTCAATCACATCAAAGACAAGTAAGTACAGACTGGAACAATACCATCATGCACTATAATCCCTTGAAAGGAGGAGTCTTCCTATTTATCACACTCTATTCTCCTCCTCCTTGTCATCCTAAACTGTCCTTCTATTCCTCATCATCCTCCTTGTCATCCTTCCCCCTTCTCTTTCTCCTCTTCATCCCAGGCAAAATATTATTTTTTTTATTTTTCAGGGGGCTACTTAACACAAATGATTGCCTATATCTACAGCAATGGAGTGAAGAATTTAGGGGCTCTTTTTTTTCCAGGGCTTTTGTTAGCATTTCATGGGTGAAATAGCACTGAGACCTGTGTAATTCCCATCGTTTTCCTTCTCTTCTTCCCATCCTCTTTCTCCTCCATTTCCTTCTCTTCTACTGCCATCCTCTTTCTCTTCATTTCCTTATCTTCTACCCATCCTCATTCTCCTTCATTTCCTTCTCTTTTCCCACTCTTTTTCCTCCATTTCCTTTTGTCTTTTGCCCATTCGTGGGAAATGCTCAAGGTTACGGGAGTGGCATCCTGATTTTGAATCAGTACCCTCAAATTGACAAGAAACCATCAAAAAACTTTTATCGTATATATAAAAAAACAAGGTCAACTCATGCAACTTCTTGCCTGGACTATAAAGCTTTAGGTTATGAGTCTTATTCTAAGAGGCATGTTAGGGTTTGATTTGATAGTGATTGAATATGGCAAAGGCATTAAATGCATCACCTGGTAAATTTCAATTGAACATTTCATTTAGTACTCTTGATTTTTGTGTTATTCTTCGGCTATCAATTACAACAGAGATAATGCTAGATGTGAGACGAACAGATTCTGACCTCCCGGTTTAGTTGCCAAACTTCAGGGACATTTTGACTCTTCAACAGATGCTATGGAGACAGTGAAGGTCGTAAAAGCACTGGTTAAATGTAAGTTAAGATCATACATCTTATTTGATCTGATAACAATTACCGCTACATGCTATACAGTCAGCAGGCTTTAGTACCCAGCATTAGTTACGATTTCTTAGGCAACATAATTAACAGAAATAAACAAATATTGTCTCCTTAAAATGGTTTTAAGGTCCTTATTTCTATGTCTTAAACCTGAGATCCCATATTAACATTATCTGACAAGATTTGGAAGGAAATCTTTTCTGAAAAGTAATCGTTGCAAGCTTTTAATTTCCATCTCATTCGTATTTTAATTTTGTATGTTTCAGATAAATATTGTCTTTATATTGCACACTGTTTTTTGTTGTAATTTAAATGCAAAGCTAAAATGTGATATATGAAATATTAATGAGCAAAGACAAAGAACCACAATTTTGTTTTTGTGCAGTTAAGAAAAGGGGTAATTTTTAGACATAGGCAAGTTGCATAACTGCTACCAACTAAATTGAAAAAACGTTGCAGATAGTATATCTCCATTAAATTTAACATTAATGTTATATATTTTTAACACAAAGACAAAGATCCACATGTTTGTCTGTGTACAGTGTAGAAAAGGGGTCATTTGTGGGACTTAGCCAAATTGCATCACTGCTGCCCACTTGTAATACGGATGACATAAACCTTATCTGCCTCCAAACTGATATTGAAGCAGAATAAATTATTTGTCTGCAAAGAGTTTGCTGGCACATATCATGTCTGCATAATGTGTACAATACAGTGTAAATACAACAAACTAACAATAGAAAGGAAAAACATCTACTGATAGTACTTTTGTCCAAAGGCATGTATTTCCCATGTTATCCTGTATAAAGATAGTGTGATAAATAAATAGATAATACATGCGTCACAGTACAATGAATGTTTTGAATATAAAACATTTGTTAGAATGATATTTTGTTCTTTCACTTTACTCTTGCAGCAATGTCACTCAGTGTGCAACATGGATACACCCCCATTCTGATGATAATCATTTTCCATGAATAAATGAGAGAGATGTTCTCCCAGAGACAAGGATATGACACTAATCTTCAATCTTTATCTACGCACAGTGTTGGCTGGTAAACAGTGGAATGTCTGGTTTGAACAGTTGGTATTTTCATGAAGTGTGATCAAAAAGAGATGCCAGTCATTATCTACACTCTTTGTCTGGTGTCAACCATTCTCAAATTTTCTTATATAAAATATTTCCCATTTGGTGAACTGAAAAATCCCTTGAATTTCAATGTGAACTATCTTTTATTTTTCCCTGAAAATGATTGTTATTTGTGCGTTTCACACTACAAGCACCACCAAAATTCAATATCATTAGTAAATGATTATAAAGTAGACCAATTTTTTGCCTTAGAATTACAAAATAGGACAGGTTGGAAGTGAGAATTGAAAAAAAAAATCAGAAAGTTTATCTGCATGTCATAACTGATTCACAATTAAGTGCAGGGGAAAAAGGACTAAACTGTAAAAGGATTGCAATTATAATTGAATTACCAACCTATTTATTAATTCTTATCAAAGATCATTTTACATACAACAGGACCTGATCAGAACATATTATCTTTATATTTACAACCCATCACAAGGTCCCATTTTCTAGAAATCAGATTCAGGTTTTTCTCTTTATTTTAAAACATTTCTTGTATCAAATATGTGACTTGCATATGCATTTACTTCTCATGAACCCATATTTTAAATATTTTTTATGATGACTTTTATGTAGCTCTAAGGGGCAGGTCCAAGCTATTATTTCTTTGCTGATACTTCAGAACAGGGTTCCAGCCATGCCAGTCAATGCTGTCCGGCAAGGCAAATTGCCGACTGGCTCTTGGATTAAAATTTTCTGAAAAAAAAGAGCTAGAATTTGCTGACTATGTACCAGTTTGATCGTCTTTCAAGCCAGTAACATCCTAGTTTTTGCACAATGCAAATTCTGTGTGCATTATTTTGCCAACGACACTCAAAATTCTTGAGCAAACATATTTCGTTATAAAATATGGATTTTAAGATTTTAAGAAATATCTGCTCGTACTGCTATGCAGCTATTCACACCTGTGAATAATTTCATACAAAATTTCATATATTCATTTGCAAACTTAATTGTTAAAGAAAATATCAAAAATCAATTTTTGAAACATTTGGCTCTATGCGAATGCAAACTTTCATTACGATAGCTATTCACACCTGTCCCTTAATTGGTCCAAGCTAGAACCCGGGTTCCGAGTATCTTAAATATGTATTGTTACATGAATCAATGCCTTGTTCGTAAATTGTAAAAAAGTGTTTCTTTGGAGTAAAAAAAAATTAAGGCTGGAAATACTTAGCAGGTAGAATTAAGATGATGTGGTAATTAGGCCCGGTATAGTTAACTTAGTTTGTCACTTTCAAATTACCGGTAACAAAGTTTGTATTTGTTTTTATATTGTGTTGACTGTTCTGCAAAAGTGGATCCAAAGGTTTTCCAGAGTTTTACCCTCTTGAGTTTTATCTCTGGTTTTTTACCCTGGACCTACTTGCCGTAGATTGTTCAACACAGGGGGGGGGGGGGGGCGCTTATCTTGGACGTTGACTACGCAATCGCAATGAGAATCGGTATGTATCTTTGTTCTCACAATAACTGAAGAATTTATTCACAAATGTTCCACTGCGCCAAATTTTGTGACTGAGCTTGACAACTTTTTTCGAGTCTCGCACATTCTTTGAGCCCCTTTCACAAAAATCGGACACATGTCAACTGCAAAATTTTCCCCAAAATTGACTTGTGTACAAAATCAAATCAAATTGTATTTTCAACCAAAAATCATAAATTTCTGATTAATTTTTTATTTTACTGTTTAGAATTTACTTATTTTATGCTGTTTATGATTGCAAAAGAGTCCCAAACAAAGTTCATTGAAAAAAACAATGTAGTTTGGAAAACTAAAATATGAGAAGAAATTCATAAAACAATGAAGCATTATATGGTACCTATTGAGTTATAGGCAAAAACATAATTTCATATATTCATTTGCAAACTTAATTGTTAAAGAAAATATGAAAAATCAATTTTTGAAACATTTGGCTCTATGCAAATGCAAACTTTCATTACGATTGCGTGATCAGGGTCCAAGATCTGAAGTAAAAAACCTGGTTTGCATTAGCCTCAATAAAATAGGGTTAAGCGTTCAGCTTCAAACTTTGATTATGTACATGTAAGCATATTGGAATGATGAATAAATTTTTTCCGGGGGAGGGGGTGTGAGGTAAAGTTAGAGGTCAAAGGTCACATAGTTCATTACAAACAATGATATATCTTGTATTAAGTTTAGAACTGTTCAAGAATTCGATTCTAAGTCGAGTAAGGATGATCTGATTAGATTATCCGGTGACAAGGTCAAAGGTTATTGTTTCAAAATATCTGAAGTTGGATGCCTCACATATATTCTAGATATAGCAATAGCGGAGCTGTGTGCAGCTCAAAAATCATCTGTCTCTTTCAAATTTTATATGTATAGTTCCATTCATTTGAGGGATTTCTTAATGAGGACAATAAACCTTTAGTATATAGCATTTGTAAACGTTAAATAGTTAAATTTGTGAAAAGTCAATGACCTTAGAAAAACAAATCTGAGGAGTGTTTCACAAAAAGATAAACATGACTGAAAGTGTCAGTGTTTATGTGAACAAGATATTTGAAGCTCAGTCTCGTTGATTGATACACAGAGTGCATCCTCTGTGCGTGGTCCAAACAATATGATGATTCATTTTTTTTGACACATAATATGAAATAAAGGGGTTTTTAGCCATTCTTGTGTGAAACACTCCTCTGATTTTTATCGTATATAAAATGTACTTTTATGTCAGATAGCTTGGACCTGCCCTATCGTTTATTGTTGTCTGTACTACTTACTTGGATTGTATTTTCATGATTTTATTTTTCTTTTTTGAAATAAAAATTTAAGACCGGCAGCCAAGAAGATTCATTCAAGTTGGAGGACCATAGCAATTGACCTCATCTCATTGATGGTGTAGCCCTGAACCTCACAAACATGGCTTGCTGTCTGATTTGAGCTGGGATCTTTCTGCCAGAATCACACAGTTAGTAACGTCACTGCCAAGAGATCTATTTTTCAGTGTGCAGAGAGGGGCACTGGACACTGCTGTGCATGATATACAACTTCCCTAATGTAAGTGCTTTCTTTGTCAAGTTTAATGGTATTCTGTGTAGCCTAGAGTATGTAATAGACAATGCAATTGGTTTTCCAGCAATTATTACTCTGAGGGTATTAATCTTTGTGGAAATATTGGGGAGCTATTTCTTCCACATCTGTGTTTTTATCCATATTTTACCTCAATTGCACTTTCTAAATTCATGACATTTCAAAAATCTTTGGAATAAAATAGATTTCATGAAAATCTATCAAAAAAGAACCATTCCTGCAGGCAATTCTGATAAATTCATAGGGCCTTATACACAAAAAAAATCCCCATTGCTCATTCCTTTTTCATAACTGTAACCCCTTATTACATTTACTGTTACGGCACCCCCATTCCTTTATTCTTTATTTTTTTGGGGGGGCATGTGTTTCAATCAGTTGATCTTAATTACAATCTCATTTTTATCCAGCCACTCCCTTCTGAATCCCTTTTCTTTCTCAATACTGCACCCTCCTCCCCTCACGATGCACTTCCCCTCTCCTCTCATTCAGACAATAGTTTTATTATCTGTTGATCCATTGATTGCGATCTGTCTTTACCTCCCTGTACTATCAGTAGCTATTGGTTTAAACTCATCCGTTTCACACCGTTGCAACATGATATTTGCCATGACTGATATAGTAATGAACTAAGACATAACAAATTTCATTTATTTGAATACTTTGATCTCATCTCAGAACAAAATATTAATTATTTTGCAATAAAGGTCTTCCCTTTTTCTGTACGTATTAATTTTTTGGTCAGACTAATTTTAAACTTATTCTTGGCTGAAGTTGGCCCTTTTCTCATTCACCGCCATGAACCTTATGTTTGTTCTGTTACCGAGTGCAGGACCATATACAAAGCGTTTGTGCAAATGCCGTGTGTGTATCCATCATGTAATCGCAGAACGTGTGGAGATAACGGTCTGCGTTAGAATGATAGGATTTTGCGATGAATATCGGTTCGTCTGCCAAAAAATTATATTCACTCAATAAAGTACCGGTAGAGTGAAGTTTTCACCCATTTTTATTGAGGGTTGTGTGCTTTATTGTTTTCCACAATGTAAAATGTAAAAACCCCAAAACGACAACAAAAATCTGTCATCAATCACAGCAATACATGTTAGTCATGATTCTAGTTTCTTTAAGTGCAATGTCAAATTTGTATTTCTGTCTTGCCTGCAATCATCTCCTTTTCAAGTCATACCGTGGCCTTGCCATTTCAGTATGACTAGTTGACCCTTATCGATTTTTGTAATGGCCTTCCCACGTTTATCAAATATCGATGGATGACTTTTAGCTCATTGGGATTGATCGAGATTGAACAAGGACAGCTTTGCACATTGAATTGACCCAGGTCTGTTGATAATCATTTGTGTTTGCTCTCAGAAGGGAAGAAAGGATCTGTTGAGCAATTTAAAGAGAGCATTGCTGACATCCGAAAATTTGTTTCAACTGCATGAAAAGTCTTTGTTTTTCGGTGTTTGGAAATCTGGCAGGTGTTTGGTAAAGTTGTTTGTTAGTTATGAGCGACTTCATGAATGACTGGTGGCCATTTCTTTGGAACTAATTCAACACCAATGAAAATCTGGTGGGTTTAATTTACCACAAGAAAGGATCACCAGTCATTAGTAAAGTTACTTGTAACTTTAATACAAACAGCTTTCTGAAACATCCACCTGGTATTGATGTGATAATCACCAAGTACTATGTGACCAAGAGGGATGGAGTTCTTTTCAGCTCACATGTGATATCTGGTGATCTTCAAAACATCATGCAAGTCACACATTTTCTGTATTGCTAATATTTCATGAGGTGCTGCATCTTTATTTTACGTATATATATTGTGTCATACAGATGGTCTGAATAATAATTGGGAGACAGGATGGCGCTCTGATATACATGGATCAAGCAACCTGGAAAACACTTTCTTTGCTATCCTGTGAGAGTGTTGAACACTTTGTGGTTGTATAGGTATAGTTCCAGTTCAAGCATTCCTAGTCTTTTCCATCCATTTGTAATGTTTTCCTATGTTTATTGGATTTCATCAGATTCATTTGACTCTGGAAATGGGGTTTATGGCTCAAGAGGACATAGCATTCACACACACAATGCACCCTTAAGTAGTCAGAGCAGAACAACTCTTTGAATCTGGACCAATGTGATCATTGAAGGAGGGTTGTCATATCTCGAGTAGCCTCAGCAGCATCCTCATATATATCGATAACTGCGGCAGGGACTTGGACTTTCTAACATGTTTGTAACCCAGTTAAATTTTCCATTTGAAGATAGAGAGTGTAATTTAATTACCTTTTCTGGTAGATTGACTTTCAATGACCTTTGGCTAAAGGAACGTTTTCATACATCCAAGTTTTCAAAAAAGTTTAGACATTTTTGAGTTACTGTCTCTGAAAATTGGCACCGTTTTGTGTGGTATATTGATGTAATTGTCAACCGCCCTTCAGCTAAAGAAGTGCTTTACTACATCCAGTCTGGAACCAGATGAGATATTCTGTGATATTTGCCATTGCCTTTTCTGTTAAATTGATCCAACTGTCAAATGGCTCCTTAGCTAAAGAAGAAGATGTTTCCTATACCAAAGTTCTGGAACTCATTATGGACATTTTTTTAGGTGCAGTCTCTGAAAAGTTTCCATCGCGTTTTCATGATCCAATGCTTAAAGAAATGGTTTCCTACATCCCAGTCTGCAGAGAATTTTGGACTTTCGGGTTGTCTCAGAAATTTACATTGCTTCTTCTGGTAGATTGTTTGAACTGCCAGTGACGTTTGGCTAAAGAATGGTTTGTTACATCCTGGTCTTGACGAAGTCTTTTTTGGAAATTTATTGCCAAAATTGACATTGTGCTTTATGACTAGGATACATGCATTGTACTGTAATGATTGATGATTAATAATTAGAATGTAAAGCGCTTAGAAACAAAGTATCAGGTGTTATATTCCGGTGAATGTAACTATTAGTATTATTATTATGATTATTTAAATCGCTATGGCTTCTAAAGTGCACATCCTCAGGATGAGCCTATGTTCAGGGTTTACCGGTAACCCGTATCACATATCTTTACATTCCGGCTGCCCTTTACCTTATCTCTCAGAGTTGTGTGGAAACAAGTGGTGGATACGGTATGAAGGCAATCATTTGGTTGCTCAGATGGTGGTGAATGAATAAATGACAGGAAAGAAAAAATAAAACAAACAAAACAAAAATTACTTTTCCCCATTTGGATTATTTCTAAATATCATTCAACATGCAGTGAGCATTACAGGTCATAAGAACATAACTGCCATACTGCATCATGTACATAAAAGGTTTGATTATTTACAAAATTATTGTAATATTTTCCATTTGCTTATTCAAAAATGCAAAAGCCCCCCCCCCAAGAAAAAAATATATAAATAAATAAATAAAAAAGAAAAAATAAGTGAAGGAAGAAATAAATAAATGAATAAAAATAGAAATGAAAAATAGATATATGATACACACAAATGAATAAAAATGTTAAAGATTTTGACTATGATTAATACCAAGAAATAAACTCAAATAGAAATAAAACAAAAAGTTATCAATTACTTAGAACATTTCAATATTGGTCATGGATAATAAATGTTGAAATGATGTGAAACGGTAGAAGATAGACAGGTATAGGGAGCATTTCATGAAGCGTTTTGTCAGCCAATCAGATGCAACAATTAACAGTAGCTTATAGCATCTGACTGTAAAAATTACTGATGAAAATCTTTATAAAATGCTTCCCTGAATGGATAGTACAGGGAGGTATGGGGAGAGCACAATTAGTGGATTAACAGGTAAATCTGTCAAGAGAAGAGGGGGAATAGAGGGGAGGAGAGGATGGTAATGAGCTAGGGTGCAGATTAAAGGAAATAAGGTGGCTTTTCCTAGGGGGGGTAAAGAAAAGAATTTGAGGTACAATGTGGGAAAAATTGCCCCTCAATAGAATTCAGGGGCTGCAGAACAAAAGGTGATGGGCATTTTCGTGCCACCCCCCCCCCCCCCCCCCCCCCCTTTACAAAAACATTAACAATTGCCATCTGATTGTGATATTTTGCATGGTCAGTCACCCCCCTTTCACAAAAATTACCATCCAATGTGATTTTTTACTTAGCCCCACCCCTCCCCTTTCAAAACCTATCTGCAGCCCCTTGGCAAAAACCTACGCAATTGCTTGGAAAATCATTGCATTGTCTTGCATACACTTGACTGCACAGAGTATCATTAAACTTGACAATAGAGCACCTATATTAGAGATGGGCTATATCATGCACAACAGTGTCCAGTGCCCCTCCCTGCACACTTGAAAATTAGACCCTGGGTAGTGATGTCACTAATTGTGTGATTCTGGCAGGAAGACCCCACCTCGGATCAGACTTCTTGTCATTTTGTGAGAATAAGGGTTTGCACCATTGAGGTCAGTTGCTATGGAAACCTCTATACTTGAATGGACCTTCTTCGCTGCAGGTCTTTTTTTGTGAGGAATAATTTTTTATCTAATAAATTCCATGTAAAATGAAATATTCTTGCTTTTTATCAATGCTTATTTGTGCACCTGTGTATTGTTATTTGTCCTGCCTTTTTCATCTATTATCTCCTCCCCCTCCCCTCCCTCTTATTACCCCCCCTTCTCTTTTATCCAGTATGATCTCCCCCCCCCCCCTTTTTTTGACATTTGCTCCTGCACTATTTGCAAATCCACCTATTTTTGTGAGCGTACATGGGAAGGGTTGTGATTGGGTGTTTGATTCATGTTATTTGAGGTTAGGGTTCAGTCTTACACATACCTGCTAACTCTCTTTATAAAAGACCAAGGATTATTCTCAATGGAGGAGAAAAAACTTGTAATTTTGACCCATTTGTTCCTTTTTCTGTGGAAATTTTGATGTGTAATATACCAATTTTGAATAGGAATTTTGAGAATGTTTCAATTTAGAATATTTAAAAATAATTTGTTCCAAGTTTTCATGGTTGGCAGGTATGTTTATAGTGGGATTAATATGTGGATTCGCAGCACAGTTGCAGGAGCAAATGTCGTGGAACCTTTTTTGCAAGCCAAAAGTGACATTGTTTCTGAAACTCCTCATGGCCATTTTACAATGTGTAGAAGGTACATTTTTTAATTAAGTTCAAAATAAATGTACCATATTTGCATTTTTCACCAAATGACTAACTTATTCAGTGTTTCAAGCGTTAAGAATTTTGTTTTTATTTTCTCTACCCTCATGATTTTAATTAGCTTTTTGCAGTTTTTTTTTCTTTGAAGGTAGTGACAATTTTAAGGGAGAAATTTGTAAAATGTGAAATGTAAAGCGATGAAAAATACAGCTTTGTACTTTCAATGACAATGTCCCATTTTGGCTTGCAGTAGGTCAAGTTTCATTGCCCCCCCCCATCGAGGATTGCCCTCCATCTCCTATTCAGATTCTTGGTAAAATGTTGCAAAGTGCATTGAAACTTGTAAATTTATATTTTAAAAAAATCTAGTTTCAAAATACCTTTGCTGCAATATCCTGCTAATTCAAGATGAAATATTTAAATATCCACCAAAATAAAAGCTTGCTTGGTGAACCCCAGTATTGTTCGATAATCCTAAATAAAAATCCTTAAAGTAAATATTCACATTGAATAACTCAATGATGATGCACTTTGCAACATTTTACCAAGTCAAGAATCTGAATGGCAGATGGGGGGTAGAATTCCACCTATGATTTTTTTACAAGAGTGAACTTCACAGAATGAAATTTATTTTGTAGAATAGATTTTTATGATTCTGACAATGTGTGTTATACATTGTCATATAATAATTAATATTCTTGACTAATAACTGACAATGCATAGAGATGCCTTGCATTAATCATGTATTGTGTCATTTACAAACCAAAATAAATATTACCTTAAATTGGCAATCTTCAATAAAGTGAAGTTTTTAAATGTTTCTTGCATCTATTCAATTCGAGTAATAATTTTAAGTTTGTTCCATTCATGAAGTTCACTCTGTTTCCCAGCTATGTTAAAATTTACAGTGCGTCCCATAAAAAGGAAACCCCATCTTTATCAATAGATGCACAATCATTGTTAAATTTAACATTAGGAGTAGTAAGAATAACATATTTTCTTCCATTTGAGACAAATTACTCAGTGAATCACTCATGCGTACAGGATTAAATTAGACATAATTTGTGCAGAAACTCAGGTTGAAAAAAATCTAAATTTAGAGATTAGATTTAAAAATACTTTCTTACAACTTGGTTTTGAAATTGAAAATTCAAACTTTTCTTGCTCATCTATGCATGAAAATTAATAAAACTGAATTTTATTAGCAATGAAAGATCTTAAATTATTTGCTTGAATAAAAAAATGAGAATCGTGGTTTCATTTTCTGTGGGACGCACTGTATGAATAAAGGGGTTAAAATTGGTTGCGCGACGATTGAGAGCATTGCTCTCATGTTCAAAATATATAGAAAGCAAATAATCGCACAACCAACTGTGAAAGCCCTTCAGAGGGTGATCATACTCTACTTTGCTTACGAGCATAGAACCTGAAAGAGAGGGGGTGAGAGATGCACAGGAGAATGAGTGGGAGGGACGGGGGAAGTGGTAGGATAGTTTATTGAGTGTGTAGATTGGTGCACAAAAAACATGAAAGAAAATAAGTGGAAATTGTGTGTATAAAAATGAAGATGATGGGGATGGGTAAAGAATGGAAGAAAATGTTAATTATGGTTAAGGCAGTAGATTAGAATAAAAAAATGTTGGTCTAAAAAGAAATGCACTTGGATGCAAACAATAACGAATGTAAAGCTCCCCCTCCCTCATGAAAAAAAAATGCATCGTGAAAATTTAATACACATCATTTTTAAAATTCTTGAATATCATAAAAACAGTTTTTGTAATTTTTCTAATAAGGCAAATGGATGAAAAAAAGATAATGCATGTGAAACCATCCCCTCCCTACTCCTCAACTTAGTAAAAATGAACTACAGTGCGTATCAAAATAAAGTTTACACTTTGAAAAAATCCTGTAAAATTATACATTTGTAATATCCTGAAGATTTTTCCACTTTTTAACATTGGTACAGATCCATTTAAGCAAATGACGATATAAATATCGAAAAATATTTCCGCTTGAGTGAGCACCGCTTACTTTTGAAAAGTTAGTGAAAAATGATTTGCGCAGAACTTTGAAATAGCTATGCGAATAAAACTAAACCATTATCATGAAGAACACGTAGAATTTAGCAAGTAAAATTGATTTGAAGATATCTTTGACCTCTTTTAACTTGTTTCCTTGCCCAATACACTTCGAAGAGTGCATTACGCCTCGCCCCACTCCCCCAAGGCCATCAAGACGATATTTGATTTACACTGAGCTGTTATTTACATAAAATGAATTAGGATTGATTTTCAATTTGTTAATCATTGTTAAGCTTGGGAAAAGTGTGGAGAAACAAGTATTAAATAAAAAATTAAATGTCAACCCACTTAAAATAATAAAAACTTAGTGAAAAAGTGCTGTGGAGATGTCTGACGTAAACTTGTGTTCAGATTCAATTATGTCCTCAGATCCAGCTGGCACAAAAAGGGTAAAAGTTGTGCTTACTAAGTGTTGAAATTTCAATTTGGGTGGCAAATTTGTTTTAAAATGCTTGAATGTATCTGTTTTATCTTAATTGACTAAAAGTGCAAGGGAAATGTAGGGAAAATGTATCGCAGGGTAAGTTTGATTTCGCCCTTTCCCCTTGACACTGCGTGAAAACGAGCATTTCTGCGCAAACAGATTTCTGCGAGCTTTACAAAAATGGACAGTGCTCACTCAAGTGTAACATTCTGTCAAAACCTTTACTTTCATTGGATAGATGAGAACCAAACCAAAGATTATATGTGAAAAAATTACTCACATAATGTTTATTTTTTAATTCCCAGAGCTTTTTCAAAGTGTAAACTTTTTTTTGATACGCACTGTAGTGTGTTTGAGAAGTGTAATGCACATTATTTTGATAAGGGAGAATAGTAAAATTCTCTATGAGTAATCCGGAGTAAAAAGACTAGGACATGAAATTAAAAACGGATCAGCACCCCCCCTCCCCCTGCCCCAAGAATAAAAGAGAGAGCAAGATAAATGCAGTTGAATGTATTAAAGTGAAGGGGTCGGGGCGTGTAATGCGTGCTTGTGAAAATTGATAGATGAGATAGGGTGAGGTAATGGAGTGGGGTGCTTTACGCAGCCTTTGGCAAGGTGGGTTAACAGAAGATGACAACATTAGTGTGGGGGGGTCAGACAAGAAATAGTAGAAAGGGGCGTGGTAAGAGAGGATGCTTTACGCAACCTTTGGCAGGATGGGTTAATAGAAGATGACAGCATTTAAGGGGGGGGGGTCAGACAAGAAAGAGAAGAGGGGAGCAAAGATTAAAATGTTATAATAAATACGAAGTAGACAAAGCGGGGAAAACAATATCATTTAATACAATATCTAATGGAAAGAACGTAGTGTTGACAGTGTGTTCAAGTGACGTTATGGACTAAAAAGATGCTCAATTTAATAGTCTCGCGCAGTGTTTCAACCCATGAACTATGTGAGAATGCGAAAATGATAAAATTTAATACATAGATTTCACAATTTTGTCCCACACTGTGAACACACCGTGGAATTGACTGTGGGACACTGTGTTCTTTCCATCAGAAATATTATTGTCATAATAACGAATACAAGTTTGCAAGGCCAAATTGATTCGGCAAAAATGATTACATGCAGATATTGACGGCTGAGCACCTCTGTTCTTCTGAACATACTTATACATCGGTAATTTCATTTTCATCGTGCCCGTCATACTCGTCATGTTGTCAAACATCAACGTAAAACAACATTTCGATACAAATGACTATGTAGTGGGGGATGTGCTCAGCTATTGGATTATCTAGACCCTCAAAAAGTTCAATTAAGTTGGAGTTATCTATTATTGCTCCATTAGGTGAATATAGTATATATGACTGGAAAACATTATTATCCCTCTATACAATGATGTTACACCAATTTTTAATGATATAATGGGATGTGCAATCCCTGTAAATATCCTGAAAAGTTAGTACATGCCTTCATCTTAAGTCACTTAGATAATAATAATAGTTTACTATTCGGAATACAGGAATCGCTTCTCGATAAATTACAACATATCCAAAATTCTGCTGCAAGACTTATAACTCGAAAAGGAAAATTTGAACCCATCTCCCCTATCTTATCTGACCTTCATTGGCTACCCATTCGATCAAGGATCAAATATAAACTTCTCATTCAAATGTATTCATGGTATTGCCCCTGCTTATCTTCAAGAACTTGTCCAGATTCATAAACCCAAGCGTAATCTCCGTTCTGGCTCACAAAATCTTCTCTCTGAAATTACTGTCAAGACCAAATCATATGGGGATCGGGCTTTCCAGAAAGCTGCACCAGCACAATGGAATTCTCTTCCATCGACATTAAGAAATATTACCCAGCTTGAGAAATTCAAAGTTCAATTAAAAACCCACCTCTTTCAGAATGTTTGATTTAGTCACTCGCGCATAGAGTCCTGCATAGGTGTTATGCGTATTTAAGAAATGTACTATTATTATATGCAGCATTATCAAAATAAGATTAGTTGTTTCCAGTAGTGAATTCCTCATAGTTTGGAGGATGGACTTAGTTTGAACACCATTAACATGCACTGACGTGCACCATATAGATTTAGTGTGTCTGGAATAGTTAACATTGAACCCCGTCATTGTAAAGAGTTAAGAAGAAAAACGGGTTCGAGATATTGGTTTTATCGTTCAGGGACCATATTTCAGGTGATACATACTTCAACTTCAATTTTGATGACTGATAGTTTAATAACAAAGTGTAAATCATATCTCAAACTTGAGTTGCAGAACTTTTTAAGAAGTTTTGTTAAATGTGAGTCCAGGCATTTACATCATAACTTCCACAAGAGATGGTCACGAAAAGTTATCCATATTCTTCCAGTTTTTCATCACGAAAATATTTTTTTGTATTTTTTAAAGTAAATTACAAGTGATATGGATGATTATGTCTCATTATACATTGATTTTTCAATACATATCAATTAATCTTTATTATCATTTTGTTTTTGCTTTTTTTAAGTGACTTCTTTTACTAAAACAAAATTATATTTCCGAAAATTCCCAGTTTTCCATGCTTCCTGTAACATGTGTAACAAGGCACTTGAATGACTTACGATGATGGCAAACACTGAAAATTATATAAAAGGCCAAAGCAGAGCTTGGGAATGTGAATAGCTTGACACTGATTTACAAATAAATAGAAAATGCAATAATCATGATGATAATCAAACATATAAATAAATGGAGGGGCGGGGGGGCAGGGGTTAGGGAAGAATAAGTCCCGATCTAGATATTTTTGTATAACAGAGGATGACAAATATGAAAATACATCAATAGTTGAGGTTTGTTTTTCCATTATAAATGTAAGTTTTAACTCAGTGGTCCTATAACATAACAGACCCTTTTAAGTTGGTATATTAGTGTGAACAGTTTTGGGCAGTAAAAAAGCATTTTTGTTTTTATTAGCATTTTCGAGAGCGTAATATGGGTTCCAGGCAAGTAGGAAACATTTCTTTGCTTGGCGGGGATACCAGTGAATTTTCATATTTTCTATAAATAAAGAAAAGGGCCATTCATGAGTTTCCTTCCTTGAAACATAATATAGCACTGCAATAATGAGTTTATATATATTTATTATATATATATTATATATATATATATATATTATATATATATATATATATATATATTATATATATATATATATATATATATATCACTTCCTTCAAAAATATTAGTGGAATATAATTGTGTGTTGATGATAACTAACATCGCGCTGAATTTTCAAATAACAATGTTTTACCAGGTTGTAAGAGAACAAGATTATTTGAAATAAAAAAAAAATGATGAGCCAAGTTTCAGGATCCCATTGATAATAATTACTATTCGACCGATGGTATTTGATATAGCTACCTCGTTAACAGGCTAAGCAGCCAATCAAAATTCAGATCTGAAGGGTACTATTATTGGCATAATAAGGCAAACATTAGGAAGTCAACTTTTTACATTGTGTACAATTTTGAAAAATTCTCTGGAGAACAAAAAATCGGAAATTGAGAAATATAGATCATTAAAAGATCTGACTTGCATAAATAGTCTAAATCGGACTAACACTTAATAATCTCCATTATGATTATACTGATAAAAATGACAATACGATCGCCAAATTTAAGAAAAACTCTCTTTTTATGGGGGGGTCTCAGTACCAGCCTCCAAGCCCTACCAGTAAATGACAATGTCACCATAATAGTATTTTTATCCAACTAATCCCTGCGCGCCATGAGTGCATAACCTCCCACGGTGATCCACATCCTGCTCTATCCACTGCGGACTCGATGCATCGCTGACCAAAAGCTGAAATGAACCAGAGTGGTGGTGGTCGTCGAAGTCGTTGTCATCGTCATCGAATATCACTTTCTCCCTCCATTGTCTCATGGGCTCGAGGGAGACACGACTACCTTCGGGGGTTTGGTCGACATGGATCGATGATGTAGACTACAGACCTAAAATTTTACAGCCGACACTGCAGAAGAAAAGGGTCATTAAGATAATGTAAATTTATTTGAAAGGAAAGATAACCTATAATTTTACTTTCTATTTTGTCGCCCAATTGCCCCACAATAAATGATTTCCTGCCACGTTCATATTTTTTATTTTAGAGGTCGTTGCATGGGTCTACATCTCAAACAATAATTGCTGTGCTCACTTCATGTTACAGTTGCTCCCCAGTGTGTCGTTAAAAGGTCGGGGGGGGGGGGGAATGGCCCAAAAGTAACCTCGAAAGAAAGCTGGAACAACAAAATTAGAAAATCAAGAAGATCGTAATCTATTTGAGAAATGTGCCTTCTCTAATTAAACACGGTATTGATGCTCTGGATATATATAGGGAAGTTGATTTTGTTTATTTCCATGGTCCTGTTAATGTTTCATTTTAAGATTTCACATGCCTGTCATTAAATACTTTTGTCAATGGATTTTGGAAAAAAAAAAAAACACGTAGACCTATACCTGTCACTAGAAAAACTACTTTCAGCAGCATATAATACATTTTGACTTAGTTTTGTTTTCGGAGAGAGCGCTAATAACTAAAACTAAGAGAAAATATTACTTTCTGTTTAGTGCTTAATTTTGAACAGCTACAGTGCAATTTGGTGGCTGATTTTTAATTTTGTATTTTGTTACAATGCACAAGGGATTGCATTTTTACGATTTGGTTATTCTATAGAGTAAAGGAGCTGGGAGTGGCTGCAGCTTTGCTGTTTGCCAAAGCAAATGCGTCATATTGCCTTAATGATAAGTCATTTTCCATTAAGGCATTTTAAGGGATATCGATAACTCATTAGAATCCTAGCTCCGGACAGAGCAGATGAAAGATATATCACAGAACCAGATCATAATACAAGTAAGAATCATAGAAATTACATAAATCAGGAATTATTTAAGGGGCCCTTTAAATGTCAGATGAAGAGATAGGTTCTCCAAGAGTTGAGTGAGATGGGTTTTTTTTTCTCTTTAATCCTCATAAGAGGGACTTTATGTTCATAAGATATTTACGATCGTTTTATACAAAGTTCACATACAAAATACACATAGATGAAATAA
The DNA here is from genome assembly GCF_018143015.1 of Lytechinus variegatus. Classification (NCBI taxonomy): domain Eukaryota; kingdom Metazoa; phylum Echinodermata; class Echinoidea; order Temnopleuroida; family Toxopneustidae; genus Lytechinus; species Lytechinus variegatus. The sequence continues at coordinate 58,976,033 of NC_054742.1, read as the reverse complement.
CGAAACATGAACTAAAGGATTGAAAGAACCTTTGGGAACTGTTTTAAATCAAATCTCTTCTGATTACATTTTCTTCTTCTTAAATAACTTCGAATTTCTACCTTTAGATTTTTCAGGAAATAAAGAGCATGAGTCATATGCTTGTCGTTTCCAAAACTCTTTCTGATATAATTCCTATATAGAGTACAAATTGTGAAAAATTTAAAATAAGATTACCATCATTCATTTCTGTTTTTTCTATTTCATGATCTATCAATATATTTTTCGTTCAAAACAATCTTTACATCGAACAAAGCATTTGTTAATTTAGGAACAATTTGCCAAAATACTTTTACCACTTGACAGGTAAAGAGAATATGAATACTGTTTTCTGGAACTTAACAAATATTACATAAAATATAATTTTTAATTTTCCTTTTGCAAAGATTGTCTTTATTTGGTAGCATTCTATAAATCAATTTCTGAGTCCAATATTCAAAAAGGGTTTTACAAGCACTGTCTTCACATCAATTATTGTTTAGTAAGATTCTCATCCTGTTCATGTTTACAAAAATGCTTAGAGTGTCCAGTTTTCAGGTTGGAATATCACAATTTTGGGAATCGTGTCTCGCGATCGCATCAATGTTTTCAGGTTGGAATATCACAAATTTTCAGCTCACGGTTCGCACTCATTTTGTTTTGATTGGTGTGATATGTTTTCTATTCATGAGTCACTATAAATGCAATCCTTAACAGGTTCCTTTTAGCTGGCGATTCGCGCTCGGAACATCTCACAAGGATGCCCTCTTAACAGCGCTTTGACCAAAAAGAGAGCTTTACATCTTCAAATTTGAAATTTTTTCTATACCGCTCGCTCGCTTAGCTTTCCTCGCGGAAAAAAATAAAGCCAAAATTTATATCCATCAATCAGAAATCACTTCAAAAAGGCTTTGCTCAAATTTATTACAACAAAACACAGACCTACTTCAAGCAGATGATAATCTCATGGTGAAAATATCTGTTTGTACCAAATTTTGAAGTGCCTTTTTTTACTTTGCCCCCTCCCCCCGAAAATACGTCACGCCGCCCAATTAAGGAATCAAAAAAATTCACGTTAATAGAATTAATGCATTTAAGAAAAAGAAGGCAGAAGCCCAACGAGTTCAGCGAAAGTTCCAAGGGAATAACGACGAGCTTTTGATAGAAGTTTCGACAGATCGGTCTACATGCCAGAGACAAAGAAGGTCATGTATAAATCGTTTAACTGAAATACGTGTACCTGTCAGCGAGACCTGTCAGAAAATCACAAAATAGGCCTAAGCCGAAATTGATCAAGAATGGAAAAGTTATGACGGCCTTACCAGGGAATGTAGAAATTCTCATCTTGGAATGTTCGTCTCAAGGTTCCATTCTCCGATGTGATGAAGTTACTTATTATCTAAACAAGAGAGGTAGAAAAGAGTGGCTTATAATGGGGCAAAGGCATTGGCGGCGGAAGGGGGGGGGGGGGAGACGGGGGGATGTGTCCCCCCTAATTTTTTTGCGGTGGCCCCCCTAAAATTTGTGGCTTCCGCCGCCAATGGGCAAACGTACGTAGCATAGGAATATTATTATTCAAAACAATGTCATTCTTAATTTATAAATAAAACTGCTTAAAATACTGTGAATTCAAGTGTTTTAAGAATATGCTTTGCTCCCCCAACATATTCTTTAAAGAATGATCAAAAAGCAAATTACGCCAATGTCTAAAAGAATGATTGTCTTCAGTAAATGCTCATTTAATATTTTTCCAACCATCAGGACAGAAAGATTTTAAGTTAAACTTTTCACATTGATCAATGCCTTAAGCTTCATAATCTGGGATTTAGTGCGATTTATTTAGATATTAGGAAATATATTGAAATTGAAATTGAAATGGTTTATTCAAAAAACTTCATCGCAGCCAAAGGCTGAATTGCGAAATTCTGTACAAGGTAAAATACAAAATATATACAATAACAATTGCTATAACAAAATGACATATAAAAGTAATGAAATAAATAAATGTTATAAATTAAGAAAGGAGAAGATTAGAATAATTTTATACATGGGATAACTGTGATATTGGATAGTTGTAACCACAATATGATTCTGTGGGGATAAAGTCAGTAATTCATAAGCTTGCATGAATAAAATAAGAAACAAATTATAAACAAATGATATTTCTTTAAAGAATTGAATATGAAATGTAACTGAGCCGGAATAAGGGGGAAAATGAAAAATATGTTGATGAGGTTGGTAAAACTGATTAAAGGACTTCTGTCAATGAGTTAAGTAGTATTCACCTGGCTTACACGGAAATAAGAGATATCATAAATCTAATGATTGATTAAATATTTTCTCGCTGTATATGTATAAAAATGGAATTAGCATACTAAACAATTATACCAAGATGGGATAAAACAACAATGCCCATTGAAAACAAGCAATGCTAGATGTGGTAAAAGTAATATTAAGTACATCATGTAAGCTTGATTATCGTAATAATTTTGCTGCAAAGAGTCGTAACCAGAATTTAAAACGAACGAAAACATTATGATATTATATTAGAAGATAGCATATCAATTTCGCTTTTAATAAAATTTATTATGCATAATTTGGATATCATTAACACATTGATTGCCTGTTGAGAAGTTGTGTCGTGTATTAAATTAAATTAATCGTAAATTTTGAAATTCATTACATATTCGATTGACTGTTAAGTAGTCGGACCATGTATGGGACAGCGCTTTTTCGACGGCGTTCTGTTCTACAGCGTATTTCAGTGTACATATTGCTGTAACGTAGTGAACGTTTGTGGACCGCCTCTCGAGTTGGAGGTAGCCAGTCGTGAAAGGGGGAGGAATGAAGACTCACGCCCTTTGCCAGTCTCATACATAGTCCTTCTCTCCGCTTATCTAGAGTAGATAGGTTAAGCAGTTCTAGTGCATGGTCATAATCTTGGTAAGCGGGCCCAAGCATGAGGCGGAATGCGCGTTTTTGTATTCTCTCAATTTGTTTTCTCTGTGATGCGTCGAGTCCAGAGTGCCAAACTGGTGCACAGTACTCTAATGCTGGACGAACATAGGAGGTATAAATTACCTTCAAATCATCAAGGGGTAGTTTGAATCCCTTGAGGATGCGCAACATATGAAGCCTCATGCTTGCGCGCTTGGTGATCTCATTGACATGATATGTCCATTTCAAATCATTCTGAATGCAAACTCCAAGTAGTTTCATGAACTGGACTTCAGATAGTTCCTGCCCTTCGAGTTCAACAGTGGGATTTGGTGGACTTGTTCTCATGAAGCTTATGTGCATGACAGCACATTTACTAGGGTTGAGTTTCATGTTGTTATCTTTAGACCACTGCTGAAGCTCATGTGCACTCTTCTGGATGGTGGCAGGGTCGCTCGTTTTCCTGCTTTCTAGTATCGAAAGATCATCTACGTATTTCCAATGTAGATTGGGGCTCTGTTGGCATGCATCATTGATCAAGCAGAGGAAAATAAGCGGGCCTAAACGAGTTCCCTGCGGGGCACCAGCTTGTATGTTCTTCCATCCTGAGACTACTGATCTGTACTTAACACACTGTTGCCGGTCTTTCAAGAAGTCGCATATCCATGCAACCAATGCTGGTTGAACATTCATGTCTAAGAGCTTTGATAGAGCCAGGTTGTGGTCGATCCGATCGAAGGCCTTGGAGAAATCAGTGGCCAATAGGGTACATATTGATTTCGGTTTGTCAACATTAGCATGTATTACATTGAGGAGATCAATCAGATAGTGCGATGTTGACATACCCTTTCTATTTCCATACTGAGCTTTGTCGATGGACCCTTCCATGTCTTTTAGAGCCCAATTAGCAACAAACTTCTCAGCTACTTTTGAAAAATGATCTGTCAGTGACACAGGTCGTAGGTTTTCAATAGTGGGTTGCGGGACTTTCGGCACTGGAACAACGCAAGCCCGTTTCCAGCATTGAGGCACCACTGTTTGTTGAAAAGAAGAATTCAAGATGTCGCAAAGTGGTATGCATAACTCGTAGGCGAAGAGGTTTACTACTCTAGCTGGGATCCTTACTCTGTTTGATGTTCTTCAGCTCTCTGTAGACCTGATACGGTTGTACAAAGGGAAGGATGAAATATAGACAGGTATAATTGAGACGAATTATACAAAGCGTCCCACAAAAACGAAACCGAGATTTATCGAAGATTTATCATAACTTAATCACAAGTACAATAGACAAATGACCTACCACTTTAAAGCTTAATTAGAATCTCCTCTTTCATCTGAAATTACTTAGATCATTCACACATGAGTGGGCAAAAACAATTTGAAAAGGGGATACCAAAAAGTCACTTGGCGGGCCGTATCTAGGTTTTAAAGAGAAAACCACATTTTTAAAAAGTTGGATATCTGCTCTTTAATTTGATACCTGAATTACAGAAAATGGTCAAGAAATTACAAAGTTCTGGTTATTTGGAATAAGGCTTGAATTTCAATAATTTCATAAAATGAAGAGGTTTTACAGGCTAGCGTTCAAACTCACTCGACACTCCGTTTTGTTGACGATCAGCCATGCATTTAGTTTTTTGTTACCGTGCGATAGCCTCTGTGGGAAACCGGTGAAGCCACGTTTATTTAATGAAAATTATGGAAATACAAGCATTGTTTCGAGGGATCATAACTTTTTTACTTCTTGACCATTTTCTTTGATTAAGGTATCAAAGAAAAGAGCAGATATTGAACTTTTTAGTCATGTAAATTCAAATACCCCCGCCAAATGAGTTTTTGGCATCCTTTCTTCGAATTGTTTCTGCTCACTCTTGTGTGAAAGAGAAATAATCTAAGTAATACCAGGTGAAAGAGGAGATTCTAAGCATTTGTCTATTTTATTTATGATTAAGTTATGATAAATCATCGCTAAATCTCTGTTTCGTTTTTTTGTGGGACGCACTGTATAATACATACATGTATATACAATGGCGACAATAATAGATTGCAAATCAAATCAGCGAATGAAGTACGACGTTCTGTCTCACGCAGACCCTTATATACCACTTTGACGTAATGGTATATGAAGCTACTTCATCGTCACCATCATCACCATTAATATCACCATCATCACCGCCATCATAATCATTATCTTTACAATCATCATTGCTATCATCTTTACCATCACCAACACTATCATCATCATAATAATAATAATCAACGTCACCATCAGTAACATTTATCATCATAGTCGTTGTCAGGGCCGCGGAAGCCCCCCCCCCCCACTTTTTTTTCCAAAACCGTATACAAAATCGTACAAATGACCATATAGGATTGTGATTTTTTGCATTGGCAGCCCCCCCCCCCCCACTTTGAAAACCGTTCCGCGGCCCCTGGTTGGCATCATCAATCTTATCATCATCACTGATCATCATCCTGATTAATTGATCTGAATTGAATTTCAGTACTATACCTTACTGTCAGAGACATATGCGTGAAATATTTCATAACTTAATTCATGAAAAAGAAAATATCAGTAATTGTATCTATAGCAAAATAGGCCTACTGTATCCAGAATTTTTGTTTTAGAAAATGTTCATGTTACACTTTCATCCTGTTTCTTGTAAAGCATGGTCTATTATGATGTTTATAATGGTGGTGATCGTCACCATCATAATCATCATCATCATCATCACCACCACCACCACCACCAGTACCACTTTACCATTATCACTATAACATCACCATCATCATCATCATCTTCAGCATCAGCATCATCGTCACCGTCACCATGAGATTGCCCATCTCTTTTTTTCTTCAATTCCTTAGGTATGAAGACAACAAATCTTGAAATGTATATAATGGAGGGCAATGTTGGCGGTGAGCCGGTAACGATCTGCCGAGCATTGAAATAAACTTGATGATTAAGACTCATTTTACTTCGTTTGAAATGATGTACATTAAAACATCAACGAATCCAACGTTATACACAGATTGGAAGTTTCTTAAGCTCTAGAAAAATGACCCGGAGAAAGTGAATGCTTCGAAGTTTTTGACAGTCTACAAAAAGCAAAATAGTATGCAGAATTATTTCATTTTTCAGTCAGTCGACCGCCCCGGGCTCAATTTCCTCATATTTATATCTACAGGTGTCGTCTAGCAAATATCAATGATAAAAAAACAGACATTTAAATCAATTCTCTTACCTTTTTATAGTCCATTTTGTTGCTGTATCTTGCTATTCTTGCATGCCGAAAATGTACACTGCACTCGTCAAACATTTTATCATTTTTGTTTATATAAATGGAAGAGTTTTTGACGGGGTTTTTGACAACATCAATTAAATATCTGCACATTTATTTTCTTCCCTTGTATACAATAAAGAAGTCACCGACTACACAGATTAACAGTCGTTCTCGGTCCCTCTTTTCCTTCAAAGCTTTAACTTGCTTTCCACATTTCTTACACGCATGTTAAACGAAAGGCATTCTATTGTATTTGTGTGAATATCGCCCATTTTTGCAGTGGTATACTCCTATTATTCTCAGGGAGTTATTCAGATTTCCCGCCATTGTGCGCTCGTGTCGCCTCAGTGCTCATTACGTAATCGCCAAGTCCAGTGCCAGTCGTGAGTGCACCACTGAATTTTCAAGTTCAGAGAACAGCCGGATTTCGCCGATTTTTTTTTTTTAACTTTTTGTAAATCTGTAATCAATACTTGTATATGACGACAATATTCTTAATCGAAAGCTATATAGGCGCGAATCTGCAAGCTGAAATATTTTTTGCACATTATATTGACCTGAAAAGGGAACATTTCAATTATTAAAGTACTATATAGGAAATCCTGAAGACGATAGGTATCTCATTAATCAAATAATACTTGCGCGATGCGCGAGTTGAAAATTGTTGATGAAATCCGAATAAAAAATTCAGCTTGCTCTTTGTGCTCACACTATTTTTGTATTTTTCATGATAAAGAAAACACTGCCCATCAGGTGTAAATACATGAAAAGTCCAAAAAATTTAATCAAACAAGAAATGCGAGCGCGAAGCGCGAGCCTGTATTTACTTTTGAAAAATCACAATAACGATAAAAGTATATATGCAATTTGACATTTATCTACAAAGACAATGTAGATCAAAGACATACGTACAAAAGCAAGAACAAAGTACATGGGGCAGTTGGAACAGCCCTGCGTGACCCGACAGTTTGTCATTTTCCTGACAGGCGTCAGTCCAACACCCCTGCACGACCCACAGGTTTACCTAATCAAAACCTCGTTTATCCCGCCCCCTTCTCTATCTGATTTTCTCCTTGCTTTTGTTATCCCTGTTTTCTTCCTCTAGCTTCTTTCTTTCTTTTTCTCTTTCTCTTCTCCCCTTTTTCTCTTTCATCTTTCTCCCTTTTTTCCCCTCTCGCCCCTTTCTTCATTTGGCCGACGGCAACGCAGATTTATAACGGCGATTTCCAGAGTAATGGGGGGGGGGGGCAGAGATCGCAACCCTCAGCCTAAAAATATCAGCTTTTGGCTACCAAAAAAATTGGGCCCCTTCAAGATTTTTGCCTCCTGAAACCAAATGTTCCAGCTCACCGCCACCCCTGCCCCTCCCCTTTCCCGATATAGCAGGGCTCGGTCACTCTGGTCCCTCGCTAATATGCCCCCCACACGTTTCAGGACCGGTTAAAGATGCCCAAGGGGAGGCTAAAAGAGAACAGTATGTTGCTATGTCAGTCCAGGAATTTTCTTCTTTTAGGCATACCTGAAGCCGAACCCCCCCCCCTTCGCTTGCCAAATAAAAAGAACTCAAGACAAAACGAAATTGCAACAAGACATGTTAGCACTGGTGGTTCAGTGGTAGAATTCTCGCCTGCCACGCGAGTGGCCCGGGTTCGATTCCCGGCCAGTGCAATTTTTTGTCTAGAAGTTCATAAGGTAGTATATTTATTGTCCAAATAAATGATGATGACGAATGATGGTCATAATTATAGAAAATTATGAGAAAGATAAATAATTACAAATACTACTACTATTATTATTATTCTCCCTCCCCCTTTCATCCTATGCTATTTACTACTATTACTTCTACTACTACTACTACTACTACTACTACTACTACTACTACTACTACTACTACTACTACTACTACTACTACTACTACTACTACTACTACTACTACTACTACTACTACTTTACTACTACTACTACTACTACTACTACTTTACTACTACTACTACTACTACTACTACTACTACTACTACTACTACCTCGTTTATCCCGTCCCCTTCTCTCTCTGATTTTTCTCTTTCTTTTTGTTTTAATTTTTCCTTTCCTTTTTTTTTATTAATTTGTAATTTCTTCCTCTAGCTTTTTTTCTTTCTTTTTCTCTTTCTCTTCTTCCTTTTTCTCTTTCCTCTTACCCCTTCCTTTTTCCCCTCTCCCCTTTTCTTAATTTTCCCGACGGCAACCCTGATTTATACCGCGATATCGAGAGTAATGGGGGGGGGAGGTAAATCACAACCAACACCCCACTTTAGTGGTGGGCCATGAGACTGCCCCCCCCCCCCCCCCCCCCGCTTAAAAAATCAGCTTTTGGCTACCAAAAATTGTGCCCCTTAAATTTTTTTACCTCATGAAACCAAATGTTCCGGCTCAACTCCACCCCTTCCCCAATAGCAAATCGGGTTCGGTCACTCAAAGGATCGTTTCATCAACATATTTTGTCCGACAAGCTGTCAGATCTCACAACTTTCCTGATTCTGATTGGCTGACAGGTACTGTTGCTATGGTAATTGTCGGATAAAACAAGACTTGTCGAATAAAATCCTTTCATGAAACGCTCCCCTGGTCCCTCGCTAATATGCCCCCACACTTTTCAGTACCCTAGGGGAGGCTAAACGAGAACAGTATGTTGCTATGTCAGTCCAGGAATTGTCTTCTTTTAGGCATAGCCGAACCCTGCACCCCCTTCCCTCGCTTGCCAAATAAAAAGAACTCAAAACAAAATTGTCGAACAGACCATTTTTTTTCAATATGCGGCCTACGTTCCGAGAATATGTCATGAAAGCACTGGTGGTTCAGTGGTAGAATTCTCGCCTGCCACGCGGGTGGCCCGGGTTCGATTCCGGCCAGTGCAATTTTTTGTCTAAAGAAGTTCACAAGGTAGTATTGTCCAAATGAATAAATGGTATTGAACATACAAAACATAGTATAGACAACAGTCACATTTACAAAAGTCACATACTAACAAGTTCTACTGAAACATCAAGAAGTTGGACCACTTAAAGTGGAAAAGGGGATGCTTCGGAGAATACCGTCATATTCATTTTGCTTCTTGGCAAATAATTATTCATGAATCAAGTCCATTTCTTTTTATTGTGATTAATTATCAAGACTATTGTAATTGAACTAATTTATTTCATTTCATTTTTTAGTTTTTGAAGCATTTCTCAAAAACAAAAATCTGGAAAGAAAATACAGATCTAAAATTTTATATCAAGATAATTATTATTATGTATGAGTAACCGATGATGACGACGATACAGCAATGATGGTCGTAATTATAGAAAATGATAAGAAAGATAAATAATTATATAATTATCAATACTGCTACTATTATTTTTCTATTCTCCCCTTTCCCTCCTCATCCTATGCTATATACTACTACTACTACTACTACTACTACTACTACTACTACTACTACTACTACTACTACTACTACTACTACTACTACTACTACTGCTATTGCTACTACTACTATACTATACTACTACTGCTGCTACTAGTACTACTAGTACTACTAGTACTACCATATACTACTACTACTACTACTACTACTACTACTACTACTACTACTACTACTACTACTATTACTACTACTACTACTACTACTACTTCTAATACTACTACTACTACTTCTAATACTACTACTACTACCACTTCTACTATACTACTACTACTACTACTACTACTATACTACTACTACAACTACTGCTACTACTACTACTTCTAACTACTACTACTACTATACTACTACTACTTCTACTACTACTACTACTACTACTACTACTACTACTACTACTCTACTGCTGCTATACTAGTACTACTATTACTACTACTAGCTACTGCTACTACTACTACTACTACTACTACTACTACTACTACAACTACTACTACTACTACTACTACTACTACTACTATACTACTACTACAACTACTGCTACTACTACTACTTCTAACTACTACTACTACTATACTACTACTACTTCTACTACTACTACTACTACTACTACTACTACTGCTGCTGCTGCTATACTAGTAGTACTACTACTACTACTACTACTACTATACGTACTTCTAACTACCACTACTACTACTACACTACTAATACTACTACTAATAATAATAATACTAATGCTACTACTACTATTACTACTACTAGCTACTGCTACTATACTACTACTACTTCTACTACTACTACTACTACTACTACTACTACTACAACAACTACTACTACTACTACTACTATACTACTACTACTACTACAACTACTGCTACTACTACTACTTCTAACTACTACTACTACTATACTACTACTACTTCTACTACTACTACTACTACTACTGCTGCTATACTAGTACTACTACTATACTACTACTACACTACTAATACTACTACTAATAATAATAATACTAATGCTACTACTACTATTACTACTACTAGCTACTGCTACTACTACTTCTACTACTTCTACTACTACTACTACTACTACTACTACTACTACTACTACTACTACTACAACTACTACTACTACTACTGCTACTACTACTAGTACTACTACTACGCAAGGGCGCCGGAAGCGGGGGGGGCAGGGGGGGCACTTGCCCCCCAAAGAAAATTTGGGGGGGGGGCAAAACGAAATTTTGCCCCCCCCCCAATGTGCCCCCCTAAAAGTAGAAAAATGATATTTTTTAAGGACAAAGGTAAACGATGAAGGCACTTTTCTGCCTAAGAATTGTCATTTCTTTTGTCAAAAATGAAAAAATTTCGCCCCTGACGGGGCAATTACACATCTTAAGCCTTGCGTCTTTTGACGAACATGTCCCTCTGTGAAACATACCTTTGATAAGCCCCTTTTCTATCTTATTACAGTGTGATAACGTTTAACTTTTAAACCCCCATTCCACAGAGAACAAGACCGCTGGAAGACCTTTGAAAGACCATGAATTTTGGTTGATCTTTCAGAGGTCTCTCAATGAACCTACAATGGTTTTTGAGGTCTTACACGAGTCCTTACCAATCTTTCAGTGGTCTTCGTGGTCTTCATGGGCTCCAAAACTTTTTGAAACGGTTCAAAACAGTCTTACAACGATCTTACAGGAAAATTGTCTTTCAGTGGTCTTTCAGCAGTCTTTCAGCGGTCTTTCGATGAACTTTCAAAGGTCTTCATAGTCTTTCATTGATCTTTCGGCAGTCTCTCAAGATTTTGCGGAGATCATAGACTCATGAGAGATTATTGAAAGATAATTGAAAGACCAGGCAAAGTCCATGGAAAGAATTCTGAAAGATCACTTATTGCATAAGAGATCTCTGAAAGACCATTGAAAGATCTCGAGAGGACTAGTCTAAGACCAGTACGACAAAAAATATCCATCAGTCTTTCAGAGTTCTTTGAGGGGTCTTTCTGAGCCATTCCACAGAGATGACAAATTTCATTGATCTTGAAAACCGCTGTAAGACCTCACCAATTTTAAGTCTTTCAGTGGTCTTTCAATTGTCTCCTTTCTGTGGAATGGGGACCTATTAATGAATACTTTTCAGACTAAAAAAATTGCATGCTGGCTGTGTCGGCTAACAAACGCGCGGTCGCCCAGAAACGCTCAGAACGGGGTGGTGTTTCATCAATATTTTCGTCCGACAAGTTGTAAGATCTGACAACTTTCCTGTATTCTGATTGGTTGAGAAGCATTGTTACCATAGTAACTGTCGGATAAAACAGGACTTGTTGGATAAAACGTCCTACAAGTCCTTTCATGAAACGTTCCCCGGACCCGATCATGCCGATCATGCCGATATCACGCAAGGCGTGAACGCTAGTTACTCGAGCAACATATGGAATCTGAAAATAGCTGTAAAACCGAAAAGTTTAAAGACTTATAGAGGATTGAGTAGTTGCTTATTGGATAAATGAGAAGATGCTAGCTTGAGTCGGCGAATGGAGTGCAGAGCAGGAGTACCCATCTATCAACTAATCAAGCCTCTTCTTCAACCTTTTCTGGTTTACTGTCTTTATCAGGACTACGCTCGTTTGAACAAAAAATTACTCGACTATCAACTGTCTACTTCCTCCTATCAATTTCACTTCTTCCTATATCCACTTTTTTTTTTCGAAAACTCCACATGGTGTACCGTCAACCACATCCGCTGTTGGAATGTAATTGTTTTCTTCTAAATAATGTTACATAATGTACATTATGAACTGCCGTAGTTTGTTAGTTCATGATTATTTACAAATGAATATTTCCTGGAATTCGATATTCATCATTTCCTAGTTATGGTCACATTTTCCCCAGAAAATATGTAAAGAAAAAAGAAGATTTTGAAGGGGTCATCCAAAAGTGCTTCCCAGCCATACAAAACATGCCAAAGGAAACACATAAATCGAGTAATGTTTTAAATTTTCAGAAAAGTTTTAAATTGTTAGACAATAATTAAGCAGGTCATATTTCTTTTTCCTCCAGTTACAAAATATGAAACGTTTTGCCTATGCATGGATAATCAGGGACTCTCTCCAATGGTGAGGTCAGAAATTTTTGAAATAGAATGGGGATTTAAGCGGTTATCGTCGTCTGCCACATCAGAACAGTATGACATTCTGAATTTAAAAATACATTCATTAGAATGTGTTTTGTTTCTGTTGTTACGCTTCTTCTGCTTAATACACTCCTTGAAACTTATGATAATTGTGCTCTCTCGCGTCGTCCGTGTGTGTAAATGTACATAAATAAATATTTCTGAAAGGATATTGCATGAAAAATGTAATTTCTGGTATTTTGAGTCAATATAAGCGTATTACGTAATTTAATTGATCAGACACGAAAACCACATTCCGAATTAAGCGATCGTTTTGCGCGTAGATTTCATAGGTTCTCATAAACACTGAGTATAGTCTTTCGTAGTGAATTCTATGTTAAATTTTCAAGAAATTTATTTTTGAATTCTCTCAGAAACGTAACTTTTAAACTCCATTTTTACACAAAGTCCTTACCGTGGAGGGGGGGTCCAACGCCCTCTCCCGCTCGATCGCTTCGGTATCTCACGCTGTCAAAAATATTTTGCCCCCTTCGGGATTTTGCCCCCCCCCCCAAATCTGAAAGTGTTCCGGCGCGCCTGCTACTACACTACTACTACGTTACTACTACCACCCAGCTATACGTCTTGTATTTGATTTATTAAAATAGTGACCACTACTACCGCTTTAGGCTTGGCCTACTCGCCTCCCGGAGGCTACTTCCAGTATAGTAGTACACTCCAACCCTTTACACTCCAAATGTCCCATTCATTATAGACTTGTATACATGCCTATTTACTTCTCGTAGGCCATGCCCCTTATCTTAATTGAGTCATGTGAATATATAGGGTAGTTGAGAATTTTTTGTCATTTTTCTTTCTTCTAAGTGCCCTTTTCGAAAGAGGAGTGCCCCCCCCCCCCCCCACAACTTCTCTCCGGCCGCGCCGGGTTGGGATATCTTATGAGCTTATTAAAAAAATACCATGGCAACTAAACGCGTACAGTCGCTGTATGTGTGCGATTTGCGAACTACTGGCGCTGGATATGATGCATATACGCTGCCGGTCGTATATCTGCGCGGGCCGGCCCGGGCGCCACATCACACCACGTCCACCAGCACTAGCGTCAGTTTTTTATTAGAAAAGGTGACGGGCGACTTTTCAATTTTTGCTGGGAAATTCTTAAATTACATCGTCGTGACATCCACGGCAGGAGACGGAGCTAACTAGATACCGTAACTAAAGCCTTTGGCAAATGTTGGAATACAGCCATTTTAAACACAGAGCCGGCCAAGGTAAGAAAAGCAGCCAGATAAGCTGTGTAACGTTAGAGAAAATTGTTGTATAAATCTTGGTGCTTGGGTTGGGATTTGATTGGACAGCTTCGGCCTACGACAAGGTACGGCTACATGTATGATGGGGTGTCCAAACTTCGCGCACTTTTCCAAAATATTCATCAGGCTTAATTTTGTCCACAAATTATTCATAATTTATACAAAACCAATTCAAGAAATAGTAACCACATTGACGGCAAGATCGTAAACTATAAAATCATGGACGAAAATGTAAAGTAGGTCACTGGGTTTCGCCGGTATCGCGATCTCAAAATTCTATTCCGATCGGCGAATGCGGGCTGTGCTGGAAAACCGTTCAGAAAAAGTGTGACCTAACTTTGCGCACCAAAGCTTTTGTGGAGATTTAAACAAAGACTCAAGCTCAAAAAGTGAAATATTTATATAAGATTGATGGCAAAATGCTATGGAATCGGTTAGTACCACATTTAACTCACATTTTTATGATTTCTGCTTGTAAAATGGTGATATCGTGATGCTTGTTGCTTTCTTCAAAACGGGCGCTAACGGTGACAAATTTGCCGATCTTTTGCCAATATTTTCATGAATACTGGACTAATCATAAAGAAACTTTCAGCGAAGGGTAATTTTAGGTCGCTTTTCACATTGATGATGTCAGATTTTAAGGATATTGGCTAGTTTTGGAGATAATGACCGTCCGCGAAGTTTGGACACGCGCGAAGTTTGGACTCACTGCCATACGGTACCGGTACCGTAACGGACCGCAGCCAGACGCCGAGGCCGAGGTAGGCAGCTAGCAGCCGTCTGTTTCGAGGAGGTTTTTAGCATTATTCATTATTTTTCAAATTTCTCCTCGTACACAGACGGCTCGCTATATCGTGCAGCCACCATTAGGGGGTTAACAATGCAAAATCCCCCCAATGGATTTTTGAATTTTGTCTTTATTTCATAAAAATATAGAAAAGAGCTTGTCCAAAATAAAGTCAAGATCCTACCGTATTACTATTAACGTTAGGCCTTGTTCTTTTTTCATTTTATTATATGAAATTAGGTTTATTCAATTTTTTTCCTCCAAGAACTAGAAAAATTGTATTGACAACTGATTTAGTCATATAGTGCATTAGATATTTATTGATGCAACTTATTTCATATAAGGGAGACATAATATTCACACAAGTATGAAATGATGAAAAAATTATGTTCTCATGTAATAACATTATGTAAGAAAACCTAATGATTATTCATGACGACTGTTTTCACAAAATATTGCTAAACTTTAAAATTCAACAACTTTATTATCCGATTTTGATGAAATTTTCAGCGTTTTGCTCCGTGAATTCTACTCTATGTATTTAGATATAAACATGTTCAGCCCGGACCATCCCTTTAACAATTTCTGACATTCTATGAGGTGAGTGGAGCCAACATAGTCATAGTTCAGCAGATCAACCAATGTACAGAGACTGAAGTTTTTGGTCTACTAATATATAATCAACTAGATTTCAAAAGAAATTAGGCAAAAATTATCCAAACATTTCCATTCTTATTTTGGCACACGTGTGTCCATAACCTTGTACCGGTACATTGGATAATTGGGTAATGTATTTGTGTTGGTCTGTGGCTATTAGAACCCAAAAGATACAGAATACCATATTCATTCAACCTTTAAAAATGTCTTCTTTCAGATGGCGCAAAAGCTCCTATGTTGTACAGACAACCTTCTTCTGTTACCAGTATGCGGGGTGTTCATGACTCTACTTGGCCTGGTCCTACTGATCATCTATCTCGTTGCAAGAGGCATAACATCATCGCTCTATCTCGTGGATGCCCCAATACCAGCATACCTGACTGCACTTCTAGTGAGTATAAAGTGTCATGATTATTGGTCACAAGTCACATCACCTTCACACCTAATTATGTTTATTTGTTGAAATGACAGACATCTGATTCAAGTTCTGTGTCATTGTCAAAGATCATAGCAAGAAATGGGAGAAGTTATGTCTCGTATTGACTTAATGAATTGACTGATCAAAATAGATTTAGGATTGATAATCATTTGATGTTCTCGAAAAGATTGTTTATCTTTCTTTTTTTTCAGACTATTGCCATCGGTGTTTTCTTAATAATTCTATTAAAGAAGAGGCATGTCATTTTGGTGAGTATTGATAAAGGGATGAAATAATTGAAGTGTTTGCGAATTTAAATTTGACTTGATATGAGGAATGTGGTGAGCATAATTGATTGCTCAGAGCTTTTCTTGAGTCACATGCTTTGTTTTAAATTGTATTTAATTTATATTTTCTCAATTCTAATAAGGCAATAATTTTACTGTAAACAGATAAACTTTGTTACTTTTCAATGATCATACCTTTCGCAAATGTAAAAGTATTTTAATATTGTGAGTCCTATTTCTATGTAGCCTTATTTCTGTGTATAGAACCATGTGAAATATTTCAATATTGTGCATCCCCATTTCTGTGTACACGTTTGAAATTGATTCATCTCTCCATCTCTTTTTGATCTACGACTATAATAGGTATGCCTGACGATATTGGCTAGTGTGATTGACCTGATAGTGTGTATCGTCCACACCATCACTGCTGCTCTGGTTTCCATCCCGTTCCTTGGAAGCTTCTCGGTCTGTGTCCTGAGAGCGACTAGCTCCGAATGCCAGTGTTATATTCTAGGGGATGGCAGTACCAATAGCACTGTCATTGTACCTGGAGGTAGGTCAAAGGATGTATTGATTGGTCCAAATCGGATCACATGATATTCAGCGAATTGCACTATGGCATCCAAAATGCACTATCCTGCACTCTGATGTGCAGGATAGTGCGAGGTCTGGAATAATCTATAATTATCTAGAATTTAGATCGAAATAGCATTCGGGCAACTCAGTAACTTGTGGGAGGGAGGTTGTATAAAACATGCAATGCACGCATTCTTGTGCACAGAGGTCCTTAATGAACTCTGTGCTTGACTCGCCCAATGGATATACCGCACTCGGTCCTGCGGACCTCGATGCGGTATATCCATTGGCTCTTCTCGCACATCGTTCATCATTTGGCCCTGCATGCATGCGCTTACATGGATTATTTGTATAATATACACTTGGTCTTATCACATAGTCCAATTCCACAAGAGCTAAACCAAGTGAAAGTTATTCTTCTATTTCATTCTTCAATAAATCCAATAGTGCAAACTTTTTAATCCTTGATGGCATTCCAGTTAGGGTACTTCCAGTTCATCTAAAAGATTTGGTAAATTGCCGATTGGTCTATACTCGCTTCATCTACTTTCAGTTTCATCTCCTCCCACATGGTTTAATCCTATTTTATATACATCTAGGGAGGTGTTTCACAAAGATTTAAGTATCACTTAAGAGTCGCACTTAAATGCTGACACGTATGTCATTCCATGCCCAATCTTATTTATACGCAGTAGCGGGCATCCTCTTTGCATGTTCTGACCAATGCGGTCGTTCCTTTTATAATGCCACAACTAGGCATTTAAGTGCAACTCTAAGTCATACTTAAAACTTTGTGAAACACCCCCAGTTCTAACATTTTATCTGATTGTCATTTAGCCTGTTTTGTCTAATTTTCAGTTAGGCTATACTCAATTCGTATAAAATCAATCTGGTCTAACAATACTTAGACTAAGTGATTAGATGAACTGTTTATGAACCCAGTTCACATTTGACAAAGAAGTAAATGAAGCACCATAGATGGCAGAAATGGCATGTCATGCAAAAATTGGCAACCTCAACGAAATATGGTAATTTATCCTTGTCACTTTCCAGATGAAACTAAGCACTATACCTTCCAAGATGTGAAAAGTTGTGGCTCTATCGAGGTCACTTTGAGGGACTTCCTGTATACCCTATCCATTGTGTACAGCTTTGGTGCCATTGGTTGTTTGGTCTCTGCCATCCTTTCAACACTAATACTATGCAGCAATAGAAGGTCTAGCAAAGATGAGGTGAGTCAATAGTGGGGTGTGTTTATTCTTCTCTGGATATGTTGCACTCTAATGGTTCTGACTCATGTCTTTCAACCAGAGGGTTGTAGGTTAAAATCCCTGTTATTGCATGTTTTCCTTCAGCAAGAAAATCTCCCACATTGTGCTGCACTCAACACAGGTGAGGTGACTGTGTATCTGACAGGATTAATTCCTTGTATGCACTGAGTGTTGTAAATGGCAGCTCGAGCTAAGGCTGGGGTAATAATAATAGTGCACCTCAGAATAGATTATATCTAGAAAGATGTCCATTATTATTACTGCTAAGTTTGAAGAAAAAAAACACACATCTAGTTTAGAGTTCAGTTCATAGGGCTACTGGCTACTGTTTAGCTATATCTGGCATAAGGAAGTTTAAATTTGTTGATTGGTCTATGCTCTTTTAGAGTTCTATCCGTTTGGTCTCATCCCACATGGTCTAATCCTACTTCTCTTTCGACCAGTTCATCTACAAACTATTAGGCCTATTTACCATATGGCAAGTGATAAGCACAACACCTGGATCCATTTCATAAAGACTTACAATTATGGTAACTTTGCCATAACAGCAATAGCATAATAGCATAGTTGCAATGATGGCAAAGTTACCATGCTTTAATTATTCAATTGTGGACTTTAGTTTCCTGCTTTATATGTTGTTTTGCCTATTTTTTTTAAATTCAGGTTGAAGAGGAAGTTCTTCCTTCAAGAGAAAGAAGCAATCAACAAACAAACCAACATGAAGGTAATTGAATTTAATTCAACCTTCGCTCCAAGCCTTTATACTTTTACGTTATGCAGCACTCGTTTATACTCTTTATTCATTTCCCATCATTTACAAAGAACTTTGAGACTGAACTTGCTTATGGCTAGCTTTTTTATATTTTTTAACCCTCATAATACTAGGGTGCTTTAGTCTTGTCACTCCAAGGGGAGGGGGGGGTATGATTGAAAACTATTTTTGACAGTGACACTTTATAGATATGACTATCAATTTCATAAAACAGATAGCCAGTAATTTTATTTCATGTCTGGTTTGAGCGGAGGCATGGATGGATAAGAATCAAACTCATGTGTATAGTGAGAAAGTGTTGTTTTGGAATGCAAAGCCAGTAGTTCTGTCCTATTGGCATTTGTCTAACAGGCATATTTGCTGTATTGTAACTCGTTACTTTTTCATCTTATTTTTTCCCAAACAGAAGAATCTCGAGGAAGAAGCAGTACTGCTCAAAGACCTTTGGAGGAAGCAACCAGCCAAGGGACACCTGTACAGTCTGGATCAGGAAATGAAGCCTTGTTGACTCACCAGGGTGCCAGGTCTCAGAACTCTGTAGGAAGAACACCTGAAAGACCAGTGAGAAGAGCAGCAAGTGTAGGAAGATCTCCTGAAAGACCAGTGAGAAGAACAGCTAGTGTGAACTCTCCAACACGTGGTGTAACCATACATGAAGCAGTTACGCCAAGCAGCCGTGCGGGATCTGCTCTACGCATCCATACTCTTGGTCCAGCGAGTGGGGAAAGTGGTGCGAGACAGAGACCAAGACCTCCTCTCCTGGTCCGCAGTGGCTACCTTCAGAGTCACGTCAATGGGCCCAGAATACCAGTCTATACGGTCCATGGGTCCAATGAGTCCTACATATCCCTCGTAGACCTACCTAAACTGCAGCTGCCTGCGCTTAGTCAGGTTCCAGCCTATGTTCGAGAACTACCAGGTCTTCCTAATTATGAGCCCCCACCATACAGCCCCACTGCAGAAATACCAGAGAGACCCGACTCTGGGGGGCAAACAATCCCTTCACCTCCAGTACGACAATGTTTGTTTGGAGAAGATGCTAACTCAGAACAAAATGAATTCCAGGAATTAGAGCTTCAAGCACCAATGGCAACTGACCCCTTTAGAGCAAGAGAAGAACTAGGAGATTCTGCAGATGAACAGATACCGCTAGAAACGGATGTTTCATTGGAAACTTCAAACCCACCTAATTGTGTCGTGCAAGAGAATAACATTGATCCAGACCCTCTTGTATCAGAAGAAACTAATGATGCAATCCTAAACCTTGCCATTCCGGAGACTAATGAAAATAGCATGGATGCAGGAATTGCCAATCCAGTGTTTGAGGGGGAGGAAACAGATATTGTGGAAGACATTAATCAGCCACCGGATATTCTGATGGAGGCTATCGAATCAGCAAGGTCAAGCTTGAATACATCCACAAATATTCAAGATGCTTCTGTAAATTCCACACCACAGGACTCCAGAAGGACGGCATCTACGGTCCGAGTTTCAGGGTTGATCTCTAATGAGAGTTCTACTGACTCCCAGGCAGAGGTAACATTAAGAACTTCAGAAATCAAACAGGATACAAGGCAGAATCCTCAAAATGATATGAATCGCCCAAAGAGATCGACACGATTGCAGCATCAAACCACAAATCCCCAAGAACATTCTCTTGAGCCTTTGCAGAGACATAAAGGTCTTGCAAGTGATCAAACAAGGGGAAAAAGTTTGAAAACCCTTCCTATCAATATCAGTCCAGACGCTAGATCCAGGGAAGTTAGGAGAAGTAGAAGTTTGTGTGCTTCAAGGAATCCAGGGCCTGATCGTCCGCTTCAGGAGATTCAGTCCTCATCAAATAAAGGCAAAAGACGTTCTGAAACCTACGGTAGAAAGAGAAATGTGGAGAATGGTGCTAGGAGAAAGGATTACTGGCATGTGGGTGAAGAAAGAAGTAGTGGTTTGCGATATAAGCCCACCACATCAGAAATCAAACTCATTCCTGAAATAGCCCTACAGAGAAGCTATGATTACGTCAGGTCAAGACGGCCTAACGTATCAAGTGGTGAAAATGACATCAGTATTGTGGAAGAGGCAAGTTCTCTTTCAGCCAAACACTCTTCAAAAAAGAGGAAGAAACCAAAGGAATCAAGAAGGACTGATACACAAGCTGAGAGTAGAATTTAAAGAAGATAAACAAATTGTACAGCTAGTAATGGTGCTAAACAAAAGAGTTACAGGCATGTGCCTGACGAAAACAAAATGTCAGATTTTGACTTTATTTTCTCCAAATTGCATTCCTCAACGTTGTTTTGTAACACAAAGATTTAGACAAGTATGTCCAAATAGTAATATATGAACAGTATTTTTTTTCATGTTACATTTATTTTGGACAACAAAATTATGGACATGCATGTATAAAGTGCAGTATATTTACATTATTGTTTTTACATCCAAAGCACCCCTCCCCCCAAAACATGACATAATGGTGCATGTTAAATTATTGAACCCCCAATGCCTGCCTTGTTTCAGAACTGCCACTCTACTATTCCAATTGAATTATAACAGTCAATGGCCTGTATTCAAAGTCTGGTTTAAATTACACCATATGTCTAGCTCTGTGCTTAAATTATGGAAGCCAAAATCATCAAAATGTTTCTGACTTTGTAAATATATGTTTACTGTACTCTTTCCTAATTCGTTTATGGTGAACACAACACTCTTATTTCCAGACAGTTCAGAATGAACTGAGCGCGTCATGGTCTAATGGTTTTGATTCTCGACTTTCAAACAGAGGGTCATTGGTTTGAATCCTAGTCATGGCGTCTTTTCCTTCAGCAAGAAATTTATGCAGTGTGCTGCACTCGACCCAGGTGAGGTAAATGGGTACCGGCAGGAAGTAATTCCTCAAAAAGCTGTGCGCACCAGAATCAGTAGACTAGCTTACCCGGGGTAATATAAGAGCGCCTTGAGTACCTAGCAAGGTGGATACATGCGCTATACAAATCCTATATTATTATCATAATGATTTTTTTTTTGTCAAATGAGCTGATAAATCAGAGCTGTACTGTTAGAGATTTGTCTCAATTGGCTATCCATAGTTGAACCACAAATTTAGACCAGTTTTAATTAAAACCGAATACAGAAAATGGAGTCAAAACAGAATGCAAAGATGACCCAAGTGTTTATAACTTTAAATAAAAAAAAAAATTGCCGATTCGAATAGAAAACAAGCAATTGCTTAGAAATTAACAAAAATGAGCAGTTAGGGGTTTTCCAAGCAACATCTGTGTTGGAGATCTTCAACGTGATAATGTTTTTGCTTAGAATTCACAACTTCACAAGATTTATATAGATATACATTGATACAGTGACAATTTCACTCAATTTTTAAGCCTTTAATCCCTTGATATTCATTGTTCACTCCAATTACATTAGTTAAGCTCATGAGAAATATTCAGTTGCATGCAGAATTGTTCAAACCCTGTGGTACAATGAGTCTTTATTTTTGTAAAATTCTTATTTACAATTTTTATTCTTTATGGAATGAAATATTGTAAAATCAACCAAATCATACATCAAATTCAAGACAAGGCTATAGCCTTCAATTTAATCAGCATTAGTAATTATGTTCATTCATATTTGAACAAATATGGTCAGATATGGCAAATAAACGGTCATTTCATTTTGTAAATCATGTTAGACGTGTAATTTTCAGAGTGTAATTATATTTACCAATGACAATAGTCATTTTATTTGTTCACTGTATAAAATGCTGCATCAATATTTGGTCACCTTGATGAAAAAGAGGCTCCTGTATACCGATATTTATATATTTATATTTGGTGTGTGTGTGTGTTTATATATGAAATAAAGCTTTTATTTTTGTAGACATTTAAACTGCACATTATACTATCATATGTATTTAGCACATCTACATTGTAATCAAGTTCAGCCGGTTTTTCTTTTATGTTTACTCAAAATTTGATACCAAAAAAAATAATAATAAAAAATAAATAAAGTGGGGTGAATAGGAATATTTCCGTCACATTTTGCCAGAAAAACTGATTGATTGTTACATCACAAATTGCAAATATGTTTGTCTCAACAAATATCCGTCCATGGTACCCAAGTATTGGCTTGTGAAGAATAATAGGCCCTGTTACTGAAAGCTTATTGATTGGTCATGCGGCTGTTGTCTACGATTGATTTTCATTGGCATGATCATTCGTAAAAATGAGCTTTTTGATCAATTGCTAAGCTTTTTGTTATGAGGCTGTTATGTATTTGATTTTTATATGAATTGTGTGACTGTTCCAGTGCAAGCAAGTAGGAACAGAATGAAAAATTGTTAATAAAATTTTTCCTGAAATGTTACCAAGATATCAGTATTCATTATGCTGCGGTATTGCATTTTCATTATGCAAGGATTGGGCAAGACAATAATAATGGTGGGGGGGGGGATGTTTTGTAATGTCAGCTTTTTGTATATAAAAAAAATAATCATGCAATGAAAATGAGAACAAAATGTGCCTTGTTTTTTTTTTTTTTTGTGTGTGTGTGTTTTTTTCTTATGTTGGATCATAACTCTCAATGGTTCAGTGGTCATGACATATTTCACAATTTTCTGGAGTTGAGATGTGCTTTCATTTGATATGAAAATATGGTACCTATTGGATCATTGGATTTATTCATTTTGACAGGAAATGAAATTTAAATCTAATTGCGACCCCTGTTCAAAAGTTAATACGACAACACTTGAGACAGTCATCCAAGTGAATGAATTGAATTAAATTGGATTCATTTGAATTCATTTGAATTGAAAATTTTTCTTAAGTAATACCAATTGAAATAATAATAAGAAATGAATACCTTTATGAATGCATGTCATCTCATCTCTTTGGAAAAGTCTAAAAATATACATTATGATCTGTAATGATTCGTAATCATTCTTGAATGAATGATCACGATTTGCCACTGTTGAATGTATGATGTACAAATAAGTCAGGTAGATACCGTATCTCTCTCACATACAGATACCCACTCAATACACAAATCATGACACATCCAGCCAAACCCTATATAAGCACACATGCATGTATATATATTCTAAAAACAAGGTAACCAGGTTCAAGGGTCATTCTGCAACTCATCAGCAACTCAATTTGTTTCACCATTTTCTAGGGTCACAGAGTAAGGGTCCTTTGAAGGTGAATGGGTACACAGGTTCATTTTTTCCCCCTATTTTAACCTTTTGCAAGTGACTGTACAGCCCTTACCTTTTATGCATGCACCAACGCCTTCAACATGTCCACTTCCCCATCAACTGCACGTCTTGCATTGCTCTTCTAATCATTGGGGGATCATGACAAAGAACATTGATCTCAAGCCGAATACGCCCCTGCAAGTCAACCAGTTCATGTGGTTGGGATGTGTGTACCTTCCTCTTGAGATATCCCCAGAGGACAAAGTCACAGGGTGTCGAGGGTGTCGAGTTAGGAAATCTTAAAGGCCATACAACCTCATGATCAAGGGCTCTACCAGCCTCTCACAGACTCACTCGAAGGCGGTGAGCTTGAGTACTATTCTGTACCCACCAAAGGTGCAGAATCATTCCTTGATCCTGTCTTTCAAAGGTTCCCTCAAGCTGGGGCACAACGTTGTCAATGGTCAAGTCTAAGATTAAGCCACTATTCAGGTTTCTGTTGAAAAAGAGTGGCCCAATTATTTGGCCACTCCCATACATGCTAGCCCACGCACTGCCATGTTTACACTGAAATTGAACCCTGGTGGCTGTCCTGCAACAGCATACTCCACAACAGTTTGGCTTCATCGCCAACTATGAAGTTTCCATAGAAATCCCTCAATCCTGCCCAGGAGCCACCTCGAAAGTTCATGCCTCGGCCTGTCAAATTCTCTACCCAGCAGCTGATGACGCTTGTGTGATTTGTAAGATCCAAGCGTGCAAGAAGGTGGAAAGTTTATTTCATTCCTAAACTCCAATACCTCGTACAGTCATTGAATGAGCCTCCAGTTGTCTCCTGACAAAGTCTAAGAACATCTTGCACTCAACTGCCTGCCAGAATTACCCTTGTTTCATACAATAGCCCAGATAGACTTTCTGGAGGATCTCTGTCTGTGAACTACAAACAAAATGCATCCCTTATATCCATTATACTACGGGTACAGTGATGACTTTGCTGCTAGAGCAATAGGACCTTAAATAACAATGTAGCATATCACCATTCTTTAAGAAGAATGTTGGTCATTCATGATGTTTCAGCTGAAAATTTACCCAGTTACACAAGAATAAAAAAATGTCAATCATTCAGAAGAAAACATAGCAATGTTAATCATTTTTTCATTCTCATTCAATGAAATGACTGGAATGTGCTCAACAGAGATTATAGCGAGCCACTGGTTACTCTACAAACTAAAATATGGAAAAGCAGTTTCTGTACCCTTCTAATTTAAAGGACCATAACCCTGCGAACCATGACAATGTTAACGCAAGCAAGGTGAAGTTGAAGTTACTTTGTGTGTTGGTAAAGAAATCACAAATTGCACGTATTCTTGATATAGCCGACCTTTGAATTATTTTTGGCTACCTTTATTCACAAACATCTTGTAAGAATATATTCTCTTTTCTCTCTCTTTTCTACCCCCCCCCACGCTATTTGAAAATTCATAGGGGGCATTTTCACTGTCCCTGACTATCCCATTATATCTATCCCCTTCCACTTTGGCTTGCTCCCTTACTAAACTCACTGGCCTGTGTTCTGAAGTCGGGTTTAACTTAGACCATGGTCTAACTCTGTGCTAAAATTATGGGAAGCCAAAAGTGTCAAAATTTTGATTAAGTTGTATGTTTCTTATATTTACTGTGTGCTTTCCTGATTCTTCAATGGTGAAGACAATCATCGATATATACTTCCTAGACAATTTTGAATGATTTGAGAGCCAAATGAGATGACATATGATTAATCTACTATTAGTGATTTATGTAAGAAATGGGTATCAATACTTAAACCACAACTTTAAACCTGAGTTTAAGTTAAACCCGACTTCAGAATACGGGCCACTGTCTCTCTTCATTGAATCATACAAATAACATTCAAACCGACATCATAGAAAAAGTGACATACAACGAACTTCAAATGAATAGACACTATCACAGAGCAAAGATTAAGTTAAGCTTAAATTTTAGCCAGTTTATTTGTTTTGTACATATCCTTAAATATACAAATGCTGGTCAACACTGACCAGCTCAAAAAACAAATCTGTTTTGTGAAATTCATATAGTAATCATTTCCTGACACAAAGTCCTCCAGTGCAGCCATTTCCTCCGTCATGTACACATATTTAAAACTGAAATCAGCGCTTATATCAGAAATATACAATCATCATAACAAATGCTAGTGCAGAAAATAAAACATTTATAGCTGCTACATAAATCAATTCAATCAAATAAATCAGTGTTCTCTCTCCTCTTTGGTTCAAAAATACAATAAAGATAAAGAATAATGAATTTTTCCTCACACAGCACTGATATCAGTTAGGATCAATGGCTTCATAAATACAAGTACATGTGAAATTGTAAATCTGAAGTGTAAAATGGGCATTAGCATTTCAAGAAAATTTTATTCATACCAATTCTCGAAATGCTACTAAAGAGCATTACATTATCTTCATCAAAGGGAAATTTCATTCATATATGTAGAACTGCTACTTTTTCATTGTCTACAAATTTAGAATAAGTGCTTGATAAGTGCATTCTGTGTACATGTAAGCCATTGCTATTAACTTTATCTAATAATTAAAAAAAACTATTCAGGCATGAATGACAAGTAAATCATATTTATGCTTAAACACTTGACTGCCTTGATTAACTTCTCCATCCCTCTAATCCTATCCATTTAAAGCTATATTACTTCACCAACACACCTCAAAATATGAACTATAATAATTTATTTTGTCAGAACAAGGAGAAAAGAGGTTCCTGGTGAGTTCCATAAATTACATTTATCTTTCAAATGATAGATTTCAATAATAAGTATCAGTCTGAAGTGTGCCATAAGTTTGGATACTTTCCTCAAATATGAAAGTAGGACCACAGCACAGAAGATATTAAGTTTTTATGCTTTCATGATTCATTCACATTAAATGAATTACTTTTCTCTATTACACATATTTGTCTCATTTTAATAATTACTGATTATAATATCAAGAATTGCTTTTTTAAAGCAAAATATCACAAATTCAAATTGTTTATATGAAGAATCATTTGTTTTGTAAACAAAAGCAATTCTTGAGAACAAGAAATGGAATTAAGAAATTCTGCTTGCCATAGCCTACATACGTCGGCATACACTTAGTAAAACATGTAAGTGTGACAGCCGTGTGAGATTGGATACCAAGTAAGTTCAGCCAACATATCTGATACATTTCAAAAGTACAATAAGCAATCCAGGGTCAAGGTCTTTATTCTTTCTCTCAAAATTCCAAATTACAAAATGCCTTTGAGTTGACTTCATGATATCAGAGGTGAATATATTGTTACATATTGTTCATACGAAAGTGTACTGAATTCATAGATCAAGTATAAAAATGAAAGTGTTTTTATTACTTCATGAAAATAAATAGGGAATACTAATCAGAATGAATTAAATTACAGTAAGTACATGGATTGTGAATTTCATTTGTGTACGGTTGAAATACAATATGGTGAATTAACTCGATGAGGTTTCCAATGTTCCAATACATAAAAAAATAAATAGAAGAGTGCATAATTTACACACCAAACTGCTACATTAGAAAATGTCAACCTCTTCCTTCGCTTCTCCTGGCAACAATACAATATTGTGATGCACATGCCCACAGTGGTGCACACTTCCCCAGTGGTGCACACTTTCCATACAGTACAGAAAGAAACTGAGACAAATTTAGTACTGAAAACAAGTCTTAAATACTTGTACACATCATCTTGCAAATAATTTAATTTCTGCCTGAAAAAAAAGATTTGCAATTTGTAAATATATTGCAGCACAGTATGGAGTAAATGTGACAAAATGTATTTATTACTGCCAGTTATTGAGTAATTAACTGCTTACAAGCAAGAACTTGTTTAAAAATGATGTTTTGTGAAAGCATTTCTATTCTAAGATGATATTTTTTTGATTTGTGAAAGCATTTTCTATTTCAATTTAAGTAGGATTTTGCTAATTTGAGATTGAATACATTAAAGGTCCCATGGATTAAATATGGACATATCCCATTAATTCAATTTTGATGAAGGGCTCTAGCTTTGAAGATAAGAACAGCAAGCCATAGACGGATTTTACACAAAATAACAAAAGGACGGAAAGAGAGTACTCTTTTATCATGAATACAATACAGGTCTTGGTTCATTGATTGATAAATTTCATCAAGGAAAACCTCCATTTACAGGAGCTACACTTGAGACAATTCTTCATAAAGATCAGTTGAAGATTCAAAAACTGAAAAAGATATGCACCATGTCAAATGGCAGATTCCTGTCTTTTGCAGAGGAATAGTGCAAATAGCTTTTCATTTAATACCAATCCTGTCATTTCATCAAAGACAACGCAATGGGGGAATGCCTCGAGATTAGCTTTGAAAAGATATTGGCGGGATTCCTGCTAAAAGACACAACGCAATTTTCTTTCAGATTTAACTTTGTGATATCCCTTACAAGCTACTTCCCATATGCAATGTAACATAGTTTCACTGAATTCTCATTGCGATGGAAAATGAAGACTGATTTTTGTTTTTATGAATAAAGTTGGGTTATTCTTCTGCAGATTCAATGCAATTGAATTTATCTCATTTCAACTGCAGTTGCAGGTGGCAACTTTAGTTGTTCTGGGGGCCGATGGATTGATTAATGAACACCTTCCACATTAATGAACACCTTCCACAAAAGTTTAGTAAGCATGATATGAGAAACCAACCAGAAAATAGATGCAACTCCACGTTTGCAAATAAATGAAATAAATCCCTGTTCCCGTGCCATGTATGAATAGTGCTTTGATATATGTGACTTTTATTTGGCCTTGCTTGCATCCATTCCCAAAAGTTGTTTAGATTGTACCATGGTGCATAACAATGGACTTTGCAGACTTCTTATATTATCATGCTTCATTCAAGCATGTATTTAGTGCCCATTGCCAAAAGTGTGCATTTATAATTGGGACTTTTCTTTAGCGTACGTAATGAAATAAGCATCATTACGTACATAAAATCGTAATATTCCATAGTATTGTACCATGGTACAAGTGAAACCACCTTTGTAAATTTTGGCTGTTGTGTTTGTGAGGATGATCACCGTCAAATGAGAGCATTCCTTGGTAAAAAATAATCTAACGTGACAACTGTCAACACTTTGTAGCCATGGTTACAATGCTGTGGGGCCTATATATATGGTATGTTTTGTATTTGGTCGCGGGAATTCCTGGTGCAGCTGCTGTTGGGCGGGATTCTGTGGAGAAACGGGCGATGCGCTGACGGCGTTGCCCCCATCCAAGTCCCCTCCACCACGTCCAACCACTGACCCCGCCCCAGCCCCTGGAGCTGCGGGAGCCTGGCCTGGAGATGACGACGATGAGGGGGAGGTGGTGGAGGAGGAGGATGAGGATGATGACGATGATGTTGTGGAAGGATTAGATGATGTGGAACCTCTTGTTTCTAAGATGGTGGCTTGCTGTGCGGGTGGCTGCTGAGGTACACTGCCCAGTTAATGAAGTGATAATAAGTAATAAAAGATATCTATTGTTATTAATAATAATAATAATGGCCAATTTTTATAAAGCGCTTTTCCCAGAATGGCTCAAAGCGCGTTACAGCATATTATTACCCTATATTACCCTATATTATTACCCTATCATTTCAATCCCGCACGAAAAGTGCACAATTTCCACTCCCTGGGGAGCATTCCTTGCATTCATCGCAGCCTCATTATGGCACTATTAAAGATTAACAAACCTGGGGTTGGTTGAAAAGCTATTCATAGCATAATGAATAACACAAAATATCTGGAATATGAAAAGTCAAAATACAAAAAGAGTCCTCATTCCTAATTTTGTCCAAAATATCATATTTTAGCATCATATTCAAACTATAGCACAAAGTATATTTTGTTTGAAAATGTACTTTTGCAGGAATGAGTTTGATCAATACGTGCATATGCTGATGAGTATTATGAAAATTGAATGAGTGCGGCATATTGTTTGCCATAGTCTCAATATTCAGCATTAACTTTACAAATAGCTTCATCAAACCTTCCCCAAATTTCAGCATGCTAACTAGTTGACCAATAAAAATTTAGCTTGATAAAAAAAATTCTGAAGCTTCAACCCCTTTTGTCTATTAACAGCAGAATAAGGATGTATTCAAATTTATTCCAAATATCTAACAGACAAGGTTATATTATAAAATTAAAAATGTGACAACATTTCATGCCAAAACCTGTGAGATATGTGGACTAGTTGACACCATAAATAATTTTATTCCCAAGATATTTATAAAAGATATATCAGCCAAGTTTAGAAGAGTATGGAAGATTTTCTTCTATATTTGCAAGAAATAGAAAATGAGTTTGAATTATTTTATTTTATTTTTGTAATTTAGGTGAATGCAAAATAAGGTGAAGGCTAATAAGATATAATAACTAATGGATACAATGAAAATGTATGAAAATCATGTGCAGGTCTAGCAAATATTCCTGTTCAAGATGAAATTTAGAATAAATTATGAAAGAATGAATATTTCATGTTTACAAAGAAGAATAACACTAATATAGTTCGCCTGACATCTCAACATTACTGGTTAATAACTACCGATCAATATCGGGTATTATTATAGTGAACATATTTCACAGGATTTTTTTTTTGAAAGGTGAGGAAAATGAGGATTCAAAAGTCCAAATATCAATCTTTAAAAGGGAATCCATCCCAAGTGGAAAACTCGTTTAAAAAAAATCAGAGGCAGATAGATAAAAGATTTAACAAAATCAGACAAAAAATAAGAAAGTTCGAAATTTTCAAATGTTGTAAAACAGATGTAATCCTTACTAAAATTTTGCTAATCCTCTGCGAGTGTCTGTATTTTGGGGTTTGCTTTTCTTTGTGACTGACCATCAAATCATTTTGGAATTTACCCTATTCATAGTTCAAACCTGTACTTTGTTATAGGGAAGTATTCAACTTTGTGGGGTAAAAATCCTACAATAAAATAATTTGTATTCGCTAATTCAACAGAAATTAAAGTTTCTAAACTTTCACCATTTTGTTTTTCATTTCTCCTGTTTTATAACAAATCATTTTATTCAAAGTTCGATTCTTCCCAGAACTTTATTTTTATTAAATCTTCAAAGTCAAGTACCCGATATGCCCTAATGGTTTCGATACAATTTACTTAAAATGTGATGAAAAATTCAAACATTCCCACTCCAATATAAACACCAGTATTTGACAACACAAAAGAACAGTCAAGGCAAAAAGGAGCATATCATCCAAACACAAGATGCAATGTTGTCAGGTCTGTTATCAATAACCACTTAAAAAGGTCACCCCCCCTCCCTCCTCCAAAAATGATTTAATCCCCTTTTTAATTTAGATATCTGATGTCTCAAAACAAAAATTAATCTCAATACCCAAATTAAATCCCTCCTTCTATGAGGCTGAGAAAAAGGAACATTGCAAAGATTAATTCCATAAGAAAAATAAATCAGGGGTAAAGTATATTTCTTGGGCTAGAAGGAGTAACAATCATTACATAGAACACAACTTCCATCATTTTTTATTCTTTAAAATGAAATAAGATGCCGATAAAAAAGAGGGGGTAAAAGAAGAGAATACAAAACAATTAGCTAATTGCACACATATATGTTTTGTTATTATAATATTAATTTCAAATAATTTTAGTCCTGTTCTAATCTATGCTAAAGCATCAAATTTAATGCATGATTAAGATGCACAAAACAATGAACCGATATTCATGAATAGCCCTCGTCATTTACAATGCCTTTAATGTATCAGGGTAAAATTGGAGATTTCTCATTTTCATGTAATATCCAGTGTATCATGAATAAAAAAAAGCATTCTAAAATGTAATATTCATGAGTAAAATTTCAAATTGAAATGTCAAATTTGAAAAGGTTTGGATGTCAATAAGGATTACTTTCCTTTTTGGTATAAAGTAACTTCTCAAGCACGGAATCAGACAAAAAGTAAGGATATTGTCTTGGTAGCTTTCTGATAGAAAATGAACTATACATTTACATCCAGGCATTTTACATTAAAGATAAAATCAATTGCACAGTGAAGTATCACTTAAAGTTTATGGTAAACAATGTACAAAAAGTAATGATCAATTCTGGATATCAAGTGTATCTTTTTATTACCCCCTGATGATAAAAGTGTCTTATCATCTAGAAATATAGTAACATTACCATGAGATGGACTAAAATCTATTCAACCATCACATTGGCATAGTCACAAACTAATCATTCAATTGTAATGGGACGTAATAGTCACTATCAGTATCAGGAATTCCTTTTTTATTTGCAGGCAACTTTTTGAGATCACCAGTCCAATTTTGCTTTTTTTAATTACAGTTTATGTTGGAACTTTGGGGAATTTAAAGGGCTCTGTAAGGCATTTTGGGGGCGAATTAACCTTGGGCCCCAATGGAAGTTTTTCCCTGGTCATTATGCTATCATATTTCACATTCTTTGATCTTTACTAAATCTTTAGAAAGGTTTGAATGTTGGAAGAAAATTTACTGATTGGTCTTTCATCAGCTATTAGAGGACTGTTGGGAGAAAATATTACATCACAAAATAAAAGTTAAAGAGACACAAAGCGTTAAAAAAAAAGCTAAAGCACAAACAAAGAACAAGCTCCATTTCACACTGCATAGTTCAACACACAACAGTGATTGCATTTATCAACTCTTCCCAGTATGGAACAAGCTTCTCTACCCACTATCAAAATACACTTATAAACGCATACAATAAGGACCTTGTCACTGTGCGGTAGAGTGGCGCACTTGGGACTGAGGGGGAGGGGTCACGTCACGAGTGACGTTTTGCCCCGGCTTGAGGCCGTTTCCTCAAATAGTGTGGGCCATGCATTTTCTCAGAATCCGGCGAAAGTGATTGGATATTCAGTTTTTTGAACAGCACCCCATAATGAAAAAAAGCCCTGTTTGTCTAAGTAAAATAAGTATACTGCAACATGTTTCAAATCTTGATTCTACATGAGGAAAGAGATGATAAACACACTCAATATTGATGCCTTCT
Source organism: Lytechinus variegatus (assembly GCF_018143015.1). Lineage (NCBI taxonomy): Eukaryota > Metazoa > Echinodermata > Echinoidea > Temnopleuroida > Toxopneustidae > Lytechinus > Lytechinus variegatus. The sequence goes on along the minus strand of NC_054742.1, from coordinate 58,942,841 downwards.
TTAAATTAGTGCTTTTAAAAAGCCACTGCAAAACAGAAGATGCAACAAAGATCATGCAAAAAAAATCTAAAGCTAAACAATTAACGCAAAAATTTCATGCTGCCAGGTGGACTCATTTTATAATGGTTAGAATATTATCACAGCTTTGCATGAGTGCTAGATTGTCTGAAATGTTAGACTATGTATCTAAATTATGGCTTTCATTGCTGTATATATAGGTGAGTTTAACATTTTAAAGGAGCATATTAAGTGAAATTAGTGTTTCATTATCAAGCTACGTAAATAAGTAATCTAAAGCAAGATTGAATTTTTAATGACACCTGGGCTGGTGATGTTAGATATGCAAAGAGCTGCTAGCTTCAGCAATTAGTGGTTAAAAGAAGTTTTAATGATTTTTTTTCTTTTTTTTTAGTATTGTTAGTTTTTTCTCCCATTTTTTCACCCATGTGAAATAACTCATAGTGCAAAGGCAATTAATATGGTTTGCTGATAATCAGATTTACAAAACAAAATCAAGAGTTAATGAAATTTGACATAGAAGAATTAGAAACAAATATAGAGGAGGAAGATAATGTCCCCGGACCAACCTGGACAGGGAGTTGGGGTTAAAAGGGAAGTTGGTTGTTTGTTTTATTTTTTTGGAGAGGATGAATGATGCACCAATGTAGGAATCACGAAGAAGGATACACTGACTGCTGACAAGTTGCATTTTTTTTTGTTTTGATCTATGCTACCCTTTACCTTTCCCATTGACTGGGGGAAGCCCTGGGGATCATCTCGATGACTCTCACCTGTGGGTCACCCCTGCTTGGACGTTGGTTGGGTTGGACATGATGGTGTGAGAGACATCCTGGAGCCTGACGGAACTATGGACAGGAGAGTTCAGGGCTCCTGATCCTGACCCGGATGCAGAGCCGGAGCCAGGGGTGGAGGACTCCGGAGTACTCTCCCTGGAGTCTGAGTTGTTGGGTTGTTTGGGAGATTGAGAGTGGGGAACCTGGCTGGAGCCGGGGGAGATGAGAGAGTTGTCTGTGGCTCCTGCATTGAAGAACACCACTCCCGAGGTCACCGGCTCCGACGTCGCCACTTCTATGGAAGGAGGCCGTGGCATCTTGACCGCCTGAGCCCTTCTAGGAATGGGTTTGTCCCCGGCTTTGAGTCCATCTTGCACTTCCGTAATCACCTGCTTCTCGGACAAATTCTCGTCCTTTAGCGAAACGCCAGTCCCTTGAACCAGGTGTCCGTTGCCGACAGAAAAGTCCATGGATCCTAACTGAGTGCTTGAGCTACTACTAGAATTCAAACTATTGCTATTTAACCCTTTGTTGTCCAGTGAGGACAGATCGCCACTTGAGTCATGTACCCTGCTTGTGTTCTGTACAGAGGAAACAGTGCTAGACACCACCGTAGGATCACTACGTCCAGCCTGTGAGGAGGCCGTTGAAGTGACGGGTCTCCCGGATTCCTCAGGCTCGGAGACCTCCGCCTGTGATTGTTCAGCACTTCCTGGTTGTGAATTTGCAACACCGGAATCTGGTGTCATCTCCTTCTTCTCTTTTTCTTTCTCTTCGCGTTCTTCTTTGGCTTCCCGCTGTCTTTTGGTCTCTTCTTTGCATTCTTCTTTCACCCTGACTAGCAGTCGTCGGACTTCCCGGTTGTTGGGTGCCAGCTTCACTGCTTCTAATAGATCCTGTAGGGCTGGTCCGTATTGTCTGCAATCAAGCATGAATGATTTAACAGGTCATAGAATGGAATTTGACAAATTTCAACGCATTTTTTTCCCTCATTCAATTTTGAATTTGATGGCGTATCCAAGTGGATCTGATCAACAACAGGTCTATTCCTCTACATCAAGATATCTTTAATCATTTTGACATTGTTTTACCCAACTTCTGACCATACTGACTTTCTAAAAATATGTAACAGTGATCTATCAAATTCCGTCATCTGACCAGAGTTCTATTAAAATATTATAAAGGATTATTGTGAATTGTAGCAGAAGTCTATACTACAGCAAAATACTGAATGGTCAGGACAGCATGACTTGTTTTATCTGATAAATTATGTTTTATCCGACTGTATCCATAGTAACTGTGCTTCTCAATAAATCAAAATCAAGGAAAGTTGTCAGGTGTGACAAAATGTCAGATGACAAATGTTGAAGAAATCCAGGGTTCCATAACACAAAGGATACATGTAGCAATTAATTGTACACTTGATTTCATGTTAAATTAAACAGTAATGTCAATGCAATCAATCATTAAAAAGTGTTTTACCATGATTGCTTATATTTCTGATACGGGCCCTGGATCTTACCTTATTGCTCTCTTAGCCCTAGCCCTGGCATAGTATGCTTCGAAACATTTAGGTTTGATTTCAAGAGCTTTGCTAGAGTATTCAATAGCACCAGTAATATCCTGCATATTAAGGGAAAGAGGTTATGAATAGATATTTAAATAGAAATATAATAATAGTAAAAATTATACTTGCTTATATAGCCATGAATATTATGATTCATCCAGTAAACTTGAAAATACTCGTCAGTTATACAAATCATGAACTGAATTCTACGAAGAAATGCTGGAATTGATTGAAAATTTATATGAAGAAATACTTATATAGCATTTAACACTCACTTTATCAGAAGTCCTAAGCACTCTGAAGGAATGAAGCATAATTACCCTGGCTTTAGCAAAATAGTCGTTACCACGTGTGAATAAGTATATTCCATCTGGATGTAGCGTGGGTGATTTAGATAACATATTTCCTCCTTGCTTTTATTGTTATCCATACCAACTAAAGGATAAAACGGAACTCCCCAAAATATGAATTTATTATTGTTGGACAGTAATGCATTCGTTCTTAACCCGAATCAGACTAGGATATTTTTTGAGGCTGGAAAGACTAGAGAAAGGGGGCCTACAGCCCCTCCCCCTACAACCTCCAGATCAGGGCTGTTTATTCCACAATTGCGACAAGAATCAGCATGCACATCTCCCACAACATAATCTAAAACAAAATTTTTATATTTGATTGTTTCAAAGTTATTCAAGTTACTTCAGATTCTGCTCCTGGTTGTTGATATTTACCTCTAGCTTTCTCTTGCATCTTGATATATTGAGGAAGAGATTGACTTTGAGTTCCTTATAGGTTCGGATGTCTTCACCAAACCCTTCGGATGGAAACTTCCTGAGAGCACACTGGTATTTATGACATGCTTCCCTCCATTTCTCTTTCTGTGTTAACATTACAAGATAATAATACAAGTATTGGAATTTAAAAAAAAACTTAGAGCAGCCAAAAAAAGCTATATATAGAAATATGGCAACGTCATGTACTTGTCATTTCCATCAATAACAAACTGCTCATGTACAGTCGTCCTCAAAATTATTCATACCCTTGTTGATATTTGTGATTTTTCATGTTTGTGATGAAATAAATGCATTTTATCAAGTTTCTCTATGATCTATGTGTGACCTACTAGTGAAAGAATAACAACAATGCACAATTCAAGAAATTTCTCTTTTCAGGGGTATTTTATTCATAGATATTCAAACAATGTCATGTTCAAAATTATTCATACCCTAGGTTTTCTGAGTCCAATGTCTTTCATTAATAGTCAATAGCATAGCCTTTGTTCTTTACGACTGCTTCTAGACGATTCCTGTAAGTGTCCACAAGCTTCCTGCACGTCTCCTGCGGGATGTTGGCCCATTCTTCCTTGGCGTAGGCCTCAAGCTGGGTCAGGTTGGTCGGGTTCCTAGCCATCACTCTGACTTTCAGGTCTCGTCACAAGTTCTCGATCGGATTCAGGTCAGGACTCTGACTTGGCCATTCTAGGACGTTGACATCATGGTCCTTGAACCATTTCTTCACCAGCTTGGCGGTATGCTTTGGGTCATTGTCTTGTTGGTACTTCCAGTTGGGGCCAAGCTGGAGTTTTTCGGCAGATTCCTTCAAGTTCTCATCAAGGATCTGGATGTAATCCTCCTTTTTCATGATTCCTTTGACTCTAACGAGGTTCCCTTTTCCACTGGAAGAGAAACATCCCCATAGCATTATGTGCCCACCACCATGCTTGACGGTTGGCACAGTGTTCTTTGGATTGTATGCTTCCCCTTTCTTCCTCCAGACGTATTCAACATCCATATGGCCAAATAACTCCAACTTCGTCTCATCAGACCACAGGATGGTTGACCAAAAGCTTGGATTTTGCTTCAGATGACCTCTAGCAAAGGCCAGTCGAGCCTTCAGGTGTTTCTTCCTGAGCAACGGTGTCTTCCGAGGCCTGCGTCCATGGAGACCTCCTTTGTGCAAGACTCGCTCGATGGTGGACCGGGACACCTTCGTCCCTGACCGGTCAAGCGTTTCAAGTAGGGCCTTGGTTGTGGTCCGGGGTTGTTGTTGACCTCTCTGCAGATTTTCCTGGCAAGTTTAGGGGACACCTTGCACTTCCTGCCACGCCCACTAAGGTTCTTCACAGTGCTGTACCTCTTGTGCTTCTTGATTACGCTCTGGACTGTTGCCACAGGGACGTCATACTGCTTTGAAATGGCCTTGTAACCTTTCCCTCAATGTGGGCATTCACAAGACGTTGCCGTAGGTCCTCACTGAGCTCCTTCTACTTGGCCATGATTATCAGAGACTGAGAATAACCAGAATGCTTTCCTCTATTTATACCCTTTTAGAAAGATGCTATTTTCCATCATTGTTCAATGGCTTGTTTAACAAAGAGGGTATTTAATTCATTGGAACATCTTGAAATAACTATAGAACAAAGAATAGCACATTCCCAGACAGTGAAAATAATGCGCATTGTCATAAAAGGACATTTTTGTTGAGGTATTGGCAAGGGTATGAATAATTCTGAACAAGTGCAAAAAATAACTTTCGACCCTATCTATTATTATGCTAACAACTGTACATATTACTGCCCTGCATTGACAGCAATGAGTCGACCTGGGCGTATCTTAATCTCTATCATCAACTCTATATTTTTGCATTTTACTTTTTGGATATTGTGATCTCAATAAATTGATATCAAATCAGGTAATATTGATTTTTCGCCTATGCATTCAATTTTAATGCTACTGTTCCTCATGCAAACAATGCTGCGAGTCTCCCGATTCAGTAGTACAGTATGTTCAAAGTGAGTTACCTTATAGAGTGCGTTGCCATCATCCATGAGTTTCTTGAGTAATAGAATAAGGATGTCTGGCTTGGAGGTCGCCATTGCCCATGATGCTGGACCTATAAAGAAAAATATAACACTTTATTTAAATGTATTATTACTTAATTGAATGGTTTATTTATTTCAAAAATATATACCCATATATACACTGAAAATAGCAGCCTAGAGGCTGATTCATATTGGGTTTACAAGTAGGTATATACTGACAAATAAAAGCATACAAGTTACAACATTATTACAATTACATAAGCATTTATTAAAACAAAATGGTTTGATAGATTATTCATAGAAATATGAGATGAATATACCCATCATTATGAGAGAGGGGAGGGGATGACCAAGATGGAATAAAAGAAGAGAGAACATGTTAGAAAGACAGGGAGAGTGAGATAGGAGGTAGGGAAGGAGACAAGAACAAAGTCACAGAGATTGAATGTTTAGACAGAGAAGATAAACAACTGGGTAGAGAAATTATATTGTTGAATAACATGCTGGAAACAGAGAAATATAAATTACCTACAATTCATATCAACAAAATTAAACAGAACGCACATCAAAGTTCATCAAAGACCATTGTAATGTTAACCAAATGTTTTGATTGGGAGACCTACCTAGTTTAGCACCTTTCTTGAGTAGAACAGATACAACGGATGTATTCCTACATCCTATAGCCCTGTCTAATGGTCTCATACCGCTATTATCCATGTGTTCTATATTGGCGCCTTTCTCAACAAGAAGTTGTACCTGTCACATAGTGAAAGAAAAGACGAAGAAGACATTTTTAGCTGTGAGGTAATTCTGCGGAACAAAATCTACCATTTTCCCCCCCCTCCCAAAATTGGCTATTGATCGCATGATCACTTCTAATTACTTATGCTAATTCATGTATAAAATGAGTTGTTGGCTGTAAATATAAAAGAGCACATAGGGGCACATTTGGAAGTGATGTGCACTATATAAGCATGTTGGTATCATTACCATTATTAAATAGAGTTCTAAAATTACAAAAAAAATTTTAGAATTATAGTAAATTTGCCATTATGTCAACTGCTATGGTAATAGGGCTCAGCAGCCAAGCACAATAAAGGTTTCCAAGGTCGTTAATCAGACAGCAGACTGTTTCATTAAATTTTTTATAAATTATGTATGACTTTCTGCACAACCGGTGATCCTTTCTTGTGCTTAATGATATATCCCTATGTAGCTGACCTATCACCTCAAAACATGTCACAGTTAAGCGCACGGCCATGTGTAACTTTATGAACAGCTTTATGAAACATCATCTAAGGCCCTGTAACAAAAAGCTTAGCGATCGATCGTGTGGCTCATTTCTATGATTGATCATACAAAATAATGAATGCAATCGATTGTAGAAATCAGCCCTATGATCAATCACTAAGCTCTAAGTTACAGGGCTAAGGTCCCGGAAAACCTTGATTCAATCAATGCTCACCACTTGTGGATCTCCAAAGAAAGCAGCCAGGTCAAGGGGCGTCCTTCCATTCTTATCATCATGGTCTATGGCTGATCCTCTTTCCAGGAGTGACTTGACAATGTTGATGTGACCTTTCAGACACGCCCAGCACAATGCTGTCAGACCTTCCTTATCAGAGCTATGTACTGAAGCTCCTGTATTGCAATTCATAGACACAGATGTGACAGATTTTGTAAGGAACTGATCTATTACAAAAATCAAAAGGAAACATGCACCTATACTGACTAATCACGATATAAAAAAAACGTTTAAACATTTACTTTATCACATCTCTCAGCATTTTACATTAATGAAGCATTAATTACCCTGGCTTTAGCGGAAGTGTTATGTCTACTATGTTTCAAGGAATAAATTCTTGCCAGGACCCCATTCACCTCACCTGGGTAGAGTTCAGTACAATACGGATAAATTTCTTGCTGAGAGATATCAATGTCAGGAGTAGGATTCGAACCTACGTCTCTGATTGAAAGGCAAGAGTTAGAACCACTACACAATCACGCCTCCACAAAATAATGAAATCTTGGCTAACCTTTACTAAGAAGTACTTCGAGGACGGCAAGGTGTCCCTCTCCGGCCGCAAGCATGAGGGGTGACCTTCCGTGCCGGTCAGTGTCCTCCAGCGAAGCATGGTTGAAGAGAAGGATGTCCACTATCTCCCATCGGCCTTTCCTGACCGCACAGATCAGAGGGGTCATCTGGGATTGATTGCTCTTCTGGACCGACGCACCTCGCTTCAGGAGAAGCTTGACCACCTCGGTGCGCCCCTGACTGCAGGCTGCCGTCAATGCTGTAAAACAAAGGAAAATCGCTGATTGATCTACACCTGCTTCGTCTCATCCCACGTGGTCTAATCCCAGTTCATCTCTGACCACTTCATCTACTCTTGTCATTTATAGACAATTTGTGATCCTGTTTTGATTTCCAGCATGGCTATACCCATTTCATCTCCACTCCACTCTGTCTCTCTGAATAGATGAAGTGTTTATGAACCAAATTTTCATTAGACAAAATAAAAAGTAATCAATAGAAGAGGAACCTAGACCAAATTGATAGTAGATCAAGCCCACATGGCACTAGTCTATCTGAGATGTAGACCAAATGCTGGAAGACCATGAGAATATACACCAGCTCAAATCCTAACTATAACCAGAGTGAGATATAATTCCTTAGTATTTGTAGAGACTTTGAAACCTTGGAATATACCCTTACTGCTGTGTTGGTAAAACCTATATCATTCATGCATGACTATGAAATTTACATGACAAGGGGAAATCCTCACAACATCACTAAGGGAAATCCCCAAATATCACAGAGGGAAATCCCCATAATTACATCACTGAGCTTTTATTTTTTTTACCTGTATCTCCATGGAGTGTATCTGGTTCATCAACACTCAAAAGGCTGGTGGTAGGAGAATTAGGATCTGTGAGATCCAAACAGTACGTACAGATCTGTGAGAAATGAAAGCACATAACACTTAATAAAAGGGCCTTGATTTCTATTTACTTACTTAATACCACTAGGATAGTTTGGATTACTTGAATTGAATTAAATTGAATAGGTTAATTGTCCATTAAGGAAATTTGTGATACAAAATTACAATTTACCAAGAGCGTCAAGATGCCTCATCGCTTCAACTCCCCACTACTCATCTACTCTTTGCTGCTCACATATTCAAACTGCCAGGACTTCTTAACTTATCTCATCTAAGTCTTCATTTTCATCAGATTTGCAGTCCTGTTAGGAATCCACCTTACATTACAAAAGATACTTCTCACTCTCATCTATCTCAATCTCACCTTTGAATTTTAATCTCTATCACTCCATCATCCCAACAGTCCTTTTTAGGACTAACCACAACCAAGTTCAAGTTGATGAATCAATTAATAGCAAGACCAAGCATAGAAATATCAGGAATTATTTCTTGATCAAGCAATCCTTGATATCAAAGAAATCAATCTTAAAAACTTGATCACTTTTTTTTCTTTACCTCTTTATGACCAGCTCCTGCCCCTGCTACTAAGGCTTGCTGTGCTACTGATTTATGGGTCAGCTGGGTACGGTCATCTTTCGTCCAATCACATTGAAGGAGGAAGCTCAGGACAGGTAGATGACCATGGTCAGCGGCATGCACCATAGCACAACGTCCACTCTTGTCAGTATGGACAACCTAGTAAAAAAAAGACAATGAACAGTTATTGAAATAACTTCCAATAATTCATACCAAATTGGAGGGTGAGATGTCCAAGGCATGGAATAATTACCAATAATTTCCAACATGCAAATCTATCTAGGACTTGATTGGTCTAAAATATCAAAGTCATCACTAACTTAAAATGATGATGCCCAAACCTAGAAATACCCAGAAACAGTTAAAAATAATATCTGGTTAATTTCCCATAATTACTTTTGCTCAATTTACTCAAGAGATTCATCCCATGCTTAATTTTTCATGCATTCTGCCATATTGCATTTGTTTCATAGCTTACCTTAGACTTCTTAATAAATAACATCCTAACGATCTCTAGGTGTCCACCTGCCGCTGCATGACACAGGGCAGTCATTCCCCGATCACACTCGGCGTCCACGTTAGCTCCAAACTCCAGCAACAATGATACCATCTCAGTATGGCCCTCTCTGGCAGCCACGCACAACACAGGGGCGCAGTTCAGAACGTCTGTCCGCTGATTAGGGGAAGCCCCAGCTAGCAGTAACAATCGGCTAACCTATATGATAAGATAATTCAACAATGTAAAATCCATGCATGATACAGATTAGATGAAACAAGAAAAGAATTGCTTTCCTTGTTTGCATTTTCACAGCAGATGGCACTTTGAAGAGCTACTTATGGAACACAGAAACGACTTTTTGTAATCAATATCAGCGATTGTACTCCTCTTTCAACTTGTCTATTCGCAACTGTGAAGTTCAAAACACTGATCAATATTAGACAACAAATAAAACTAGCAACTATTTTAAAGATATATAATATATTATTTCAATTCATCTATTTCATAATATAGCCATGATCAATGTTCATTATCATGAGACCTTGTGGGTCGAACAACTTACTTTTCCCTCTGAGACTTGTCTCAGTATAAATTAAATTCTATTATTTTATTTTATCTTTACCTTGATATTAGGAAAGAAGATATTCCTCCTCATAACGAGACTAGCCGAGAGGTCTTCAGCGTTGAGCTTCATCCAGATTGCTTGCAGTTCTCTGGCTGTGAAGTGCCCCACAGGGAGGTGGCGTCCTACAGTCTTGTAGATATGAGCTTTCAGGATGTGATGACCTAGCTCGAACGACTGATCACGCCCAAGACGACGCCCTCTACGACTCAACCAGAATGCCATGGAGGCATGCCCACTCCTGAAAGAACATTAAAAACAACAATTAATACATTTTGAGGACAATAAACCGTAATATATCTGTGTTAGAATGTAGAGGTGGCTATTTTGAAGAATAGGAAATATCAATGAGCCTATAAAATAATTGTTGGTAGTCCAAAACATAAGAATTAGGATAAAATTGTGGTTTTATGTTTAACCCCCCCAAAAAAAAAAAAAAAAATTGGTGGAGTTCTCATGGGAGTGGAGTTTACTACTTGGCAATCATCATCTCATATACACATGCATCTCAATCTACAATATTAAAGAACAAGACAAAAGTCACCCCAAAACAGTTGCATGTTATGTATTAAAAACAAAGTCAATTACACTTAAAAATACAGAGGATAATACTTGTGCACATAATGCTCCATATATCAAGGTTGTCAAAAGTTAATCATGTGATAAAGTGTAGTTCCTCCATCAATCACCACTCATGTTGATGAAACTTATGTCTTATTTGCTGATCATTTCATCCCATAGAGGCATAATGCATTATAAGTAATTTTGAGTAGGTGCAAAATGAAGTCATTTCTCATCAGTTTTTTGTCCATCTTTCTTCATCATACGCAGTGATAATTAGAGTCCTTTGTAACATCACAATTACTTTGCTCGTGTAAGATCTAGATGTGCGCACAGTTTACATATGCACTACCATAAAAGTTTTGAAAACAAAAGTTCCCCCCGATAGTTTGGTTAATTCAGTTATTCATTAAATCAAGGTGATGGTAAAATTCCTTTGTTCAGTGTGTAAAAGGGTCATCATGAATACATAACATGCTAGAGTAACAATACAGCCCTGTTACATAAAGCTTAGCGATTGATGGTAAGCCTGATATCTACAAGTGAATTGAATTGAATGATTACTGTGCATCATCAATTGTGAAAATAAGCCCATGATTAATCACTAAGCTTCATGATACGGGGCTTAGGAAGATAGATGTTACAAGTCTACTACATTAAAAAAAGGCTACACCGCAATGTCAATGTATAATCTGTATCGGAAGCAGGGTTTATAAAAATATCAACAACTGGCCAATTGGGTGGAAAAGATAACATGAAGAAAGACAATGGAAAGGATAAATTAATGAAGAGACGAAGAGCATTGCATGAAAGTTATGTTCAATCAACCATTGAAGTTCACAAACACACATTTGAAGTTGATTTGCTATTGTAACCCAACTTTCCAGCAATGCCTTACATTTAATTTTCTGACTTTTCCTTGATTTAAGATTGAACGGAAGTTCCTTGCAATGCTCGATAAGTGTTAGTAAAGACAAGCCTACCATGACAAGACATAACAAGAGGAGATATTATGGTGACACAACATTTGCTCCTGTGACAATTGCTCCGGGCTTTATGTTGTCAAAGGTTAGGGTTGGAAAAGGGTTTCATGAAAGGTTTAGGGTAGGGTATTGTGTTAAGTCCAGAGATGAAGTTAGTCATGAGATAAGTGTGTGGAATTTATAGCGGAACAATTGTCGCCGGAGCAAATGTCATGGAATCGATATTATTGGGTAATGTTGAGATATTCAAACGCATGCGGAGGGTCACAGGCAATCACAGGCAAGCATATTACCTGTAATCACATATATAAGTAGGGAGAGTCCCTGCTTCACGGTTACTTGTTTCACCCCTACACAGAAATGGTTGATTCCACAGGGCAAGGGGAAGTAATAAATACATATTGATGAGGAAAACAAAAGAAGCAAATAAATAAGATATCAAAATCAAATATAGCAGAAAGCAATGGAGCAAGAAAATCATATGATTAAAGAAAAATAGTGGGGATGACAAGCACAGCATGATGTATATACAAGGATTTATTCAAAAGCTGATATATTTTGAATGAATATAAATAGAATATAAATAAAAGAATACAAATTATATAAATATATACAGAAAGGTATTAGAGATAAATATCCAATAGCAACAGCACGGGTGAGATACACAGGACGATACGTACACAACAAATGTTATTTCGTGAAGGTTTTTTTTTTAATGTTTGATAAAGAATTTTAGCAGCAGAGATATAGAACTAATGCAAAATAATATTTTATCAAAGGTACATTGACCTGTCAAATTCACAGTGAATGTAAAGGATGGGATTTCATGAAAGTTGTGAAAACTGACAAGTTTATCATTCCCTGACAGTTACCATAGCAACTGTCTGAGACCAATGACCCATTTCATAAAGGACTTGCAACTGTTGTAACTTTGCCATAATGGCAACTACCATGGCAACAAGGCTCAGCAGCCAATCAGAATCAAGGTTTCTATGGTAGTTGCCATAATGGCAAAGTTACAACAGTTGCAAGTCTTTTATGAAACGGGCCCCAGAGCTCTTCATCCATTCAAAGAAAGGATTTCACGAAAATTGTCAGAATGAATAAGTTTGTCAGTACTGAAACTTTCATAAAGCACCCAAGGAGGGCAGCAGATGGATTCAAACAGGAAGGACTCCCCAAGGCAATTGACATAGTCATGAATAGTCATATACAAATCTTTGAATTGTATTTTTTTTCAGATTCTTGCCTCAATCTTTTTAGTTAAAAAAAAAGAAGAAAAATTGTTCAAGACCATAGTCTAACCTCTGTAAATGGTGTTGACTGTAGTTGGCTTACTGATTGCGCCACACCAATCGAGCTGACTGATGTGTCGAAAATTAATCCACATCCTTACATTTTGTGTTTCCATGAACATTCATGAGACCTACTGAATAAATCCTATTATATCGTCACTCTACGTCAATCACTTCGGTACCAAACTGGAGCCTATACAGTCCTTCCCCATTCGAATACACTACCCTCTGAATCCAAGGCAAGAGTCAGTCCCCTAAACCATGACACAGAACAGTATCATTATCAACTTCATCCTTTTACATACCTGTGATCACAGAGGAACTTGGGATTGTCTCCGTCGTCCCTCCTGATGAGCCACTCCCTGAAGGAAGGGTGGTAGAACATACGGTAGTTGTCTCGTCTGGGGCACAGGAACTCACAGATCAGCTGGAGACGCTGCTGGAATTCCTCCCATTGCATGTAGTCTTTCGTCAAACTGGCATTGGCAGCCTAGAAAACAGAAATGGGCATTATGTTGTAACATCGTCTATGTTGGGGAAAAAAATAAATCTAAATTGAAATTGATTTGGTGTTAAAGATAACTTATTTCACTTAGAATGGACTGTTCAAGACATATGTCTTAAAATTTTAAGGATTGACGACAGTTCAGAAATCTTCTTTCACTTTAATATTTCTCTACAGATTTACGAGGCTGTTAGAAAATGCAGCCCAGTATTTTCCGAGTAACTGTGGCTAGCAAAATTTGACAAAAGTTTCCAAGAGCAAGGATTAGATTTATAAGCTTAATTGTCATTCTAATCATTCACAATTGTGAGACAAGTATAACTAAACTACTTTTCTTCACAATCAAACCATGGACAATAATGTTGGAAAAGTTCCTTTCCATCTCACCTGAAAGAGCAGTTCATCGCTGAGAGGATAGAGGGAAGCTAAAGCTACATTGAGAATTGGGGTAACCCTCTCAAAGGCTCGTATGGTAGGGAACTTGAGATTGCACTGTAGCAGGAAGATTTCAGAGAGGTTAATGGGTAACACCTTGTAGCTGGGACTCTTCATGACAAGGTAGCCTTGCTCTATCAGATCCAAGGTCAGCTTCAGGTATAGGAAACAACCTCGGCTCAGCGATTGCAAGTGACTTCGGAACTTGGCGATCATCGACTGCTCCACTTTCCCATTGAGGGATACATTAGTCCTTAACGTGTTGCTCAACTGCAACCTATGGCTGATGTAGAGCTCTGCATCCTTCTGGATGAACTCCGAGTTTGACACCTTGTCCAGGGATATCCTCTGGATAGGCATCATCTTGGTGAGTTCCGCAAATGAGCTTCGGACGGTGATGACCAGCTTCAGCCACTGCGGGAATCGGGACATGTGGCGTGCCAGGAACGAGGCGATGGTGTCCCCATAGTCCGATTTGTGAAACTCGGCATCACTGAGGCCATCGACGAGGATGAGGCAATTGTCCATTGGTATCTTTCCCTGAGCTTTGAGGAGACTGAGTGGTTCCAATATTCCCTTGATGAAGGCATCGCTGGGGTTCTGGGGTGCACTCTCTCAAGGTGAGGTGTGTCTGTAGCTGGGGTTCATTCAGTAGCATCTCACGATAGACACCGAGACACTGGACAAGCTGGGCAGCCATGTTGTGGATGAACTCCGGAACCAGACATGTAATGCTGTTGTCAGCCTACAATTGAAAAGAACAAAGTATGATTTCAAACATCTTTCACGATCTGATTTTCTTTTTCTTTTGAATTTGTATGCACTACTTCAATTTTCAATAAAGATACATCATCGCCTAGCTGGTAGAAAAATGACGGGTTGTGGATTCTTAGTGTTTGCCAAATTCATGTGTTTGCCAAATTCATGTGTGGCTGGTATGAGGGTGTTAGCTCAAACACGCCCTGCCCAAAATGTACAGTGCATGCGAGAGTTGATGCTCTTCTGCCTGAATGGATTTGACATATATGCAAAATTCTTAAGCCAGGGGTCGAAATAATCTAAATATCCAACCCACCTGACAGACATGGAAAGCAACTACTTGTGAGGCGAGTGACATAAGGGATTGTTCAGACTGTTGCCTTGCTCGTGTCATAGTGCCACTACTGTTGTAGACGTTGCTCTGGGAAGTAGAGTTTGATACATCAGAATTGCCTACAGGAAAACAACAAAGAATAATATTACAAGGTGTGCTAATATAATTCATGAAGGACTTGAAAGGATCTGTGGAACATGACCGTAACAAGTACTGGAATTTGAAGCAAACCAAAATGCTTTTTCAATCCACTGAATAATAACAAAATTATAACAATATCATATTATTACAATTTTACATTACAGTATATTTTTCCTTTCTCAATGGTGGACTACTCTTCCATATTGAAGTATAGGGCTCCTTACTGAGGGGGTAAAGCTGCCCCCTTCCATGAAAGATATCCATGAACAAAATCAAGCCAACCATTTTCAGTTATTTGTAAATCGTTCTTCTGTTGCATTATGATTTATCTCTGATATACAAGAAATGAAACCTCACTTGAACTTGAAATTCATTATAGCGTTACTCCAAAGCAGTGACACAACCGATAACATCATACTTACTTGCTGCAGTGACATGAATATTGCTGTTAATGAGGAGACTACTAAGTGTACTCAGAGACACCATCTTGGCGATGACTGAAGTCTTTCCCATTCCTACATCACCCAGTATCCCTAGCCCCTTCAGCTTGGCCGCTAAGGTCGGATCCTTGCCCAAGCAACGCTCCATCTCTGGGAACAGCCACTCCCGTCCAACGAAGGCAGATTTCTGGCTGAAGCCCGGAATCTCAAAAGTCATGGGACGCAGGAGTAAGTGCGTTGGTTTTAACGCTTGCATACGAGCTGAATAAAGAAACATTTGAATCAAAGATCTACTGACTGCATACTCGGCTCTAAACATAATTTTGAATATATGACAAATTTAGTGTGTATAGGAAATACATAATCCACTTTATGTATTTTACAGAATTTTAGAATTCATCATAGACAACGTGCAAAGGAAAAATATAACTTTTAAGATAATCATTTGTGTGTTTGCCAACCACAGCACCCAAATATCTGTCTGTGACAAAATGTGTTTAGCTCTTTGGAGAAACTTTGACCTTAGATTGAAATCTTTTTTGTGCAAAATGAAAGCACACTGATATGAATAATTTGTGGAATTCTATTCTTTTGAAAGTGTCAAAGATATCAAATAGTAATGTCAAACTATTTCCTTATAGAAGTCAAGAAACCAATTTCTATCAACTGTTGTCTTTGACTTTGAACATTGCATATGTGTTTGAAGTAATTAGCCATGCAAAATATTCCACTATCATTTTGCACCCTTCACAATGAAACATAAAAATATGCAGCATATCTCACTGCTATTTTTTTGTAGGCCTTCCAAATTTCTTTTTCCTCAAATTTCTGCCTTCGACAAAGTGACCAAGTCTAGACCCATGTTATGTAGAGAATACTGTACAAGATATTAAGCACAAGTGCTTATTTTCTGCAACAAACCAAGTAAAAATTAACTAAGGACTTATGTATTTGTTTTAAAGGCCTAGGACCCCGTTTCATAAAGACTTCTCATTACAAAAATTGCACAATTTCTATAAAAAGCTTACCATCAGCCAACCAAATGACCGATTTCAGTAGCTTTAAATTGTTATTGCAGATTTGTTATTATAACAAGTTTCATAAAACGGGCCCCAGATCGGGTATACTTTTGAATCACTAGTAATCGTAACTGTAACAAATGTTTTTTACACCTGTTGTCATGTGCTTATATCAACAAACCTGTGATTCACAAACATAAATGAGCAATGATTTGTGATAACCATTCCACCATTGTAATCATAAACTCTCGATCTACATGTTGGAATCTCAGTATGCCCTTCTGTACTGTATAACCACAGCAAAATATTCTATTGCAATTGCAGCCGAGAATGAAAGTAAAACACATACATGAGAGCAACTACCAGTGCTGAAATGAACATGTAGAAAAAAAGCTGGTACTTTGTGGCTTTTTTTCGAATCATACCCTGGCTGTATCCAAAACAAAAATTAGTTTCCAAAATAAAGGTAAAGAAAGAATTTGCGTAAATGTGATAGATGCACCGCAAACCATATTTATGAAGCAGAAGTGAATAGCAAAAGTGATTTGCAAATATAGATGAGAAAGCAACTAGTAGTGATTGCATCATCGAACCATAGATCATAATCTTCACAAGTCTTATTCCATCCATAAAGGTACAGCGTTTTAGGAGACATTTTTTGCTGTTTCTCATCATCCTGTTTGCAAGCAATCACATGGAATGTGATTAGAATGGCAAAAATGTACTGAAAATAATAGATACCAGTTCCAGTGCAGTTTATGTGCTATTCCTGAAAAGTATTTTTTTTTTGTATAATCAACTTTTCTTGAAACAAATCAAACCAGATATATACACAATATACATGTATTTAAGAATTATTGAGATGATGTGTAAAACAAAAGGCAGAACAGGGCCCCATCTTACAAAGATTTACAATAGCAATTGTGGACAGCCAGCAACGTTAAAATGTATTATGCATTTTTGTTCAAAATATTTACCTTCTTGCAGCCGGATGATACCAACCTTTCATTCATATTTTTTTAATAATGTCAACACTGAAACACAAAAAACATTTTGTAAACACTTTTTGTTTTGGATATTACTGCTTATAAGAACTGGTCCATTGAACCAATAGTGTTGTCTTTATTCATATGACCAGTTTCATTTGAAACTGAATGATTGCTACCTTTAAAATCTGGACTGAGCTTATTGCCATTTTCCTTGTCTCTTAGTGACCTCCTAGTGAAAGTGCGTCGACCTTGAAGCAATGACATGTCATCTGTGGCTTCTGGACTGGAAGCAGAGGTTGCTATAGAAACCAAAGACCATGGGGGGAGGGCAAAGTAAAATCATGTGGAAAATTGAAGTGCTAAAAAGTGAGGATCTTGAAAGATCGAAGCAAACAATTTTGAATGCTGACAATGAAAAGATATTTAAATCATGAAAGATGAAAATACTGAACTCATGCACTGCAGAAAACATGTTAGCATGCTGTACACAAAAACTCACATATAGCTTCATCTTAATTCACAATTTAAGGTTATTTTTCCCCTTTTTCTTAACAATATACCACAATACAAGCAACATGCACACAATTTGATTTTGGAAAAAAGGCTTCTTTAAAAATCAAAATCCCTGCCCAATTTAATTTGGTCAGAATAAGAGCATGTTTACTTCCACATTATTTACATGCAATTAGAAGTTTTGCATTTGAGTCTTATATAAAGTTTCTATGACTCAGATATAAATTTTAGAAATATGTGTTAAAGACATGAAAATATATTGGCACTAAACCGTTTCCCTCACACAAATGTAATGAATATGCGCATGATTGAAATACGTAATCTTCTAAAATGTGATACAAACAATATTTCGCACTTCATGCTCACAATACTGCAAATGACTGACAAAAATAAACAAAGCAAAATGTGACAAAATGGCTGCCAATTTCAGCTGTGCATGTGACATAAACGAGCAAGGTGGAAGTGAATCACTTACTTGATGCAGAGCGCAACCTAGCCTGAGAGACAAGGGTGCCACGCCCACTGAGATGAACCTCTTGATTGGTGAAATTCACTCTTTCAGAAACCACAATAGGATCCTGCTTCTCCCCTGAGGAGCTCTCCTGTGACCTCTCACCCTCATCAACGACCTCTGATCCTTGACCTGAACTCTCTGCGATATTGGACCTCTTATCGCTGGGTGCCATCGAGAGTTGACCATTTGGTAATGACTGCTGAGTGGCCAATTTGACCTGGGGTTGTTTGGTGGAGTTTGGACGAGGATTTGTTGAGGTTTGATGAGTCTTTGGGGTGCTTCTTGGTGCCTGCCCTAGTCTAAACTGTTTGCCTACAAAGTGTGAAAGGATATAAGGTGTATTTCAATAAAAGCTGAAAATCATAGAACTTGTAACAAGACTATTTTAAGAGCATTTCCATCAATTAAATGTCAGCAACAAAACTATTGAGATCAATTTTTGCAGTTCACTTAACTTATCTTATGTGTTAACTTTCAAACTTTCCATTGTGAAGTCATATAAATGGTGTTGCCATTAATCACAATGTAGGAGGAAATAAAGCAAAAGTTAGTTGAAGGATTTTCCCAACCATACACTTTATTTTTTCAGGCAATTACAGGAGCGGATCAAGCCCAGATTAGACACAATAGTTAAAGAGTGTACAACTATTGCGCACAAAAATTCTGGCCCTGAAATGGTATTGTATCCGACCAGAATAGATCTGCCTAAATATTATAGTATTAACTCTTCATATTGTTACATTTGACAAAAGAAATATGAGAGAATAATTACCTTCTATGTTGGCCATCACATCCCTTGGACTTGTAGGAGTTGGTGGGGCCTGCATAGATGACATATCATAGCCTTCCATAGAGGATACGCTCGTGAACGATGTATCTCCTACAGAAGATGTAGTACTATTGAATGAAATATTACTAGTATCAGCAGAGGAATCAAGAGAAGCTCCACGTTGATGACTGGTGTTCATGATCTTTCTAGGGTGGGCCATCTTTGGTTTGATCCTGTCCACACTCTGTTGCCGCATGTGGCCCGACCCGGGTTTGTTAACATTATTTGTGCTCCTTACGTTGGAGTCGTTGGTTCCACCAGGTTTCTGCAAGTTTGGTGCGGTGTTACCGTTAATCACCGCATCACCAGGTCTACCCTTCACCCCACCTTCTAGTAACTGTTGTAGTCTATTCTCCAGGCTAGGGCCACCTTCATTACCTGGGCTCTGGTAGCTAGCAGGACGACCCTGAGATCCTGTCTTTGGTGCTTGGCCTCTGTTGTTCTGCTTGCTACGGGATTCTAAGGTATTGGACCGCATGCCTGCAACCAGGCCAGTTCTGTTGTGGTTTGTACCATTGGCATAACCTGTCCCAGACTTCTGTTCTTGCGGTCTCTGTGAAGAGTTGTCCGAAGGCAGCTTCCCTACTCTATCCTGCATTCCTGGTAATGGTGGTGGTTCTGACTGCTGCAGTTGCTGCTCGCCTCTGTTCTGACGTGAAGCAGTTGTTGGTATTGATTGCACTGTTGCGAATCTTTGGTCCGTCATTGTTTGAATTTTCCCTTGAACTACCCCATTCCCATGAGCCTGTTGTGGCTGTTGAAGATGTTGTTGTTGCTGCTGCTGCTGTTGTTGTTGCTGTTGCTGACTGAATCTCTGCTGCTGCCATATATTCTGCTGCATTTGATGCATTTGATGGTGCTGTTGAAGCTGTTGCATTTGCTGCTTCTGCTGGAGGTACATTTGTTGATGAGTTTGCTGTATTTTTAGTTGATACTGCTGTTGCTGCATGTGCATTTGATGCATTTGCTGCTGTTGCTGCTGCTGCTGTTGTAGTTGCTGTAACTGTATTTGGTTTCTATGTGGTACTTGTTGCATTGGCACCTGCGGTGCTCCCTGAGATGGTACGTTAGTCACTTGTTGTTGTATATGTCTTCCACTGACAGCAGTAGTCCCTTCATTCAAGCCTGCTCCAGAACCTTTCCTCTCAGAGCCCCTCCCACTTCCCCTACCAGTTTGACTGAAACCAGTCTGAGGGTTCTTCCCCCTTCCGCTTCCTTTTCTACTATGATTAAAACCTGAAGGTGGATTTCCCCCTCGGCCACTCCCACGTCCTGTTTGGTTAAAGCCAGGCTGAGGAGGCTGCTGATTGTAATTAATCTGATTATCGCTTGGATGCCGAGGGACCTTTGATAGAGGTTCCCCGTCTCCATCTTGAGTTCTACTAGGATGCCCCGGTATAACTACCATTCCTCCGAGCATTGGATGTCTCTGCTGCTGCTGTTGGTTAAGGCTATGTGCCGTTTCCTTGCCCTGCGTCATCTTGGCATTGTGACCATCCCCTGCTGTGGTCACCCCAGGTCGTAGAGATGGATTGATGTTTTCCTGGTTAGGGTCTGGAAGCGCATTCCTTTGCTGAGGTTGTCTAGGTGGTGGTAGCTCTGGGGGTTCAGGACCCGTAGGAGGTGGTGGCGGTCCTGGAGGCAAGCCAGGTGGTGCACTTCGAGGACCTTGACTGAAGAGAAATCCCAGCCTGTTGATAAGAGCTTCTGCCGCCTCTGCAGGGGCCGGAGGAGGAGTGCTAGTGTCTCCTGTGGATATCAGAATAACAGAAAATACATGAGAAACAATCCAAAATCTTCACTTTCACAAAATCATTTTTTTATATTCCTACAGGGAAGATGAATAAATACTGGATAAGATGTTGAATGTTGAGGATCAAAGATGGAATAAATGAAAAAAAGATAAAAACATAAATAGGGCATAAATAGCTTACTCATTAGCAAACCAACCATATATGTCCTGCATTATGAAAAGGCTTCAGGCTTCAAAAGAAAGTTGATAGTGAGAATACATTTAATGCAAAAACAAAATAAAGGAAGAATATCTGATTGAATGCAACAAAATATGAAAATACTTACCTGATTTTCTTATTTACGAGATAACTCATACATCTACTTGATTTGCTAGTTCAGCCCTCTGGACTGCCATACCCGAATAGAACTCCCAAGGATTTAAAAAGCGCGAGCGCGCCCTCTCCCGTTCGAGTAGGCTTACTACCCATGATCACCGCGCAATTAGCGTCCATCTTCCTCACCTTTCGCAAGCCCATACGTTGAAACATGTTGCTACGCAAGGCGGAGGGTCGGTGGGAGGGTATCAAGTAGATGTATGAGTTATCTCGTAAATAAGAAAATCAGGTAAGTATTTTCATAATTTACTTCAATAACTCCATACATCTACTTGATTTGCTAGACCAGCACGGACTCAAACCGTAGGGAGGCATGTTTTCAATTGTAAGCCTAAGAAAATTTAAAAGAAAAAACAAAAACAACGAAATTTAGGGAGAGGGGGAAAAAGCCGCAGCTGCTTTAAGCGCCGAAGCAGCAAATCTCGCCTCGCTGGACGGAATGTCCTTCAAGTAGAAAGAAGTGAAGGAGTTAGTTGAGCGCCAAAAGGCGGCCCTCAAAAATGTCCTTGAGAGGAATGCCCTGTATACTCAGGAATACTAAGTATCATGGGCCCTCGGCCTAGTGTCAGGAGAACAACATCACCTGCTGACTAGAGCGTAAGAATTGAAATTTGTTGAAAATTTCAACAAGAATCGTGATCGGAAAACTGAAGCTTTTAAGGCTCAGTAAGTGATCAATCGACCAATCTGAGAAGGCGAGATATCTCAGAACCCCTACCGAAATTTAAGCGTGCCGCTTGCTAGTAACTAGCATGCGACTAGCAGGGCACTCGCTTAATAAGCGAGTGCATGCTAGCGAACAGTCCCTGCTCGCTAAAAGATCGCTTAACTATTACTCTGCACGCATATCACACGCTTATTAAGCTAACCGCATGCTAGTTACTAGCATGCCGCAAGCTTGCGCAAGCTAGTCGCACGCTTCCCGCAAGCTTGGAAATTTCTGTAGGGGAAGCCTCCGCGTGGGAGAAAGCGCCCAGAATTCGATATCTGTCTCAAATGCGTGAGGGCAGAAATCTGCAGAATTCTGATAGAGAGCTGTGGTAAAAAGTTACTAGCGGTCCGAAGGGGACTAGGAACGACGGAGAGTAGGGATTTAGGAAGAAAACCACTCGTAAGGCAGACAAGGGTCGAGAAAGCGACTGAGTGCCATCCTGTTAATAAGGAATGCCGCGGACATGTTGCCTATGTAGAATAGAGCAGTCTGGTCAAAACAGCTCAACCGGGCGTGTCAGGGATACAGCGCGGTACACATCACGACAAAAGTGTGTTAGACCGAGTGATCGAGAGAGAACTCAGGATCCCCTTTCTCCCATACTGATTGAAGCACCCATCTGAGGGTGCAGTGCCCGCGGTGGAAGAGGTGGCTTGGCTCAAGCCACCATCGCCGAGAGAGCCCGTGAGGCTAGGCTGCGATGGCTGTCCGCTGGGCGGGGGAATCCCTAGCAGCAGCAAGTGTACGCCAGAGGGAGCTGGCGAAAAAAAATCTGTCACGATATTACGTGTAAACGACCATCAAGAGATGCTCTAAACGAACAGACATCGCCAGATATGATACCTCAACCGTTACATTCCCAACGGAATCGAATGAGGTAGCAACGGCCCTGTCCTATCAAGTTAGGGACGGAAACTGGCTAAGAGTGTCGAAGTCCTCGCTTGAAGAAACAAGCGAAGGAGACTTGAGGAAGTAATCACAAAATTTCCATCAGTCTGCGGTGAGAACCAGTTGTTTATGAAAACAGTCACAAGGCCTGTTTCTCAGGTGATCGTAAGAGCGAGCACCGCCGGCGCCGGTTGCGGCAGCGTGGAACAGTCCGATATCGGTAAGATAAGGAGCTCCAAAAAACTGCGGGGGGCGGCAAAAATGACGCCCTAAGCAGCGGGGGATGAGAATCTAAATTTCTAAAAGAAGAACTCCAGTGAAGTAAATCACTTACATGGAGAGGCTCATCCACAGTCGGCCCGAGAGAAGGCGGGTCGTAGTGATCGTGGTTAGGAAGGCATAAGCATACATCCATCCACTGTTACATCATCCTCGGTCGTGCGGTGACCCTGGCCACATGCCTTGCATGGAAGGAGGATGAAAGCAGCATGCGGGGCGACTCGAGTGTGCCGTGAAAAAATTTCTAAGAAAGAAGCCGATTCGACTAACGGGCACGGTAAAGACATCCACCGTAGACCACTCCGCACAAGGAGGGAGCGGCGGAGACGCCCGCAAGATTGACCCACATAGAGGGCAGTCTATAAGATAGACAGTTAGAGCTCGACCGATGGTCTGGCGGTGTACAGTTTGGTGTGAACTCGCCGACCCGGTACGGTGGGTGTGCCCAGAAAGTAGGCATAGAATGCCGACAGAGAATCCTGGGGCTTTAAACAAGTTTGAACGCGCGTACATAGCCAACAATCTCATGAGATGTACGGCGGTTACTTTCCTCCGAGATGATGTTTACCCAACCGGGAAAGACTCGGGGAACAGCTGTGAATGTCAACAGGAGGGATATCTAGCATATGAAAAGCTGATTCCTTCCACGTATTCGGTGCGGGTGCTGCCGGCGGTGTCCGGGGGGACGACCGGTGATGGCAGCTCGGGCAGGGTTCGTACGAGCCGCCCGAATACGAGACAAATAGGTTAACATAACCATAATGCACCGGGTGGTGAAGGCATAGCGATTATTAAGCACAGGAGAACTTTTAATCGCCGTGACATTCAGATCCGATATACATACTCATAAGCTCGGAGAGCTATGAGATAGTGAGACATACCGCTGAGCGGTGATGGTGCTCATATCAGAGTCGCCCTCTCTTCAGCGGCGATCGCTGGAGAACGGGTGTCTGTACTAGCCCTGACTCTGGCGTTGCAAGGGTAGGAGCTAAGTAAGACAGGGCACCCTTACTTTCGAATAGAAAGTGAGGTTCAGGCCAGAAAAGCGACGGTCCCGTCGCCTGGGCGGACGGTCCGCGGACGTGATAGGTTGTCCTCTCAAAGCAGCCAAACATTCTCACGAGAGAAGTGCGGCATGCGGTATGTAAGAGATTCATACCTCCAATCTACGGGCCCGCTTAGGGGGAAGAATGGAGAGAGTTACCGCTGAAGGAGTCGTCGCCGTATGTGAGCTTGACGTAGAGGGCGAATTCGGGAGTACCTGCATAATAATCGCCCCCCCCCCCTGCCTCTGCCTTCTCGCTAGCCTCGAGAGGCTTGAAAATTTCGAGACGGCGGCGCCGGAGCCTGGCGCTTCCGGGCAGCAGCAGAGCGGGGGTGGGTTTACACCCACGGAGCTGGCGGCTTCCTCGTCGTAGGAGCCGCCTCGTCTAGAGACGGGACCCCGTCACTCTCCGAGACCCCCAATTCGGCCGATTGAGCTCGGAGCGCCTGAAGAGGCGGGGCGAGAAAATATGGACTCCCTTGCTTCATCAATACCCCCGCTCGGAGGGTAGATGTGAGGTAGATACTTGTCAAGCAGCGCCTGAGCGCTTACTGAAAAGTCGACCGCGGGATAGGGGTTGTCCTCGTAAAGGGAGTCTCGCTCTATGGACTGAACCGGGGGGTTGTCCAGTAAGCGCCGGGGTGGCCCCGCGTGTCGGCTGGGACACGTGCTCTGAGATCGACGAAAATGCTGGAAAGCACACGCGATCTTGGGGCACCCGGTTAGTCGGTGCACTGGCTGGCGATTTAACAGAATCGCTCGAGGATTTCCCGGGTGTCTGGTGGTTATTGCCCACTTGTCTCGGTTGATGCTCAGGGGCATCGGGGTGAGTAGACGTCGAGGGTGGGGTGAACCCGCACTACTCGAAAGCAGAATGTAGCAGCATGAATAGCTGTAACATCTGACCACCGACACAAGGGTCTGAAGGAGGGACGCCCATGGCAACAGGGCTGGCCGACCTCACCTTCGACCTCTTCTTCTTCGCGGCCTCCGCCGGTGTGGCCGGGGCAGAAGAAGGCACAAGAGGCACGGGTGATTTCTTACGATTTGCCGCCCCTGGCAGGGCGGCCGTCAACAACGAAACTTCACCCGAATCTGACGGGGTCAGATTGTGGTCACAGTCTGATGTGTGACGCCTCTCGCGGTAGCAGAATGTAGCAGCATGAATAGCTGTAACATCTGACCACCGACACAAGGGTCTGAAGGAGGAACGCCCATGGCAGCAGGGCTGGCCAACCTCTCCTTCGACCTCTTCTTCTTCTTCTCTTTCTGCTGGCTCCGCCGGCGTTGCCGGGGGCAGAAGAAGGCATGAGAGGCACGGGTGATTTCTTACGATTTGCCGCCCCTGGCAGGGCGGCCGCCGACAATGAAACTTCACCCGAATCTGACGGGGTCAGATTGTGGTCACAGCCCGATGTGTGACGCCTCTCGCGGTAGCAGAATATAGCAGCATAACATGTATGACTGTACATCTGGCCACCGATAAGAGGGTCTGAAGGAGGAATGCCCATGGCAACAGGGCTGGCGACTGGACCTCTCCTTCTCCTTTCTTTCTTTCTTCTTATTTTGCGGGCTCCGCCGGCGTGGCCGGAGCAGAAGAAGGCACAAGAGGCACGGGTGATCTCTTACGATTTGCCGCCCCTGGCAGGGCGGCCGCCAACAACGAAACTTCACCCGAATCTGACGGGGTCAGATTGTGGTCACGATTAGATTGTGGTTACAGTCTGTGTGACGCCTCTCGCGGTCAGGGGCTGGGCGATCTCTCCCGATGCTGTCAACGGAGGACGACTTATACGGCAGAGATCCTGACCTGTGCCGGGGGGAGAGAACCGCACTCTCCCCCGGACTTCTGGTGACCCGGTAGCCGGTGGGTCGCATAGCCCTATGGGTGCTGCGGCGGCAGGACCTAGTTTAGGCTTGGAAGCCTTGGCTACCACTTTTTCCTTTGTCCGAGACCGTGGCACCACAGTCTCGGCCTTCCTTCTCTTAGCATCCCGAATCTGCGGTCGGATGCTGATCGACGCACCCTCATACTCACCGCCGCTGGGCGCTCACCGCGCGGCGTCCCTCCTGCTCGCCTGGAGGCGGCCGACTTCTGTAACTTGCAATCGGGGCGGTCCCCGTGGAGGGCACCAGGTCCTCTGGGGCTGTGTTAGTCCCATTCAAAGATACCTCTCTCTACCCTGAAAAAGGAAAAACAAGAATTTTTCTTTTTCTTTTTTTTTTTTTTTTTTACAAAGATCTCGCTTAGATTAAAAGTGGAGACCGGAGTGGTCTTTCCCTCCTCCTAAAAGGAGTTTGTTTGAGCAAACAGAACAAAACAAGAGGGGAGGGGTAGGGAGGAAGAAGAACCTAAGAATAGTTTAGGTATCTGCCTGTAAGAAAAAGGAGGTCGGAGACTTTGAAAAAAGAAACTCCTACAAGGTTCCCCTACTATATTCTCTTTTTTTTTTTTTTTGCCCGAAGGAAAAATTCGAAACAAAAATTCAAAAATGAATGCAAGTTCAGAAGAGAACGAAGTTTCCACCTGCGAAGAAACACAAAAACAAGCATTTCAGAGCAGGAAGAAAAGGGATTGAGAGACAAATAATTCCAGATTAGAGAAATTTTACGATAATTTCCAAGAGGAAAAAAAAGTAACCTCCTGTGGAAAGGTAAAGAAATTCAGAACAGGAGGAAGGAGGAACGTCTCTAGTAACGATTCCAAGAGGAAGAACGACACAGTAAATCCTCAAAGGGAATCGTAGAGCCCGCCTGTCGAAATAAAAAAAAATATAAGACTAGGAGGGAAGAGGGAATTGAACGAAGAAAACAATTCCGGGACAGGTCAAAAAAAATTTCTAACAGGAAGGAGACCCCACCTGTAAAGAACAAAAAATTTTTTTTTTTTTTTTTTTTAGGGGGATTGAATAACCAAACAATCATCAGGTATAATTGCGTAAGCCGAATTAAACAATCCCCGAAGCGTCTGTGAATAAAATATTAATCAAGAATTTTATTCAGAACAGAAAGGAAAAGGAATTGAGCTTTAAGATCCGCCTGTGAATAAAATATCAATCAAGAAATTTATTCAGAACAAAAGGAAAAAGGAATTGAGCTTTAAGATCCGCCTGTGAATAAAATATCAATTAAGAAATTTATTCAGAACAGAAAGGAAAGAGAATTGAAGAATTAATCAATCAATAATCAATCGAAAATCTTAATAAATCAATTCCAGAAAGCAAGGAAGGAACAGAGTTGAAGATCCCAACCTGCAAAAAGAAATAACAATAACACCCTCGACAACAAAGTGTAGAGGCTGTCTAGAATTTAATTCAAAAACGGCACCAAAGGCCACCACGCTTTGAACGTGAAGAACAATAACCATGACAGGTGGTGAAGGCTTGCTGCCACGTAGGCAGGCCAAGCCCGGTGCCTCGCGAACGCGCTAGCGCGATGCGGCGCGACGAGAACTCAAACGTTAGAAAAACAATTTAAGTGTCTCCAAAAACACGTCTAAAAAGTCACGCCAAGTGTAAATTCTGAACACAATCTTACACACAAATGGAAAGATTGAAATTAAAAGGAGAATGCACCACAGATAAGCAAAAATAATATACCAAAGCTCAAAAAGATTTGAGCTCTTAGGAGACTTATCTGAGCACGTCTTGACAGGTGGCTTGCCGAAAGCAAAAGAGGAAGATGGACGCTAATTGCGCGGTGATCATGGGTAGTAAGCCTGAACGGGAGAGGGCGCGCTCGCGCTTTTTAAATCCTTGGGAGTTCTATTCGGGTATGGCAGTCCAGAGGGCTGAACTAGCAAATCAAGTAGATGTTATATGAAGTTAATTACGAAGTAAAAAGGAGAGAAAATACTGTACCATGGCACGAGTCACAGAGGCTGGCATTCTCTGGGATGTCCTCATAATCTGAATCAGTGCCAATATTTGATCCAGGTCCAACGGGTGGGGCAGCTGCAGGAGGAGGAGGAGGAATGAAGAATTTGGGGGGAGGGCCATCACAAGACTTGCTCAAGGGTAAATCTATATACAGAAGTTTGAGAGGTAAAATCATAGTAATGAAGGAGGAAAACGCAAATCATAAATAGAGGAGTGAATAAATGAGAGGATTCATGCAAAGGATATTTTCATGATGCAGAATAGAGTTGTGTAACCAATTTCAGTATGTACAGATTCTCATTTGAAAGCCTGACAAACACTTATTTATCATAAACTCATAAAATATTAAATAGATACATTAATGAATAAATAAATATAAAATATATACAAAAATAAATATACAAATATTTCAGAATTGTATTTTTATACAAAAGGATCTAGGATTCTCAGACATTTTGAAAAACATTGGCAAACTAATCAAGATACTTAATCCAAATCATTCCAAAGTTCAATTATTCTTCTTCATTTGGTTACCCAATACATGAAAAAATTCATGGATAGATCAGCAAAGATTTTAGAAAATCTGTACAATTGGTGTGTTGTAAATGAATAAAATATTAATATGTGAACGAATTGAAACTCATCTTCACATCATCAAATCCAAATGCATACATGAGCCAAGTTTGAAGTCGGTCGTTAATGTTTATAATATTGAATGACTGGATATTTTACTTGAAACATTTGTAGATATTGGCATTATGATTCAGGGTAGGAAATTTTTCAGGGCTGTTTTTATATCTTTTGCCACATTAGGGTGATTACTGAATAATTGGGGTTATTTCTTTCACTTCAAGGGCTACTTCATTTGCTCAATGAGCAATAATGCTGTAAAAGCATATATGCTGTATGCAGAATAATGATGTTGTAAATGTTCTTGAATATTGTTTGTGGCAGATATCAAGGCAACTTTAGACTAGAAATTTGATGTGTCCAAAGGACACAGATGCCCCAGCTTAACATGATCAGAAATCTATTCAATGTGGTTGAACTTAATACCATGCAGAAACCAATATGCATATATAATGAACAAATTTAGACCTTTGAACCAACTCCCATGTATAATGAGCTATGACCTTTGACCTTTGGACTCCGAATTCGAACTTAGCCTGTATTTTGCTGTCGTCTACCTACACACCCAAAATTTTCATAATCCATTAAATATTTTTCGAGTTATTGCATGGAAACCAAGTGGGGGTCAGACGGAAGGACGGACAGGGGCAACGCTTAAAGCTAAATGATAGTAGTTGCAGTAAAACACTAATTTCGTGAGAAAGTCTGTAAAACTAGGGTTAAGTATGACTATATCATCGTGGATCTAGATCTGGTACAGTTACATAAACTGAACTTTGTGAAATCATAAAATCTAAGCTAAATACAATCACATTGAAGATCACCAACACAGATAGGCACACGTGGGACAGTGTACATTATTATTGCTGGAATAAAGACCCTACGGAAGTGACCGAATCCGCGCTTATTTTGCTTATCTCTCAGCAATCAATTTCTTCCAGAATCCTTTGGCACATATTTTTTATTCATACGAACACTTGGGTGTTCATTATATTATTATTTTCTGTAAAAAGTGATTTTGAGATCGTTACCAGAACTGGAATTTACCTTTAATGCCCCCTCAGGACTTTAAAAAGATGGCTACCCAAAGCATTCCATTTTGCAGATTTTAGCGGCAATCTTGGCGCTGTCATGAGAGCAAAATTTCCCCGTCACCTTCATGTATTTTTTTTCTAAATATTTACCTGTTCTATCTTGCTTCTGGATGGGGTATGAGGGTATAGGTGGTGTGTTCACACGAGGCTCCTCAAAGAAACGTTTACTTCTTTGACCACTAGCGATTGAAACTGAAAAGAAAGATGAAATAAAGAACAATTTAAAATATAAATCATATAAAAAAATGCATATTTTAGAAGTAACATATATACTTCTTAATAATTGTTCCAGTTGATACAATTTGCAAGAAAAACAAATCATTCATTTTTTAGTGAGGAAAATTATGAAACATTGATTTTAAAGTTAAAATAAGTTTTGCCCCGAAATGACACTGAGATATACTTCAGTCTGAGTGAGATATAAGTCTGGTGAGAAAATATAAAAGCTTCCATTTCATTAGGGCCGTCTGACACCAAATTTATTGTGGGAGCCCTAATATTCCAAATATTTTACAACTATGGCACATGAACTCTTTGTGTGAACTTGAAGTGTATTAAAGTTGTTTTTAATACTTTCTATCAGTAGTGACAGTTTGCCCCCACCTTAACCAAGCATAATTTTTTATCTCCCATACAAACTATGCGGATTGCCATAATCAGGCTTTTGTATATTTTCAACCAAGAAAAGTATTTAATAAATTGCACATGAATGCCTTGCATAAATACTTCAGAGAAATGAACATCAAGGATACACAATTTGTCCTTTAAGAAAAGGATACTCCAGCTACATTGAGGTCTATATTGTTGAAGAGGAATAGGAAAGAAAGCAGATATTTCCAAAAAATAACTGCCATAGACAGAGGTAAATTTATTGCCTACGCAGTCTGATGTTATTAATAAACAAAGATTTATTTTCCTGCTAAAGGAGAGGGAGAAAGTAGGGTAGATGCTACTGATACACTTGATCAGGAAAGGTAGGTTGTTTCACGTAGTCTACTGCAAGTTAGGCTGAAGTGCCAACATGCATATGAGTTTTAATGTGTAATATTATTTGATGATATGTGGTATAATACATGTATGTCACATACTACATAAAGCTGGGAATTTGAATTCAGTTTTAAGTCAGACTTAATTATCTTTGTGAAAAACTCCCTATTTTTCCCTTTTTCCCCGTAAAATAATGTCGGAAGTGATTTGATTCCTCCGGGAAACTGCAGAACCACTGTTACGATAATTTACTTTATTGTGATTCGATACATTTTATCATCAAAATTATCAACATTGATATTCCATAGTAAATTACAAAAGAAACAGTGAATGAGTGATGTACAATACCAGCTCCTTCTTTGCATACAGGCAAGGATATGCTTCAAATTGTTTTGGGAGGAATTACACAAAGTTTCATTCTTTTACTTTTTTATTTTATATCTGATTTAGATGAAATTGTACATTACGCTTGTTTGATTTTTTTCCCTTTTATTCAAATAAAATCATCGTTGCAGTGGATTTGGCCTTTAACACAAGAACATAAACTTTTTCTTCAATACATGTATTCATAAGCACTTTAAAAAATAATAGAACTACCTTAAAATTGACGAAGACAAAAATGAAAGAAAGAATGGAGTGTATGAAGGGTAGATACTTTCGATAGATCATTGACATTTTATCATTTCCTGATCAAAATGTCTTGATGAAACTGCATTAGAAAAAAAAACACACATAAAAAACAAAACTCCTTCTCAGAAGGTTAGTTTCTCGTAAATTGGCAATATCTCAGATAATGGCATCGATATTGCTGGCATTATCCTAGTCAGGATGCTTCCTACAGCATCGCACTCATATTTGCCTCCCTCTTTTACGTAAGCGGCCCTTCCATAAAAACATCTAATGAATGCAATTTTAGCTGACCTGAATAACAAGGAGGGCTAGGCTATCTACTATTTCCCTTGGTATATAGCTAAAGAGGTATCGGCTCCATGACTTCAATACATAGGCGTGTCTCCTCGAAAAATGTCAACGACAATATTGTGTAGAGTTTCATTAACAGAAACTTGTTGCATAATGGGTACGTAAGATTATGTGAGGTAATGGAATCTTTGTTCATCAAATATTCCTTTGTTTAGGTTTATTCCATTTTTCACGAACATACATTTACAACAATGTACAATGACATGGCAGCAAATTTCTAAAGGAAACATATAACATATAAACAAAAACCAATGCTTGAGAACTACCCAAGCAAAATATTATTTCTCCCTATCGGTTGTTGAAATACAATTTTATACGAATTCACTCTATGATGGTAACATATTTGAATTACATACACGTACAATGTGTAGTTATGCTTCAAAAGCTGATTGTATTTTTTGTGGTACATGGCCTGGAAGGAACTTGAATTACACCCTTGAAGAGTGTTGTTACTCAAGGCACATTTTTCATTAGCCCTTGTTTACAAAATACAGTACTGCACTATTTCAGATCCGGCAAATTGTCCAGCGAGCAATCAAAAGCCTACTTCTAATGAAGACGCAATCTATTCCCCCTGCTTCACCACGGCTACAGTGATCAGGTATTCAGGAATTCCTTCCTACTGGGTACCCACTTACTACACCTGGGTGGAGAGTGGCAAATATAGATAAACTTATTCAAGTCAATAACTTGGATGTATCTGCCTGATTTGCAAGTCAGTATTAACTTGCGCTTTAACCCGAATAGGATTAAGCAAACTCGGGCTAATGGGGAATCATCTAGTCATCGTCGGTTCGCTGAGCTCTGTAGGGGGATGAATTATTTCTTACTAACCCCCCATATCATATCTGATGAAAACGTAATGAGAAGGTCTCCACATGCTGATGAGCTTCAAATCAAATCGGTTGAAGTGTACTATAGGCATCCATGCATACTCAGCATAATTTGGGAACAGGGAAGAGGCTTGTACCTATCCTTGTTTTGTCGCTAAAATATCATGATATCATAAAGCCATTGCATATTACAATATTCATTTCAGATGGCGATGCATGGACATAGGAATCTGTGTTTTGTCTATAACTGTAGGCGGATGTAGCAGGAAGAACATATCAAAACTGAAACTCACTATCAATTACCATATTGTTATTTATTAAACTCATCAATAAAAGTAAAACCCCATCCATTTAATCTGTCTCTCAATAGACACTAGTAAACTCACAATTCATTTCCATTCTATATGGAAATTCATTTCCATTCTACATTCTTCTTCTTATGATATATAATTGCATTGATTCAATTATATTTAATGATATTGATTATATTGATTCAACTTGACATGTATGTTAATTTATATTTAAATTACTTTCAAATATGTATTTTTTTCCAATATTGAATTTTGTTCATGCTATTGTTTATTTAAATTGAATCAATCTATCTTGTACTTATTTGTATCATTTTGAAGAATGAAAATAAATTTGAATTGAATTGGATTGAATTAGAAAAGAACAAAGTTAGGAGTTAAAAAGATGATAATTTGGGAAAATCCATTTGAACAATTGAATGTCAAGCACCAGTTTCACTGTATTTATGCCTTTTTTCATATCTGTAAAATATCTACTACAGGTTCATATATGACAACCTTTAAAACTGAAAAATCTTACTAAAACAAGGAAAACATCTAATCTAGGGTCTATAAAACACTTAAAGTATACCGCCTATACTTTAAAAAATATCAGATTATTGCTTTCATTTTATTAGTTTGAATGAAAAAAATCTTACTAAATCTGATAAAATTTTACATTTTGGCAGGTATGCAGTTCAGCACAAGCTACAAATCGAATTTAAAATGAAATACCATTATTATTATCATCATTTTATGTCTTTTATTACGAACAAATAGGGGTTTTGAGAAAGAGACTAATCTCTGTTGAGCTTTGCAAAAGCTAATTGAACTCATCAATCAGCCTCAGGGGAGAGCCATGTTGTGAATCGTTGACAGAGACATAAACACTGAAAATCCCTATTTCCAATAACGCTGGCTCCCCTTACTTATCGATTCTACTCACTCAGGTCTTTGATCTTACAGTATGACTAAGTCATAGAAATCTTTGAAAAAAAGAGTGCAACAGTTATCCTTCAAATGACAACCAATGCATTCCGGAATGCACACCATTCTTTTGTAAGTTTGCTCAATACGGCAAACATTTTTAAAGGACCTGGCAGCAATTCTCACGTGCTTGGAATATTTCTGTGGGAAAACTTACAGTTCACATAATTTCGATACATTTTGTCATACATAAGGAACATCTTTAGAGGAGCATTTCATGATGCAAGAAGTTGTCTGATCGGCTCAGAACAAATTCGACAGTGAAAATCACTGACGATTTCTTTCATGAAAGACTCCCTACATCTTTTGAAATCCCATGACATACACAAGTAAGCATCAAAGCCAAAGTTGAGTTGTCACAGTGAATGCCTAGTCTGCTGGGCAAACCCTTCACTCAAAATAAGGGTTGAATGTTCAGCCTACTCATGCCTTGTGTACTGAAGGCTCTCTTGCTCAGCAAGTTCTGTATGTGCTAGTCTTTGCGTGGAGGCACACTTTTGATCAAAGTTCCAATCAGGGTCTGTGCCTGCAGACTAGTGAATGCCCCCATCCTCATGAAATTACCCTGGCGGCACCCCAGATCGGGACATGAAGCGATGAGATCACATTTGTTACATAACCTTACGGCACATTTGGACAATAGGTCAGATCAGGTTATGAGCAAGTACAAGGTTTTAGGTTCATTGAACAGGAGTAAAAAAATGGTTTGCTTGCTAATGCCAGCGACCCATCATCCCCCTACTCAGGGAATCATTACAATATCATCATTTCCCCAGGCAACCTTTTAAGAGCTAAAATCACCATGGAAACCTATTACATACCGCTTCATCTCGGAGATATTATCCATATTCACAATGGAAAAAACTCCCATCATATCCTCCTATATGAACAGTCATGAGAATCCCCCCCCGCCATGGTTCTTTGGCTTGACAGACACACAAAAAAACCTGAATCACATTTCCATAGGTAGTTTCAAACCGCCTCGATCATAAGATTCCCTGTTAAATAACGAGAACTTATTAGGCTAAACAATACCCATTAATTATTCTTGCATTCACACCGCCCTGAAACATACTTTTCGGGATAAGTTCCTGAAATTACGAGCATGCGCAATATGGTCTGATATGCAAGCTAAGCGCGAGATTCAAAATCACTGGCCCAGCAGCCAAAAGTTCCCGTAATTTCGCCAAGTACCTACTATTTAACGGGTATTTTCTTACAGGGAAATTACACGTAGTTTGCTTTCACATTACCAAAATACCTGGAACTGCTGAACTTGCTGAACTGCTGAGGCGGTCTGAAACCACCTCATGCAAACAAAAGCATTTTCCTTAACATGACTGCTCATTCATATACCCACTCAACCTCTCTAGAAATGAAAAGAAGATGCAGAATGAGTTAGATGGTCACAAGAAACCCCCCCCCATGATCTTCTAGCTTGATGCATAAAAAAACCTGAATTACAATCCCATGCAGTCAATAGCACTTTCCTATACAGGCTACTCATTTATACCCACTCAACCCCTCTAGAAATGAAAAGTAGATGCAGAATGAGTTAGATGGTCACAAGAAACCCCCCCCCCCCCCCATGATCTTCTGGCTTGACGCATAAAAAAAAACCTGAATCACAATCCCATGCAGTCAATAGCACTTTCCTATACAGACTGCTCATTTATACCCACTCAACCCCTCTAGAAATGAAAAGTAGATGCAGAATGAAAAATTGAGGAGGAAAAAGGGTCCAGGAAACAAAACGATACAAGTCAAATCGGAAGGCCAGATGCGTGAGTCACACTCCAGCCACTGACCTGAAGAGGAGGATCTATCCCTCATGCATTATTAGCAGAAATAGGAATCCAATGTATATACTACCTGTATTTGATTTGCCTTCACACAGGGGAAGTCTTTACCCATTCACAAGAACGTGTTGGAGTGGGTACAGATGTAAACTTTGTAATTCATGATTTTCGATTCCTCCCCCCTTGGGAAATGATCTTCGTGCAAATTCCTACTCCAGAGCAAACTAGTATCCTGGAGCAACAGATCGCATACACGAGATGACATCTGAATGGGTGCTGATAATATTTTATAGGTGCATTCAAGTGGTTTTTTGAACAAAAGTGGTAATGACAAATCTACTAAAATGTACATGTATGAATAAATTTTAAAAAAATATGTGCCCACTGATTTCAATAGAAAATGGGTACCAGTAAACCTTTATGATGGCAAAATGACAAAATGGGCACAGCATGTTGTTGTTGTTGTTGTTAGCTTGGGTTTTGAGGCGCGTGTCATTCAGATATGAATATTTACGCCTATATCAATTTGTCGTTTTTGTGGTTATAAAATTTTGACGCATAATGGATTAGCGCTGCTTTCAGTAAATTTGAATGAGATCGTGAAAGGCGGCTCATCACAAATCCTTGATTGTTTAAATAGTATTTTCTGGCCAACCCGGATCAGTAATTTGAACGGGCTTCTCAGCATGCGCGTGGTTGCTAATAAAAGCAAGCACTGCCTAGGCCCCCCCAATACCCAACCAAGACAGTGTGATGCCTGTCAACAGACCTCTCCTTCCGAAGTTTGAAAAGAGAACAATAAAAGTGTGTAATATAAAATACATGTTACTGTATGGTATACAATAACCAAATATAAGGACACAATTAATTAATGCAGACATTCTGGGCTTGTGCTCGGTGCAATTAATGTCATGTGTTATTACTAAATGTTACATGTTTTACATGGTTATCTGGAATATTCTATCGATTCATAGATGGGTGACACCCGTATTCATAGACTCAAGAGGAACTTCAAAATGCAGTAGCCAAAATACAAGTAAACTTAGAGAGGAAAAGAAAATAAAACAAAATAAAACATATACATATGTACACATTATATATATTTATTTACAGGCGCTTTATCTATGTTATGCAGAGAGAACTTAAAAATAAGAGAGTCTATGTGTCCTTCTTACGAAAGACACAAGTGCTCTCTGGTGTGAAGCTTCTGATGAAGACAATGATCCCTCGAGATCTGCTGCCTCTTGGCAGTCTGTATCCACTAACAGCATTGTTCTTTCTATGATATATTTTGCGCATTCAGTTAGAAAATGTCTTGTTGTTTCGGGCACTCCACAAACATCGCATAATCCAGTTAGGTGTGTTTTGAAAAGAAACAGGTTTTGGTTTAATCCTATATTATCCATTCTTAGACAGTGCAAAATGGATTCACTATTCTTGTGGTTCAAGGAACATTTATAAGTTCCTGCTACGTTTTTTTGGATTCTTTTTAAGGGGGATACAGTTTCTTCCCATCTATTTTGCCATTTTTGCATATAATAAAATTTGATCAAACTATTTGATTCTCTTTTATTCAGTTTATTATGGATGTCAATTGTGGGATGTATTAACGCACCTTTGGCGGCCTTATCAACCACTTCATTACCAGTGATATTACAATGCCCAGGTATCCACTCATAACAAATATGTATTCCTTTTTGATGAAGTTGTGTCTGGAGCATCAACAACTCATAAATAAACTGTTCTTCATTGTTGTTTTTCAAAGCATCTAGTGCTCCAAGAGAGTCGCAGAAAATAACCGCTCCTGTGAGTAATCCTGGTACCTGTATTTGGTTTAACCAATATAATGACAGAATAATGGCAGCTAATTCTGCTCTGTAAGATGATGTATTGTTGTGTAGTCTTTTGGATTCTACATAATTAAAGCGTGGTATAAAAAAAGCAGCAGCTGCCTTGCCCGTGTCTGGAGACTTTGAGCCATCCGTAAATATATGTAGGTGGTTTGGCCACTTCTGATTAATAAGTTCTATACTTCTCTGTTTTTGGAGCAAGGGGTTGTCTGCCTTGGAAATAAGGTCACTAAGTTCATTTGATACTGATGTTGTCTCATAATGCCACTTTGGAATGGGTGTTGTTATAAACATGTCCTCAATCTTGTATGATAAAATCGGTGGTAATACTAGCACTCTTTGACCAAAGGGTTCCCGAGTATTTTGATTCACTTGTATATTAAATTGCCAACAGTCTTTCAAGTCCTCCATCAAAGGGTGGTTTGGGATACTTTCAATACGTTTTTTCAATTTGACACTTAGCATTTCCCGACGTAAGTCTAAAGGCATCTCCCCAAGCTCTACCTGTAATGTTCTAAGAGAAGTTCCTTTTCTTGCTCCAGCACAGATTAGCAGGGACTGATATTGGATCGAGTTCAAAATATTTTTTACATTTGTTGTTGCAGAGTTGTATGCTTCGCAGGCGTAATCCATCAGTGACCGTATGATGGCTCTATATACCTGCAGGGTTTCCTGAGCGCTGTTACAAAAAGGGCTGTAAGCAATGCATTTAAGTACATTTATTTTTTGTTTACATCTCTGCACAATGCTATCAATATGTGGCTTCCATGTCAATCTCTTATCAAATAATACTCCTAAATATCTGTGCTCCTTTTGTGGAATTAGAATACATTCATTCAAAGTGATCATGAAATGTTCTTCTCTATTTGAACGTGAGAATAGCATTGGACGAGTTTTGTCATGAGATATATTCAATCCCCATGATGAAAACCAATTGTTCAATTTATTTAGATATTCTTGAATATATTCGCTAGATTCTTTCAAGTCACTTCCGTGTCTCCAGATAACGCAATCATCTGCATATAACAGATTGTATACGTTAGGTGAAATAGGAATGTCGTGTAGCATTATATTGAACAACTCTGGGCTGAGTGTACTCCCTTGGGGGAGACCATTATTAATTTCCATACATGGAGAAAGTTGCTTTCCTATTCGGACCTGGAAAGTACGACGCGATAGAAGATTATAGATGTAGAGAAGAATGTTGCCTTTCAGTCCAATTTTACCTAATTTGACTAAAAGTCCTTTGGTCCACAATGAATCGAACGCTTTCTCTAGGTCTACAAATACAGCTATCGTCTTTGTACCGACTTCCAGATTCTTTTGTATGCTATTTTCAAGATGTATAATGTTATCTAAAGTACAACGCCCCCTTCTAAATCCATTCTGGATTGGGGATAGTATTTTGTTTTTCCAAATAAAACTGGAGTCTCTTTTTTACCAAACTTTCCATTATTTTCATAAGGCAAGAAGTTAAGGAAATGGGGCGGTATGAATTTGTTAATGTGGGGTCTTTATTTGGTTTCAAAATTGGAATCATTATGGAATGCTTACACGAGGGTGGAATTTCACCAGATTCCCATATTTTGTTGATTAACATAAGCATGGCTTCTTTTGCGTTCGTTGGAAGATTCTTATAAACCTGATATCCAATGTTATCTTCCCCGGGCGTTGGTTCTTTTTTCGTTTTCAGGATATAATTTAGTTCTGTCATGTCAAAAGGTTCATTAATGGCAAGTTTACCGTCCATTTCCTCAAATGGGAGATCATTAAATTCTTTATTAATCTCCTCTTCTTCTTTGTTATGGGGTTTGTTTTTTCCCGCAGATATGAAACTTTGTGCGAATGCGCTTGCCTTTTCTTCGTCTGCGGTAATTATCTTACCGTCTGCGTGAAGAACTGGCATTTTATTGGTTGGTTTAGTTTGTGAACCATTTAGTCTCTTTACAGAGCGCCATATCATCGTTAGGGGCGTAAACCGGTTAAATTTAGAGCACAGTTCCCGCCAGTATTGCCGTTTTGCTTGTCTAACCAGTCTTTGCGCTTCTGCTTTCTTTTTTCTATAGTGTTCCAAATTTGGTTGGGATGGATTTTTCCTCAGTTTGTTTTTTGCTTTATTTCGTTCCCTTATTTTGGTGGTGCAATCTTTTGTCCACCAGGGAGTTGGGTTTTGTTTGTGTTTTTTATAAGGTGGGGCAGTTTCCTCCAGAACGCTTGTGATCAGTTTTATGAAAAGGTCATAGGTTTCTGAAGCGTTCAATGCACTCGTATCAGGGTATGTGTTTTTAAAGTGTTCCTCGCATTTCTTTCGAAAATTTGACCAGTTCATATGTTTAAAAGACCATTTTTTGGTTGGATAGTGATCTGGATCATTCATGGTTGGGGCTTTCTTAAGATGCAAATCAATTCTGACGGGAAAGTGGTCGCTGCCACATTTGTCAGATAGGACCTGCCATTCACAATTAATAGCTAAAGAGGGTGAGGTGATGGATAAATCAAGGCAAGATATTTTACCTGTATGTGGATCTAATCGAGTCCCGGAACCATTATTAAGTATGACGAGGTTATTTTGAGCAATAAAGTTTTCAATTAAATGACCGTTGCTATCAGTTTTCTCACTCCCCCATAGAGTGTTATGGGAGTTAAAATCTCCTACTATCAATAATTTAGAGGTGTCCTTGACATTTTGAAGGAGTAAATTTAAGTCGTCTTCTTCTAGTTTTTCACATGGATTATAGTAATTAATAACTGTAATAAAGGACTTGCCCGTGTGTATATTAATTGATTGCATTTCGCAATCTACATTTAGAGATATGTATTCGTAATCCAATGAGTTATGGATATAGAATGCACATCCCCCTCCTCTTCGGGAATTTCTGCTTTTAGAAAAACAAGTATAATTAGGAATATGTATTGATTGAGAACCTTGATACCATGTTTCTTGTAAACATATTAAATGGATAATTTCATCTCTTTTACAATTTATATATTTAACAAGTTCATCACCGTGCCCTTGCATTCCCTGCGCGTTCCATTGTAAAATGAGGAGCGCGGGCATAATAACACTTATTAGCTTGCTTGTGCTGGAAATTGTTCCGCGGCTGTTCTGATAAAAGAGATAATTTCCGCCTCTGATTGGTCTTTTGCAAAGTTCATGAGTAATTTGGCAAAGAAAGTAACAAGTTGTTCATTGCTAGCTGTTGTTAGAAAATTTTCTTCTTTTGGTGCTGGGCGTGGGGTCTTGAACTTTCTAACATTAGAGAACGACTGTGTGGGGATCTGATTATGTGTGGGTGTTGGTATTTGTGGTAGCTTAAGGTGATTGGGTTCAACGGGATCGGGATTCCTGTGTATTTGTGCCTGGACAGTAATTGGTTTGTTATTGTTTACTTTGATTTTATTGAATTGCACCGAAGTCGGTATTGTTGGGATCTGAGCCTCCGTTTGTTGAATTTCTGAGAAAGCTTTGGTTGCCTGTGCATAGGACATTTTGTTCACAACCTTTATTTTCTGGATTTCATTCGCTATTTTGGCTTTTGCGCATCCTTTATATGCCGCCGAATGTTGACCACCGCAATTGATACAATTGTTTAGTTCTTTTTTTGTACAGTCATCAAAATTATGTGCTTCCCCACATCTTACACACCTTTGTTTTTCACGGCATGTATTTGCCGTGTGTCCAAATTTTTGGCAGTTGAAGCATCTACTGACAGGGGGGATAAACATCCTCACCTCCATTCTTTGAAAACACATGGTTATTTCTTTTGGGAGAGACTGTGTGTCAAAGAATAAAATAACACTACGTGTCGGGGAAGTAGTAGGTCCACCTTGTGTTTCCATATCAACCTCTTGCTTTCTGGGATTTTTTCTCAATATTCTTTTGGCGTTCACAACTCTTTGACTTTTTAATTCTGCTATTATTTCCTGGTCTGTCATTTCGGTTGGTACTACTGAAATTACTCCCTTTTGCAGGTTTGGACGATTGTTTATTTTTACTGGTATATTTCCAATAGATTGAATTTCCTGGATTCGTCTATACTGTTTGATATTTTGGCATTTCAGGAAAATTCCATTTCTAGTAGACTTTATGTATTCGGGAGAAAGGCTTGAGCAATTTTCGATAGCTCTAATGACAACTGATAGGCTAACATTTTTTAATGATTTATCACGATCTATTGGTACAATGAAAACTTTCAGGTTTTGGTTTCTTGTTTCTGCAGATGGGGTGCGGAATTGGAACTCATTGTCAGATTCACCCGACGAGCCACTCCTTATAGATACGTTTTCTACACTAACACTTCCTTCTCTAGTTTTACGTTTTTTCTTTCGTCTAGACGTTTCTACTGTTTGAAATTCCCCTTCAGGATCTGTGTAGGGGGTACCCGATTCAGATTCTCCCCTAAATAGAGGATGTGGATACTTTGCCGCCATTATTGGCATGTGCCAATTTGGCGGGAAATTTGAAAATCAAACAAGTGCTGTATTAGTCGTGTGTAAAAGAAAGCCCAAAATGTTTGCTTACCAGTTTCGTGTCCGAGGTATAGCAAATATAGCTAGAATGGTCCCTATTCCAGATAATATAAATCCATTATAGGCATTAAAAATCCAAAGATAGGCAAAATTCCAAA
Organism: Lytechinus variegatus; assembly: GCF_018143015.1. Taxonomy (NCBI): domain Eukaryota; kingdom Metazoa; phylum Echinodermata; class Echinoidea; order Temnopleuroida; family Toxopneustidae; genus Lytechinus; species Lytechinus variegatus. The sequence continues at coordinate 58,900,699 of NC_054742.1, read as the reverse complement.
GATAAAGTAAAATATCGAGCGCTAAATTCGCAACACGTCCGGACGCCTCCGATCAAAGTGTGTGATTCCAACCATGTGTCTAGTCTTTTTCCAAGCATTAATGATTCCCTGTCTTACATGTGCCTATCGATGTTGGTGACCTTCAGCGCAATTATTTTTCAGCTATTACAGGTTTCATGATTTCAGGTTTACATCTAGATCTACCATGTACAGTGACAATTAACCTTAATTTTTAAAAAATCCTAATAAAATCATTGTTTCCTACAACATGAAAGGACTATTTAGCTTTACACTAAATCAAGGACAAACTTGGACCCCAGATTAATATGCAAATATATAAAATTATAAGCCATTTTAACTCATTTCAAGATGTACCAAGTTCTGTGCTTCATTTTTTCCTGTTCGACCCATCCTTGTCATCATACAATCCTACCTTTTATCTCACAAAACAGCCAAACTTGGAAATACCAGATTTCCCAAAACTTTTTTTACAGGCTTCCAAACTGAAGAGAACTCCATTTGTACCCATAAAGTAAATACCAAGAAATTCCAAGAAATAAACGTCCAGTTAACAAGAATACCAATAAGCTACCATACAGGAACATGGGAGCAAACCGTTGTTAGATTAAACGGATATTGATTGTGATGTATAGCAATCAGTCAATTACAATACCATTTGCTTAGAACTATGCTCTGCGATATCAAACGAAGAAAAATATCAATTGATGACTCAAGGATGAGGCATACAATATCACTCAGAATGCTAGACATGTAGTTGATCGAAAGGAAATAAAGCTCATAACGGTTGCCATTTTTTTTAATTCAAATATGTTGTATATAAGAGATGCACAAACAAGGGGAACGGGGGGACAAGTCCCTTCCCCCTTTGGAAATTATAATTTTGTACAGTGGCATATCGAAGAGGGTCATTCTGTCCACCCTAGAGGGACCAAAATTGTCAGGAAATCTACAGAAATCGATAGAGATTTTCTCCCATTCCTTGTCGTGTGAAAGCATTTCACAAAGCAACCAATGATCTCTCCCAACATCATCTCTCCCAACATCTCTGTCAACCTCTTATGTACTAAGTTAATCATCTGTGGAGATTTCAATATCCACACTGACAACAACATGGATGCTGATGCGAGATCTCTAAATGACCTTCTTGAATCTGGTGGTCTCAAGCAGATGATTTCAGAGCCTACTCATAAACGTGGTCATACACTGGATCTCCTGATCGTCAGAGAAAGTGAAGGTATCATTGACAACATTAGAGTACTACCTGCAATGCCATCTGATCATGCGGCAATCATGTTCACAGCAGCACTTGCTCGTCCACCTGCATCAAGGCAGCAAGTTCGCCATCGTATGCTTCGTAGCATCGACTATGAACAATTCAGCCGTGATATTGAAGGTAACTTCTCAAACATTGGAGACCTTGACGATCTTGACTTAGCCCAAAAGGTTGACACTTATAACTCTACTCTAAAAGCCGCCCTTGACAAGCATGCTCCAATATCTTCCAGGACTATTCAGCTACGCCCACATGCCCATGGTATGATGAATCTCTGAAAGCCCGACGACGAAAGTTGCGTTCTGCAGAAAGGAAGTGGCGAAAATCCGGAACTGTCACAGACAAACATATGATGAAAGCTTCATTGACTGATTATCAATGTGTACTCAAGAAAGCCAAATGTGCCTACCATCGAGAGAAAATAGCTGGTAGCAACAGCAAGGAGCTTTTCAAATTCGTACACGAATTAACAGTAGAGCGATCTGATCAACTGTTGCCATCCCACAGCTCGAAGGATGAACTTTGTCAACGATTTTCAGACTACTTCAACGACAAGATATCCAAACTACGAGCATCAACTACCAACGTTAATCTGTCACCTGTACCATCCTCTACTGAAGCTACCTTGGAAAGGTCTGCATGTCAACTTGAAGAATTCCATCAAGTTTTAGAGAAAGATGTTCGCAAGATTATTAAATCTAAGAAGGTGAAAACTTGTGCACTTGACCCTGTTCCTGCATGTGTCTTTAGCGGATGTCTTAATATTCTTCCTGCCATCACAGATATGGCAAATCAGAGTCTTATGTCTTATTTTCCAACTTCACCCAAATCTGCAGTTGTTACACCAATACTGAAAAAGCAGAATCTAGATCCTGAGGACTTGAAGAACTTTCGTCCGATATCAAACATCCCGCTACTTGGGAAAGTGATTGAACGTGTGGTCAGTCAGCAGCTTACATCATATCTGGCTAGTAACTCTCTTCTCCCATCTAGGCAATCGGCGTATCGTCAACACTACAGAGTGGAAACTGCCTTACTACGTGTACATAATGACCTTCTTCAATTTCTAGACAATGGGAATGAGGCTCTGCTCATCCTTCTTGATCTTACGGCTGCTTTCGATACAGTCGACCATGAGATTCTGCTTTCTAGACTGAAATACAGATTTGGAGTGACTGGTATGGCATTGCAGTGGTTCACATCTTACCTGTCTGGAAGAGAGCAGAAAGTGCGCATTCAAGACAACACCTCAGTTTCAACACCACTGCGGTGGGGCGTGCCTCAAGGATCGGTAATCGGTCCGATTCTCTTTATCTGCTACACTACGCCAGTTCAGGACATCATTCAGGCACATGGTTTCTCTACAATGATTTACGCTGACGACACACAACTTATCGTCTCCTTAAAGTCTTCGGAAAGGGAGAATGTTGTAGGGAGACTGGAAATCTGCCTCCAGGAAGTACGGAACTGGATGGTGAGCAATCATCTTACACTTAATGACAGCAAAATGGAGTTGCTTCATGTTTCATCTCCTTTCAGACGAGTGCAGGAGGCTCTCCCTCCTTTGACATCAATGATTGGCCAGGTTCTGCCATCTCCTTCAGTATGTGATCTGGGTGTCATTTTTGATAAGAATGTGAACATGCGCCAACACGTAAATATTGTTTGTCGCAAGGCCTCGTTTGCTCTGAGACGTATTGGAATGATTCGGTCATACCTTAGTAAGAATGTGACTGAGATCCTCATTCATGCTTTTGTATCTTCCCTTCTTGATAACTGTAACAGTCTTTTGTACGGAACGCCGGACAAAGATATAGCAAAGCTCCAAAGAATCCAAAATTCAGCCGCAAGACTTGTCTCCAGATCCAAGAAACACAACCACATCACCCCAATCCTCAAAGAACTTCACTGGCTACCTATCAAATCACGAATTCGCTTCAAAGTCCTTCTAATAACATTTAATGCTGTCCATGGTTTTGCCCCTCAATATATTTCTGAACTTGTTTCTCCATACACCCCCTCTAGGACACTTAGATCATCAACTCAACTACTCCTTCAAGTACCCAGACTAAGAACTAAGACGCATGGCGAAAGGTCCTTCTCCTACAGTGCCCCAACCCTTTGGAATTCCCTCCCCAGTACTCTCCGATCACAAAATAATCCTGGACTTTTCAAATCACAACTTAAAACATTTCTTTTTAATGAAGCATTCAACTAGGCCTTTCCAAATACTTATGCCATACATGTATGTAACTGATTAATGTTGATGTTGCCAATTATTATTCTAAGTAATTCCTTATATTGTATAATTCTTATTTTTGTAAAGTGCATTGAGAGTCCTTTCAGGTCTGAAATGCGCTATATAAGAACTACATTATTATTATTATTATTATCATCTCTCGCAACACATTATATACGGTACAATACATATAAAAATGTATGCCTACATTATACAAAAGTGTACCGTGATGATGAGTTAATTTAATTGTACTACATGTACTTGCATTTGATTTGTTGAGAAAAATCAATTAGTGTAACAGAATAAAGACAACAAATGATGCAAGACATGGGGGGGGGTTCTGATGAAGTCTTGTTACATGATAGCAGAAGCAATAGACCTGTTTTGTCTCTGTTCACTACATGTATAAGAATTTCTATGAAAATATGGATAGGACTAGATAAAAAGATAAAGATAAAAATGTTACGAACCCCCCCCCCCCTGAAAATTCATATGCACTATCAATACTAACTATTAATACTAGCTAATCAATTCACAAAGACGTTTTGGTTGAGTTTTGTTCTGCGTTAGCCTAAATATGGCGAACTCACTAAACTTCATGCTGCAGTCACATTTCCCCTACCGCGGCCATACGGCGAGTTGAAAACAGCCCTTTTCTTCATTTTTATTCAAACCACCTTTATGTGTCTGGTACAAAAATGTAAGAACAGCTGCTTTCAGCATGCCATACCGATCTGAAAAATGTGACTGCGCCATTACTCCTCTGACGATGACTTTCCTATAGCACCTGTCATGCCTGTATACAGGATCAACTGCTCTCTATATTGGGTCATATCACCATCTAATGCCTTCCCAATCAATCAATAGTTTTGATCGGTCACTCCAGTAAAAACAACTGCAACTAATTCAGGCAGTCACTCCATTTCCTTGACCATGCAATAGATACAAATAAATATAGGCCTCCTGATAGTGACATATATATTGGCCTAAAGGAGTATTGATGTACTAACTTATCCACAGGTTATTGCAATCAACAACAACATCTGAACAAAAATGAACTAGTTAAATTCAGTATTTTTTCTTTTACACCCCCTTGCCTTCTTTTCTATAAAAAAAATCTTGCACTGTGTCAGAAGAAGATCCTCCTTTCTTCTCATCTAATGAATTAAAGACAAATTCCAGTAGTTGCAGTAAACACTGATTTCATGAGAAAGTCTGTAAAACAAGGCTTAATTGTCAGTGTATCATCGAGGATCTAGATCTGGTACAGTTACATAAACTGAACTTTGTGAAATCTTGAAATCTACGCTGAAAAATGTTCACACTGAAGATCACCAACACAGATAGGCACACGTGGGACAGTGTATTATTATTGCTGGAATAAAGACCCAACGGAAGTGACCGAATCCACGCTTATTTTGCTTATTTCTCAGCAATTACACAATTTCTTCCAGAATCCTTTGGCACATATTTTTTATTCATACAAACAGACACTTGGGTGGTCATTATATTAGATTCTGTAAAAAGTCATTTTAAGATCGTTACCAAAACTGGAATTTATCTTTAATATTTGTCATAATTATATTACCATAAATATAATTTTCTTCAAAAGATTGTGATTAATGAAATATTTTACAATGTAAGTTCTTTTTTAAAAGACAGCTTTTCTGCAGAATGTTGATCAAATTATTCTCATGAATAATTTGAAATATTACCCTTTGCGGCACTGCCAGCACATAACTATGTTATACATCCTCCCCATGCATCCCATACTCAGTCACTCTGCATACTGCCTAATTCCTTCATACACGTATAACCTTCGGTTGTAGTAGCTCCATGATAATATCACCCGGGGATGACTGTAGCAGGCACTATGTCACAGAAATCACTAATGAAGCTCAAAAACCATCTGGAATTATCCTGGAAAATTGCAGTCATGTTTGTATCATCAATTCATCATCAGACATCTTAGCGATGTACGCAGAGATATGCATGCATAATAGCATGATTGGGAGCTTCGTACATCGTACTTTCTGTCATATCACATGACTCGAACCAAATTTCATGAAAGTTCGATATGATAGCAACCCTTGCTGAAATGTCAACTACCATGACAACTCTTCCATTGAAAGTTGACATTCCAGAAAGAGTTGCTATCATGTAGCAACTTTTTATGAAATGGGACCCAGAATGTCACATGATTAGAATATAAAAGTGAGCATGGTGCACTTATACTTTATATATATATTCAGCAATACTATGAAAGTATGAGTAAAACTGAACTTCATTCATAATATCAAGCTCTGAAACAGGAAAAATATGCAGGCGCTCGGGGTGAACTTGCCCTGAACTGCCTGAATGAGCCCTGAGAAACTAAACAGAGCCAGATAAATTGTGGAGCAAATTTATGCTGATGAGCTCAAAAAGTGGGTCTGGAAAGATTTTAATTTTTGACTGCTCTGAAAAGAGCCCCAGTCCCTCCCCTATTTGTCATAACATTATTAATACAAAAGATTTTTCTTATTTCTTTTCAAGAAGAAGGTTGATTCCTTAAACTCAAGCTCTACAGCTTGCTCCACTAATGAATTCAATTTCAAGTGCCAAGCTGTGATGGCAAGAGTGCAAGTTGTGAATATCAAATTAGTGTACACTTAGCGCAGACATTCAACCACTAAACGCTTTAGTGTATCTACTTGCTCCTAAACCTGTTTCAGTGTCAAGGCCAGGCCGTTTCTGGAAGTAATGTGATTTGCAGAGAGGGAGGATGGGGTAGCGAACAGTGGCATTGAATAGTCGTAGCAAGAAGGTATACGAAGCAGTGCCACAACAGCAAGCTGCAAATACAAGCCATGATGAGTCTAGGGAATGCGTTAACACTTTTTTACTGAAGAAAAGCAATATTCAAAGATGTTTCAGGGAACAATTTTGTGGGGGGGAGATCACTGGAAAATAAATAGAAGCAACTTTCCGAAAGGTTACGCTCTTTAGAATAATGAACCATTTCCTTTCATCTCATCAAAGACAAATAATACGACAGACTGAACAATATGAAAAGAAAACATAAATATCTATAAGTGTATCTATACCACAACGAGAGGGAAATTATGAAGAGGAAGTTATTTGGACAGTCCCTTGCAAATTGGTAAGTCAATAATTTTGAAAGCATTGGGTAATTATCTTCACGGACTGACTGCCCACAGGCAGGCCATATTGATTTGTTCTCTTATTTCACAATCTGGTTTGGATTTTCATGCTGAATAGGTATTCCCTATGAGAAGTTATCATTGCAGGAATCTCTTTGTTATACTGTATGCATAATCAAAGAAAAAAAAAACTTAATATGAATGCACATTTTTATTTCAAAAGGCCAAGTCCGTATCCCACAACCAGTTGATTTGAATACAGATATATTACACAAGCGAACCCTGACCATGTCTTAAAAATTGAATGAAAAATAAGTTATTAAAAGTTGATATTTTGCATTATCATAAATCAGTTCAATGCACATCATATACAAGCAAAACAAACCATTTGTATTTTATCGGATTAGATATTTCAATTTTTGTAGATTTTAAAATGAAAAAATTCTTAATCATCCTAGAGCAATTAGCATTACACATTATGGTATTCACAAGCAGACAAACCATATTTTACATTAAAATAAAAAATTGAATATTTTTTATTTCATGTAAAAATATACAATAAGTGTATGACATCAATGGCTACCTCATTTGCATAGTACTACCATACTGCCAGTGCATATGTTGGAGTTTTGAAAAAAATGAATAGACCTATAATTTCACCCCATCATAACTTTCTTATTTAATTAAATCCGATTCTGAAGGAATTACCAGCCTTTTGCTTGTTTGATGTTTTTTATTTTTATTCAATTCAACCTGTCGGTGCGAACTTGGACTTTGAGAATGTTTTTTGTTTTTCTAACTACTGTATAAAGTCATCTGCCAGGAGTAAGATGGAAGAACTGCACACTTTTAAGGTGTTGGGTTGTGTCATTTCATTCTCTACAAATAAGTGCCACTGGACGCACAGACTGCCAAAAGCGAAAACAAGACAAATTCCTTCAAACTGTGTTTGTAATATCAGGCACTCGAAAACCAACTAACGCAATACATAAACTGGATGAGCCCACTTTCACAGACCGATAGAAACCCCTTTTCCGAGGCATTAATGACCTACTACATCACCGAGAAGTGGTTTTCATGACTATACCACACTGGAGGGAATACGATGATGATATTATGCCAAGCCTGCCCAATTTGAAGCTAATATTCAGACGACCTTAATTACTCTTGACATTCTCTTCTGCTGGAGGATTAAAATGATATCCTGATGGCGATCCAACCATCATCATTCATATCACTGTACCTTTATAAGGGGCTGTCACAACTTAATACTATTGCTATTATAAAGCTATTGCTTTTCAGTGGATCCCTCCATTTTCACAAAAAATAAATCTATATTTTATTGTCATATTTCATTTCTTGATTGTAATCAATATACTGCTCTTTAGTTATTTCAAGTAACGATGATACATATTTTGTTATTGAGTTTAACTGATTTCTTTTGATCAAATTGTGTTTTTCAGATTTGTATTTTGTTGGAAATGACATAAATGAAATTAAATATAAAAATGAAATGCTGATTTATGTATGGTAAGCCACTTTGTCAGAGTTTCATTCTTGATATCAAAACTTACTTTTGTTTACAAAACAAAATTTTAAAAAATCATATTTTCATCCAGAACTTATTTTGTGTCTAAATTCTCAATGATTTATCTAGAAATGGGATTAAATCAAATGAATGCAATAGTATTATTTACTGCCTCATATCGTCGGCAGTGGTGGTAGTTCCAGCAACAGCTAAGGTAATAAAGGCAGTGCTATATAAATCCAGCTATCATTATTATTATTATAAACTTAAGGAATTTTATCTGGTTCAGATTGGTACAGTATGAACAATCTAAAATGAATTATCAAGTATTTTGAGGTCTGAATATCAAATTCTCATAATTTACAGGTATTTTGTGATCAAACAGGTACAAAAGCCCCCTATAGGGAATTATTTGCAATGATGTTAAATACTTTTTGACCATTACTTTTGATACTTGGCAGTCGCTAATGGAGTGATATGCAATAAAATGGCTGTTGAGACACGGAATATGAAATGAAACTTTCAAAAGCTAAAGAGAGAAATCACTTCCACTTCAATTCCAGAACATAAAGCCCATTACAGACATAAAAGACATTAATTCAATGGAGCATACAGCACTCTGATCATACTTTTATCTTAACAGATTAGAAGAGAAACCCTGTCCGCCTACATTAATGCAACATATATATGTTCTGTATTAAGCTCAAACTTGAGAAAGGATTACATTTCGAACGGATACTTCCCCAACTTTTGTTAACATTCAACAAAGACTCTTAGGCTCTGACGAATAAAACATTTTAAAGGAGAAAATTTGAGATTATTTTTACCATTTTTTTTCTTGTGTTAAAGTCAATGGCAGAATTGTAAACCCAAAACTTTATATTTCTTCCATAGTTTTTTTTAAACAATTTTATGAAATATCATCCAGGAGCTGAAAACTGCAAGATAATTCTTTCACTAATCAGAACATAAATTCAGAATAAATCAATTTGTATGCTACAGTCACAACAACAAAACCAGAATCCAAACTGACCAATGGTATGTATGGTATTTGGAAATGTAATATAGCTTTTGTTTTTTGCCGAATTGACTATTCCATTAAGAAAAGGAGCATAAAAGAAACTGATGGCCTGAATTATTTTTTCTAATTCATTTTAATTTTGCTCTTTCTAGTTTCAAGAACAATTCGGTTGACCATTGTGAGAGGAAAGCTACTTAAACTTCAGTCACATATATATTCAAACCATCTATATGTAGCTGGTACAAAAAATGCTAAAATAACTGTTTTTGACTCACCTTAGAGCAAATGTGACTGATGTATAATCCTTCAGCCCTGCACCGGGGGAGAATCACAAGTCATAACCCCCCCCCAGCAACAAACCACCACTTCAGCAGCATGCAAACTGAAATTGATCATCTGTTGAGGGGGAGGGAATCTTGTGGATTTTTAAAATCTCCCTCAATGTTGGGCATTGGGAAAATAGCTTCCCTCTCACTAACTAGGTCCAAACTGGATTAGTTCAAGAACTGCTTTGGTGTGAATCAATGACTTACCTGGCATGGAAGCTACACTTGATGTCTCACCTCCTTTCACCATACCTATAGCCGAAGCAGGAGGGAAGGCAGGAGGGGGTTTGATGTCAGGGAACTCCTCAACGGAACCCCCATTCACACCTGAAAAAAAATCACAAATTAAATTTAAATCTATAACATTCCATTATAAACCAAGGATATACCACAAGGCCTTGAAAATCCAAAACTCAGATATTCTACAACAGATTTTCGCCATCCCCTACAAATTTGTTTCGATTTTATTTCTACGCTTGTCAAAACCATATTTGGATCAGATTTTTAACTGATCTATGGCAGGGGGTATGGGGGTTGATTTTCTTACAAAAAGATTTTAAAGGATGTACGAGACTTGGAAGTAAAAATTATGTGAGTGGAGCGGTGGAATGGTGGCAGGAAATATGTGGGGGCTTTGATTCTTTGGTTCGACTCCATCCCCCCCCCCTGGGCCATTTTACGGTTAAGATTATACACGCTCTATAGGGATGACCAATGCTGTGATTTCTGCGGAGTTCTACCGATACCTTTAATGTCACTTGCACTTGAAGTAGATGATGACCTTTGCTGGAGCTCCTTGGGTTTTGGGGGTGGGGTGGGTGGCCGCTCCTCCTCCTTTGGTACAACTTGCCTTCCCTTTCCTGCAGAAGATAACAAATGGAAGAGGAAGTGAATGGATTGAATTTTGATAGAGATGTACTGTACACCTGTCTCTGTGCTATCAATTGATTGAAAGCGAAAATGGACGGTGGGTAATCTGAAGGTGTAGCTTCTGATGTCCTGTTCTGCCAGAAAGACAGAGGACACCCAGGTGGATAGACCAATGCATGGTACACATGTAGAACACTTTTCAATGGTAACATACAGTTATTCCACTGCCAGAGCAAAGTGATGTGTGTTACATGTTTTCTAAGGTAGTCTTTTGGATACTACTTATTTGATAAACCATCCTAATCTAAAGTTTCCAAATCCATGACCAGTGACCGCACACCTTACGATCGGTCTGCGACCCGATTTTGGGATAACACGTAGTATAATTTGATGCTAATATTGAGACATGGAATATCTTACTGTGTAATGTTCAAAATCATTGTACGAATACATATGGTCATTTTCAAACGTGAGTGACACGACAATCGGAGAGGTTTAAGGGCTCATATCTTCAAACTTAAAGGTTATGAATCAATCATGACTACTATATTATATACAATATAGGACTGGCATGGGCCACTACGAGTTTGATTTGAATTCAACAATTCGTTTAGTAGATATGATTAAAAAACGGTGCGTGAGTGACACGACAAATTTTGGACATGGGTTTCTGACCACTAACACATATGGTTGGATTCGTGCCCAAGTAGTTGTCATGGAGTACTGTGAGTACCAGTAAATGGACATAAATAGTGTACCTATCTAACACATATAGTCAAAATCAATCAAACCTTCTCTATGGAAAATGGTACCCTCCTATATACCGTGAGTGACACGACATCCAAAACGTGAGTGACACGACAAGTGCAAAAATACAACATTTATCTCAACATTGAAAGTATTTTTTGCATGATGTAGAAGAGTAAAATACCATTAACCAAAAAAACAAGCTTAATTACATAATAACTGCTTTCTTTGAAGTTCATAATATGTCATCCTGATGTTTTATTCTTGGTTTATGGTCATGTTTGCCCATCAACTCACATTCCCTATACCATACCACATTGTCACACTAGGGCTTCTACCACTCTCCTCTTTAGAGGAGGAGGGGGCACTTGAAGGAGGTGTTATGAGGTCTTGGCATTGACATCAACTCATACATTCTTTTTGTGGCCTGATATCATTCAAAACTTTAACTCTTTCTCCCTATCTGTATATGAAAGTTCAGCATCCACAACGGATGGAATAATTTTTCCTTGTAAGAAAGGTATTCTCAATAGTCACATCTTTTGGCATGGTCTGGTAGCCAATGATGTCATGTATGACTCCTTTTTCTTGAAATATTGGATTAGAATATTATCCTCCTTTAATATTTTAGGCATTGTCCAAATAGGACATGGCAGTTTCAATGTCTTTTTTGGTACCAAACCACAATCACGTTGCTGCACACTTCAGATGGACTATCAGCAAATCCTTGAGAAACTTGGGAATTCAACTCAACAAGCATAGGTTTTCTCCTGAACACTGTTGTATGTGGACCCTCCCAAGGCAGTAGATGTAGGCACTGTACCAAAATTCAGAGCTATGCTTTTAGCTGGAATCTTGTAAGCGCCTTTTCATTGCTAATTATTTGATCATATACCATACCACGGGAATCCAGGGAAAGCAACAAGGTGAAAGGCGCAGTCAGTACCTGATTCTTGCAGTCTGCTACTATTACCCTTTCCTTTTCTAAGCCCTTGGATGTCACACTAGGCGGTTTCAGACCGCCTCGAAGTTCGCCAGTTCCAGGTATTCTCTGATCGGGAAATTTACCCCGATCAGAAAATACCAGGTATTTTGGTAATATGAAAGCAAACTACGCGTAATTTCCCCGAAAGAAAATACCCGCTAAATAGTAGGTACTTGGCGAAATTACGAGAACTTTCGTGGGGATTTTTCCAAGGTCGCAGGTATTTTGGCGATGTGAAAGCAAATTACGGGAACTTTTATCCCAGCGTGTCGTTGGGCGCGGCGGCGTGGGTGGCTGCTGGGCTAGTGACTTTGAATCTCCCGCCTTGCCTGCTTATCAGACCACACTGCGCATGCTCGTAACTTCGGGAACTTATCCCGAAGGATGTGTTTCGGGGCGGTGTGAATGCAGGAATAATTAACGGGTATTTTTTAGCCTTAAAAAGTTCTCGTAATTTAACGGGGATTCTTGTGATCGAGGCGGTTTGAAACCACCTACTAAAATCCAATTCAGCATCCCAATCAGGCTCCCTTTATACCTCGGTAGCTTTTTCCCCTCGAGGTCCAGCTCTGTTCTTATCAGGGTACCCCCCCCAAAAAAAAAATTGATCTACTGGTACATGGCAACCCATCCAAAGTTGCTCAAATCAAAATGTGGTCTCGGTTGAGACTTGTTGGGACCTACATGAACATGCATTATTTTGTTGTAATGAATATGTGTAAATGCAAATCTGCTCTGAACACACATTGGCCCGCTTACGGTAGTTTGCTGTTCAGACCCTACATGTAGTTAATCACTAGCGGTATGAATGGTGGCCGAACAAATAGTGATTTTGAACTTGGCATGTAGCTGCTTCAAGCAATATCCAAAATGTTCTGTCAAATCTCAGTACATTCTCACCTGAAATGTTTATGTTTTATTGCAAATTTGTTTATTTCATGTCCTGGAATACAAGCTTTATGGCAAATGAAAAGGTTGATTTAATCAATCAGAAGGAAAAGAAAATTTTTTTCTTTTCCAAATTTGAAAAAATGTTTGGTGTTCATGGTGATCTCTTATACACACTACTTTACTACTAAAATTTCTGCAAATTTCAAAAAAGGATCCCTGACTTTTCTCGCTATGAGTATAACAAAGAAATAACATTGCTCAAAAGAAAAGTGAACTTTCTGCTCATTTCTGTAAATGCAGACACAGAATGTTCGAGTAATACCTAGGTATGACTTGACCCATCACCAACACCAACCATTTATGCATTGTAAATATGTCCATTGCTAAAGTATAGTGGTTTTTCTCTTGATACATTCATAATTTTGTGTTGATTATGTTTTTATATTCTTAATCACAGTACATTCACCAAAATATGAATTAGGATCCGAGTCTTCACACCAATGGAAAATTGTCAGGATTTTTTAAACCAAGGCAACCACGGAGAGGAGAGAAAATAGATGAACTCAATGTCAAATTCAATATTTCCATAAAAAGGAGTAAAATTAGGAAGATGGAGGAAATTATTAGCCTAAAATAGGCCTAAATGATGTCAGGAACAACATTTTGACTGTATCCCTGGTAAAGCGCTTCAGAAATTACTGGATGTCCTTTTTTATACACAATATAATACCGTGAGTGACACGACATTTTGTGAGTGACACGACATTGTGAGTGACACGACACAACTTTAACAGTTAATTTTAGCTTCACCTTAACACATTGGACCAAGTAACTTTATATGCAATAAGGTACAGATAAACTGTATTTGCTCCAGTACTGGGATAAATTAATTTTCAGAATACACAGCTCTAGAAAACTTTTTGCATTTAAAACGTGAGTGACACGACAACCAGTTTTGAAAACTTCGAAACCCAATTTTTTTCAGAAAAACACTTCACAGAATTTTTTTTGCTATTTAGGAGTTAGATACAATACACAGCTTGTATCTTGCCAACAAATGTGCTTCTAATACAAATTTTATATTGTGATAGGCAATATGTGAATTTTAATGCAAAAATCAACATTTTGTAACATTTAATTTCCCTTGCATAAAATTCACTGTATCTCAAGACATAATTAATAATTTTATGTAAATGAAATGGAAAAATATACTTTAAGATGTCTAGTTTAAAAAAACATTGAAGCCTAATGATTTCTAGCAAGTTTTAATTTTCACCCCCATGTCCACTTTTGTTTGAAAATGACCATATGTTCAAATCTGTGACTATGCTATCATCCCTCTTAGAATAAAAGCAAATTTAATATCTAGTCGTAATGACATCATAGCAGTTGTACGATTGGCTACGATTTGAAACTAAATTGGCCTTTGCTCCAAAATGGTTATAGTATAAATCTTTCAATTAATTTCAACCTCTAATAAAATGATATATTCCACTCATATTTTCAGAAAATTAGCAATATACGATTTGTTCCAAAATCGGATCGCGAGCAGTCATAAGGTGTGCGGAGGCCTTTACACTTGTGACATTGATGGATTTCAGCTAATTAGTAGGATCCATCTCCCCAACATATCATATAGAAATTGATCTATACTCATATGAAAATAAACACTTTTTGGTATTTTATGGCTTATGTTATCCAAGTCTTATACCATACGTCATTTACAATATAAAATGCTTCATACATGTGACATATGTTAAAATGAAAAGAAGTGAAAGAAATACTCCATGATCACTGCATTTCCTTCACTGTACCTCATCAAAAAAAATTGTATTTCTTTCTACTGAGAAATTGCATGATCATCAATTAGTGGTACACCTCAAATTTCATTCTGATCTTCATCCAGATTTTATTTTGCAAGTCCATTCTTTATCAACGTCAATTAATGACTTCCTACCATGCATACACACAAGACAATGCAATGATAGATAGGAGTCTGTCTCCCATCTCGCAAACTTAAATGGTTGTGCTACATAAATCGAAAAGAGCCTCGGGCTGAAAAATATGAATGCTATTCCCTAGTTTGTACCAACAATGGCAATTTCAACCACTGAATATTCAATTGCGCTGTGCTAATGGGTTGGGTCAATGGCCGACAAGGAGTGCAAGCGTGATTGTATTCACGCTGAAAAATGGCTAAGCTGTATGCTGCTTCACACAAATATACTTTCCAGTTCTTTTATTACTGTATGGTGTGACAGAGTCCAAAGTAGATGTAGAACAACACAAAATGGTCACCACAAGACATACTATTTTGACTGATTTTCGCCAAAAATGAATAAGCAATTTTATAGCATCAAGACACATGGATGAGAATTGAGATTTAAAAATGGGAAACCATTCATCAAATATCTCATATACCATGCTTCAAAATTGGGGATTCATTAAATGTCCATTTGTTGTAGGTCCATGCATACCCGACAAATATGATATTTCAAAAAGTTGTAAACGTTTCTTAAATAATGTAACAAGTGAAACATTCCTGGCAGTCTCGGCTTCATTACACCATGTCCATGATTGTACACAAAGCAATAGCTTTATATAATGATATGCGAAATATACCATTTTGTGGAGCCCGCACACAAGCTATATTTAGCATTTGACTTGATGCTTGACAAGTACTATGAATGATAGGAACAGAACTATCACTGCACAAGTGAATACACTGGGGACCTATTGCATTCTTCAACAAGATGTAGCTATAATGCCAGGACGATTTAAAGCCATACCATGAATTTTTGAAAGCTCCGTTTAACCAAACATGGGAAATGGAGTGGGAATTTTTATCTTTAATGATGATTATTCCCAGCCTATGGATGGATTAAAGCATTTTTTAAAGGTATGAATAGCACTGTAGGACATACTTTGGGCAGTGGACAGAAGGGAGGTTTTGCCCTCATCACACCCAAAATTGCCCCCAAATTTCCCAAAATTAAATATTTTAGGGTGACCATCTTTTCGAGAGCTGCCCCCACATCTTTAAAAAACAATATTCAAGAACATCTAAAGTAAAAAAATAATGATAAAAAACCTTGTTTGAGGAATAAATATAAACAAACTCTGAATCTATTTTTTATTTATTTTAATTCACTTAAACCTTCTACTTATCCCAAACTGATTTTGAAGAAAAATTAACCCCAGTACAGATGTACATGTACTTTATACAATCCCTTCCCTTTACATGTGACTATGGACCTACTACAGATGTAACCGAATGTGATACTAGCCAGAGTATGTTGATACAGATCTCCCCACTTCAATTGGATCTTCAGAAGTCCAATTTGTAGGTATTAGTTTAAATGATGCTTCAACTGAAATGTGTTGATAGATGGTCTTGGGTCGCCAAAGAACCTTGTTTTCACTTCATCTCTACAATCAATCAGTATGGAGACATGGAGAACATAGGTTCTGCTAAATGTCTAACATGGATTACACACCAGGGTCCCATCTTACAAAGAGTTACGATTGATCGGATCAATCGTAACTCTATGGAAATCCATCAATGTCATCATTTTTTCCACAAAAAATTTGCACAATGTCCTTCGTATGCAAAGAGAAGCACAGCGAACTTTCAAGAAAACAATTAATGCCTGAATATACATCGCAGCTAGAAAATATTTTGAACAAACACGCATAATAGATGTTGACATTGCTGGCCGTCCATAGTTGCGATTTATCGGATCAACTGCAACTCTTTGTAAGGTGGAGCCCTGAAGACACCCAGAAGAAAGAGCTGCCATTAAACCCAACTCGAGAAATCAAGCGCAAGTCCCGAATACACATGTTTCATTGGTTGAAAAGCAAGATGAGTTTGATTTTTAACTGGCGTTTGATCACAACTCTTAATGCACCAAGCCCTGGGATATTTTTAACGTGCATGACAACATATAAAAGGCAATATTTTAGTGACATTCAATGGTCTTTGTGGGAATAAAAACAATATATTCCTTCCATGCTCTTTGAGAAAAACTCTAGTAACATCTTGTGTATAGTTTCTAGGAAGTTCATGGGAGAATTTATATTGCATATTCTATTGTTCCCAAATTTAACTGCAGTCTCCAAACTTCAAATACAAATAATTTCTTTCTCTTATTTGTGTGACAAAGATGATTGACAAGGGAGACATAAATCTAAAATACAATCAATAGTATGACGACAAGTCACACATCAACAAATCAATGCAAAAATTAAGTTTCAAAATTGCAAAGACAAGCATCAAAGGGTGGACCTTAGGTCCCCTAAAATTTCTGAATCCTCTGCTGCAGTCTTGTGAGGTTTAAATACTGGCTAGCTGTCTGACCTACTCTACAACCCATTTGGTTGATGATATAAGCTATGCCTTAAAGGGGACATTCACCCTGACAAAAAGGTGATTTTAAGAAAATCAGGAAATACCAGATAAATGTCAGCAAAAATTTGATAAAAAAGAATAAACATAGTTATGAATGTTTGATTCTGTGATGTCATAGACGTGCAGCTCGTCCTAATGTTGTGTGAGATAAGTAATTTTATTCTCCTCTAGAGTCATCGATGGATTATCCTCAATATAATTTACTTCACACTCTGTGCCATTCAATATACATATACATTGTATCAGCACAAGCCTGTTGACACTCCATAGCAAACCACACGCCTCCATCTACATCTATGTGCATGTTTAACATGTAATTGGGTTAGAAGGCAACCGAAAATGTATCAAATCTGTCCACAAACTAAGATGAGATACAATATATTGATTTGGGATCGTGCACGATGAGTCACCCACTAGTGTTGAAACATGAAGCCAAAGAGCATGTTTGCATTGATAGGGTGCCCCCGTGGGTTCAGGTGTATCACCGATGACCCTCGGCCCCAGGAACAGCTCCGTGTAACAAAAGGGACTTCCTGAGCATATACAGTGGGCTCTCGCCACCACCACAATGGATGTTTGTATTTGCACGCCAGTCCGGGTTGAAATCATGCACTGGTGCGAACAGTGTCATCAATATACATATTAAACTGCTTCAGAGTAAAATACATGCGGGTGCCTATATAGACAAGGAGCGTATAGGCGTTTATGTATGGATCGCTCGCACTATGAGACATGGATTATATCTATAAATAGAACAAAAATATGAAATGAATGAGATCCAAACAAGTATTGGTACTTCAAATAGATCTAGGTATTGTCTGCCCAAACTGCCCCACCCGGTCAGGTGAAGACAGGTCCTACAGTTGCTTTTTGGAGAATTAAATTTTCATGAAGAATATTAAAATAATGATTATAAAATTTACTAATTCATGTTGAATGAAATAATAACAACTGCAGCCACTTCAGTTCCGAAAAAGTGTTCTCCCAGCAGGCCCTGCTTAACATGATTATGTTATTACTACCCCAGGTTTAGCACGGCTACCTTGATCGGGCACTCGAGCATTCAAGGAATTTCTATGAATGTTGGATAAATAGGCCGCCTAGGCCCTGTATGTTTTCCATTAATGTTTCTACTTGATACAAGATCATGTCAGCCAACATTCACCTTTATAATACCGTGCTACATGCATCTGACCTTAACATGGTGAAAATTGGACTCCGATCAGACTAATGCAGTCTCAAGGAAGATGTAGTTATAGATTACAAATCCACCATATTCACATCACTCTTTTATCAATGTATGTATAGGCAACGATGTCACCGTGATCTTTGCCGGACCATGAAATATGTACGTATTAGTGGGCAATTAGTGTCATGAAGGATGGCTGTAATGTTCATCATAATCCTTGAGGGAGGTCTCCCTACTGACATGTTAATCTACCAATCAACAAATCAATTAGTCAGTCATCCTTACTCTTCCGCCATCATCATCAGTGACCAAACGCAGCACCCAGACCAGGAATGATCTAAACCATAGACCCTACTACCCTTGGTCTGTGAGAAAACACCCTACATAACATCTCGTGGTTCAGCAGTCCTTTCATCCAAAATTATAATTACCGACCAAAATCATGGGGGTGACATTTAATATAAAATATCATGCATTTCAAACCAGTAATATATAAACTTTATGTCCCTTTGACACTTTGAAATGAGAATTCCTCATAATTGTCCTTTATTCAAATTTATAATTTATTTATGTTCAATAAAGTATAGGCTTATATCTTGATCAAGACATAAATTTGCTATTGCCATGACAGCAAAAACGCATTTAAAGGTTATCGGTCATTAACATATTTCATTTCTTCTTTCATTATGCATAGGTCCTATATACTTTCTATTTATTGATCGAAATTGCTTATCATAAGTAGTCCATCTAGGATTACTATCTCGACTCAGAACTTGAGGGGTTATTTTTCAGTGTTCCTCAATTCCACTTTAACATCCTTGTTCTATAAAGACATCGCTCCCATTGTGTAGAGGAATGTAGAATGGAGAGGATTTACTTGGAACACAGAAGAAATGGCAAAATTCAAAACTACTCTGCACTTTTATTTCTGCAGAGTCAAGTTTGACTAGGAAAGCCACCAGCTGGGAGTCAACTCAATTCAGATTCAAAATCAATTTGACTCACAATGATATGGCATCGGCTGACAATCACTCAATTCTGAGTCAAATGAAAGACAACTCACTTTGACTCACAACAGAGTCGACTCCACAGAAATGAGCGTGAAACTCACTCCAAGACAAAGGGAGATAGTTTAACAGAAACCGTTTCATAAAGCTGTTCGTAAGTTTAGAGCGACTATAAGAATGACTGGTGATCCTTTCTCATGCGCTAAACCATCGCCAATCAATATACCATTTTCTACAAGAGAGGATCACCAGTCGTTCTTAAAGTCGCTCTTAAAGGGATTGTTTAACTTTGTGAGCAGCCGATTTAAAAAATTCTCAAACCAAGATGAAACATGTGTACAAGTGCATGTATTAGAACTAATAAACCCTGAAAACAACCATTATTTAGAATAAAAAGCTAAAACTACGAGGCAAATCCCAATTTTGTAAATAGGCGTCTTGTAGACACCTAAATAGTACACATAAGTGTATGGGATGAAATTAAGATGGTGTTTCCGGTCACTTTATATTTCAATTTTTGAAGCACTAAATAATCATTTTTGAACGCAATTTTTTCTGGACTTCATTTTTGGAACATATCACAGACACAGGTGACAAGTGTGACCTTCTAGCTCAGATTTTTTAAAAGTCAAAGCAATGTTAACCAATCACTTTAACTTACGAACAGCTTTATGTAACACCCACACGGCTGGGATGGGGATGCAAATTTGAAGTTCAACAAACGTGGGAGGCGATAAGCTGACATCTGGAGAGCAACAGATGAATTGTGTCTGTGGCCTGATTTCATTTCTAAATGATCTCATCGGTCCTTCATCCATAAGAATCAGGCATCTTCCTCATCACCTTCCCCTCATCTCTTCCCTTGTTTTCTGCTGACAGCTCCTCAATCAGAGGGCACTCTTGGGTGCATCTTTCATTAAAAAGCCTGCATGCTTAAATTCATGTGGGTAACTGTCTCTGCTCTAGAAATTCATGTACATGTATACAGCCGAGGCAAAACAGATTGGAGAGATAAATCAAGAAATCCTGCGGATCTCTGGTTGCTGCAGCCTTATAAGACAAAGTATTTGCTATCAAAATTGACGTTTCTTTCTCTAAATCTAAATTTTGAGTCACAATTAATAATAAATTGACCAATGTTTTAATGGGATGCACTTATTTACTTGTATGAATGAGTTAAATGGCAAATAACCCTTGGTCAATCTCGGAGCAATCAAGAAAGGATGGTGCATTGCTGATTGAGGATACCATTTTTTTCATGAATTGATAAAAAAATGATATTTTTCATTTCCTATAAAATAAACATGCTATTGAAGAGAGTTCTTTACATTCTGTGTGTTATATGTGGTACATCCATGCAGACGGAAAATAATTATAACCCAAAAAGCATTAAAGTCTCCGAACTGTTAACAAATTCACTTATAATTTTTTTTCACAAACTATTCATGGACTATTGACTCTAATTATTTTTACCTGAAGAAATCAAAATCCTTTTTAGGAGAGAGGAAAAATTAGGAAATTAAAACATGCTCTGACCCCAAATCACAACATCATCAAATCACATTGTGACTGAATCATTCAGTAGGTCATTCACTTCCTGCATAAATGCAATTGATTTTTTATCTCCTCTCTTATTTTTATTCATTTACAAGTCCACATATGTATTAGGCCTATATGCAAATGGAAATGAGAAACCACAAAATAGTGCATTATTAAAGTCAACTGAAAATAATTGACAGATTATTGCGAACTAGATGTAGCCATCTATTTTTTTGTGCTCCTTGCATTCTTGTGTAAGAGCTTCACCGAATTCCTTGGCAACAACCTAAAAGCGATGCCATGTCCTCCATGCACAATCATTAGCTGACAACAAGATGATATTTCCATAAGACGAGTTATCCGTAACTTAATTAGCCCTTACCCAACTTCATTTCCTTGGATGTCCTACCTAATTTAGTCATATTGCACCCACAAGGTGGTAAATCAATGCATTTTGAGTTATCTGGGGTTGTTTGACCTGACCCTCAACAAAATGAGATCATAATAAGCTCTTTCACGATTACCGTGTTTACACATTGACTCGGCTCGGGTGTTGAATCCGCGAGCCGGGTTGAACACTGCGAAGAAGGGATCAGAGATCGCGTTTATACGTACATATAAAAAGGCGAGTTCAACACGGCTCGTGGATCTCGAACGGAAGAAGAATTGTGACGTCGCAAATTAAACGCGGGAAATTCACCGCCGGAATCGAATCTTGTCCGTGCGAACAACAACAATGCCAAAAGTGAAAGCACGCGCAGTGACCTGGTCAAGAGAGTTCGACACGGCTTTCTGTTTACACACGAAAAAATTGCCGAGTCTGACTCAGCTCGCGGGTTGAAACCTACGATTTTGGCGGATCAAAAAAGCCGTGTTCGACACGGCTCGCGGATCACACTGATCGCGTTTACACAGCATAAAATTGCCGTGTTGAGCACGGCTCGCGTGTCGAACCCCCGAGCCGTGTCACTGTGTAAACACGGTATATAATACATGTATGGTAGTCTCAAATAGGGCTGTCAACCAGTCATACATGTACATGTAGATACATCCCAACTGAAAAGCTTATAGGCCCAGGGGCAAAAAAAGTGCTTTGGTACAGAAAGGTTACATGCATGTACACGTGGAGTGCAGTATTCTTATTTCTATTGCTTTCTCATGATATTAATATTCATATCTGACCCTTATATTAATTACATAAATTTTTCATATATTTGCAAACCAATCTTCTCAATCATCAAATTTAAATTGAATCAAAGATTTCAAAATCAATAGAGGGATAAGTGACAATATTCACCTGACTAACTGTAAATGATAAACAAGTTAGTGCCCAAATATTTGTTTTTAATTTCACAAGATTCATTTTGCCTGACTGAAAGGGAGCGATTATTACCATTCATAGGGGGTGGTGGGGGACTGACAAACCTGCAAACAGAACATTGGCAAATCATCACTATGCAACCACATATGTACATTTATCACACCTTCTTTTTGAGGTCACAAAACAAGCACAATAGAATATATGATGACTCATACTACTTGGAATTCCATAATTGGAAAATGAGCTGAAATGTGCATATCAAAGGGGAAGTTCAGTTAATTCTACTAAAATCAAAGTAGGAATTAAAATTTCAATAGAGATCTACTTGTATGCGCAGAAATGTGCATATCAAAGGGGAAGTTCAGTTAATTCTACTAAATTCAAAGTAGGAATTGAATTTTCAATAGAGATCTACTTGTATGATGGTATCAATTTCAACGCTCAACTCTGTACTGCAGTTTTTTTAACAGCAAATTTAGTGGCAGAATTTTTACCTAGAACATTTCAATTTCCATCAAAACCACCCAAACAGGTCCGTAGTGAGCCTATGTTTACAGAGATTCACTTGCATTTCTGCAATTTCACCAATTTCAGAGCAAAAGTTTGCAATGCAAAATGCTGACGTGCCAAGCGTAAGGGTGTGTCATCCTTTGAAAGATAAAAAAAATAGAATTGTGTCGGAAACATTCCAATGGGAATCTTACACATTGATTGCGAGATACATGTACATGCATACATGGATGTATGACACAAATTACATGTGGTGCTTTCTTACAATCAATATAAATCAAATATAGTTTTGATCAATTTCTGGGAAGATTGCTTCGGGGGATTCAAAATGGAAATCTTATGTGCCAATTTGTCTTGTTACATAAATCATTGTTCACTCCAGTCACTAACGGACACCGACATGCTTTGGGGGTTTTAATACTTAAGATAAAAATGCAAAGTAGATATTCTGTATTCCGTCAGTAGTAAGAATTTGCCTCTGGTGAAATGTGTATATCAGTTGATAAATTGTAGTTTTGCCCATCAATGCATTGGCCCTCTGTGGTATTCTGTGCTTTGCTATCTCAGTACATACAGTACGTGTAGTTCAGTCTTCATCTATAAAGATGAAGTAAATATGAGTTGAAGATGTGTTGATTCTGTCAGCTACTTTCTTTACCGGGAATTAAGCAAATCAAACCAAACTAAATCAAAAACAAATGAATGAAATTACAAAAACAATGTCAATTACTTTATCTTAACAATATTCTTTGTCATCACAATGCTTTTTCCTATCCTACAGTGCTGTATTATTTCATTAAACAGTTCACATCTAATCAACTCTGTCACCATGAAGCAGGTTGCTTTAGATCTACTCTAGATATTAGTGACCAAACACCAGTGATGAAGTCGGCTGACTAGCCAAGCAGAGAGCTCCATTTACATGGTCAAATTGCGTTGGTATTACTCCTGGCAAAACGTAAATTAAGGCAAGCATCTGACAATGCTGGCCCTTCATACCAATGGACCTACAATGTACATGTATTTCAGGCCGACTTGAAGCTCAAGCATACCAGGTATTCTTTGATCCAGTAATTTACCATGATCTACCCCTTCAAAAAATACCTGGGGGCCGTTTCATAAAGCTGTTCGTAAGTTAAGAGCGACTTTAAGAACGACTGGTGATCCTTTCTTACGCGCTAAACCATCGCCATTGAATATAACATTTACCACAAGAAAGGATCACCAGTCGTTCTTAAAGTCGCTCTTAACTTACGAACAGCTTTATGAAACACCCACCAGGTATTTTGCCAAAATTGTCAAAAGTAATGAAATAGTGTATTTGTCTTTGTTATTACAATGCTGTTTCCTATCCTACATGTACAGCATCTGTAATGCAAAACATGCCTTTGAACAGCCCATATCTAATCAACTCTGTCACCATGAAGCAGGTTGCTTTAGATCTACTCTAGATATCATAAGTGACCAACACCAGTGATGAAGTCGGCTGGCTGGCCAAGCAGAGAGCTCCATTTACATGGTCAAATTGTGCTGATGTTATTACTCCTGGCCAAACGTAAACAAAGGCAAGCGGCCGATAATGCTGGCCCTTTATACCAACAGACCTATGCTCCTACTGAAGACTGTATGCCTACTACCAGATGTACATGTACAGGAGATGCTTACTTCCATCATCACTGGTACATGTACATTGAGATCTATGTTTGATAATCAGATCAAAGAATTAGCATTGTATACACTGCTACTCTGTCAGAGTTAATGAAAGCAGCACTGATTAGATAGGACATGTTTTCATTTATGCAATTATGACTAACAATTAATGAAAGGGTGGGATGGATAAATTGAGGCAACAGAAAAAGAGGGAGCTAAGGAAAGAGATGGATAGAGGATGAAATGGATATGTCAATCTACATGTATAGTATGCACATGTGTTATTGTAATGTCTATTCTTAACACCAGGAAGGGAAAACAATTATTGAAAACTGAAAATAATCAATTTTAAACAGTTTTATTGTATATTTTGTAGATTAGTAATATTTAAAACAAAGAGCCTTAAAAAACATGCTTAATGTAGGTATTTAAGAAATTAATATTCAATCTTTCACAAAGCATCAGTGGATGACAAACACTTGCACTGAATATAAATGTATGTCCGATTGAAGGATATGAATACTTAATTTTCAATCAAGTGAAATCCGTTACAAGACTTCCCATGCAGCGTATTTCTGGCAACTCACTCCAATGATAATTACATCTACAGCATGGGATCAGCTATAGACAAGCAAACCTACGCGAAAGACAGATGTATTGCTCATACGGTATAGTGAATAATTAACATCCAAGGTTTAATAACCTGACAAAAAGTGCATGAATCCAACAGGAGGTCAAAACCATACATGTATTTTTAACTGTACCCTAACATGCAATAATTGCAATGTACATTGTACATGCTGTAAATATATTGCAGCTCTTGAACATGAATCAGAACTTAATAGAAAAACAAAAAAAGTCTAATATTTTTATTTTAATATGAATAATAACCTACATCTATCTGATATTAAAACAAAATAAAATATTTCTTTCTGACCTAATCGTACAATTCAAGTACTTATGCAAAGTTTTTCATCATTGTGTTAAATGCAGAATAAGAAAGATCATTTCCAAACATGAAACAAAACAAAAATGCAGAGACTGCCAAGTTCATAGGCAGCCCCTTACCGCAAAACCAAGCAGGGGTTTTCCTAATTGGGTTGCTTGGTTTAATACGAGTGTTCCCCAATAAGGAATGATTATAAGCTTGCCCTAACAAGCGCAGCCCTCACAGAAGTGAATTGTTATAATGGGATTTCCATGCCCCACAGCAGAGTGCATTGTTCGGTAACTGATCTCTATGTACCCTGATGGTGACGCCAGTCTGTTTCATATTTAATTATATTAATTAATACTGAGGGCCAGAAAAGGGGGTTGCGACTTAAAAAAAATGAAATTGATTATCTTGATTATGTACAGTTACACAATTGGGGCATCTACTTTACAGCATGTTTATGGATGGTATACTTCTATCATTATAATACATTGGTTGTTCCATTCAAATAGCACATACAGCAGGCAATCTATGCACATCAAAATGAGTGATTTGAAGTTTGGGGTTGGAAGCATTTTTACTCAATATGTGGAAAATAAATTGAATTCATAGAAGAGTATGATGGTTCTGGTCCAATCCCAAAACACTTCTTCCGAGATGAGAGTCACAATGACATCAATTTAATTGAAATCTTCTCAATAAGTCAGGAAAATGCAAAGTTGGATTGGGGTTTCAATGTCAATGCTCCTCTGATAGACACTGCTAAAGGGCATCCATCGTGACTCTTGGAAGATGGCAAAGATTTATGGCAACAAATATTTTGTGAATATTACAGAAAATTTCCACACATCGTCCATCAATATTCATTTGGGAAAGCACCTGGCGCAAGGAATTTCGCCCACGCTCTGTACAACACATAGATAGAGATCTCTTTGGAATGGGATTGAAATTTTAAGAAAGCGAAAATCTCACAAAAAGCTGTTTGTTTCTCTGTTCTGCTATATATGTTCACTATTCATAATACTCTCTGAATCTTACAGCACTTTAGCGTATCACCTCCCTCGTGACGTCTCCCTAAAACCTTTTATGCAATCTCTCTGTGTGGTCAGCTTTCTTAACACTATTTCATCACTGTAATCCAATTTATATATGTACGCCTTTGAAGCATTTGTGGATAATTTTAAAATAATTTAATTTCAATAGCATGGATGCAAATTGCATGAAAATACTCCTAAAGTGAACACGACATGTCATACATGAATGCCTATATCAGAGCAACATCATGTACATGTACATGTAGCACTGGCTTCATTTCTAAGCCAAAAAATGGCATGATTCATCACAAGACACTAATTTTATGCATTGGATGCCGGTTATACATGTAGGCCTACACAGAGACTTTAACACTCTAGTTCAGACAATTAGTTGTAAATTGGCAAACCAACATTAAAACTAGGTGATACACGGAAGAAAAGTGATTAAAAATAAACACATTACTGGAAATATTATAATTACATATATCAATGCTAGCATGTGCTGGAGTCTAAACTTGCCATCATCTTACATACACAATCATGATAAATCCAACTTCCCATGTTAAACTTTATTTTGTACTGCAATCAAAAAAAAACCTCGAAAGAATTAGGCAATAACTTTTTCACAGAGGCATAATAAAGAGTGAGGGAGAGAGAGGGAGAGGGGGGTCATCGCCATTTGATGCCACCGCTTTCGGACGATCGGTAAATGTGTTGGCTGGCGCCAGACAAATCTGATTGCACTGCGAGGACGACACTCTTACCAGGGTTTCAAATGATCATTTACATGGCAGAATTTCTTTCCCTCATAACAGGAGGGGCACAGGTAAGGAGGCCGGAGATGCTATGGCCATGTATAGGGCAAATTGGTGAAGAAGTGGAACTCGATAATACCTTGCTCTCGATTTTGGGGTCTTTTAACACAAAACACACCAAGCATCTTATTTGCCCTTGTTTTTTAAGTGTTTTCTATCTGTCAAAAGTTACCCTCTAGGATATCTCCATCCTGACCTATTCAATATACAACAGAGGGAGTGATTAAAACCCAAGACCAACACCAATATAACACCCAATACCAAGCCTGACTAGAATGGGCAACAAAAAATCTCAAAATAATTTCATAATTAAGCATAATTAAAGTATAATCGAACATTTTTGAGGTTCCAGATGTTCATGAATAATGCCCCAAATGGCTAGCATTGGTTTATTGTGGTACATACACAGTGTATCATTACCAATTAAACATGACTACCCTGATTCGGTGCACAAGCATTCAAAGAATTCCTTTTTACCGCATAGCAATTTACTACACCTGGGTGGAGAGTGGCAAAAGTAAAGAAATGCCTTGCCAAAGGAGGCGAGTGCTGAGGGGGATTCTAACCCCAAATTTTGTGGTTCATAATCTGGAGACTATTCCACTTTTATTAACAAACCCAAATCAAAATTATGCCTTCTTCTTACACATGGGTGAAGAGTGGCAAATGTAGAGAAAACAATAAAGGGTGTTGTTTACAAATTCGAAGCCTGAGCCTGAACTTTGTGGTTCAAAGTCTGGAGACTTATCCCCTGATCAACAACATTTATACCCATTTTCTACACCTGGGTGGAGAGTGGCAAACGTAGATGAACGCCTCTCGAAAGGACATGAGTGGTGCAGTCGGATTTGAACCCAGGACCTTGTGGCGGAAGTTCTGGAGACAATATGCACTAATCAACAAGGCTGAGCTACAATTATAATGCTTTATCCCAACATAGTCATAAAGCATACAAAGCCAATGAGAGTTGATACTGGACCACCACAGAAAGGAAATACATGTATACACCAGCATCTTGAACAATACCTTCCATACAGTGTACATGTATGTATTTCATATTCTGAATTGATGGAATACAGCTGTATTCCTGACAAGCAAATACAATGCACCAAGACTTGCTGCCAGTACCGTGCAACAACACAATCGTCAAGCAAGCACTCACCATCTTCATACTCCGAGAACGATTCTATAAATAGGCATTCAAATCTGTGCACACAGGCAGGCAGCAGAGGGCAATGGACACAAGAGCAATGGAAAGGAATACGAGGGATGCACAAGTCACAGCAAATGTAATTTTGTTTTGAAGATGAAATATGGGAAGCTGCATCTGATTCTGACAGGGTTGGGCTTTTTTTCTTCTTGAAGGCTGGAGAAATGAAATTGTGTTTGAGCCATTCAATTACGTGTACCCTTTCATGTGAGTTTGCATGCAATTACAATAATATTTGTCAGTGGGACGGTCGACAAATTCAAAGCATGGTCATGAGAAGCTTGGAAGTGAATTATGTCACTTTATCTTTTGTTTGATTTTTTCATTGCTGTTTTATCTTGATTAGAATATCAATCTTAAACATGTTTCCAATCAATGCAGTGTGCTTTACATGAGAAAAGGTTATATTTCTCTGCACGTTTTTTTTTCTTGGAGCAGAATGTGCACTTGAAAAATATTTGAGGAGTTGAGACCTCAGAACTCTTGTTTATTATTATTACATAACAATAATTAACAACATTTCATTTGTTTCATGAAATGTTCGCCTTGTTGCCAAAGAGGACTTCCCCCTTTAAAGGTGTCTAAACCAGCCATGGGAGATTATTCTCTCCTCTTCCCAATGGACAGGTTGTACTGTTTCTAATCATTCCTTTGGGATACACGCCACCTCCGATACAACATGCATCCATCTCCAAGACCCAGTCATGAAGATTGTCACAAACACATGAACATGTGCTTTCACTATGCTTATATCACCTTCCCATTGATGACAATCTCGTTATCATGAATGATAGCTTACTATACTACTCTAACGACAAACCAATTAGTGAGTACGGCAAGTTTGTTTGCAGTGAGTTATCAATCCAAGAGAAAGCTGCTTAATTTTATTTTTCATTCAAAATCAGACCGCCTGCCCCTAAAAAGATGAATGAATAAATTTAAAGTATGGTATCCACAGCAACATCTCTCCCATAATCTAGTCTAACCCTTTAAATATGCCAAAATGTCCATCATCATCTTCATCTAGGATCAACAATTACATATCTTCGATTTGACTAATTCCCATTCAGAGTGACACATACAGCTATACGAACATCCACTTCGACAGGCCACTTTTCATATTTCCATCTCTTAATTAACACCTATCCATGGATAACCCCATCATGATGAATGAAAATCACTTTTATCCCCTTTTCAAAACCCTCCAATCTATATGATCATCTATCTCTTCCCAAATCTCCCCACAAAATTCACTTTATTTGGTGAATAGCTGAAAATCTAAACTGATTGGTGAGTCTTTCTTCCGCCACCAAACTAGACTTCCATCCTCATGAGTGATCATTGATATCTCTTGGCATCGAACATTTATGGGTCGTTCATCTTCAACGCCCTAAAGATACATGTACACACTGGAGTCATTGATTCACTCTTCTGATCACTGAGCATTAAACATATATTTGTTTATAATATCACATTTTAAGCGTGACCGATGATCCCTATACTATCAGTCATGATTTCATCCTCTAACGACTGATCACAGGCCTCCATACAGAACACTTCTATCAACTTTAAATCAAATGACTTAATCATAATCTTGATGACTTATCCATAGTCCCATCCCTTCATTCCACTGATGGTACATGAACACATCCAATGACTTTCAAGATTATCTAACGGTAACCTTGAACACTTATATTTTGGACAACACAAATCTTAAACAGATGGTCGATTACTGGACATTCGCTTCCTCCCGACCGACCGCAGAAAAAATAGCCATCGTCTCTCCACTCCTCCCTGGCTTCAATTCATTCAACATCTCGTACACTAATTCTTAATCCCATATCTCCCATTGATGCAAAAGATTATTACTTAATCCCACCCTCATCCTACACCCTACACCACCCCGTGGTGCCTCATCACGGGCTCTCGCTCACGTGTCTCGTTGCACAGGACGAGCCATTAATCTCTACCCTTGGAGGGATCAGCTCCTGATCTGTCACCCATCTCTCTTTTCTTGGATCGTTTTCAGCGGGGGTAATGTGCCCAGATGTACAGCTGATCACAGCCAGTCTAGACCCATAGGGAGACTGCGTGGCAATTTGTAGGACAAATTTGAGACTCACTGGCTCCTGCCTAGTCCACCTATCTTGTCAACCCTGACATGGCATTCCCTTTCCTGTTAAATTCATGGATTTTGACACCACGCAAAATGATGCAAGCATCTTCCGATTCTACATGGACTGCTGTGTTCAAGCAGAAAATTATTGCCATAAAAGCAAACAAAATCTCCATAAGATTAATTAAGAAAAGATTAAGTGAAAGATAAATATAATTTTACACATTCCACTTCCACAATTTTCTAGAATACAAGAAATACTGTACTTTAAAGACTCAAGAAGATAACAAATTTTGTGACACAACCACTGTTGTATGAAAAATATAAATAGATTTGATATTACTGTACAAGCCTTTGAAGGTTTTGGAAAGTTATAAAAGGCTGTGGTAACGATCTCAA
Source organism: Lytechinus variegatus (assembly GCF_018143015.1). Classification (NCBI taxonomy): domain Eukaryota; kingdom Metazoa; phylum Echinodermata; class Echinoidea; order Temnopleuroida; family Toxopneustidae; genus Lytechinus; species Lytechinus variegatus. Next base: position 58,869,520 of record NC_054742.1, on the reverse strand, counting down.
AATTATTCAAACAGGATCCAACAAAATGACCAGTGTTTGTACATATATTTGCTAATGAAATAAGTGAATTTGGTGAAAAAAATTGCTGAGACATGAGAAAAAGCATGGCCTTCCAGCCAGGTGTATTCAGCAAATAGATTCTTTTTTCACATAATAGATTCAGGATTTATCACACAATTATCTTCATGGATTAATGAACCAGATCTTGATCTAAATTTGAGATGGTGACATCAACCTTGATTTCAAAGACTTTCTCATGAAACCATTGTTTACACCAACTTTATTAGTTTAGCCTAAAACTTATAAATCTAAGAGGATAAAGCAAGTCCAAGAGACATTGATCAATTACAGTATTAAAGGATAAAGTGAGAATGTTTTTAAGCTAAGATGTATAAAACTGGGAAATAAGACACGGATGCAGAGACTAAAGAAAAGATAGAGAGGGAGAGTGAGAGAGTATGAGAGCTAGGTGTTAAGGGGCCATCAGGGCTTCAACGACTAACAAGCCAGACTGACTGACTCCAAGCCCGCCACCGCAAACTCAACGGTCAACAACAGGCTCCGCATTTAAACATGAAACTTGACTTCTGTATCAAGCGTGAAAATTAACAAATTCTGCAAGAACTCGCTCAAATTCTCCTCACATGCAGTCGCTGGACTGAACTTCTCTGAAGCAAAATGAGCTACTGATTGCATGCAGCACCCAATATGAGCATGAGTCATATTCGAAAGGTGTAATGTTGATTATTGTTTGGAGTGCCAGGGGCTATAACCACATATTGTACAATATACAGTACTTGATAACTTAAATTAGGCAAATGCTACAGGAAACTGAAATAAAATTGACAGTGCCCCTCAACATGGATCTTAGCGATTGATCATAGGGGCTATTTTTACAATTAATCATACATAATACGTTAAGCAAAAGACATCAGCCTAATGATCGATCACTAAGCTTTAGGTGACAAAGCCCTGAAAAGCAACACAAAAATACATAAAAAACTCCCAAACTTCATCATAATATGTTATAGATTACTTCTGTCTCACATATTTTGTAACATACATATATTTATAGTTTAAGTGTAATGTAGGAATCACAGGTAGATGTGATGGAAAGTTTCACCTTCTTCTGAAATACTTTCAGTCCATCTGCTCTCCTGTTAGTCTGTTACCGCTTCATTTCGGAGAAATAACTTCCGCATCATAGACACAGAGGGGCCTTATTTTCCTAATTACCTGTTTTTGCCATATTACATATTTACTGTACATCGATATGCCTTTTTCAACATAATACAAAGTAAAGATAAATGTCATGTAGCCTGTCTAGATTAATGACACTTTTCTGACCATTCATATCCATCTTTGGAAATGCAGTGAAACTTGTCTATCAAGGCCACCCCAGGGAAATAGACAGGTTCTTTAAAAGGAAAACAAATTTTCAGATTTGCCCCTTTATTTTTACATATTTCACATTATCTCCTCCTAACCTTGACATTTGTGGTGTAAATTATATTTTCCCATGATGTTGTGCTCAGAAGGAGGCAAGATGAAAGATGGTGAAAATTTGTGTACAAAATAAATGGAGAGTTGTCCACAAAATCAGCAATTTTGAAGCATATTTGCCAATTTGAGGATCCGCTTTAGAAGGTAGAACAAGACTTTTTAAACGTCCATAAATTGCTTATTTCATAACCAATTTTGAGGAAACTTTTTTTGAATTATCCTCTCATTTTACTCTTTCCAAGAAGACTGCTTTCTTTGGCTAATAAATACAAGTTTGACTGTACATTAATTAAGCAATTTATGGCAGATTACTACTTTTCACATCAGCCTTCTTCTATTACACTGTACATGTATTTCAAACATACCATTGAGATGCTGACAGACTGGGCAGGACTCAGTTGCAAACATACAAGTGTAGCATCGGGAGTGTCCACATGCATCCGTCAGCTTGCGCTTCTTGCTCTTGTCATAGGCCTGGTGACATGACGGGCACTGCGTTGTATCCATCTCCATGGCGATAACAATGGTGACTCAGATCACCTGCAGTCGGGCAACATCATAGTCCTTCAAGAAAAACAAAAGGAAATGGAATAACCAAACTATTAGAGATAATCATAATAGCAATACATTGGATGATATCAATGCTAATTAACAATTAAGAAAACATGAATTACTCCAAATCTTACATGGAATGGAAACAAAAATCCACAAAAGCAAAGAATTTTGTAAAAATAAGCCCTTGTAAGCCGACAAAACACAATAAATCAATTATGATAATATAAAATATAATTTTCAACACGCAGAATGTACATGTAGCCAGCCTCTGACTGAAAATATCTGTCCCATCCAATAGTAAAGTTGACGATACAATGGCACATTCCTCCTCGTTCATTTCACAATGTCAGCAAATTCAACTGTTGCATTTTTTTTTACCCATAATCATTACTTATGCCGTGCACAGCTATGCATTCATCTACAATCATTGGATTAATTCTGCTATTTTTACCCATCCCCAGTCGAGGGTTACACGGCAAAGCTCGCTATTGGGCCCAAAGTCATCTGAATAGACATTATAGAGTGGTGAGTCAGCGTGCTAACACATTCACAGATCACATCCCATCAGCTGGTTAATACATTCCCCACACTACCACATTAACCTTCTCAAACGGCACAGAGCGAGACTGAGTCAGCAAGACGAGTCTATCAAATAGATACTTCTGTGTTTCCGTCATATATGTATATATATATATATATATATATATACATAATGATAATAATAATAGTAGATGCATTTATCAGGGAGTAATTTTCCTGATATTGCATCACAATTTGCTCTACATTTTTTATGAGTGCTCCAACAAAGCAATATTTTACATAGCAGTACACTGTAGGACTGCACAGAACACAATAAAAGCATTTCTCTTACAGCCAGAAATGCTAATAAAATTTGAGAAGTGAAATTATGTCACAAATCTATGCACATACATGAAGTCTACTTTGATGCATCGTTTCATTTTTTTCGCTTTAACTGAGCAGAAGCCATACAGGCATTCACCAGAAGCATTCACAGAATAAATCCTACCTGTCTCTGTCTGGGTATCAATTTTTCCAACTTCAAGTTCAATTTGTTTATTTTCTCACCAATATAAAAACAATATAAACTAGAATTTAATTCGTCATGCGGACGAATTAGGTGGTCTGTCTTTATTCTCGGCATCATGATCACTATTACCATGTTCATGCATGTCAATATGACCTTCATGATGACAACGGAATGCTCATTATGGATGGAATACTTGTGAAAGACGGTAGATGATAAAGCACTGTGAAAAGGGTCCGGAAAATGGTCTCTTTGATGTATGCATGTGATATGAAAAAAGTGATTATAATCTGTTTTATCTTGCTAAATTTAAACTTTTATACCTTTTAATTATCATAAAGGATCATGTAAGAGGTGGCAAAAAGAAAAAAAAAATTGAAAAAAAAAATCATCTTGTTCACCCCAGGACTCGAACCTCCGCCCTCGAGAAAGCAAGTCAAATGCGTTATCCATTAAGCTACGATATTCCCCATAGAGAATACACGTAAGCAATTTTGAGAATTACAAGTCCAATTTTGCAAGTGAAATACGGGCATGATCCCGGCATCTGATCAAAAAATGAAGGGCACACTTGCGAAAGCTTAGAATCTCAGCTACAACATACTAAAAGCTTAAAGAAAACTGACAAGAAAAAATGGAGATATGGCTCACGAAATAGAGGAATGTCGAATCTGGTTTTGAGAAAAAGTCATGTCCCATAGAGATTACACGCAAAATGAGGAAAAATGACATGCCTCTTTTCATCGCTGTTTTACGCAATGATGCGTTTCTCAAAACGAATATTCATGTGTACTAAGGAGAAAGAGTACATTCTAAACTACAACATATCGAAATCTGGGCGAAAAATGATGTATATTCGAGAAGTTACAACCAAATTTGCATAAATTTGATGACGTCATTTTTGAAAAAATGAAATTTTTAGTTTAGGCGCCATTTTGATGACGTCATGATCTAATTGAGGGACAATGGTGACATGAAATCAAATTTACAACTCATACTCTATCGATATATGAAAAAAAAATTGGGGGTCAATGGACTATTTAAAGAGCTACAGTGAATTTTCAATAGGCATGTTTTTGCCCATATATGGCCTATAGTGAGAGCTCGCGCGCACACGTGCTGCAAACTTTAACGGGTGTTAATTTCGTTATTAATGATCGTAGAAGGTTGATCAAAGTATCAAATTGTTCAGAATTTTATTATCAATGCAATGATGTAAAAAAAACGGTGTTTCTGCGTTGCGTTAAGGCGTTACGCGAGGAAGCGCGCGCGCATCCGTGCGCGCGCGCAAAATTTTGAAATGCTTAAAATGACCTGAAACATACTCTCGTTTGGTCAAAAAGTGATTTTGAGCATTTTTAAATTTTGACGCGCGCGTCGTGACCTTTGATGACATGATTGGATGACCCTTGACCTGAAGTTGATGTGATGTTAATTTGATTGATTTTTGATAATTAATAATGGAAATATGATTGATAATGTGATTTTACAAAATGGCGCCTAGATGACGTCATCATAACCTGATGACCTTGAAAAGCTTATTTTGACGTGTCCATGACAGATCCTATGTATGACGAAAAAATCAGCAAAATTGATTCAGCCGATTCGGAGAAAAGTTGGCGACAAGAAAATCCGTAAAAATAAAGAAAGAAAGAAGAAAATTCTGACGAAATTAAGAGGTGATCTGTCAAAGACAGACCACCTAAATATGTACAAGAATGAAAATGACATAGAGAAAAAAAACTACTGAAAAGTTTTTTCTTTAAATAAACACAGCATCAACAATCATCAGCATAAAACAAGGGGGACAGGAGGGCAGTGGGTAAATGTAGGATTAGAATTTGTCTCACTTGGGATGAGTGCAGCACACTGTGCATAATTTTCTTGCTGAAGGATTTGAACCTGTGACCCTCTGATCTGAGGAAGACCTCCTATAAAGTGTAAAGTGCTACCATATTTTATCAAATTATTTTTTACAAATAAATTGAATTTGCGATGAGGTAATTTACTTTGAAATATCCACTTGTGTATTTGTAGGGCCATGTCTTTCTGTGGAAACTCATAATAATTGTACATGATGCACATGTTTTCCTCAACAAACCAGTTTATCTTTCTACCTATAATAGATGTATATGTAGGCCTACACGATATATTTTAAGCATCTTCAGCCTATTAAATAGGAAAAGTGCAGAATAGTAATAATAATGACAATGATATATGTATTTCCAGTAATTTTTTACAGTAAGCAATACCAAGACACAAATGCACAGTAGGCCTATTTACATATATGTGAACCCTATATCCTCGCTTCGACCAAGTTCCACCATTAAACGTGACCTCCGAGCTCCTGAACGCTCTCCCTTCTAGCAGCAACTCGGGTAACATGCATCCGCGGCCTCGTCAACAAATAAGACAAAACGCTTGCCATCCCATCTCCACTTTCATTTACCAACTAAAATAGGTTTCAGTATCAGCCTGTCTCTATGCAGTGTGTGTTCAGTCTTGTGTGATATTGATTGGATATTGCATGGACAAAGTCCCCTCTGTTTCCCTCTTTCCTCCTCTCTCATCCACTCTCTCCCTCCATACAGAACATATATTCATCATCTTGGCACTTTGGTGAATTAATATAGTACATGTAGTTTCTAATGAGGAAAATGAAAAGACAATATACATGCACATGTGGAATACCGGTGCTTTCACAATTATATCCACATACAATTACTGATTTTCATGGAGATTCTGAAAATTGTACATAGATCAAGTTCATTCTACTCTAGTTTATGATCTAATCTCTCTAATTCACATGCTTATACCTTTAAAAGTTTCTTGCACATGTAGGAACTTCTCTAGATTATGATAGGAAATATGCCTACATCATGAAAATGGGACATACAAAGGCTACATGTACATGTAACAATGAGTACAAGCACAAAGGCTCTTATGACATGGCTGTCAACAATTTCATCATGGAACAAGGTGTTAATTCCTTGATGGAACTGCGAATCAATTCAGGTAAGATTTCAGAAAGGAGAGAAACAAAATCTAATGCGCCCTCAGATTACCAGACAGGGGGACATGCTCAAGTAAACACAACAGGCACAAACATGTCTGTAACAATACAATTGTGCTTGTTTTCAGTCAAGCACCACAAAACAATAACAAAAGGAATATATTCATTATCACAAACAATCCACAGACTATGACCTCATCTGACCTCATCTGACCTTAGTTGACCTCTTGTCCTTACCCAAGGCCAGGAGTGGTATTGGGGATTTAGCCAATCCCCCAAGGGCATAAAATTTGGGGAGGTGATGACAAATTCCTCAAATTCTTTACTCAGGGTAAACAGTGCACACATTTGTATATTTGTGTAGGTGAGTTGAAATGTACACTTCCATCACATCATACTGCAACCATTTATGTGCAGACATGTACATTCTTACTAGCAGTAGAGCTCAACAGAGGAGGCAATTACAGTGGTGTATTTCCTCAATGTGTACATGCCTTCTGACAAAAAAGAGCGTACATGTACTCATGGACTATTTCAAAAGAAGGTTACAAACCACATCATATCTCATACATGTATATGTAAGCCTACATGTATATAGAGATATTCATGCACATACCTCCATAGTACATGTACATGTACATATACAATTGTAAAATTGCCATTCTTAGCGTGCCAAGGCAATGAGATAGAAAAACTAGATGCATATTTACATACACATACTATTATCCATGAAAATACCAACTTGTAAGCTTATTTTTAAATGCTTAAAATTGTCCAAATCTGCCATAATTATATTTTGGTAGCATACTTTACCAAATTTCAATCAATATTCCCAGATGATGGGAAAGCTTTTAAACATTGCCTCTGAAAAATATTCCTATATGTTTTGCAATTGTTGCAAGAGCAATTTTGTAATTCAAGCCCATTCACCTATCCATTCCATCATAACAGCACAACTGACCTGTAAAACTAATCTGCAATAAAGTATTTTTCCTCAATCCTCCAGTGGATTTAGCATGTGCACTCGTTATTCCCGATAATAATACTACTCCTCATGCGTATAAACATCCCCAGAAAGCACAGAAGATTAAGCCCAGTCTACCATCGCCATCATCATCATCATCAATGCAACATCACCTCTGCCGATTTGTTTCCTTGAGGGGAAATGGGCAATATCAATCGCTCTCTGGGTACCAGCGACACACAATCAAATTTCACGGGCACGGGAATCCTACAACCAGCTCCTTACTCCAGTGCATGTAGAGGGTGAACTGAATGGCAAGAGAGTGAGGAGGAGGGAGGAGTGATCGCAGTGAAACGTTCACAACCAAAAGGAATCGCATGAATGCCTACATGTACCTCCCTAGCTTGCCAGTCAGTCAGTGCACACGCCAGGGAACTGCCAGCTCTATGTGTTTGGCAATGTGTATGTTATGCACGCATGACAGGGGAATAAGGTTCACAGCATCTATCTATCTGAGACCCTGCGCTACAAAAGAACACTCTTCCTAACCTTTAAATTAGATATAATTAAAATATGTACTCTACATGTATTATAAGGTTTAAAAAATACATGGAGAGGATTGAATTGCGGAGATCTCATCTACATGTACATGTATAATGCTGCTTCTTCTGCAAAATTTGTATTTTTATAATTTGGCAGTATATCATATTTCTTTCAGTTGAGTTGTATTTTATAGTAGTGAGTACATTTTTCAAATACAAATTTGTATTTATAAACATTTGTTACACAGTATCCAGTTGGTACCCAAATGTAAGTCTCAATTAAAAAATATATGTACACATGCAGCCTGCCCCTGTGGCAGGTAGAATCTATACAGTGACAATATTTCTTTTGAAAATGAATATCATATTTCAACAGATTTTTTGAAACTGCGTAACATTTAATATTTATTTATTTATTTATTCATTGATATATTCATATTCCACAATCATCAAAGTACATTTCGTAATCATGTTTACAATGAAAAAAAATGCATAACATATGCAGGATTGAAACGTAGCAATGAAATGAAAAAAAGTGGAGGGGCCTACTAAAAAGCAGAGCTTGTAAAATGTAGACCCCCTATCAAAACTTTATACAAGGGTAATATGATACAAATAGAGTAAAATAATCAGCAAAATTCTATAAAATTATATAGATAATAGAAAATAAAAACATATATGAGGTCACACGCATAACCACATACATGTATGTGAGAGTAATATTATGGACTACTTAAGAAGATTGATGGGATATCATATCAAGAAAGAGAGCCACATTAATATCAATCGCCATGTTGTCTTACAACCCATGATTTACCAGATGCTATCATGTACAGTACACAGGCAATGTACAGGAACAATAACATGAACATACATAGCTACACAGTGTGAATATATTGTTTTTCAATCTATTTTTCATCACGGTTCAAGTCAGTGGCAAAATGGGCTGAAAAAAATTGAGGGGGCACAACATGGTGAATATGGGAAAAATTCTAAAAAGCAATGTGCAATCAAAGCAAGCAAGCAAAAATTTGGGCCTTTCTTGAAATGAAATTCTAATTCTGTGATATATTTTGACATAAAATTCAACAAATATTGTAATATTTCACCCTTTTCCCTAGCTTTTTTTATTTTCTTGGTCATGGAAAATTTTGGGAGGGCCAGACCCCCCTCAAAAAAAAGTTAAATCACAAAGCAAAATGATGAAAATTTGGTCTAAATCGAATAACAAATAACGAAGTTATTGAATTTTAAAGATTTGCACATTATTCCGGTGAAACAGTTTTAGGCATGTTTCATGAATATTCATTAGGTGGGCTGATGATATCATATCCCATACTTGTTCTTTTGTATTTTATTATATGAAATGTTTATTCAAAATACTTTTACAAAGAACTATTGGATTGACATAAGAAAAGGGAAAGAGGGGATATGAAATCATCAGCCCACCTACATGTAATGAATATTCATGACAATGTGCATGTAACTGTTTTCACAAGCTAACTTGATAACTGTGACCCGAGGGTCTCCCTCCCTGACCAAGCTACATGTACCCAGAATTGGTCTGTAATAATAATTGAAAGAACATTATTAAAAAGGAAGATAAATACACAGATAAACAACTAATGAATTTAAAGCAGAGAAAATAAATATAGACATGATTGATAATGTGGGTTGTGTAAATTGCTGGTATACTTGAGAGAACATGAAACCGTGTATAATAGATTATATCATCTCAATGATCGAAATTGACAATTAAATCATAAATCTTGAAATGACAGTGCATGTTTTAAAGGAAATGATTAATTCATGACATGTACATTTGTGTAGGATTAACCTGAGCTACATATGTACAAGATTTTGACAAGGGCCACACTGGAAAACTTTGTCAAAGACCAAGTACATTTATAATGTGATAAACATTAGGGTTCAATCAAATAATCTACTCCACTATATGATTTTTTTTCTTTGATTTATATGCTTCCAGTCTATTGTACAGTTTAAATTGGTATGCATGTAGTTTCAATTATTAATATATAATAATAATATAGGATATTTATATTGCGCACATATCCACCTTGTTAGGTGCTCAAGGCGCTCCTATATTACCCAGCTAAGCTAGGCATTCATAGTGCACACAGCTTCTTAAGGAATTACTTCCTACCGGTACCCATTTACCTCACCTGGGTCGAGTGCAGCACATCGTGGATCAGTTTCTTGCTGAAGGAAATTACGCCATGGCTGGGATTCGAACCCACGACCCTCTATCAATATATTGTAAAAAATAATTTTTAAAGTAATTTTCATAAGATTATCCTATATCATATTATCATATTTTTGCATTGTTCAGTTTGATAATTATTGATGAATATCAAAGAGTAAACAATTCATGTAAACTTTGTTTCTGAACTCACACTGCGCACTGTACATATTTTAGTTTTTAAATTTGATATGTGATAAATTATCATCTTGGTAATTCTTCAAGCACATAGAGGAAACCACGTATGAAAACCCCACCCTGTTTTGTCCACTGCAGCGCACGAACAAATCCATCTCCCGTTCATTCGTATGGAACCCGATGACAGAGCGAATCAATCAGAGACAACCCGGATCAGATGGCAGCGGAGAGACACGCGTAAGCCTAGGTAAAACCATGCAACGGGATCCCCTTGCGGGCTGTCAAGCTACGAGTGTCCAGGCAGTGTGGATGACACCTTCATCCAATGACCAATTTGCCAGCAAAGACGAATGCATCCCCCTCTCGTGTTGCAGCCATGCAGAACCATGGCACCGATATATCTAGAACCATTAATAACCATCCCAATAGAATTTACACAGTGCTACATTGTGACGTAGCAACGTGATGAGGGTGGGGGGATGATGGGGAAAACATGCCCGGCGTTTGCTCATGGGCACGGAACCGTGAACGGTTATCAATCTTGGATTGCTTTTGCTCGTCATTTCCCTCATATTCTATTTGACTTCAATAAGAATTCTCGTCACACGGGTGCCATTTTTACGCAATTACAATTTCAGGATGAGGGAATGCCATCCATGTGTGTTCTGTATTATCTATTGCCAATGTTTGACTCTGATTTTTAAAGCTTGGTTGCACTTTAAAAAATATAAATCATTGCTTTTTTCAATACTGTTCTGTATCAATAGGGCTTGAATGAATCCAAAGCCATGATTGGCCGTAATTGGCCCTTTCACTGGTTTGGATATTTTTGTGGTTTTTTCCCCATTTCTGCTGTAATATATAACTTTGCCCTTTTAAAAATGACATTTTTACTGACATTTAAAGCCTGCTGTATATGTATGTGTAATTTTTTATTTATTTGGTAAGGAGGTTAGGGCAATTAGATGAATATCACCAGCAGTTCATAAACAACAAATAATGTAAATAAGTAACTTCCAATCATTAAATATGAAATTCTTTTAAAAATTATGCCCATTTATCACTTTTAAATCTAAAACTCTTTTCATGAAAGTTATTAATGTAAAATAACACTAAAAATTTCATCAAAATCAGATATAAAACAAGACGCTTATGACAAACCAAACTTTTCCAATGCATATGAAATGAAGTTTTTGAATAAGCCTACGGAGCTCACGCTACATTTTCTATAAAATATTTCTCAGCAGGATTCACGCGCGACATTAGCCACTGCCGATACTGTATCGCAGAGTATCCAACAGGTCCACTACCCCCTTCAACCAAATTGAAATATATTCTGTATACCGTTGCAGGCTGTGTAGCTGACCAGAATATCTAATGAAGTCCCCTGATACTATGCGGTTTCAAACCGCCTCGATCACAAGAATCCCCGTTAAATTACGAGAACTTTTTAAGGCTAAAAAATACCCGTTAATTATTCCTGCATTCACACCGCCCCGAAACACATCCTTCGGGTTAAGTTCCCGAAGTTACGAGCATGCGCAGTGTGGTCTGATAAGCAGGCAAGGCGGGAGATTCAAAATCTCTAGCCCAGCAGCCACCCACGCCGCCGCGCCCAACGACACGCTGGGATAAAAGTTCCCGTAATTTGCTTTCACATCGCCAAAATACCTGCGACCTTGGAAATATCCCCACGAAAGTTCTCGTAATTTCGCCAAGTACCTACTATTTAGCGGGTATTTTCTTTCGGGGAGATTACGCGTAGTTTGCTTTCACATTACCAAAATACCTGGTATTTTCTGATCGGGGTAAATTTCCCGATCAGAGAATACCTGGAACTGGCGAACCTTCGAGGCGGTCTGAAACCGCTTACTGTTCCTCCTCCTTTGCTCAAATTTCACCGGGATTAGATGCAAATGCCCAAGGACAAAGGGCAAACATTCGATACTCAGACCTTTCACCAAATTAACATTTAATCGCTGATGGAAAGTCATTATCCTGTTGAGGGAGCAGCATCGGCAAATTATCTCTTTTTTTATGCATGATGATGCCACAATCGTTTTAACTCCATACCTATTATCTTAAGTCTCATAAATTCTCTTAATATTGTGTAGGTCCATCTTTCATTGCATGTTATGTTTTTATTTTGGATTGTTCGGTGACTTCAAGTTGAACCTTTCTCAAGATGGATATGTGGCTGTGTACGTTAGAAATGTAGTTTTATAAATATATTTACCAGTGAAAACAGCAATTATCATTGGTAGGGACAAACAATATCCCTTCCAATGATAGCTTCTCCCAACCCACCCCTCCTTTAATATCAAAAAAAATGTAATGATACTTGATTAGCTCACTCTACATTTTGCTTCAAAGTAAAAGCAGCATCAAGTACATTTTTACGACGACGATGATAATGATAATAATAATGATAGCATAATAGCTGGATTTACAAAGCACTTTTGTCAAAGTACATTACACTTTCATTTCAGGGCTGAAAATATATCTGCACAGAATAGAGTCAAAAGAGAATTATAGAATATATCCTCGAAGTCTATACATGTACTGATGTACATGTTCTTTCCACAACACACCTGAGATGTGAATTACTTCTTTTATGCAGCAATCATGAATTCTGGGATTTTTCACAACTCCACTGTAAAATGTGATGAAGCGGAGATCAATTATGAATCATCTATCATTTGGGTACACTCAGCAATTTGCATTGATGACATGCACCAAAGAATATATATTTGGCGTTGAATGCTACAATGGTTGCAGAAAAATAGGTTTACTGTAAAGGACCTAACTTGATGTCAGTTGTTGTTTTTTTTGTTGTTATTTTTAGGGTTTATAGAGCTATCCATCGCTCTTCAATGATTTTCAGGTTCAGATTGTTACAATATATAGGTATGTAAATTAGAATGATGCAATCAGCTGAGAATGACAAAATTGCACTACATGTACAAAAGAATGAATTATTCTAAATTTGGTTTTTACTATAAAACAGAAATAACAGCAGCAAAATGGTACATACGCGTTTTTTTATTCATGTCAGAGACAGCATTTAACAAAATTACATTTGATGTGAAAATGATTAAATTCAATTATCACCTACCATATAGGCCTACCTTGTTCATATTAACATAACCGAAAACGTCACAACATAATATACATGTATATGGTAGATGGTAGGAGTTTACTGAGAAAAATATTACAGTCGTTTCACAGTACTTTTGTCATGGGTGCTATGAGTGAATTGATACTGTTGAATTCACAACACCCATTCACTGATTTGCATAGTTGACAAGATTACACCCGTAATTAGCCCTAGCACAACATTCTTTTATACGGAGAGCTAGCGCACATATGAACAGGGTTTGACCTCCGATCAATGAAAATGTCAACACACCCCCATCCTACATGTACATGTACATACCAGTATACACATTCATGTTTGATCGTCAATTGCCCACAAAGAATGGCAGACAAAAGGGGTGATTAGAGGAATGTGACCGTGACTGATCATGGTATCACTGGTATGTGGACATGAAAAGGGCGTGAAAGGTATCAGAGGGTTCGTTCGGTTCCATCTATTCCTGGCTACGATCAAATATCAAGGTCATGAATGAACATCTCCAAACGTTCATGCCACATGTATACATGTAGGCTACAATGTACATTTGTACTTGTAGGCCTACATGTAAGCAAGTCATGTTGCATGCAACTGAAATATATACAGTGCACATGTACATGTATGTACATGGCCAACTCCATACAGTTCTAAGAAACAATGGTTAGGTTAATTACTCTGTACAATCATCAGTTTCTACAATACATTCTAGGAGATTTGACTGGCCTTTTGAATTGTTTCCATGTTTCCTGTATTATAAAAATATGCCCCCCCCCCCGAGCAAAAAGCGACCTTGTGCTAAAGTATATAAATGTAATCCATAAACAAAAACATACCTAACTCAAATTCTGAGGAAGCAAAATGTGGCGAAAATACCAGAAAAGAAAATTTCGCTATGTGCAAAGATTTTATTAATCGCTCACCTTTCACAAGTCATGATGATAAAAAGGAATGCAATCTCCAGTTTGCATTGATAATATATGAACACTTCCAGTATCAAAATAAGGTACCGGTACATATATAGGTCTATGCCATGCCTTCTCCAGTTTTATTCATGCATGTACATTGTATGTTCTACATATATGTAAATTCATGATTTCATGACATTCGCTCTGGTGACAATTGCTCCGATGAAAAATGCATGTTTTAACGCCAAACCTAAAATCTAACCTCCAAAATCCCAATTCTTATCTTTGCATTATTCTGAAACTGAATTCTGAATATTACAAAATTACAATCCCAACTCTAACCCCATGTCCTCTGAGATATTAAGACTGGAGCGAATGTCACAGGAGCAAACATCGTGTCACCAAATTTACCATTGGCCTGGTAAATTTACTGTGATGTGCATTCCACATGTAATATAGGCCCTATATAAACTCACCATTTGTCTAAAAAGTTAAGATGTCATGTGCAATCCTATTATCCACCTCTATTTATCTCGATAATTAACATGACAAACTGTATGCCATCTACAAGTGCAGGTGTACTAGCCTCTTTGATAATGGATAAACAGTCCAACTAGCATGAGATCTTTAAAACTGGTAAAAAGTAATCAATAATTTGTGTGAAAAAAGATCAGAAGATCCACCCAAGATCCCCTGAATGATTAATGCCTATATGCATGCATGCCTGCTCTGAGGTCAGGAAGCAGGGTTCTATATAATCGATGGTCATTTCAAAGGAGGGCTGACCATCACACTGCCCCATGTAAACAGGTCTTGTCATCTTAATATGAGTCATGCATGGTTGGTAGGTTCATTGTCCACCTTTCGTCTTAAAGGGGTATATCAACAGATATAAGCCTGTTGTAAGCTTTGGTATTAAGGGCTATTTATACTCCAGTGTCAGCTAACATTCCAATCTTTGTAGTGGATATTGAATATACTAGTATTCATTTTCATCTGTCAACTCTGTTAAAAAACACAAATACATGTAGGCCTAGGCCTAAAGCAAACTTTCTGTAATGTTTTTTTTAGGTTCTTTTTAAGGGGACCATCGAACACATAACTTTCAAAAAAATAATGATTGGACATCAGTTATATTCAATTCATCAATTCATTTCCATTAAAACATAATACAAAGTAAAACAATCTACATGTACATGTAAATCAGTAACAATCAGTACATGTAAATCAGTAACAAATTCATGGGTAAAACTTACAAAAAAGCAGTTAACAAAGATTCTATCCTAAAATTTTCAGCCATACATGTATGACTACTGAGAAGTGGTTTTACAAATGAAACAAAAAATTATCCATCATACAACCAAAACAAATATTCATGTAAAATTTATCCAATAAAACACACATTTTGTATGTTTTACAAGACATTTTAGCAGATAAATAAGTCATATTTCACTCACTACTTTCAATTCGAGACCAATGAGGTAAACATTTGCCATGTTGCCCTCCCCGGGGCTTTGCCCATACATGTAGGAATCTCATCTGTTAAAGGGATGGTCCGGGCTGAAAATATTTACATTGTATTAAAGCTTAATAGAGTAGAATTCAATGAGCAAAATGCCGAAAATTACATTAAAATCAAATAACAAATAACAAAGTTATTGAATTTTAAAGTTAAGCAAAGTAAACTTCAAAAGCTTTACTTTTTGTTATCCGATTTTGATGAAATTTTCAGCATTTTGCTCAGTGAATTCTACTCTTATGTATTACGATATATGTTCAACCCGGATCATCCCTTTAACTGCCATATGAATGTTGGCATCATAAATTGAAGAGTAAATTTTTGTTTGATATTTAAATACCCATTTATTTTTTCAAAATGTTCAATAGGGAAGTGGTAATTTAGTGGATTTTCAAGTTATGGACTCCTGAAACCCTAATATATTCTTGAAATCCCATATAACCATGCTGCATATGGTTCCTTGATTCATTTATTGAAGAATTACAACTGAACTGAGGACTAGGCAACAAAGTTCATTAGACCCTTTCAAGAATAATTGAATGGGCAAAAAGTATTATGATGAAGAAAAGAAAGAAGAAACCTCCCCCTTTTATCATGCAAATGAAAAGATCAAAGGACCTTTTGATGGAAATGTCTGGCTCGATTGTTGTGGATAAGAAAAGACATGTATAAAGGGGAGAATACAGTGAAACTTGGGGGGCATTTAGGGGGCATGTGTGGTTATGTGCCTTATTGTATGGTGTGAAAACCTGATGTATACAAAATCAATTGATGTTTACTGAAGTCGAAGGGAAGGGGTTACAGGTACCTTTCTTTGAATGCTGCCAATCAGAGATCTGGGTAGCACGAAAAAAATAGTCAATAGTTTTTCACTGATAACTGCTGTAAGCTACTGAAATCCTTACATCCCATTGGCTCAGAACAAAAAATTAGTAAAAACACTGAGTATATGCTTTGTATGATACAGACCACCAAACATAAAAACAAGATTAAGTAGATTATTAAAGAGTTCTGAATGATATAATTTCATATTCTTTCCTCCACATTCAGAATGGTTGAGAGGCCTCTATCATTCTGGAGCATATGGGATAACCCAACAGAAAAAGACAAAACTCTGAAAGGCACCATATTGGCTGTTGAAAGGTATGAATGAACATGAGAGCATTCAAGAGTTTCGAAGGGTATGTGCATGGGGGGCAAAAGTTCAAAGCGTTTCGGTAAACATGACATTCATAGGTGCCTATGGGACTTCAGAAGACAGACGGGCATCTGACAGACCAATTGAAACTAATTTATGGCATGCACTACTACTATAGTCTGCATTTCATCGTTGGTCTATACTATACATGTAGGAGCAAAAAATTAAACTTTTTTCTCCCTTAAAAAAAAAAAGCCCCCCCCCCCTTTCCCAGTTAAAGAGAAATCTTCATAATTCCCAGATAAATGTTATTAATAATCTTCATTATTACCTAGGAAATGGCACGTTATGAATTTAAAAGGACAAAAAGTATACCGGTAGTTAAATGTAAATAATATTTCTATTTAAATGGCAGCTAAGAATATTGAGTATTCTTATTTATTCCCATAATGATAAGTCTCAATACTTGATTTTTGAAAGAAGGAAAGAAACAGCCAGCAAAATACAGGCTGGCAAAAACACCTTTCGCAATAGAATAGCACACGTAAGTGTGCGCAACAGATATTTTAGCCTGATCCTTTCCCATCAAAGTTTTTGCCTGGCCTTTGTCTTGGGCAAGCCAAAATGTTTTTGTCGGAACAAAAGATCTTGATAGGGTAAGGGGAAGAAGGAGGGATCATAATGCGCCTGCATAAAATGAAAAGACATCTCCTACTCAGCCATATTTATTTGTTTCAGCACCCCCTGCCCAGAATTAGAATCCCTGGAAGCTAGGTATCTATTACCTGACCTTGGCAACCTCAAATGACCTGAAGCATGGTTATCAACAAAGAGCCGCATCTTCACCAGAATCAAGTGGGTGCTCTCTAGCCCACTATTGCTGATCCAATGAATTTTGATCAAATAATAACAGGTTCGTTATCGTCTCAAGTTTGCTGTATTGTATTTAGCTTTACAAAAGGTAAGCCCGAAACACCCTCAACATATTTCCAGAATAGACAGCGAAATGACAATTATCTTGCTATTTGCTGAAAACAGAAGTGTCTTCATCATACCTAAGTTAAGGCCTATGCATGCCACATACAGTTACATGGGCATACAGGACAAGCATAGAGCTATTACAGACAAGCATCATGCGTGCAAGTGCACATGCAACAATGCTGGTCTCATGCTCGCAGCCTTCGCTATGACAAAGAGACCATGCTAACTGAAACTATTTCAAATGAAAACCTTGAATCGGACAAGAGCAACCACTTTAATGTTCTGGTGAAGACCCACCTTGTGTGTTTGGGTGAGTAAAAATAGAAAGGATGGTTTCACTGGAATAGGAAGGCTTGCAGGGATACAAATAGTAAACTTCGAACATGGGATGGCTGAAACACTATGGAAGACAGATTTTGGGGTACCAGTATGTCAGGTTCAACTTAAACAGCCAAGGGCAAAGTTTCACCAAGGTGAAACAAATTCAAGAATAGCTCCAGCTCTAAGATATCTTTGCATACCAACCTGGTTACTCAGTTCTAAAGGTTATTGCCAATGAGAAATGAGCAAACAAAACACAAGTTATTTTCTATCATTTTTTTTTCAAGCTGTTCAGTCTACTGAACTCCACAGCATGCCATTTTTTCTTCAACTTTAAAAATCACTGTCCATCAACCATGAAATCCTGCTCCTTAATTTCAAAGAACTATAAATCTATTCAATTGCAAACTATACAAAAATTATAATTTATACAATTTATTGGAGCCAACATGCATGTATGAACAAACATCTAAAAAAAATGACTCCACACACAAAAAAAATCATTACTCATCTTTTACTGGATTGTTGCAAAAGCAAAAGTAAAGCTTCCTTTTTAATTTACTCAAACAAACTTGAAATCAAGGAAGAAGACCTCGGCTCCCCTGCAGTGTCCCCCTCCCCCACTCAACTGTCCTGCAAAGCTGAAATAATTTGAGCCAGGGCAGGTTTGCTGGGGGAATCAATTGTAATAAGTATAAGGTATCAGATGGGAAAATAGCCCCTGGATGTGTAAATCTTTGGGAGAGAAATAACTGACATCCAAGGAGAAGGGAGATCCTCGTGATTCATGCTTTATATTTAATAATTGGACTCCATAATCACACACACACACACAGGCACACACAATGGTAGTACCTCAACTCTGGTTCAGAGAATGAATCGTGGTAAAGAAATGTATTCAGGAGGAACAAAAAGGAGGTGAACTGCCTTTCTATTGAGTTTCACTACATGTACGGACATGTAAATATGGTTAAGGGGAATATGGGATGGGCAAAGAACCATACTGGGGAACCTTAATACCAACATGTACCTGAATAAAGACATTGTCTATGACCCCTGTTACATCTGAAAGTTTCCTACCCGAGACCCGACCGAGTCCACTTGCAACCTTGACTGGATTATTGGTGGATTAGCTTCGCGAACGGACCGAGTCCGAAATGTGGTCTGTTTACATCACAGTGTTCATTCCCTCCCCTATCACCCTATCTGTACTGTTTCGAGCGGCATCCGATTGCTGACACCTTTAAAAGGCGCTCTCGATCTAGGCTCCGAATAATTCGCGCGCGCTAATTGAAGTTACCCGAGATTCTGAAAGAATGCTGATGATCCCAGCAGTCGTGGAAGATATGATCGACTTGAAAAGGATACGTTTAAAATGCTTCTTTTCACTCAAATCAAATACTTTATCAATCACAATTCACATGTCGCATGCCGCAAAAACATTCGAAGAACGACGGGGCTGGGGAGGGGAATAGCGCGCGCTATGACGTAATTTGACAGCTGGCGAACGGACCGAGATAGGTTCGAAAGCTTGTGTGCGTTTACATCTACGAATCGGTGGACCGGGGCCGGCCCGATACCTACCCGAGACTACCTCTGGATGTGGTCTCGGGTAGGTTCGCTAAAAGGTGGCCCGAGGTAGGTTTGGGATGTTTACATCTGATTTCTTTCCGACCCGAGGTAGGCCCCGGGCCGGCCCGAGGTAGGGAATCTCTCAGATGTAACAGGGGTCTATGTACCATACATAGCGCGTCCTACTTCCATGTTGCCCTGCATATGAAACACATTCAATTGTAATGAATAAAGTCATGATCTTTCATGATTAAAATTGCAATATTAAAATGTCATTGCAACATACCATTTCCATTAAATTATAAAATGAGAAATTTATACTAAAAAGTTTCTATCATCATTATTTGATTGCAAACTCAATATAGGATTAATTTTGAATAAAAGTTTAATCTTTAATCTTTGTGCAAGGCTTTTCAGGCAATTGCAAGCAACCTCCTGATACTACCAAGTTTTGGTTTCTCTGCGACTGCAACATAGTCCTACATGTAGTTGACCGAGAGTGGTGACACCGCTCGTTCAGTATCACGTTCGTACAATGATGAAAACAGTTTCAACTTCAGTCGGCGTACCTGTACCAGGCCAGAGCATAGACCAGGGTGATAGCAAGCGGGCCATGAGCCGATACTCGCTCGGAGGATCACGCGTATCATTAGCCATGAACCGGTTGGGTGACTTGAGGGTGCAGCATTTGTACTCTTGCTCTTTGAATGCTTAAAAAAACATTCTTACGTATGTAAGAACATGTACCAAAATGAATCCCACAGTGTAGACAACAATTTAAAATGATATCAAGAGAATGGATCGTTCAATTAACTTCCAGTTTTATGATAATATACTGAAAATATGCATTTGGGGAAAGATGCATGAATAGCAGATCTCGACGGAGTTAATCGCTGCAACCCTGGTAGAGCCAGGCTGCCATGCCCACTGAGCACTGCCGCAAGCTGAGCTCTGGAAGCAGGGTGTGCAAACGTGGCGCAAAAGCCAAAAAAAAATACAGTTGTTTGGAAATAGAACATGAATTACCTGTATAGTTGCTGAAAACATGACACACGAAATGTGATGGAAAAGCTGGTAACAAGCAATATCTCTTACCAGCCTGCTGAATATCATTGATGCGGCTTCATTCATTTTTGCTAAGCTAGGATGACGTCACCTAGCGCTCGTTCGAGCACTATGACACCGCACGTCAAAACCCTCAACGAGTCACAGATTTGGGCAGTGAACGAGAGGGTTCATTGCAGATTACTTCGCTCATGCACAGAGCTTCCAAAATTCCTTATTCTCATACGTCCACATGGCTCGTCGTAGAAAACGAAAGGTCCTATGTTCTCTTATCTCTGATTTAATTCAAACTTGGGTATCTGATGTTGTGGTTTAACCATGGATAGTAAAATTGATTGTAACAGATTTGTAACTAATAGCACAGCTTCAATCTATCAACTCATTTTGACACTTGAATTATTCATAGCTCTCTACAACTTCAGAATACAGCTCAGGGTGAAAATTGCACAGGGGTTGGGGGCAATTTTCTCAAAAATGCTAAACAGAGCCATGGAAAAATAAAACAAAGAGACCCTGAAAATCACTGCAATGCTATAGTACATTCAAATTCAATATTGCAAATTTAGGCAGGAGAATGTGAAAAGTAGCCCTCAAAAATAAACAAGTGGAATGCCTCTAGCCGTCTCACCTGCATCACACGGTTCAATATAGCAGCAGTGCTGACTTTGAATACTACTCTAACTCGCACAAGATGTTCAGTGATACATGGTTACTCTTTATGTCCACTTTTTATGAACTAGACCAATAAACTTACAGAGATATGATGGTTATTCAACAAAAAAACCCCAACATGGCCAAAGTTCATTGACCTTACATGACCTTTGACCTTGATCATGTGACCTGAAACTCGCACAGGATGTTCAGTGATACTTGATTACTCTTATGTACAAGTTTCATGAATCAGATCCATAAACTTTTAAAGTTATGATGGTAATTCAACAGATACACCCAATTCGGCCAAAGTTCATTGACCTTTGACCTTGGTCATGTGACCTGAAACGCGCACAGGATGTTCAGAGATACTTGATTACTCTAATGTCCAAGTTTAATGTACTAGACCAATAAACTTTCAAAGTTATGATGGTAATTCAACAGATACCCCCGATTCGGCCAAAGTTCATTGACCCTAAATGACCTTTGACCTTAATCATGAGACCTGAAACTTGCACAAAATGTTCAGTGACGCTTTATTACTATTATGTCCAAGTTTCATGAATCAGATCCATAAACTTTCAAAGTTATGATGGGAATTCAACAGATATCCCCAATTCGGCCAAAGTTCATTGACCCTAAATGACCTTTGACCTTGGTCATGTGACGTGAAACTCGTGCAGGATGTTCAGTGATACTTGATTAACCTTATGTCCAAGTTTCATGAACTAGGTCCATATATTTTCTAAGTTATGATGACATTTCAAAAACTTAACCTCAGGTTAAGATTTCGATGTTGATCCCTCCAACATGTACTAAAAGTTCATTGACCCTAAATGACCTTTGACCTTGGTCATGTGACATGAAACTCTAATAGGATGTTCAGTAATACTTGATTAAACTTATGGCCAAGTTTTATTAACTAGGTCCATATACTTTCTAAGTTATGACGTCATTTCAAAAACTTAACCTCAGGTTAAGATTTGATGTTGATGCCGCCGCCGCCGGAAAAGCGGCGCCTACATGTATAGTCTCACTCTGCTTCGCAGGTGAGACAAAAATTACTTTTGGGCCTCCATGTACCGTAGAATACCAAAGTGTTTGATATTGTAGGACTATTAATTTTAACGGTTACCTATGGTAACCTATCCATCTTTTAGAATTGCCACAAAATGCAGTTGAACAATCTATGGGCTCCTGCAGCTTTGCATGAATATGTGTGCATTTACAGTTATTGTATATCAATTTGCATCATGGGATGGAATGTAGTCCAACAGCACATACAGCTACTACATGTAGCTCCATCATCGGAATACTGTTTTAAAATGATGCACTTTTGATTATTCTGATCAATCTTACACAACATTCTTTATTTCAATGACATTCTTGTTAAAAATTATATAGGGCCTATTTTTTATTTTTTTCTCAGAATCTTTTTTTATAGGACTTTCCGATAATAAATCAGAAAGCCTGAAGTAGGCATGTTGTCACCAGAAAACAAGGATTTTACAAGCAAGCTTTTTTTCTGTGCAATTCGAGAAGGAAAATTTGATAATTTACAAGCATGATCAGACACTAGTGGAGATTACATGAGACTACTGTACATTTCAATCTATGATTATGAAGGGGATCCATGTCTCCGCACCTAAAAATAGGATTGAAGATCTACATGAATTTCTTTTGCATTGACCAGTGTATTATACTTACCAAACACTTTTCATAAACTTAGGCATTTCAGATGTATTATTTTCTTAAAGGAGAATCCAACCCAAATAAAAACTTGTGTTTACAAGGAAAAATAAAAATCAGACAAGTTGATAAGTGAAAGTTTGAACAATATCGGACAAAAAATAATAATTCAAAAATTTTAAAAAGTTGTAAATATTGATAATCACTATATCTATGGAGATTTCAAATCAGCTGCATATATGTGATGTCATAGTGATGTAAGGCAAGGACTAATCTTCTATGTACTCCAATATGTCTAAAACAAAATAATTTACTTACCCAGTTGCCAATTTAAAATCTACTTGGTCTTAGAGATCTCAATTTTAAAGCAGCCATTATATTCTTACTGCTTGTCCGATCTCTGTCAAACTTTCACTATTCTGTTTCATTTATTTTTCTCCTTTCCAACACGACATTTTACGACCAAGGCTGGATTTTGCAGAGATCAGCTTCCAATCACACCACTCTTCGCATGTGAAAGATTTGGGTCCTTTAAAGGGGAAGTTCACCCTGACAAAAAGTTTATTGTAAAAATAGCAGAAAAATTAATGAAAAATATTGCCGAAGGTTTGAGAAAAATTCATCAAATAATTAAAAAGTTATTAGAATTTCAATTATTTGATTTGTGACGTCATATGCGAGCAGCATTCCTACATAGCGAATGATAAAAAATCAATGAAATGTCATTTTCTCAGAAAATTGAAAATGGTTTTCACTGTAACTTTTGTATATCAATAGACAAATCGTTTCACATCCGATCATGAAAAGAAAACAAAATTAAGTCATCAGGAACCATACAAAATTTGAAATTTATGCATTTTATATTACATAACACATGGGACAGCTGCTCGTTTATGACGTCACAAATCCAAAACTTTGAACTCTAATAACTTTCTTACTCTTTAACGGATTATCCTCAAACCTTCACCAATATTTTTTACTATTTTTTCTGCTATTTTTACAAGAAAGTTTTCTTCAGGGTGAACTTCCCCTTTAAAAATGGTAGGCCTATCTAACTGAATGTGTGTTTTCTGTATGTCAATGACATACAATCATCAGCATCTGGTTGTTGCATACATTTGGGTTTAGGGATCAAATGCTACACACAGTTAATTCTCATCATTTTTGTGGGAAAAGTTGGAAAATTCACAAAATAATTGATCAGCTATTTTGACCATAATTTATTTTTTCTGAAAACAGAGAATTGGAAAATGTGTTTTCAGTTTTGGCCTTTTCTTCATTATCTTTTTATTCAAATTCCCTTTCGAAGAATATTGCAAAAATCTCATCAAA